>NC_091422.1:3033022-3639627 GCF_032191515.1 Phaenicophaeus curvirostris | reverse complement strand
AGGACAATGTCCCAGTGAGGCCTCTCTCCATCATCTTCCAAAGGTCATGGAGACTAAGGAATCTCCCTGACCACTGACACCACTCCCACTTGGCATGTTCTTTTCTGAAATGGCCAACGGAGGAGGAGGGCAACTAAAGGATCTGCCCCAGGCCTCGGCCCTCCAATCCCATTTCTGGACGTCTGAAAGAGAAGGAGACTGGACTTTTCCTTGCTGAGACTGTGTCTCACCATCTTTCTATGACACACCACTTCTATGACTCAGCTCTTCAATGACCTGGTCCTTGTATGACCTGGCTCATCTGTGACTCCTCTATGACCTCACTCTTAAATGAGTTACCACTTCAATGATCCGACCTATGACCCAATTCTTGTATGATCTGATGCTTATATGGCCCTTTCAGAGCTCTTACGACCTCAGTCTTATATGTCCTGAATTCTGTGAGCCTTATATGACCCGAATCTTCTACAAAACTTGTATGAGCAGAGTCTTTAAACAACTCTTCTATGACTCGATTCTTCTGTGACCCAACTCTTCTATGACCCGATATTTCTATAAACCTTCTGTGACTGAAATTTTCTATGACCTGACTCTTCTATCACTCCACTGTTCTGTGACTCCTGTATGACCAGGATGCTCTATGATCTGTCTTCTATGACCCAACACTTCTCTGAGCCTTCTATCCCTTTCTATGACCTGATGACTCCAGGACTCTTCTATAAGCCAACTCTTCTGTGACCCAACTTCTCTAAGACTCAACCCTTATATCAACTGGACTTCTGTGATTTGACTCCTCTATGACCCCTGTATGGCCCAACTAAGCCCTCACGCTTCTAATACTCAGCTCTTCCACAACCCCAATATTCTATCACCCTTCTATTACCCAACACTTCTATGACCTAGATATTCTCTGCCTCTTCTATGACTTGACATTCTGTGACCCAAGGCTTCTATGACTCTTCTATGACCTGATTCTTCTATGCAATGAATCACCCGTGCCCCATGACTTCTACAACCAGACACATCAACGACCAGACTCTTCTATGACACAACTCTTCTGGGACCCGACCCTGCTATGAACCAACCCTACTATTAACTGACCCTCCTATGACCTGACTCCTCTGCGACTCCTCTATGGCCTGATGCTTGTATGAGACATCTCTTCTATGACTCAACACTTCTTTAATCTGAATAGTCCATGACCCATGAGCCTTCCGTTATCCAAGACTTCTGTGCACCTTCCAAATCAAATATTTCGAGGACCTGACTCTTCTATTAACCCCGTCTTTTAAGACTCCTCTATGACCTGACTCTTCTAAGACCTGAGCCTTATCTGAACCAAGCGGGCGATGACCCAACCCATCTCATTGATCCTTATATTACTCCCTGTGACCTGACTTCTCTATGACTCTTCTGTGACCAGCTCCTGTATGATTCTCCTATAACTCTTCTACTACACTTCAGTGAACTGATTCTTCGATGACTCTTCTAGGACCTGACCCTTCTCTGAACTGACCCCTCTATCACCCAACCCTTCTAAAATCTGCATAAATCTCACACTCCTACAATTCCACTCTTTCATGACCCAAATATTCTATGACTCTTTCAAGACCTTTATCTTCTATGACCCCACATTTCTGTGAATCTTTTAGGAGTGAACTCCTCTACTACTCCCCTATGACCTAACTGTTCTTTGTCGTGACTCTTCTCACAACCAAATTTTCAGTCATTCTGTTATGAACCAACCCTTTTGTGACCCAAGCATCCTAGGACCCAAGTCTTCTACAACCGCATCAAACTGTGTGAGAGCCTTGGATCCTCCCATAACTCTACAGCCTCTTTTTGGAATTACATGGAATAACTGCCCCCAATTTGATTTTGCAATATGAGAATGTTCATGACACCAGTGTCATTGTAGCCAAAGCCAGATCTCCCTGCCCAGGGCCTGGGGTCAGGGCTTGGCCTTCCTGCTTCACAAAGCAAACCCAGGCTTTTCTCAGCATCACAGGTGCTTGCACAGCACCTTCGCCTTCATGCAATCATAGCCTCCAATTATTGACACTAACTAGTCCCTAGGGAGCCTTTGTCACTAACAATCCTCACTGAAACCAATTAATACTTCAACTTACTCTGAGTTCTGCTTTTGACTTCTTGAGAGCTCTCCTCAATCTCCTCTCAGCACCTGAGGTCCGAAGTTTCATCAGAAAATTCATCCTGGGTCTCATCAAAATACAGAAAGCCTTAACAAGCTCTGTTTCCCTTTCCATTTCCATTCTGACAGCTTGGGGAAATGAGATCATTCCCTGTCACATTCCTGGTGGCACAACCCCCCCTCCTCTCCCTCCCCAGTGATTCTCCTGCCCAGGTAATGCAGTAACATTGCAGGAAAGAAGTGTCTCTCCCAGCTGAGGGAGGGAACATCCCGCTGGAGACCCAGGGACACCTCAAGGGAGCCCAGAGGGGGCAGAGAAAGCGCTGCCCTGGGCTGCTCCTCTGCTGCTGAGCTGGGCTGGGCTCCTGGCAGGGAGGGAGCTGGTGGCCAGGGGCAGCGCTACAAAGAGACAGGTCTGTCCAGGAGCAGCTCCTCTGCCAAGCCCAGCAGGGCTGAGGGCACTGCCTGCAGGCAGCGAGGGGAGAGGAGGGAGCAGAGATGGGGGGAAGGCAGGGTGAGGTGGGAGGATGCTGAGACCTCCCTGCTGGAGGAACCCTCACAACCCTTCTCCAGGTGAGTCTCTGGTTGTAGGACAATGCAGGAGCCACTCCTGGAGGGATCTCCTGAAGGGAGCACATTCCACAGCTCATGGTATTTGTAAATACAAACATCTCACTTTCTCTAGAGCAGAGGAGGAGGACCTGCTGCAGATGAGGGACTCCACACTGAACCATCAGAAAGACAGAACACAAGAGCTGCCTCCTGCTGATGGCTGTGGGGGTGTAAAGGTGGATCTGCACCGTTGGGTTCCTCAGGGCTGTCCTTCCAAACAGGGTCCCTGTGTCCCAGTGTGCTGGGACAGAGACTCTGCACCTTTCAGGGTCAGCACTGAGCCCATCAGAGGAACTCATCACAGTGGTGTGAGGACAAGCTGTGGGTGGAAGGAGAAGCTGTATGGCAGGCTCCTCCTTCTTCCAAGAGTGTGCTGCATGGGTCACGGCAGCTCACAGCTCTGGATCAGCCCTGGGATATGTCCAAAGTGAAGTCTCAAGGAGGAGATCAAGGCAGGGACTGCTCTAAAGGTAAGGAGCTTACCTGAGACTGTGTTCTCCATTTCCTTTTCCAGGGGAGTAAGGAGGTGGGAGAAAAGCAGAGTAGAAACAGAGCCCTCAGTTTTTAACAAGTCACTGAGATTCCTGAATTGCCGCTCTGAGTGGTCACTAGGTTGACCAAGACCCTCTTAAAATGCCTAGAGGTATTCTCTGCCTATGGACAACATCAGCATCACCTCTGCTGGACCCATCAGGACCGTTCTGACCTGTTCTTTTCCTCTCTCAAGCAGGAACAAGCAGGAGTGGATGAAGATTTAGATGTGGTTTGTATGTGCTGACAGAGTAAAGACCTGGCACAGGGAAACACCTCCAAGGAGGAAAATCAAGGCAGAAGATCCAAGAATCATGGAATGAATGAGCAACAAAGGTGGTGAGGGGGCTGGAGAACGAGTCTTACGAGGAGTGTCTGAGAGCTGGGGTTGTTTAGCCTGTAGAAGAGGAGGCTGAGGGGAGACCTCATTGCTCTCTCCAACTACCTGAAAGGAGGTTGTGGAGAGGAGGGAGCTGGGCTCTTCTCCCAAGTGACGGGGGACAGGACAAGAGGGAATGGCCTCAAGCTCCGCCAGGGGAGGTTTAGGCTGGACGTTAGGAAAAAATTCTTCACAGAAAGGGTCATTGGGCACTGGCAGAGCCTTCCCAGGGAGGTGGTTGATTCACCTTCCCTGGAGGTGTTTAAGGCACGGGTGGATGAGGTGCTAAGGGTCATGGTTTAGTGTTTGATAGGAATGGTTGGACTCGATGTTCCGGTGGGTCTCTTCCAACCTGGTCATTCTATGATTCTATGAATCAAAACTTAAACCAGAGATGTTGTGGGAGGGTATAATTCAGAACTCTTTGTGACCCCCTCCAGTTCAGCTCCTTCCTCTGAGAAAGCCCCTTACCTCCTCTCCCACCCTGCAAAGCCTCTGCCCTCAGGGCTCTGGGCTCCAAGGCTGAGCCCCCTCCTCTGCAGCCACAGCTCCAGTGCCCTCTCCAGAGCCCAGGGGCTGAGAGCAACTGCCCGGCAAGGTTGGTGTCTGGGAGGTGGCGAGCACAGCTGGGGAAGGGGAACGCTGTCTGCATGCCCAGCTGCCTTGGCCCTGCCTCTCTCAGCCAGCCCCTCACTCTGTTTCTAGCCTTTTCTCATTCTTGCTGTTGTTCTATAGATCTCACTACCAGCCTCTCTGAAAGACCTGAATCTCTCTTCATCAAATACCATAATGAAGACATTTGGCTCTCCTTGAGGTGTCCTCCCAAACTGTGAGCTTCCGTCCAGGATCCAAACCCATCCGATCACATCTTTGTGTTACCTCAAAGCCCCACGGAGAAGTTCAGGGATCCTATGAGAGAGAAGATGCTGCTGGGTTTGTGAAATGAGCTGTGTGTGTCCTGGGCTGAAAGTGGGGTGCCGAGACCTTCTGGAAGGGTGAGACCTTGAGTGATCTGAGGTGGATCCCTCTGCTTCCAGCAGGTCCTGGTGGCTTTACTGGGTAACATGGGAGTGTGATCCCCTTGATCTCAGAAAGGTGCAAGCCCAGGGCAGCTGGGAACAAGAGCGAGGGAGAGAGCAGCTCCCCTCCCTCTGCACTGAGCCACAGACAATGCTCTCACCTCGCAGGACTCCCCCTGTTCCCCCTGAGCGCAGCAGAGATGCTGAGGGGTTCTGATTTCCAGGAAAAAAGAAACCCAGCTGAGATGGGACAGGGCTGTAAAAAAACCTCCCCCCTCAAACACTTTGACAGTTTGGGTGTCTTAGCATTGGGTGTGCAGATGCTGCCAATCCTTTTTGCATTAGGAGCAGTTTTACCCAGACAATTGGAACACCAGGGCTGTCCCCACCATCCCCATGACCCCCTGCAGCAGAGCAAGGCTGACTCCTCGCAGCCAGTCAGCAGATGTCCTGCTCCTCCTGGCACGTTCAGCTGGAAGCAAGCAGGGCTCCAGGCATGGAGCTTAAGGAAGGGCTGTGAAAGGAAAAGCAGTGGCAAGTGTACGGTGTGAGAAATGGCTTTGGTTTGGCTCAGAGATGCCTCCCCTGTCACTGTAATTTCATTTCTTTCAGTGCTTCACATACAGAGGCAGCAGATGTCCAACAGCAGCTCCATCACCCAGTTCCTCCTCCTGGCATTCGCAGACACACGGGAGCTGCAGCTCCTGCACTTCTGGCTCTTCCTGGGCATCTACCTGGCTGCCCTCCTGGGCAACGGCCTCATCATCATCACCATCGCCTGCGACCACCACCTCCACACCCCCATGTACTTCTTCCTCCTCAACCTCGCCCTCCTCAATATTGGCTCCATCTCCAACACTGTCCCCAAATCCATGGCCAGTTCCCTCTGGGACACCAGGGCCATCTCTTATGCAGGATGTGCTGCCCAGGTTTTCTTGGTATTCTTTTTTATTGGAGCAGAGTTTTCTCTTCTCACGGTCATGTCCTACGACCGCTACGTTGCCATCTGCAGCCCCCTGCACTACGGGACCCTCCTGGGCAGCAGAGCTTGTGTCCACATGGCAGCAGCTGCCTGGGGCGCTGGGTTTCTCACTGCTCTGCTGCACACGGCCAATACATTTTCCCTGCCCCTCTGCCAGGGCAATTCTGTGGAACAGTTCTTCTGTGAAGTTCCCCAGATCCTCAAGCGCTCCTGCTCACACTCTGACCTCAGGGAAGATGGGTTTATTAGGTTTACTGCCTGTTTAGCTTTTGGCTTTTTTCTATTCATTGTAGCATCCTATATGCAGATCTTCAGGGCTGTGTTGAGGATCCCCTCGGAGCACGGACGGCACAAAGCCTTTTCCATGTGCCTCCCTCACCTGGCTGTGTTCTCCCTGTTCTTCAGCACTGACATGATTGCCTATCTGAAGCCCCCCTCAATCTCTTCTCCATCTCTGAACCTTGTGGTGTCATTCCTGTACTCAGTGGTGCCTCCAGCACTGAACCCCCTCATCTACAGCTTCAGGAATCAGCAGCTCAAGGATGCAGTTTGGAAACTGGTAACTGGATGTTCTTCATAAGCAATAAATTTCCCATCTTCTTCTGCATAGCAATCATAATGTAACTTATTGCGTGTCCAGCGTATCATCTGTATTTATTGGCTGTCCTGGGGGTGCATGTTCAAGCCTTTGCCCTCCATGTAGAGCACCAGAAAGCGCTGTCATGGTTGAACTCCAGTAACAGGTCAGTTCCACACAGCCACTCACTCTTTCCCCCATGGAGAGATGGGGAGAGGATTGGAAGGGAAAGGTGAGAAAACACATGGATTGAGACAAAAATATTTTAACTGATAAAGCACGCCTGTGCTTGAGGGCAAAGCACATCAAGGGATTCATTCACTATGTCCAGTTGGCAGGAAGGTGTTTGAACGTCCTCAATCTTTTATTTTTAAGCCAACTTTAATTGCAGAGTCTGGCATCCTATGTTACACAAAGTCCCTTTGGTCAGTTAGGGTCAGCTGTTCCAGCAGTGTCCCCTTTTAGCTTCTTGTGCACCACGAGTCCTCTCCCTGGTGGAGCCGTGCAAGGAGCAGAAAAAAGCTTGATGCTGTGTAAGGCTTGTCCAGCAATAACAAAAACCTCCCTGGGTCACCAACAGCACAAATCCAAACCTCAGACCTGTTCTAGCTGCTCTGAAGAACGTTAACTCAACCCAAATAAACCAGCGTAATAAGCCAAGTGACTCCTCATCCCCATCACCCACACAGCCACCAGTGACACCACAAGCACCATCTCAGCCCAGGCTCCTTCTCCAGCCCTGTTTTTCTGTCAGCCACGAGGGAATCACAAGAAGCTCTAAGAGCCTGGCCCCAGTCTCCAGTCCTATCAGTTTCTTGGCCACTCGTTACCTCACAGACCCCTGCACAAGCCAGGTCACTTGTCCCACCCAGACAGCTGCTCAGGCCAAAGTGACGTGAGCAGCAGATGCTCCAACCTGGTGTCCGTTCATACCCAAACAGCTTCTCAGCCAGGAGTTATCTAGAAACTGCCCACACAGACAAGGTTCCTGCTCCTGCCCCTCCACATTCTCAGCCACCTCTGGCCTCACAAGGGCCATCAAAAGCTACTGCCCTGCCACCAACTTGGGATGCAGAGACATCAAACGCACCCTCACAAGCAAAGGGGCTGCTCCTCTGCTCAGACCTTCTCAGCATTTCTGGCCTCAGAAGCACCTGCACAGCCTGGGGCGTCTTGTGCCCTTCCACCCACTGACACAGACATCAACAAAAGGCAGGGGCTGGTCCTGCCTAAGAAAATATTTAGGGCCAGGGCCCTGCTCCTGCCCTGCCCTCTGGTCAGTCACGGGTGACATCCCAAGCACCAGCACAAGCCAGCTGCCTCCTCCTGGCCTATCAGCTCCTCACCCATCAGTGACAACGTGAGCAGCTGCACAGACCAGGGCTCCCCCCATGCCTCATCACCTACTCAGCCACCTGGGACGGCACAAAAAGCTGCAAAGCCACATGCATGACCCTGCCCTACGTGCTGCAGAGCCACCAGTGACTTCATAAGGACCTGCACCACCAGCTGTCCGTTCATTCCCAGTCAGCTCCTGAGGCTCCAGGGGCAGCAGAAGCAGCTGCACAAGCCAGGACCCTGCTCCTGCCCTGTCACCTATTAAACCACCAGCATCATCACAAGCACCTGCAGAAGCCAGAGGCATCTTCCTGCCCTAAAGTGGTTTTTACAGGACAAGCTCTTGGTGAGCCTGGTGTACCTTGTCATGGAGTCACAGAATGGTCTGATTTGGAAGGGACCTCAAAACCCATTCAGTTCCAACCCCTTTCCATGGGCAGGGACATCTCCAACTGGATCAGGTCGCTCCAATCCCCATCCATCCTTGCTTTGAACACCTCCAGGGATGGGGCAACCACCACTTCTTTTGGCAGCCTGGGCCAGGCTTCACCACCCTCAAGGGAAAACATTTCTTCCTGAGATCTCATTTCAATCTCCTCTTTTTCAGACTAAAACCATTCCCCCCTCATCTTCCACCTGAGCTCCCTGATCAAGAACCCCTCCTCACATTTCTGAAGCCCCTTTCAGCTCTGGAAGGTCACTATAAGGTCTCCTTGGAGTCTTCTCTTCTCCAGGCTGGAAAAGCCCAACCCTCTCAGCCTGTCCTCATAATGGGAGGTGCTGCAGCCCCTGGATAATCCTTGTAGCCTCCTCTGTGCCTATTCCAACAGCTCCATCTCCTTCTGATGTTGAGCATTCCAGAACTGGACACAGCAGTCCAGATGAGATCTCACAAGAGAGGAATAGAGGGGCAGAATCCCCTCCCTTGATCTTTCTGGCCACGCTTCTTTTGACGCAGCCCAGGACACAGTTGGCCTTCTGGGCTGCAAGTGCACGTTGCTGGCTCACATTGAGGTTCCCATCGACCAGCACCCCGAGGCCTCTCCAGCCTGTCCAGGTCTCTCTGGAGGACATCCCACCCTACTGGTGTGGCAACTGCACCACTCAGCTTGTGTCATCTGCAAACTTGCTGAGGGTGCACTCACTCTCACTGTCAATAGCATTAATGAAGATATTAAAAAGCACTGGTCCCAGCACAGACCCCTGCGGGCCACCACTCATCACGCATCTCCATCTGGACTTCCAGCTATTGAACACTAGTCTCTGAATATGACAATCCAACCTATGTCCCATCCACCAAACCATCCACTCATCAAATCCATCTCTCTCCAATTTGGAGAGAAAGATGTTGTGGGCGACCCTGTCAAAGGCTTTCCAGAAGTCCAGATAGATCACATCCATCAGATTTCCCATGTCCACTGCTGTGTTTACCCCATCACAGGAAGCCACAAGTTGGTCATACTGGACTTGCCCCTGGTGACACCAGAGCATTTGTCCCAATGATAGATTGCCTGTCACAGGCAATTGTCCCCTGGATACCCTGGGGAAGATGCTCCAGGGAAATCTTCTCAGATGAGTCCCACACACCAGCCATTTCTGTGTCTGGCTGCACCTCCCAAACCTGAGGAGGGGCTCTGGCTACATGGTTGCCTGTGTCCTCCTCCATTGCTCAGTGATAACAACTCTACCATCATCATTAACAAAAAGGGAACCCTTTTCCTACTGACATTCATTGCATGCCGGTCCCACAGCTCTTGCCATTGCTGGTCTCTCAGCCAAGACCTGTGTCACACAGTTCCAAACAGATCAGGGGTTCATGGTCTTGTCTCATCAAACACTGAGAAAAGCCATGGATAGGGATCCCCCTGCTGCCCTGGGTCCTTGCTCCGTATTTCATCCCAACAGCTTTCTCAGAGCCCAGCTCTCCCAGCCTCTCTTTGTCCACGATGTGCTCCAGGCCCAACCATCCTTCTGGCCTCGGCAGGACTCTCTCCAGGCTGGGCAGGGTCTTCCTTGTGCTGGGAGCCCTGGACGCGGCAGCCCTGATGTGTCCTGTGGGGGGTTAACCTTGGCCAGCAGCCGGACCCAACCCAGCTGCTCCCTCCCTGCCCGGAACCAACGGGACAGAGGGAGAGAATGGAACAGAAAAGCTTAGAGGTAGAGAGGAAGGAGAGGAGGTCAGTGACCAATGACTGACACTGGCAAAGACCTGTGAACACTCCAAAGTTCAATTTAATTTTTTGCCAGTCAAGAAAGGTTTGGATTGGGAGAGGCAATAACATAATTTTAAAGCCCATTACCCTCACAATTTATCCCAGGCTCCAATGACTCCGCAGCTCCCAATTCCTCCTCCCACCGCAACCCCAGGAGGAGCATGGAAACTGGAGAAGAGTGAATTAACAGTCAGTGACAAACAGCTCTGCTGCTCCTTCCCCCTCACACTTCTCCCCTGCTCCAGCCTGGCTCCCCTCCATGGGATCCCATCATAGCAGCAGTCAAGGCTCTGTGCGGTTCATTTCTTTCTCTCTACCCGTGGGGCAGTGTCACCACCCAAAGAGCATCCATGGGCCTTCATGGCCCTGACCAGCATCTCCTGGGCCTCCACCCACCCCTCTCTCCATGACCCAGGAGACACTGAAGACAGGACTGAGTTCCAGCTCCAGCTGGCTCTGAGCTGTGGGTGTGCGGGTCTCCAGACACAGACGCGGACACAGCCTGGCCGCTCCATGAGCCTTGTTGAGTCAGACTTGCAGAGTCACTTCCCAGCTTGGTTCTTTCTGGGGTGTGCAATGGAATTACACCATGGGTCCCCAAGTTCCAGACCCCAGTGGATTCACACAGGCCTTGGGTGTTTCTCCTGCCATCCTTCCCATCACCTGTCAGGTTTTGGGAGGGGAGAAAGGGAAAGCAGGTGAGGTTTAAGACTGCCAGAGACTGAAAGGGAGTGCAGAGCCATCAAATGTGAAATGATCTAAAGGCAATGCCTGTACAGAACGGGTCTCTTCTGTTCCTTTCTTGGACAACTTAAATCTTCCAAAGGAACATGGAAGTGCTGACATCCCTCTCCTCCCTCTCTTTAACCATTTAAGCTGACAGAACCCAAGTCATTGTGTTTGAATTCTTTTCCCAGCCTGAAGAACCCCCTGGTCTGGAGATTTGCCAAAAGAGTCTAAGAGGGATCCCGCTCCTCTGGACAAGAAGGTGAATGTTCCCACATATCTCAGGGGGACTGGGTGACTGATACTTGTCTCCACACAGCTGCATGAATGCCTTCTCTCAGGATCCCACTCCTCTGGACAAAGAAGGTGGATGTTCCCAGGTGTCCCAGGAGCCGTGGTCAACCAATCGCTGTGTCCATGGAGCTGGTCAAATGGCAAAGTCCTTTCTTTTAATCCTGGCCTGGGTGCCTTGTTGATGTTTAAACTCTCTCTGTGGATGCTGACATGGACTAAGTTTTTCTACTATGAGCACAAGATGTAGAGACCCACTTAGCAGGTTGCCCTGAGCCTCCCCCAGCAGGCCAAAGTGTGCCCTCACCCCTCATGCTGTGGCCCCTAACTCCATCCTGGCAGACCTCCTCCAGGGCCTCTCCCATTGCTCCACTTTCCTTCTGAACTGTGAGACTCACTGGGTCCTGTGGCATCGTCCTGGTGCCAGAAGAGTGAGGGCAGCGATTGTCTCCTTTGCCCAGCGTCAAGAGTTGCTCCCTCTGCTCCTCCCAGGGAGGGGCTGGGGGTGGGCAAGAAGTTGTCGGGGGACACAGCCAGGAGAGCTGACCCCGGCTGACCAGAGGGAGATCCCTTAACAGAGATGCCACACTCAGGGATAAAACTATGGCAGGAGAAGGAATAAGTGGAGATTTTTATCATTAAAGGTGACAGGTGGTGGTAGACTGGTGGGGCGTCAGTCTGCTTGAGGGAGGTGGCAAGTTCTTTTGTTTTGGTTTATGTTGGGTTTTATCTTTCTTTTCTTTCACCTGCTAAGCTAGATTTAGGTCAACCCACAACTCAAAAAGCTCCATTTCCATGGAGCAGCCTGGGCAGGGACCTGAATGGCTGAGGAGTGTCCTGAGGAGATGGACCTGGGCACCAGGATACTTGCTTGTCCTCCCTCACAAGAACTTCCACCAATCCCATGCCTTTTCAAAAGAGATTTTCCAAGGATTATTCATCTTCTTCTGGCCATTCCTCAGCCTGGAGAAGAGAAGGCTTCGAGGAGGCCTTATAGTGGCCTTCCAGTACCTGAATTTCCTCACGAGAAACCTGGGGAGACTCTTTCTCCAGGGGCATGGAGTGAAAGGACAAGGGGTAACAGCTTTAAATTGGAGAGGGGAAGATTCAGATTAGACATTAGGAAGAAATCATTCACAAAGAAGGTGGAGAGGCAGTGGCCCAGGTTTCCCGGGGAAGCTGTGGACGCCCCTGCTCTGGACGTGTTCAAGGTCAGGCTGGTTGGGGCCTTGAGCAGCCTGGTCCAGTGGGAGGTGTCCCTGCCCATGGCAAGGGGGGTGGAACTGGATGGGCTTTAAGGTCCCTTCCAACCCAAATCATTCTATCATTCTGGAAAGCATGGAAATATAAACTTTAAACTAAAATATATTTTTCTTAGGTGCGCTTTGAAATCTTCCTCTTTAACCACATTGGGAAATGGCACCAAGGAGCTGTGCGAGGCTTGAAGACCTGAAGAAATCTCCAGGCAGACAAAGAGCTCGTTAAGGCTTTCTGTACTTTAATGAGACCCAGGGTGGATTTGCTGATGAGTCCTTGAACGTCAACTTCTTAGCGAAGATGGAGTGAAGCTCTCAAGAAGTCAAAAGCAGAACTCAGAGTACCTTGAAGTATTAGTTAGTCTCAGCGAGTATTGTTAGTGACAAAGCCTCCCCAGGGACTCATTAGAGCCGAGAATTGGAGGCCATGACTGCAGGCAGGTAAAGATGCTGTGCAGGCAGCTGTGATGCTGAGAAAAGCCTGGGTTTGCTTGATGAACCAGAAAGACCAGTCCCTGACCCCCAGACCCTGGGCAGGCAGATGTGGCTTTGACTGCAATGACACTGGTGTCATGAACATTCTCATATTGCCAAATCAAAGTGGTATTTCATGGCCAAATCAAAGCAGGTATTTCATGTAATTACAAATACAGACCTCTAGAGTCACGTGAGGTGCCAAGGCTCTCACAGAGCTCCATGGACTTGTAAAGGGTTGTGTTACAGGTTATAGAAGAGTTGGGTCATGGAGTAGTAATACAGGAGTTCAGTCACAGAATAGTTATAGAAGTGTTGGGGCACAGAAGTCTCATAGCAGAATTGGGTCTCAGATGATTCGGGTCACAGATGATTCAGGTTATAAAATAGTCAGGGTATGGAAGAGTCAGGTCATAGAAGTGTTAGATTTTTCATGTTTTATAAAGGCTTGATCATAGAAGGATCAAAATAGGGTTGGTTCAGAAAAAGTTGGGTCATAGAAAAGTTATAGAACAATTGGATCATGGAAGAATCTGGTCATGGAAGGTTCACAGAAGAGTCAGGTCACACGGTTGATCAGAGAGCTGGAGCACCTTGGACATGAGGACAGGCTTAGAGAGTTGTGGTTGCTAAACCTGGAGAAGTGAAGGCTGCAGGGTGATCTTAAAGCAGCTTGCAGTGCTGAAAGGGGCTCCAGAAATGCTGAGGAGGGGTTCTTGATCAGCGAGCTCGGGGGGAAGATGAGGGGGGAATGGTTTTAGTCTGAAAAAGGGGAGATTGAAATGAGATCTCAGGAAGAAATGTTTTCCCTTGAGGGTGGTGAAGCCTGGCCCAGGCTGCCAAAAGAAGTGGTGGTTGCCCCATCCCTGGAGGTGTTCAAAGCAAGGATGGATGGGGATTGGAGCGACCTGATCCAGTTGGAGATGTCCCTGCCCATGGAAAGGGGTTGGAACTGAATGGGTTTTGAGGTCCCTTCCAAATCAGACCATTCTGTGACTCCATGACAAGGTACACCAGGCTCACCAAGAGCTTGTCCTGTAAAAACCACTTTAGGGCAGGAAGATGCCTCTGGCTTCTGCAGGTGCTTGTGATGATGCTGGTGGTTTAATAGGTGACAGGGCAGGAGCAGGGTCCTGGCTTGTGCAGCTGCTTCTGCTGCCCCTGGAGCCTCAGGAGCTGACTGGGAATGAACGGACAGCTGGTGGTGCAGGTCCTTATGAAGTCACTGGTGGCTCTGCAGCACGTAGGGCAGGGTCATGCATGTGGCTTTGCAGCTTTTTGTGCCGTCCCAGGTGGCTGAGTAGGTGATGAGGCATGGGGGGAGCCCTGGTCTGTGCAGCTGCTCACGTTGTCACTGATGGGTGAGGAGCTGATAGGCCAGGAGGAGGCAGCTGGCTTGTGCTGGTGCTTGGGATGTCACCCGTGACTGACCAGAGGGCAGGGCAGGAGCAGGGCCCTGGCCCTAAATATTTTCTTAGGCAGGACCAGCCCCTGCCTTTTGTTGATGTCTGTGTCAGTGGGTGGAAGGGCACAAGACGCCCCAGGCTGTGCAGGTGCTTCTGAGGCCAGAAGTGCTGAGAAGGTCTGAGCAGAGGAGCAGCCCCTTTGCTTGTGAGGGTGCGTTTGATGTCTCTGCATCCCAAGTTGGTGGCAGGGCAGGAGCAAAGCCCTGGTTTGTGCTGCAGCTTTGGGATGTCCCTGGTGGCCGAGGAGGTCTCGGACCAGGAGCAGGTTCCTGCCTTGCACAGGGACATGGGATGTCTCTGGTACCACCACACCACGTAGGTTCGAAGCATTCCTTTGTGTTCCACAGGGCCTTGTGATGTCACTGGTGTCTGATTATGTCACAGGGCAGCCGCAGTGTCCTGACTTTTTGTGGCCCTTGTGAGGCCAGAGGTGGCTGATTAACTGATAGGACTGGAGACTGGGGCCAGGCTCTTGGAGCTTCTTGATGTCCCTCATGGCTGACTAAAACACAAGGCTGGAGAAGGAGCCTGGCCTGAGATGGTGCTTGTGGCGTCACTGGTGGCCGTGTGGGGGACAGGGATGAGAAGTCACTTGGCTTATTTTGCTTGTTTGTTTTGGGTAGAGTTAACATTCTTCACCATGGCCAGAATGTAGCTGAGGTTTGGATTTGTGCTGTTGACAACGCAGGGAGGTTTCTGCTGTTGCTGATCGGGGCTTACAGAGCATCAAGATCTTTTCTCTCCTCACACAGCTCTGCTAGGGAGTGGGCTCGGGGTGTAGAAGAAACTGAGAGGGGGCACTGCTGGAACAGCTGACCCTAACTGACCAAAGGGACTTTCTGTAACATAGGAGGCCACGCTCCGCAATTCAAGTTGGGTTAAAAAGAAGAGGTTGAGGATGTTCAAAATGATTTCTTTTTTCTTTCTAAGAAACTGTTTCTGTTGATCGAGCCCTACTGTCCCAGGGAGGGCTGAACACCTTCCCGCTGGCTGGACATAGTGAATGAATCTCTCGATTTGCTTTGCTTTCAAGCACAGTTTTGTTTTATCATTTTAAATGGTTTTGTCTCACCCCTGTGTTTTTTTCACTTTTCCCTTCCAATCCTCTCCCCCATCTCACCATGGAGGAAAGAAAGAGTGGCCGTGAGGAACTGAGCTGTTACTGGAGTTAAACCATGACGGTGCTTTCTGGTGCTTCATATGGAGCTCAAAGGCTCGAACATGAACCACCAGAACAGCCAAAAAATAAAGATGACAGGCTGGACGTGCAATGAGTTCCATTATATTTGCCATGAAGAAGAAGAAGATGGGCAGTTTAGTGCTTACAAAGAACATCCAGTTATCAGTTTCCAAACTGTGTCCTTGAGGTGCTGGTTCCTGAAGCTGTAAATGAGGGGGTTCAGTGCTGGAGGAACCACCACATACAAAATCGACATTACATGGTTCAGCAATGGACAGGAGATGGAAGGGGCTTCAGATAAGCAATCGTGCCAGTGCTGATAGACAGGGAGACTATGGCCAGGTGAGGGAGGCACGTGGAAAACACTTTGTGCTGTCCCTGCTCAGAGGGGATCCTCAACACAGCCCTGAAGATCAGCACATAGGACACCACAATGAAAACAAAACAGCCACAAAATATACGGGCACAAGAAGCCCAACCTCCCTGAAAACCTGAAAAAGGAGTGTGAGCAGGAGAGCTTGAGGATGTGGGGAACTTCACAGAAGAAATGGTCCACAGCGCTGCCCTTGCAGAGGGGCAGGGAAAATGTATTGGCCGTGTGCAGCAGAGCAGTGAGAAACCCAGCGCCCCAGGCAGCTGCTGCCATGTGGACACAAGCTCTGCTGCCCAGGAGGGTCCCGTAGTGCAGGGGGTTGCAGATGACAACGTAGTGGTCATGGGCCATGATGGTGAGGAGAGATAACTCTGAACCAAACAAGAAGAATAGAAAGAAAACCTGGGCAGCACATCCTGCATAAGAGATGGCCCTGGTGTCCCAGAGGGAACTGGCCATGGATTTGGGGACAGTGTTGGAGATGGATCGCAGATCAAGGAGGGCGAGGTTGAGGAGGAAGAAGTACATGGGTGTGTGGAGGTGGTGGTCGCAGGCAATGGTGATGATGATGAGGCCGTTGCCCAGGAGGGCAGCCAGGTAGATGCCCAGGAAGAGCCAGAAGTGCAAGAGCTGCAGCTCCCGTGTGTCTGCGAATGCCAGGAGGAGGAACTGGGTGATGGAGCTGCTGTTGGACATCTGCTGCCTCTGCCCGTGAAGTCACTAAACATGAAGAATCAGCAGTGAAAATTAAGCGAGATGTCTCTGAGGAACATGAAAGCCACTTCTCACAATGCACACTCTCCACTGCTTCTCCTTTCCCAGGAGATCTACTTTCATCTCCATGCCTGGAGCCCTGATTGGTGCCAGCTGAATGTGCTGGAGGAGCAGGACCTCTGCCCGCTGGCTGCAAGGAGTCAGCCCTGCTCTGCAGGGAGGTCATAGGGATGGTGCAAGCAGACCTAGTGTTCTAATTCTCTAATTCTCCAGTTAAAACTTCTTCTAATGCAAATGGGCTTCTCAGCATCTGCACTCCCAGTGATAAGAAACCAGTCTCCAACATGTTTGAGCGGATGATGTCAGAAACTCTCAGGCTTTCAGTTGCTTTCAGGGACAACAAAGCAATTCCTGCAAGGCCAGAGCCTTTCCTGTGGCTCAGTGCAGAGGGAGAGGAGCTGCTCTGTCCCTAGCTCTTGTTTTCAGCTGACCTGGGCTTGCACCTTTCTGAGATGAAGAGGCATCACACTCCCATGTTACCCTGAGAAGCCACAAGGACCTGCTGAGAGCAGAAGAATCTGCCTCACACCACTCAATGTCTCACCTTTCTCTAAGGTCTCAGAACCCATTTTCAGTCCAGGACACAAATGGCTCATTTCACAAACCCAAGAGCAGTTCCTTGACTGGAGCATCTCCTTGCCTCTCCATGGAGCTTGGTCAAAAAAACCTATCTTTCTAGATAGACGGATCATCCAAGACTTTATGCACCAAGTGAAGACAGTACATCCCAGAACTACCACAAAAATATTAATTATTGTTTACTATACTACAGTGAAAGGGAATGCAAAGGAAGAAATCTGTGGGCAACTCTCCCACTTTCCAGCCCCAGCAAATTTTCGCAGACCTGTGTTGTGTGTCTCATTCACCTCAGACTGCTTTGCTTTAAAGGTTCTTACAAAAAACACCTTCTGCAGAGGCTGCTCAGGATGCTGCTTCTGGATATGTGATACTGCCTAGACGAGCAGGGCTGCTGTGAGTGACTGCTGTATCAGATTTAATTAAAAACTCCAGGCTAGTACACACAGAACAGCAATGAGGAATTCTCCCAACTGCAGACACCAAGTTTGGCATGTCAAGATTTGTTACCAAATCTTATAATCATTCTAGGCTGCTAAATAGTTTCCTTTCCAATCTATATTCAGGAATTACTGCAGAGAATTCAAAGACAATGCAGAGACGGGGTAAGGAAAGCAGATGGCAATTAGTTTTGTGTTAAATAAGAATGTGTTTTGAATGGTATAAGAATGAATGGTCTTCAGATGCAGCTTTAGAAATTGCAATATCAGTAGAAAAATAATCTCTTAAATGTTATTTTCCCTCCAGAAAAGTGAGCATTCATGCTGGCTGCTTCATTTCATTCCTTCTCCTGACTTCCAAGCTGAAATGTCAGCTCAAACTCTATTAGCAGTCCCTCACTTCAGACTTTGCTATGTCACTGTTGAAGTAACATTTGAATTTCCATTTCAACAGCTCAAAGAAAAACAACTCCAAACTTTGGATATACGAGATACAGGGATTAAAATTGTAGACTGCTTACATGTCTCCCAGTTGTTTTGTCTGAAACAAAAGGGTTGGTTGGGTCCATAATTCTGTTGTGTGGAATATCTAAGCTATAAAGTAACACTGAGACTGGACCATACTCAGAAAAGTTAATCAAGGATGTTTGCCTGTAGGATATTTACCTGAAATCATGTCACTGCCCTTACCTGCTCTGCTTCTTTCTGACTATGGTATAAGTCACTTAGTGAGGCTACAGCACCAAAAGAAACATTTTGCAGCTTCTCTGCACAAATATTCTAGGTGTATACATTCATCTTCTACAGCAATATTTTTAAAAGTTTACAACCTCCTCCTAGTTTTTGTGCTGGCAGCCACGCTCTAAAGCAAATAAAAGAAATCACCTGGGTTAAGAGCATCTTTGATAGCTTTTATCTAAAGTCTGGTCACTTCCCCCAACTTCCCTCATATCCTGCAGCAAAGGCACATCGGAGAGGTGGCAAATTCTGAACTTTAGAGTTGAAAGCGTCCCAAGATTTGAGGCAGATAGTTTTAAAAACAAGCACAGAAGTTCCTAAGTCGCTCTGGTTTCATTGGAGAGCAGATCACCACTGCTCTTAGGATACCTCGGTTTAAACTCAGAGCCATCCAAGTCCACCTTGAAAACGTGTCCAAATCTTTTTCAGGAGTTAGTCTGGTGGTCCTAAGATACTAGGACGTATGCGGAGCAACTCTCAGCTTAGAGTGAGATGGAGTTAGTCTTGTCCTGTGACTCCTGGTGTACTTGTCTAAGTCGGGATGGCATCAAGAAAACTGTAAAACATCTGTATCAACTGGTAAGCCAATGGCTTTTAATTTAGACTCCAGGCTGTACTGATAATGCTGAGTAGGGAGGACCAGGAACTAATACCTAGTTCTAACACCAGATTTTACCTACCAGCTCACACCCGCACTGCCTGCAGCTGGCCTTTTGTACAGCAAACTTATCTTAGAGCCTGTTGAAGTGGTTGAAACGAGAGTCCAAAAGAAACTGAACAAAAAAAGCATTATGGACAACCAGGAGTCCTACTTTAATTTTCTCCCTTATTTCCTGGACCTCTTCTATTTGTCAGGACAGACCTGCTGACAGTGTACTCATGATACTCCTATGATTTCAGGTGTTACTGAAACAAATCAGTAGCCAGCTCTTCTTAGTGAATAATTAGACACCATACCTCGTCACATTCGTAGCAACAGTACCTAAACTAACATTTCCTGTAATCAGTCTGGCTCTCCTTACACTTTCTGGAAAGTATGGCACTAAAGGACGACCTTTACTTGTCAAGCCATTCCCAAAGAAACACATGAAGGTGTTTATTGGAGCTGAGGTCAATTAAAGGGAAGCTCAAGCTTCTAAAACAGCTAAAGCATTAGGACCGAGTCTCTGAAATATGCCAGTGCAGAGTAGTGTAAAAATAAACAAGTACTCAAATAAATTAAAATACCCATGTTTCTCATAGCAACACTAAATTACAGCAATCACTATGCACTAACGAGAACCGCTAAAGCAGCATTTCATCATTCTTGTAGATTTTACCACCAAGGATGGCCACTACACAATCAAGACCATTTTGTTTTCCACTAAGGGCCAAACTCTTGACTCTTTGGATTGTGTCTTGGGAGCAAGAATTCCACTGGCAAGAACTAAAGCATCCTTTCTGAGTTCCGTTTGCCTGCTAGTAAGGTGGCGGTGAGAGCCCTGCAGGGTTGGGATGTAAAGGCAGTTAAGGGGTTAGTCCCTGAATTTGGACTTGAGATTAGAGTCCCCAGCTTTGGCATATCATCAGGATTTTGGGGTCACAGTCTCCAGTTTCAGCATATAATCATGATTTTGTTTCAGTTTGCCTGTGATTCATAACTGTCTGTGTGATTGTCTGTGTGAGCAGGCAAGAGTTCCAATTTAAGTTTGGGAAACTGACTTTGGCATCATTTCTTTTGTCTGATGTCTTGACACTGCAGGGGTAATTGCAATTTATTTTGGTTGGTCTGTCCATAATTGACTGTTTATAATATGGGTGTGGGATCATTGCAGAGAAATCCCTTTTGGTGTGTGTTTTAATGCATTGGAGACAACTCAGTGGACCTCCAAATCAGGTGGTAGCTAGAGAAAATCTTATTCAGTGTTTCAATACGACTTTAGATTCTAACACTTTGCTGCAGATGATGCTTTTGTGAAGGGAACAGAAGTGGCATGAGGCAATATATGCTGATATGGTTTTCACTTTGCAGAATCGCCCAGAGCGGCCAAAAGAATGGGATCTTAGCACCTGGTAATCCCTTTCTCTTAGCCTTGGAAAAAGATAAGGGAAAGACTTTGAAAAGATATTGCTCTGCTTGTAGTATTGGACAAAGATGTTTGGAAGTTTATGAACAACAAAAAGGTGGTGGACCTGAGGACACAACTGATTTATTGATCATTTCTGGACACCACCTTACAGGGTCTCACAGTGAGGGATGAGAAGGAGATGAATGAGAGAATGACGCTCAGGGTGGCTGATCATTAATGGGAGCAGAAGGCTTCAGTCCGATAGCGCGACGAATGAGAGCTAAACAAGGAGAAGTTCTACAAACTCCCTTATACCAGGCTGTGGGAAATGAAGAACAAGTGATTAGAAAAGTCCCTTTTCTTATTACTCATTTGAACAATTGGAAGTTCACAGTGGGAAATTATAGAAATAATCCAGATCGGACAGTTAGCGCTTCTGAGATAACGATTAAAATGCAAGACACTGACTGGGAAGACATTATGGTGATTAAGCAAGTAATGTCTGATGGTACAGAGAAGGAGCGGATTCATAAAGCAGGCACTGGGAGTTTTATGGGGAACAGTGGCTCCATTGTTTTACAAGGAGCTGAGCACGAGACTCAGGAAAATTACTGGATGTTGCTTGAGTGGCATACAGAAATAGGGAGAGAAAGAGATTATTGGCAGTGCTGGAAGGGAATGCTTGTGGAAAAGGAGGATATAGGGGAGGATCCAGGGGAAGAGGAAGGCTCAAAGAAGATTTGGGCAACAGGAAACTGAGGTCTATATTTCAGAATCCAAATATATCAAACGACAGCTTTGTTATTACAGGATGTCAGCTTTCTAGGAAAAGTAATCCCTTGAGAGGCTGAAGATGCTGTGGTCCTGGCAGTGCGGGCTAGAGAGACAGCTGGAAGGTCCAAGTAAACAGAAACTGTAAGGAGGCGATTTGAGACCAGGATTGGTCCCAATAAGAATTAAAAAATATCCTACAAAACTGGAAGCTAGCTTGGGTTAGCATCAGTAATTCAGAAATTCTTGAAATAGAAGTTGTTAGTGGAATGCGAGTCACAATAGAATACTCTGATTTTACCAGTTAAAAGGCAAATGGTAAGGGTTACCATTTAGTATAGGATACATCCAATGGTTGTGAATCCATACACTCTTTTAACAGGTTTAACTGAAACACAGGGTTGGTTTACACTGCTAGACTTTTTGGCATAGTGGACAGTGTTGGCTTTGGATTTCAAATTAAGACTGTTAGCAAAGCCTTGGTACAAGGCATTAAAGATATCTCCTCCTGAGCATGTGGACTGGACCGATAACAGCAGAGCAGCCTACAAATATTTAAAATTGCCTCTAATTAAAGTACCAGAACTCAGGCTACTGGACTTAATAAAGCCTTTTGAGCTTTTTCACGTATAAAAGACGTGGGGCGGCCCTGGGAGTACTATCTCAGTTTCTGGGAGAAGAGTGACACGTAATGTCCTGTGTCTCAAAAGAAGTGGATAACGTCAGCCAAGGATGGCTGGGCTGCCTGAAAGCAGTTGCCACTACAGTTACGTCGATCCAGGAAGCTCGCAGATTTACAACCCCCAGAAAATGTCAGTGTACGTACCACACACGGTTATCGCTGTCCTGGAACAAAAAGGACGACACTGGCTCTCTCCTAGTTGAATGTTAAAGTAGCAGGTGGTAGTTTTGGAGCAGGGTGATGTCCTGCTTAAGATCACTTCTGCTGTTAACTCAGCAGTGCTTCTTTCTACTGACCGTGTAGAAGGGACTCCTGAGCATGATTGCTGGCAGACGACTGAAGAAGTATATTTCAGCCACCTGGACCTTAAAGATCAACCACTTCAGAGTGCAAATTAGGGATTATTTACAGACAGGAGCAGCTCTGTGCAAGGAGGAAAGAGGTTGTCAGGGTATGCAGCTACCACAATAAGCTCAGTAGTGGAAGCTTGTGCTTTGCCATCAACCACCTCTGCTCAGAAAACCAAATTAGTGGCCCTAACCAGGGCCTTGGATTTAAGTCGAGACAAGAAAGTAGATATCTGGACAGACTCCAAACATGGGAGTTGTGCACACCCCTGGAGCCACATGGAAGGAGAGGGAGCTTAACAGAACAAGGGACTGGAATCAAGTATACAGAACAAATGAAAAAATCACCAGCCAGCATTCAGCAACCTACAGAAGTGGGTAGTATGCATGGTAAGGCACATCAGCTGGAGAAATCTAATACCATATCCTGAAATCAATTAGCTAATAAAGCTGCAAAAGAGGTTGCAGAAACAGGCATCGTGGCCTTAGCACCAGATAAGGGCATAAAATTGCCAGAAACAGTTCCTAGATATGACGCTTGAATGGATTAGGACACAACAAGCGAGGGAGCAGGTGAAGGACTCTGTCATACCCCCTGGTGGTAACGCCTCCTATTCCTTTAAGGGAATTGGCCAAATAGAGCATTATAAAGTACACTGAGGAACTGAAAATCTTTTAGGACACTTAAAGAAAGCAGTTACAGGAAACGCCATGACAAAAGTTGTTCCTTCTGTGTGGAAAAGTGTGGGCTATGCCAAAGGAACAATCCCAGTCTCAATAATCGAGTAATACTTGGGAATGTTAAGGCAGGAAATTCCCCTGGAGAATGGCAAATAGATTTTACTAAGTTAGTCCAAAAATAAGGATACAGACACATTCTAGTTTTAGTCAAAACCTTTTTGGGCCAGACAGAGGCTTTCCCATCTCGCACCGCTAAGGCAAGAGAAATGGTAAAAATTTTACTTAAATAAATTATTGCAGGGTTTGGGGTGCCTTAAGAAAGGTCTTCAGACAGAAGTCCTCATTTTGTGGCAGAAGTAATCAAACAAATAAGCAGTGTTCTAGGAATATCTTGGGATTTGCATATGCCTTACAGGCCTCAGTTTAGTGGGAAAGCAGAGAGAATGAATTATACTTGGAAGTTGCAGTTGGGTAAAACACATCAGGAAACTTCTATGACCTGAGGAGAAGCTCCACCTTTAACATTATTAAGAATTTTAATTCAACCTTGACAAGGAGGCCTTATCCCATGAGTTATTTTACCTGCTACATGGAGATGCCGCATATCCCAGGAGATATCACCATTCAAGGGAACTTGGACATTAATAACTATTTGCTGTCTTTAGGAAGGACTCTCTAGGAGTTGCAGAAATTAGTGACTGTTACCAAATTCCAGGCCTTGATACACCAGCACATCCATTCCAGCTTGGAGACTGGGTGTATATCAAGTCCTGGGCCTCCGAACCCAGGCGGAAAGGACCATACAAAGTACTTTGGACTATATACAGAGCTGTGAAGTAAGCTGGAAAAGGACCTCGGATTCATTATTCACCGATTAAGAAGGTTGCTGCTACAAGGACTGCAGAACAGCAATCCCCGACTGCTCACCACGTGGGAATCAAGGGGGTACAGAGGCCTGAGGGGAAAGCCCAGCTGGGCTAACAATGTTAGTGTCATTCTGCTTTGCTTGTTATCTTGCGGGGAGAAAGGTGTGGACCTTTAGATGAGAATCAACGGGTCCAAAAGAAAAGGAGGGATATGATGCAAGAAGTAGCAACTGTTGCAAAACTGGGATATTCTGGTTTGAGCTAAAGTAGAATCAGTTTTCTAACTTCATTTAAGACTCATCCAAGTAACTATTTTGTTGAAAGCCAGCTGCTGCTTTTCAGACAGCATGTCTCCCAGCATGTTTGTCAGACACTGTTTTTGCTAGGAATAACTCCTTGTGTTAGGTATAATATGTGCTGGACAGATGTGTCTTATGTTATCATTTCCATTTGTTTATAGGTTCTCCTTACCTAAAGAATGCACAGTTGAACAGACAAGGGAACTGGTACAAATTAGGGGAGATTTGCCTTTTGTGAAGTTCATAATGACATTAAAATTAGTTCTTGGAAGTAACAGAATATGCATGAGATTACTGGGAAATGTCATACATATGCAGGCAGATGGGAAATCAATTCTGCAACAAGCTTGTGTCTTTAGGCACAATGGATGGAGTTATTCCTCCATGCATCCAACACTGTAATAAAGGATGCTTGCTTTGTAAAACTCCATAATGCGTCTTAGAGAGTTTGTTTGCCAGCATTTTCAGTATCATTCCTAGGAAGAAATAACAAATGTAGCTGGAAGCACTCACAGTGGATAACAGAGGAGGTTGAGAACTACTAAGACAGCAAAAGGGCACTCCAGGAGAGAAATACAAAGGAGTGATGACCAAGAACCCCTCCTCCTGGAACTAAAGCGGGGTGGTTGTTTCCCAGTAACAAACCCAGAGCGATGGTCACATAAAAGAACAGCCACCCTCTTCCAACAGTTGCATGGAAACCTACAGCAGCACATAAGCCTCCAGCTTATCAAGGTTCTCAAAGGTGCCATTCTGCAATGTCATTAGGTTTATAGTCAGTAACCTCTCATAAAGGCAAGTCGTTTGCTCCCCAGAGCTGTTTCACAGCCTGTGAACCCATGACAGAACAGCTGTGCCTCAGCTGGCACTTCAGATCCACTCTTGTGTCAGAAATACCTAGATAATTTTAGCTGAAAAGTGCCAGTTCCACATGGATAGGAGTCCCTCCACCGGTAACATCCTGCTACACCCAAGTCTGCCAGGTCACACGCAAACTAATATACAATAGCCCTCCTTCCATTTGCCTTTTGAAAGCCTTTACAAGAGGTACATTAGAACCATAGAATCACCAGGTTGGAAGAGACCCACCGGATCATCCAGTCCAACCATTCCTATCAAACACTAACCCATGCCCCTCAGCACCTCGTCCACCCGTCCCTTAAACCCCTCCAGGGAAGGTGACTCAACCCCCTCCCTGGGCAGCCTCTGCCAGTGCCCAGTGACCCTTTCTGTGAAAAATTTTTTCCTGATGTCCAGCCTGAACCTCCCCTGGCGGAGCTTGAGGCCATTCCCTCTCGTCCTGTCCCCTGTCACTTGGGAGAAGAGCCCAGCTCCCTCCTCTCCACAACCTCCTTTCAGGTAGTTGCAGAGAGCAATGAGGTCTCCCCTGAGCCTCCTCTTCTCCAGGCTAAACACCCCCAGCTCTCTCAGCCGTTAGCATTCTTCTTTTTCATAAGCCTCATAGAAGCATAAGCTACATAATATCGATCAACACGAACACATCCAGACAGGATTGAACAGAGACACGGCATTAGCCCCGGTAAGATATACATTCACTAAAGAAATTAAATGCCAGGTTTGGCAATGCTTTTCCATGTTATAGAATATAAGAAGTGTCCCACCAGAACAAAAAAAACAAACAATAAAAAAAGTCTTTACTGCAATTAATTCTATCAGCATTCCTCAGCAGCAAGGCTAAACAATGCCAGAACAATTATTACTTTAACGGGAGAAAGTTAATTCTAAGTATCATTCTTGTTGTGTAATATGGAACTGCTAAGGAATACTGTTGTAGACTTTATATTTATACTTATATTTTACCTTTATTTTCAGGTTTTTATTTTCTTCCAACACAGCTTCGTATTTTAATTTCATCTCTGCTGCTTCCAAGCAACGTGTCTCTATTTCTGGATTCTCAGGAACTGAAGCTCCCCAATGATGCTTCAGAAAGCTGATGTTCAGATGTTAAGTATTTCTTCAGTTAGACAGCAGAACTGCATTTTAGTTTTCACACTTACAATGAAGTCAGTGCTGCAATATGCATGACCAAAATTGCATTAAACTGCTCAAGATTACTACAATTCTTTTAATTCTCCAGGAAGAAGTTACAAAAATAAGAAAGCTTTTCAAGTTCATTGGCACAGTCCCTAAGGAAAAAAAAAGAACAAAACCAAGACATCAGTTGACACAGCAGAAATTCTCATGTTTCACTACATCCTCCTCCTCTTTTCCTCTCTTAAATGTAGAAGTTTTGAAGTTACAAGGAATAAACAAGAAATAGAAGCGGGAGCCAAAAGAGGATGCTGCTTAAAAACAGCAAGAAACAAAAGAGGTTCCTTTCTTGTCCCTCTTGCATCATTGAAGACATCAGAAGCCACAGATACTGTAAATACTCAAATCTAATGCTACAAGTCACTCTGTAACAGCCTATAACTTAACACTGTAACTGCTGGCACACACACAGTTCTCTTGCATTCTGTCAAACTTTGTTAGCTTGTAAGAATGCAACTATTGGCTAAAAGGCATCCATAAAAGCCATATTCTCAGCATACGTCTTCTAAATTAGCCTCTTCAGCTCTTCTACGAGTCAGTAGCAGTATTGCTGTTTGGCGTGAGATCTCTATGAACCATTCACAAGGATAAAAAGGATACTCCGGGGCACTACTTGGTTCCTCTGGTTCTTCATATAATGCTACCAACCCTGCAAACAGAAAATATTCAACAGTTGCAAGAAGTTCATGCAACTCCAAAGTTTTTAAAACTTTTACCAGCAGTCAAAAGGCATACATGTTGCATGCCACATTTGTAGCACAGTTTTCTGTTTAACAAGTTTCTCCTGTCTACTTTAGCAGGAAAAAAAGAGGTCTGGAACAGAGCATCCCACCCAGTAACAGGCAGACAAAAGCTTTGTTCCCTCCTAACCACACCCTCTGGCTATTCTAGCACAGAACACCAAACAACCGGGATAATTTTCACATATTCCACATGCAACCCTAGTCCTGCCTTTTGTCAGAAAAGTTGAAATGTAACTATTTTGGATTCTCCCTTCATAAACTATTACTTCCACTTATGCTCCATCTTTGAACTGCAGCACTTCCATAACTTCCAGCATAAAAGCAAACCTCCTTCGAGCACTCATCTTTATGGATGGGCTCCAGTGGCCAACAGAGAGCCAGAGAGGTCAGGCACAAGCAACAACACCCTGAGAGCTTAAAGGAAACGAGCCATACACACCCCAACTCTAGATCTGGAGAACTCAGCCACAGGAATAGTCAGAAAGCTCCCAAACTTCACCACTACCTGCTCCCCCCAGGGGCACACACACGACTACAGAAGACATCTGCTTCCACAAATACTCAGATGGCCTTCTCCCACTTTCAGATGTGCAAACTGCACAGAGGAATTGGTTTCAAGCTAAACACCTAAGTTTAAATTAGGATGCCACACTGCTTGAAAGACTTCTTTTGTCACCCCATAGGATGCTTAGTACTTGGAAACAAAGGAATCAAATGGTATCCCCAGGTCATGCCATGAGTCTTAGTGCAGCACCTCTTTGCTTGGCACCCTAGACCTGCTGCTCCTTCTTTAAACAGCACATTTTTCAAGCAGGAGTATTAACAGGCTCTCCCCATGTGCTACTAGAAGGCTCTCGAAAAGACTTCAGGAGGATTTAGAAGATGATAAGCCCTACAGAAAGCCAAATTATGCATCAAGTTTGGCATCAGTATCTTCTCCATTCTGATACGGATTGTCATAGACTCATGGAATGGTTTGGGTAGGAAGGGACCCCAAAGCCCATCCAGTGCCACCCCTGCCACGGGCAGGGACACCTCCCACTGCATCAGGGCCTCCAAGCCCCATCCAACCTCGCCTTGAACCCTCCAGGGACAGGGCGGCCACGGCTTCTCTGGGCAACCTGGGCCAGGGCCTCCCCACTCCCACAAGAAAATATTTCTTCCTAAAATCTCATCTTAATCTCCCCTCTTTCAGCTTCCCCCTCATCCTATCCCTGCACTCCCTGATCCAGAACCCTTGCATGTGGGGGCTCGTCCGGGATGCTAACAGCGAGACAAGAATCCTGACTCCAGATTCTGAAAGGCAAGCTTCCTCGAGGAAGGTGAGTAAATCTCTTTCTGATTTTGTGGAGCTCCAATTTGTAGGCTCACTAGGGAAGAAACTGGATGCAGTATCGCTTCCCCGAGCCGGAGCTGGGGCGGGGACGCCCCACCGCTCTCTGAGAAGGTCGGTAGGGGCTAGTCCCCAACCTCCCCTCGCTCTGAGTCCGTCCTGGTTTTTATGGGTATCGAATTTAGACGCTTGTTTTTGTTATTCGCGTTGGGCACGCCGCATTTGTGGTATTATAATAGTAATTGTGTTTATTGTTGTGTTTTGTGTTTTCTTGAAATACGAAATGAGACACGGTAAAAGTAAAAAGGACGTCAGTCCACTTGAATTGGTAATTCAGCATTTCAAAGATCATCAAAATAGAGCTGCCTCCTCAGGAGATACAGTTCACGTGGGGAAATTAAAAATGTTTTGCCAACTTGAATGGCCAACGTTCCAAGTGGGCTGGCCACCCGAAGGAACGTTTGCCCTTCAGGCAATTTATTCGGTTCAAGCAATTGTAATGGACAACCACCCAGATCAGATTCCGTATACCGTGGCATGGCGTTATTTAGTAGAGGAGCCACCTTCTTGGCTCAAACCAGGAGTGCCACCTGAAAATAAGACTGTAACTTTGCCATTACGGCAAGCTCCGAAAACTTCGGATAGGGACCGGAGGGACCTGAGGTCTTGCCTCCTCCAGAGGAGGAGGACGACTCTCCTCCCCCTCCCCCTTATCCGAACCGGAGAGATCACCCGGAGCCTGAAAATATAAACGAGGGACTTTTAAGTCCAACAAAACCGCGATCTGGGTCAGTGTATAATGCAGGGGAGGAGAAAAAGGAGATGCCCAGACCGCCTACCCCCCAAAAATTGTATCCAAATCTGTCCGAATGTGTGTCATGTAAATCTACCGGGCAGGGTACAGGATTGGAAGCCACCCCCGAGCCATCGGCTCCGGTTTTGCCCCTGAAAGAAGCGCTTCCATCTGACGGGAGAGAGCCACCTGTAGTAGTATATTCCCCCTTCTCGTCGTCTGATATTTATAATTGGAAGCAGCAACATAAACCCTTTTCTGAAAATCCCCAGGATTTGATCCGGCTCTTAGAAACTGTATTTTTAACACACCAGCCAACCTGGGTAGACATTCAACAATTATTAATGGCTCTCTTCACTGCTGAGGAAAGGGATGGGATCCTCAGAGAAACACATAAAGAGGCGACCGAAAGAGCGGGCCAGCAGTTGGATGCCCGCCAGTTGGAAGAAGTTTGCCCTAAGGAACCCCTGAACTGGAACCCCAATACGGAGGAAGGTAGGGAGAGTCTACGTTTCTACCGCCAGATTTTACTGGGGGGTCTGAGGGCAGCGGCACGGAAACCTATTAACTTGTCCAAAATAAGTGCCGTGATCCAAGGAAAAACTGAATCCCCAGGTGCATTTTTAGAAAGATTAATGCAAGCATATAAGATGTATAGTCCAATTGACCCTGAGGCCCCAGAAAACCAGAGAGCAATTAACATGGCATTTGTGAGTCAGGCAGCACCAGATATTAGGCAGAAAATACAGAAAACAGAGGGTTTTGGAGGAAAGAACTTAACAGAGCTGGTGGGCATAGCAGAGAAAGTTTTTAACAATAGGGATTTACAAGAAGAGGATAGACAGACTAAGAGAATTGCAAAAATACTGGCTGTGCATGATGCAGGGAGACGAGGGAACCCAGTTGGAATAACCGACCAAACAATCACCCAAGAAAACCTGAACACTCAGGAGCCCATCCGGGGGAACCGCCGATAAGGGCTGTCCCTGTGGACACTGACCAATGTGCATCTTGCAAAGAAAAAGGACACTGGATAAAGGACCGTCCCAATAAGAGGACCCGAGTCGCCGTCACTAGAAAGTGACGGGGCCGGGGCTCCAGCCCCCTCCCAGAGCCCAGGGTCACGATTACAGTGGAGGGGAAGCCGACAGAGTTTATTGCTGATACTGGGGCTCAATTTTCATCCCTGAAAGAGCCCATGGGAAAACCTTCCACAGAAACAATATGGGTCCAGGGAGCCAATGGAACCGAGGAGCATCCTTGGACTACAGAAAGGACTTTAAACTTGGCAATAGGAATAGTAAAACATCGGTCTTTACTATTACCCAATGCTCCCTATAACCTATTGGGGAGAGACCTGCTCCATAAACTTAAAGCAGGAATTCAATTTTCAGAGAATGAATTGGCTGCCACTTCGGGGTCACCGACAAGAAATATGTTGGTTGCCGCTGTAGACGAACACATGATTTACGAACAGCCACGAGAGAATGGTGCATCCGCAGATTTGATAGAGACCTTACTGGCTGACTTTCCCGAAGTGTCGGCCGAGGGGAAGCCCCCAGGATTGGCAAAGGATCAGGCCCCCGTAGTAATGGCTTTAAAAAGTGAAGCAACTCCAATAAGAGTCCGTCAGTACCCGATCCCCTGGGATGCCAAGGAAGGGATCCGAAAACACACAGACTACCTTGGGCAGCATGGGATCTTAGTGGCTTGTCGATCTCCATGGAATACCCCACTGCTACCCGTGAAGAAAGCAGAAACCGGGGAATATCGGCCGGTACAGGACCTGAGGGAGGTGAACAGACGGGTGGAAGATATCCACCCTACTGTCCCGAATCCGTACACCTTGCTCACCCTCCTGGGACCCAAAAGGACTGTTTATACAGTTCTTGACCTGAAAGATGCTTTCTTTTGTACTCCACTGCCAAAGCAGTCCCAGCTATACTTTGCCTTTGAGTGGACTGACCCACAGAACGGATTCCAAGGACAGCTGACATGGACCAGGCTTCCCCAAGCATTTAAAAATTCACCCACCAGATTTGACAAAGTGCTCCATGAAGACCTGAAAGACTACCGAGCTCAAAACCGAGACATCACTCTACTGCAGTACGTGGACGATTGCTTATAGCAGCTGAGACTCACGAAGCCTGCCTGCAAGGTACCAGAAATCTGTTACAGGTACTACAAGAAAAAGGCTACAGAGTCTCTGCAAAACAGGTGCAGCTCTGCCAGAGACATGCCACATACCTAGGATTTGACCTGCATGAAGGAGTCCGCTCCTTGTCGGAATCAAGAAAGGAGGTGATCTCACGATATCCACAGCCGAGAACGTCTAAACAAGTAAGAGAATTCCTTGGGACAGTGGGATATTGTAGGCTATGGATACCTCGGTACGCAGAGATAGCTCAACAGTTATATGAGCTCACCAGGGGCAATTCAACTACAATAGACTGGTCCCCAGAAGCCGAAAAATCCTTCAGAGAATTACAAAGTGCATCGCTGAGTGCCCCGGCACTAGCTGTCCCCGACATAACCAAATCCTTTCACCTTTATGTAGATGAACGTGCTGGGTTAGCTCAGGGGGTTCTCACTCAGAAATTAGGGCCTTGGCAAAGGCCCGTAGCATATTGGAGCAAGAAGCTGGATGCTGTAGCATCAGGATTTCCCCCTTGTCTCTGGATCATAGCAGCTACCGCCCAACTAGTAAAAGATGCAGGAAAACTAACCCTGGGCCAGAACCTAGAAATAACAACATCACATGCTATAGAGGGATTACTCCGTACCCCACCTGATAAGTGGATATCAAATGCCCGACTTACTGGGTACCAAGCACTCCTTTTAAATGAACCCAGAGTTGTATTTAAACCACCAGCCGTGCTGAATCCAGCTACACTCCTACCAGAAGAACTGGATGACCAGCCACATGACTGTGGGCAAGTATTAGCCCAAAGCACTGGGGTACGGCCAGATCTTAAAGACAGCCCAATGCCAGATGCAGATTTAACGATATTTACAGATGGTAGTAGCTACATAAAAGATGGAAAAAGATATGCAGGGGCAGCAGTGGTAACTACTGAACAAGTAATATGGAAAGAAGCTCTACCACAGGGTACCTCTGCTCAGAAAGCAGAACTCATTGCTCTAACTAAAGCCTTACAGACAGCTGAAGGGAAACGAGTTAACATTTATACTGACAGTCGGTATGCATTTCCGACGGTCCATGTGCACGGTGCCATCTACAAAGAACGAGGACTGTTGGCAGCAGAAGGGAAAGGAATTAAAAACAAAGACGAAATTTTATCCCTGCTCCAAGCTATCTGGAAGCCAAAGCAGGTAGCAGTGACGCATTGCCCGGGGCACCAAAAAGAGACAGATGAAGTAACCAGGGGAAACGGCCTCGCTGACAAGACTGCAAAAGAGGCGGCACAAGAGATAAACAGAACATGGATGCTAACCCTGATACCTGAACCTACACTGCCTGAACACCCGCAGTATTCAGAAGAGGACCTGACATACGTAAGCAAATGGGAAAGTAAGAAGTATGAAGGGACTTGGGCTAAGACGGAAACAGGAAAAATCATTCTCCCACATAGATTAGGGAAAAAGCTAGTAAGTCAGATACATCAAAGCATGCATTGAGGAGCACAAAAATGAAGAGAATTAATAGGAAGTAGGTTTCAGGTACACAAGCTTAAACGAATAGTAACAGATGTGACAAGCAGATGCCTACAATGTCAGTCGGTCAATTCCAAAACCAGACCTAGAAAAGAAAGACATAGGAAAAGGGGAACAGAACCAGGAGTGGATTGGGAGGTAGACTTTACCGAGATGAAACCAGGAAAATTCGGCTACAAATATTTGCTGGGTTTTGTAGACACCTTTTCAGGATGGGTGGAAGCGTTCCCCAGCCGGCATGAAACGGCTAACACGGTGGCAAAAAAAATTATTAGAGGAAATCATACCACGATTTGGGCTACCCGAAGCAATTGGTTCTGATAACGGGCCTGCCTTCGTGAGCACCGTATCTCAAGCAATAGCAAAGGCTGTTGGCACGGATTGGCACCTGCACTGCGCATACAGACCACAGAGCTCAGGGCACGTAGAAAGAATGAATCGCACCTTAAAAGAGACCCTAACTAAATTAATTCTGAAAACTGGCGGTGGATGGGTAGAGCTCCTGCCCTTCGCCTTGTTGCGCACGCGTTGTACTCCGTATGTTAAGCATGTAACCCCCTTTGAAATACTGTTTGGACGCCCACCTCCTGCGTGCCCCCGGCTACAGGAAGCTGCAATAGCTGAATTGTCTGACCAACACGTACTCCAGTCTTTACAGGTTTTACAAGGAACTCTAAAAGCAATACACGAAAAGGTGCGAGCTGCCTCCGCCCCAGGAGCGACAGGTCCACAGCCACATCCTTACCAGCCCGGGGATCTGGTGTGGGTGCGGCACCACCGAGTGGGGAATCCAGAACCTCGCTGGAAGGGACCGTACACCGTCATCTTGGCAGCACCTACAGCAGTGAAGGTGGAAGGACTGAAACCCTGGATCCATGAGACTCACGTCAAGAAAGCAACTGAAGAAAAGGCGCAAACACCTCCCTTGTGGGAACCAGTTGGGCCTCCCTCTATAAATCATGGACTGAAATTGAAACTACGAAGGGTAAACAATTGAAAATGCTGTTTGTAATTATCATCATTTGTACTGTGATCTCTAGCATAAGCGGGAGCGTATACCAGCCAGCAGAGGTAAAATGGACAATCATAGATACTCAAACTGGTTTAGTGACGGCAGAAAATAGCACAAGTGAACAGCCGATTTTTAGAATCGATTTGTGCACCTTGTTGCAGGGGGTCAGCAGGGCTGGGAATAGCATCACTAGTAAATAGTGATGTCCAACTTAGAAGACTCTCCGAACAAATAGACCTAGACATCCAACGGCTCCATTTTTCAATTGGGAAGCTCCAAGAGCAAGTGGGCTCTTTAGCAGAAGTAGCTTTACAGAATCGGAGAGGATTAGACCTGCTTTTCTTAAAAGAAGGAGGGTTGTGTGCAGCCCTAGGAGAACAGTGCTGTTTTTATGTAAATCACTCAGGAGTCATCAAAGAGACTCTATCTAAAGTTAAAGAGAGCCTCTGGAGACGGGAAAAAGAAAGACAGGAATCAAGTTCATGGTATGGGAGGATGTACAGCTGGTCTCCTTGGCTGACCTCGTTAATAACTGCCCCCGCTGGACCGCTGATCCTATTACTGCTTGCTCTGATTGTAGGCCCCTGTGTTACAAATGCAATCCTGACATTTGTACAGGACCGAATCACAGCAGTAAAAATGCTTGTCCTGACTAGTTATGAACCCCTAGACTCACAAGAAAGAGAATCAAGGATTTGATTCATGACCAAAAGAAAGGGGGGAATGTTAGGACCACAAATCGCCTTGCGCCCCTGCAGGAGTTAATTAGCCAGCTCAAAGAATGCAGCACTGTGCAAGTAGGGAACAAGTTGACCAGAGATAAGGCGGAAGGCAGGAAAAGGGGGGGTTTAGAAACTGTTTGGCACAGAACAGGACTGCAACCTTGAAGATTGCCGAACTAAAACAACTCTGTAAACTCAGCTGATTTATTATCTGGCTTGCAAAAGCCTGTATGGAAACTGCATGTGTCTGTGTAAGTATAAATACATCCCTCAGTGCACCGATTCGGGGTCGTCCTCCATTGTCTGGGGCGACCCTGGCCGGTCAGTTACCTGATTTCCTATGTGCATTTAATAAACATTTACGTTGCTAGCAACTCCGACTCGTCTCTTAGCATCCTGAACCCTTGCACAGATCACGGTAAGATCCAGCTCCCTGCTGTGCTACAGATATTCCCTGGCTGCAAAACAACAGCTCCTACAGCACTTCATGCTAAAAGGGCAGCAGCTCTGCTGGAGCAAGGTTATAACTGATGTGGCGCTTACCGATGGCACAATCACCTCCCCAGATGTCTCCAAATCCAAACTGTCTGAAGATCAGTTTGGCAAATGATTCAGGAGAGCAGCTCAGCAGCTCGTTTTGCCAAGGAGAGCTGAGTTTATAGTTTGACCAACATCTGTCAGGAAAAAACATGGAGCTTAACATCTACAAATATCCCCAGGTGACTCCGATGACATTCCAGGCTTTAAACTTCAGACGTGCTCACAGTAAGTCTGTTGGTGTTTCTGAAGCCACATGGAAGACACACTCAAACCACACCCGCTGTCACTGTCCCCACTTGCAAGGCTTCCCCCAGAGTCAAACAAGGCAGGCTTGTTAGAGCAACCCGGATGCCTCATTCCCAGCTGGGAATTTTGCCTTTAAGGATATGATCCTAAATGACTATTTAGCTTTGTAGCTTTTTACTTAAGGCTGGTTTTCATTTCTGGATTTAGAGGCTCTACTCGGCCCCCCAAGAGGTCACACGTGACTTGTCCTTCCTGCAGCCACGTGCAGGAACAAGGTTTTGCCCGGGTGCCCTTCCCTGCACAGGGATGGATGAACAGCGATGCAGTTTCACAGGTGGAAACTCCCTTCACCAGGGTGGTGTTTACCTCAGGCTACAAAGGTCTGAGAAAGTAGCTTTCCCCACCAGCTTTCCTTCCCACGGGAACCAGTACTGAGGCTACAGCAAAACAGCAGCAAGAAGCCGAGACAGCAGCAAATCATTCCGGTGGCAGTGCCTGAGTCGGCTCTTAGGGTGAGATGACAACAAACTGGGTTGGCAGGGAAGGAGAAGAAGTCACTATAGATCTGCCTTCCAGGTGCCTAAAAGTAGCTTTAAAGCTCCAGAGGTAAAGCAGGATTCTAGGTTCTGGGCTATGCGGAAAGGGGTTGTTAGTGTCTTACAGCCCCAGTTTGGCTGGAGAACATTGCCTCCTTCCTAGCATCAAACTGGTGGAGATCACCTGCTCCCGAAGCATCTACACTGACCATAGATGGGAGGCAATCTTTCCACAAGCAAAAGTTGAAAGCAGTTTGTCAGATCCCAGGACAAGAGACTAAGCCTTTCCAAAGGAAAAAACACATCAGGAAGAGGAGCTTCAAGGAAAGGGCAAAGGTGCACATACCTCATCTGGCTCGCCGGGCTCTCTGTCAGGAACAACCAGCGGTGCTGCACAGGAATTGGGCTGCAGTTGGTTATCTCAATGGAACGCGCAGCTTCAGTGCCATTCAAGATGCAGCCAAAGTCCAGGGCCGTGGTCTGGATACGGAGGTTCGGAAAGTAGACTTCTCCCCAAACAGTGACCTGTTCCTGATGAGGGTGCTCAAGAAAATGTATCTTCAGAACCTTCTCCACCTCCCTGCTAGTCAAACCCTCTTCATAAGCAGGATTAAATGTGATGGAGAGATGATGTTCCTCCCCTGCCTCCAGCTTCACAGGCTGCAAGGAGATGGAAGGGTACTAACCACTGTGTGATGAAGCCCCAAGGTCAGATGGCACAAAGTATCTTAATGCTCAAAGCTGGCCCTCCATGTGGGCTTCTCAGTTCATCCTTCACATCCTTTACAGTGTGTGCCTGCCCGCAAGCACCACAAGACTAGTGTCTGACACCATCTTAGGCTAATATCTCTGTGCTCTTCATCAGTACAAGAGGGAAATAAATCTTGTTCTACTGAATCCTGGACCTACAAAAGCTGTGTGCTAGATACAGAACCAAATTGGCACCCTGGCAAGCCAGGGCCTTGTGCCCTGACTCCAGAGGAACTCCTTTACCCTCATGCTCAACACAAGCCCCGTGGCATCGCATCCCCACTCTTGCTGGGGCCAATTACAGGCACAGCACAGAAGCGGTGGCTGTGCCGACAACAACACCTTTAGCAGAGACGGTGTCCAACACCTTCCACTAGCAATAGAGCAGGAGCCAGGCTCCTCAGCCTTCTTGAAGGAAGGCCTGTCCTCAAAGAGACCAAGCAGCTCTTGCGGTTATCTGACGACGGCTGCTGGAGCACTAGGACTGCTTCCAAGAGACACCTTTACCACACGGCTTGCCCAGACGCAGCAGCCTGCTCCTTTCTCTTCATGTCTTAGAGCCAAGATGTGTTTCCCCAGTTCAGAGGACCTTCAGCAGCTTCAAATCTAGTGTCCAAGACCAGGTTGTATGAGGCTCTACACAACCTGATCCACAGGAAGGTGGCCCTGCCATGGCAGAGGGGTGGAACTGGATGGGATTTAAGGCGCCTTCTGACCCAAACCATTCTATGATTCAGTCATTTAGTCCAGGCCAGTCTCCTGCTGACTTCAAAGAGAAAAATTCTCTCCTGGAGGGCCTCCCAACAGAAACACACCACCACGCGTCTCCTCTTCAGTCCCCACCAGCAGGAACCTCCAGAGCTGCTCACCTCAATATCCACAGGGAAGGGCTGCCGGTCCGCATGGCAGATTGAGAAGGGTTCCTCTAAGGCCAACAACACGCTGAGTGGCAGGAGGCAGGTGTTTTTTAAAGAAAAGGGCTTATACTGAAGAGTCAAGACGTCACTCGGTTGCTACAGAAACAGAAAAGGAGAGAAAACAACCTGAACCGGTAATGGACCTCGTTCCCTTTCTGATGTATTTTGAATTTTCATCTCTATTTACTATTTCTGTTAGTTCGTATGCTTCTAAAAGTCTTTTTTCTAAATATATCAGATGCTTTTCATGATTAGAAACTACAGCATCCCTTGGGGGAACAGGAAAACAGTTTCATGCACAGATCAGAGAAAGGGACCCTGAGTAGAGGCAGCTGCTGGAACAATATCAAACCCAGAAAGTGAACCCAGATCATCCATCTGCAGTTTTTATCCTCTCTTGGGTAGAATGGCACAAGATGTTTTTCACTCCCATACAACAATTTCTTGCAACCTCATTATCTTTCGTAGCCTCATCAAAAGCAGTGAAGTTGGTCAGAGGAGACAGGAGAGCCTGTAGTAGCTGAAGGTTAGTTTTGAACTTCTACATGCATGTACAGCCAGCTAGAAACCTCGGCAGCCCAGCTGCAACATGACTCCTGATGCCCCTGCTGCAATAACAGCGTGTCTGTGGCTTCAAAGCTGAGCAAAGCATAAGCCGTTTCTTCTTGGTTATGCGCTGCTCTGGGCTTCCTGCATGGTTTCTATAAATTAGAGAGTGCTTGCAAAACTAGTTCTGCATGTATTGGTATCAAACAGCTGCAGTGTTATAGCACTCGATAAATCAGAGTGCACGACACCAAACAGACCACAGGCAGACATCAGGGAGAGCTGAGAATCACAGAATCATAGAATAACCAGGTTGGAAGAGACCCACTGGATCATCCAGTCCACCCATTCCTATCAAACACTAACCCATGCCCCTTAGCACCTCGTCCACCCGTGCCTTAAACACCTCCAGGGAAGGGGACTCAACCCCCTCCCTGGGCAGCCTCTGCCACTGCCCAATGACCCTTTCTGTGAAAAATTTTTTCCTTATGTCCAGCCTAAATCTCCCCTGGCAGAGCTTGAGGCCATGAGGCTTGAAGCGGAGCTTGAGGCATGAGAACCTTCTAATTAAACCTGAACTGCCTGCTCATGGCATTTTGTGCTTCTCTGGACGCCTAAGAACTAAAGGAGAGACCTGAAAACACAGAAACTAAACAATGAAGTAGCCTCTCTTCTTTTAGACACCTCGAGGAAGAGGGCGGTAATGCAGGAGTCAGGATCCACAGACTCAAGGGCTTCTGCATTGGTGCTCCCACTGCTGCAGAAGGACTCCTGCAGGTCCTTTGAAGAAAGCAAGGCTGAGGGAAATGCAAAGAGCTTGCATCCACATTAATGCAGAGAAGGCAAAGAGAGACAAGAGATGGCAGGTTTTCCTCATCAGCCTGGGGAGCTGACAGGAATCCAGAGCTGACTGGTTGTTCTCAGCTGCCCTGCGTGATTGGTGTTCAGACTTCACTGTGTCATGAAGCATCCTTGCAAATGTCCCTCTATGAGTGGGTCTCTCTAGAGGTGGCCATGATCCCCTTTGACAGATCAGCTGTCACCAAAATAAAACCAAGATGAAGTTAAAAAGCAGTCGCATCTCTAAAAACAAGCTCAATGAGTTTACAAAGCACCTCAGGATGGGTTTAGCGTCGCTCAGCTGCAGCGATCTGCTCTCCTGCCCACAGTCACTGTCTGTGCAAAGCCCACAATGTTCTTCTGGGTCCCACACATCTCACCTCATGCCCTTGGCTCAGCAGCTCAATTCTGTCTCCGCATCAAGAAAAGTAGAAGAGACCTGGCAAGACTGTCCCCAGCCCCATCTCTGTGCCAATGGCAAAAGCTCGGTCCCACTCAAACCAATCAGCAAAGCCCCAGAGACTGGCAGAAGCTGTTTAGCTTCCTCCTTTGAACACAATCTCACACACCCCGCACAGGCTTTCAGTCATCAGCCACACAATTAACCGCCAGCATGCAATCCAGAGCCTTACCTTCTCAACCTGGAAAATGAGTTCCGTGGAGGACAGTTGCAGAACAGGAGCAATGAACTCACACGTGACATCCACCTGCATCACCTGCACCTTTTCTTCCTTGCTCCCCACGCCGGCGTGCCACAGCAGCCGCTCCTTCACCACCCGTGTGCGAGAGCTGCACGTTACCCAGCAGGTGTGACCAGGGCACCCAGAAAACACACGGCATGTGCTCACCACCTGACTGGAGGCATAACGGATTCTGACAGCCTGCACGAAATTGTGTCATGGGAACTGGGCCATCAACCACCAGCAGGTAGTGCTGCCCTAAAGTTACGGCCGTTGCTTTCCTCAGCAGCCCTGCTTCCTTTTACACCGCATCCTATTTATTTTGCACTCAAATGCCCACACCGCTACACCCTAACACCCACAAATTCACTTGTGAGCCAGGTGCTGTCTACAGCTCTAATAACTACTGTCCCAAATGACTAATGCTTTGACGTACCCCGCTGCTAACATAATGCTTACAGAAAGCTGCAGGAACCAATTTAAAAATATATAACCGTATTAAAGGACGTTGGTGTCAGAAGGACCACTGCCAGCAAACCCTCTCTTGGAAGCTTAGTAGAAAAGGTACATGGGAAAACTCCAAACAGCCAGCCTGCCTCCCAGTAAAGTGGCAGCACTCATTCCAAGGGTGAACTGTGCCCTCCTGGAGAGGGTTTTAAAAGAAATCTCCCTAGGAAAGGGACGTCTTGCACTTCAGAGGGAAACTCTCTGCTTAAGCTGGAGGCTCTTCTATTCAACACCTTTTCCCAAGTTCTCATGGTTTTACGTCCCCAAATTCCTCCCTCATTTCTCACTCTTCCTTCTGGTACAGTGCCACAACCCAGCTCCTCATCAGAGCCTGCAGTCTTCAAAGTCATCTGTGTTGCACGTGCAGTGCAGGGGGCTGGGCTTCAGACCAGCCTGAAGAGCATGAAGTCCTCCAGATTTTCACTGCGGGAGCCAGCTGTACTCACAGACACCCTTTTGGCTTTCCAGGCAAGACACTCTCACCAGAGCCCAGACCATTTTATTTCCTTTCTGGAATCTTTTTCTCCTCTTCAGCAAACCCTTGGAGCTCAGAAATGCACAGGGACAGTCCCATCACAGTCAAGTCTTCCTCAAACTACCCCTGAGGCAACCCTTTAAAACACCTTCCAAAACACTCCTATCAGCAGGAGCTTAATGCATGCTTATCTTACATTGGCTTAAACATCTGTGCCCAGTGATTCCAGAGACAGGGAACGCACACCAGGCTTAGCTGGCAGCTTCTCCACAGCATTGCGTTTCCCCTGGGAAGAAGGGTCCAGGGAGGAGGACACCCAGTGACCGTGCTGAAATCTCCCCCTCTGAGCTGCCACCCAGGGGCCCTGCGAGACCTGGCTGCCCTTAGGACAGCAGGGCTGGTTGAGAGGCTGGGGGGAGCTGTCAAGCTGTCAGTTATAATGGTCCTTGGGAACAGTTTCCCACAGGGAGAACATCACATTGATCATTCAAGCTGACGCACTGTGCTGGATTTTCTCCTCCAGGACTCAGTGCTAGACAAGCCCACTGCTTGTCTTTGTCTACAGAGGAAAATCAGTGCTGCCCCCGTACACTCCCCTCCCTTCCCAAGGGATTTTGGTCCACTCACTGCTTCCCCCAGATAATTACCTTGCTTTTGTTAATTCACTTTCTGCCTGCGCTCCTAGTCTAAGTGTAACTCTCTGCCCTTCATTTCTGCCTCAGCACACGACACCTCGTAACCCGTTATCTGCCCCTGAAGCACTGATGCTTCCTTCAGATCAAATTTGGGTATCAACAAGCTGGGTTTACGGTAGCTACAGAAACATGAAAAAGCCTTAGCAATTGATGGTGGCCAGCAAGGAAAGCAACTGGTGCTGCCGTGGTAACTTCTGGCACTAAAACCGTTTGTTGAAAGCACTTGCCTCTCTTCTCAGGCAAATATCAAGGGGCTGCTGAAAAAGTCCCAGCGGAGGTGATCCAATGGGAAGGACTCAGCCCTCAGGGGAGACCTCACCTGTGGAGTGCTGGAGAAGCCTTCCACCACCACCTCCATACTCTTGCCCGGCATCAGCTGCATGCTCAGCGGTCGAAGCTTAAACACGGGGCAGGCAGATTTGGGGTTCTGGGAGGAATCCTCGCCCTCGGTGGTACTGAGGGCATCGAGACAGTGATGCTGCTGAAATGTGGAAAACCCTTCGGTTGTCCAATAGAGCAAATGAGTCTTTCTTCCTTTCTTCGTTACCTTGAAGCGGTAACAGAATGGAATTTTGCTAGAAGAGAAGCACAGATCGAAAATGTCATGGGACCTGCTATTTCACAGCAGTCACCCAGCTTCAACGCCCCAAAGCCATTCTCTGACTGTGCATTTGGCAAGAAAGCCACCTCCCAAAAGGCTGACCTAGCAACCTTGCACCAACCCGCAGCAAGAGCCAGACCTTGGCTGCCCCTAAGCTTATCCCCGTCCAGCAGCTGGTCTGTGTGTGGACAGCGAGGGAAAGCTTTTTGAAGAACATCATCTCAGTCACAGTGGACAGAGCATTAAAATTAAGGGTAACTGAGAGATGATTTAGCAACTGGTTTCCATTTTGGTGCCTTTTGAGGATCTCAACCCACATTCACGTGGCCAGAAAATGTTTCTAAAAGAATTCCTGTAGTGTCAATGAAATGGCACTGGGACCCTGAGTGCAGAAGGAGAATGAGCTGAAGGACTATGGCAAAACACCTCCTTGCTGAGCCCACGGGAGGAGCAGGAGCCGAGACATACTCTACCTGAAGCGGGGCCCCAAGTTGAGCTCCGGAACAACGGGTTTTTCAGTGACAATTGTGATGCCGGTGCCAATAGCCTGGACGGGGATGACGTAGCTACAGCTGTTCTCAATGAACACCTTCACTTTGTCCTTAAATATTTCAGTGTCATCCAAGTTTGCTGTGACAGCCACAGGCAGCTCGGCGTTGGGGGGGATCACTCCTTTACTGGGTTCAATCCTCCAGCATGAGCATTTGCCAGCCTGTAAGACAAGGCAGACACTAGCTGAGGAGGGAAACCAGGACAGACTAGCACTGGGAATAAGAGCTACCACAGTTTGCTTACAACAGACACCAGCAGCGTCTGAGATGGACGGATGCTGACCTAAGGGACGGCTGACAAGCCACCACACTCCATTTTCTTGAAATTACTTAGGGTTGGTTAATTAAAGCGATTGGGTCATTCTGGCCTTGCACAAGTGAAAGAGGAAGCAGAACTCAGCATTAAAAGTGCAGCTGTACTTTGCCAAGCCACACCTCTCCTCAGAGAGCATCCACACCCTGGTCTCTGTCATTAACAGGAATGTGACACAAAGCAAAAGCAGACAGAACAGGGAAACCAGAGGGGAACCCATGCCCTCTCAGCTGCAATGGGCTACAGGGTTCTCTTGAGCTCCTGGAGCTCCAAAAGCGTGATTGTCAGAGCTAAGCCCTTTCCACAAAATAAAGGAAGAACTTGTCAAAATGATCCAGGCTCATTTCTGCTCAAACAGCCACGCAAACTCCCTATTTTAATCAGGACTGCTCCAGGTAAAATTGCCCCCAGAGCCAGGCTCCTCTTGCTGCACTGTGGTGGAACAGCTTGCTTGCTCTCTGACAGAAAACGTTGTATATAAAAATTAATTTACAGGCTGCTACGGACCAGTCACTTTTGTTGGAAATTAGCCCCACAGACACCTACCATCTCTGCCCAGAAGGATGCAGGGCTGGGAGACTGGTTGGACAGGTGGAGAGTTTGGGAAACATCTTGTAGGACTTGGATACTGCCGAAATCTATTTTGCTTGGATGCAAGCAGACAACTGGTCCTTCTCCAATGCTCACCAGATGGATTTCCTGCTCCAGGAAGCAGGTAGGAAAGATCAAAAAAAAACCAGGGAAAGTTTAAAAAGGTCAGACAGCTCTGAGCGCTCCAAGCCTGAGGGATAATTACAGCTCTTTGAAGCTTGCAGCCTTGACAGACCAAAAAAAAAAGCCTGGAGCAAGTGTGGGACCTAAAGTGAATCCGCCTGAAAGCCACAGGCTCCCATCAGCAGCAGATGAACAAGCCCGGTTTCTCACACTTGCTTTTCCACCGCTCCGGGCCCGTGGCCTTGGCTAGGGTATTGACAGAGAGATGTGATGGATGTTTCTCAGATGTGATGGGCCTGACTATCAGCACAGTTTCTTACACAGTGCTTGCTTTAGCAGGCTTCAGGGATTTCCCTGTGTGCTCCTGAACCAAAGTCCCGAGGAAGCAGCAGTTGCTCTATCGAATAATGCAGCAGAGTGTGAGACCCAGGGACTCTGCTGATTTTCAGACTGGGCTTGCTATCCCTTCTCACAGATCCATCATTAAATGCTGTGTCAGACACTCAGTTCATCATCTAAAAGGATGCCATCTTTCCTCTTCTCGAGGTACTGGCTGTTGCTCCTGCTGTGAATCCTCTTGGTCCCTGTCCACACCAGCCATGTCCTTGTTTCCTCAGGAAGAATCTCTGTACCCTTTAGGCCCCCCCAGCACAAGTGCCCATGCATCTCCCCTAGCACTCACCAGTGGGGATCCTTCCCTCCCAATCGTCATGACACGAGCAACAGTGTCCTGCTCCCCCATCACCCGCGTTTGCAGTGTAAATGGGATTGGCACCCAGCTGTGTGGCTGGATAACCCCACATGGCACGAGGCTGGAGTACTGTACAGCAGCAGCATCCTTGTATTCCTGTAAGGGACAGAATCAAACTCAGCTTCAGAGGAAACTAAACTTCTTGACAACTACCACAGCAGCAATTAACACATTTTAAAAACCTCCAGGACAAAGCAGAAAGGCACAAAACCAAATACAAAACCAGCATGGGCTTAGCACCTTGAAGGGCTCCAGAAGCTGCTGTATCCACACCCAAACCTGTGCTGGCAGCCTCCTTGCAGCACCTTTTCACAAGCCTCTAAGTTCTCCTTCATGAAAGTATCCGAAGGATTAGGAGCTAATCTGCTTCCTAAGGAGTTTATATTCAGGTAGGAATATGAACACAGGAACCAACCTGAATATAATTCACCAGTCTTATACAGAACCCTTCTTATTTTTTCTCTAATAATCCCCTCGGTAGCATTAGAGGGCAGGAGGCGGATGCAATGCCAAACCTGAGGAAGAATCCTGTAGCAGCCCGGCAGATCGCTGTTGTTCACAAGGGTCACCATCTGCTGATAGGGGACTTCTAGGAAGCATTGTCCAAAGCTCACCACAGGGTTGAGCGCTCGCAGCAGAGGAACTACACATCTAGGCAGAGAGATGACCAAAAAGGAATTAGAGATACTGAGAGAATGCAGAATTTGTTTACTCCCTGAACAGCAAAAAATTAAGCACAACATGTTTGCCACTGCCAAACAGACATTTAGTACCCCTACAGCAAGAAACTGCCTTTAACTCCTTACTCAACAACCTCCTGTAAAGGAGGGGAAAACCCTGAGATTCAGCATCACAGAGGCTGCCAGGTGCCCAGGCAAAGCAACTTGCCCTGTGCCAGAGCTGTCTGACGGCTACCTTCACTGCAGGAGGTTTGCAAGGACCCTTCCAATGGTCCCAGAAAGGCAGGAGTTCAGGGGGAGCCTTCCCAATGGGGCCCAGGGATTGCCAAGGCTCAGGGAACGCAAGACCCCAGTATCTCAGCAAAGGTGACTCCCTCCCCTCCCACAGCACTGTTGCCCTGCCTGAAAACTCAGCCCCTTTGTCCCAGCGGTGGAGGGCACCTGCCACCACCTGCCTTTGTGCAGTGGGTGATCGCCGTCTCCCAATTCCACCCCCATGGGCCCATACACCATCTCTTCCCATCCGCACGACTTTTACAAAACTGCAGCCCAGATACTGACTGAATGGCTATGTCTGCGAGAGGAAAACTAACCCCTCTGGTAATGAGAAAGATAATCACTGCAGCACAACAGGACCGAACCTGGCTGCAGGTTCAGCTTAAGTCCGAGTATGGTAATGCTCAAAAGAACCAGAGGGAAGCAGAAAAACCTGAGCTCACTTTCCACAACAAGGACTATTTCCCCCTTCATGAGATCTTACCTCGATTTTTCCCTCACCAGACCTGCCACAAGCCCCTTCCCCACCTGCACGCACCTTCATTAACTGAACCGGACAGCAGCTTTCAGCAGGCTCATTGCACCCCAACCAATATTTGCATTTTGATTGCAACCCAGCACAACTCTAGCACTTGCACAAAGGAGGAGACGTGGCCCTTTGGAAATTTGTTACACCTCAAGCACCAAAATCCAGGCCAATAATGACTATAATTACTGTTCCATTTAGGAGAAGGCTCAGGGCCGTGCCTGTCCACTGGAGCCCAGGTGCTTCACAACGTGGGCTGCTTTCAAAGCACTGACGCTCTCACGTCTGGCTGGGCAGAGCTGGCTAGCTAGGCAGTGCTGCTTCTTGGAAGCTGCAGCCAGCAAAGCTTGTGCAAGGCAGCGTGCTGGTGGTGAACACACAAAGAGAGACAATGAGCTGCAAAGAAAGTAAAGATACCTGGCAGTGATGAGCAATGATGACACCTTCCTGCCAAAGCCCTCCACGTGCACCAGCAGTGCCAGTTTGTAACTCTTCACAGTGTTGGAACGCAGAGTGACCTGGTAGAAGAGAAGAGCAGCAAAAGCTTCATCCCTCCCAAAAGCCATTGGCTATGCATGGTGTCCTCCAGTTCTCCTTCCATGGTAAGGAAAGGGAGGATTTTGCCCTAATTCTTCTACTGGTCCACGTGTAGAGCACAATCTAAAGGAGTGATAACAGTCTTCTGACAATAGCTACTTTGTTAAATATACCGTGCAGTTATCAGAGCACATATGAGCTAAATCAAAACACACTTGGGCTACTGCTCTACTCAATACTGCATTAAAATTAAGGGACCAATTTTTAATCTCAACTACAATAATGTAAAACCAGAGGAAAACTGTTGACATCATAAAAATGAGTTCAAGCTTACAGTGGGAAGCTGAGGGCAAACCGTGGCCCAGCTACACTGTGCAGTTCACAGGTCCCAGAGCTTTTTCAGCCTGCTCTGGAGATCTGTGCAGTGAATACAGCTCCTTCTGCTCAACAGGAGAGGCAAAATCAGACCAAGCAGAAAAACAAACCGTTTCATGCAATGACATCTCTCTTTTCATAACAGCCACCTTCTGTCCTCATCTTTCCTCTGTCCACAGTAAATCAAAGAAATTGCTCTAAGCAGTTCTCAAAACACGAATGGCTTCTCTCCTTGACAATACAGTACAAGACCTTCAGCTTGTGATTTTGGAGAGAAAATGGTGCTCCTGCAGAAATGCCCCACAGTAACCCAGCCAAGAAAAGCCTAACACTAGGGCACGTATCTGACTTGTGTATGCTAGCAGCACCAAAACCCTCTCATACAACAGCAAAGCTCCAGCTCCACCTGCTCCAGCACGTATGGCTAGACTGTTCCCATACCTGGATATCCAAGAATTCCTGGGGATGGATGGTCCCTCTGCGGGGAGTTATGGTAAATTCAGTTGGCCTGATATTCACTTGGGCTCCACTTCTCCAGGACAGGCAAGTGTCGTCCGACATCAGAGCATAACTGGTGACACTGGGCGCTCCGCAGCCGTCCCCAGGAATGCGAAGGCTTCAGCTCATGGGCCTCAAGGAGGTGTTAATGAGGCAACAGGACAATGTGCAAGGGAAGCCTAGGAAAACAACCCAAGGATGAATTTATGTACCCAACTATCCAAGGATTCCTAGTGTGAATACCCTGTTATGATAAAACTGTGCTTGGAGTTCAGCTCTTTTCTATCTGAATTACAGCCAATTTGAGAAACTAGGCAAGTAATTAATTGTCCCTGAAGTTCCCTTTGATGCTGATCACAGAGCTTGCCTCCTTGGTAATGCCTGCTCTTAGCAATGCTGAACACAAGAGGTTTCTTTCTCTTTAACTGAGGAGCTCTCTCACACCCCCACCCAAAACAGCAGGAATTATATTTCACTTATGAGTGCGCACCCAGACAGACCCCTTATTCTGAACATTGAATCCATAAAATCCCCTCTTAACTCTGTGAACAAGTAGCGTATTGGCACTGAGGAGAAGCTACAGGAAGACAAAGGATGGAGGAGCTTGGGAACTACAGCATGATGAAAAGCATTCCAATGCGGTTTCCTTAGGATCCTTAAGGCATCTCATGTTTTTTGTCAACCAGACCTAGCACGGGACAACTTGCAGGCCACTCCACAAGAAGCCACTTGACCTTCGATTTGTTAAATGGTCCATGAACAGAAGCACCTGGGGCACAGAATGATAACAGCCCTTCAATCAATCCACAAGTGATTTTGCACCTAAACTGGAGATCATCTCAGTAAAAAGCCTTTTCTGAGACCGAGATGCAAAACCAGAACCTGCATTTCAGTGGAGATGCTCTGGTTGCTCAGCCACCGGCTCTGTCAGCAGGGAAGGAGCCCACATCTCCAAGGACATCAGTGCCTGATGAAGAGCCATCATTGGGGCATATTTGCTGGCTGGTGATAACAAGGTGCCCTTGCAGTGCTGCATAACATCTCACGCTGAAGGTCAGGTGGGAAATTGGGGCCTTGCTTTGCATCAGGAACATTCACCCAGAGCAGCTACAGGCTCGTATGTGGCGTAAATTCCCTTCTCCTGCAGTCCCACGCCCTGGGCCCCTCTGGGACGTGGGCTTGCACAGTCATTCTCCCGCCAAGGATCACGCGGTTGGGGCTGGACAGATACGAGGGATATCAGGACACACTGACTTTCTACTCCTTTGGTCCCGTTTGATCTCACGGCGGCTGAATACTGCCTAAGCAACCAGCAGCCCTGGTTTAACACCCCAAAGGCCGCTGGGGAGGAACACAAGTGAGGGATGTTCTCATGCTGCAGTGCTCCACGATGGCCACACACAGACCTCTCAACTCAAGGTCCCAGCCCGGGGTGCACTCACCAAAGGGGACATCACCAAAATCGAGGGAAGGTACAGCAAAATGAACAGCTGGTGCAAAGACACAGCCCCTGTGAGGAGAAAGACAAGGGTTAGCTTGGTTAGGGACGTGCTAAGCTTTCAGCTTGCATTACCACTCAGATCAGCAAAATCTGGTCTCAGGGCCACGGTGAGTTTCAAATCAACCAGTCACCGTCATGCTCAGCATGACATCCATGTGGACAGGAGGCAGCCAGGCAAAGCAGCTGAGAGCCACCGATGCGGCTCAGAGCTCTGTGCTACGCAGGGTTGGCCCTCGGGTCACTGCTGGCCCCGTGAAGGACCCTGAACAAATGAAGGCTCTGTGCCTTATGAGGAACGGCTGAGTGAGCTGGGGGTGTTTAGCCTGGAGAAGAAGAGGCTGATGGGAGACCTCATGGCTCTCTACAACTACCTAAAAGGAAGTTGTGGAGAGGAGGGTGCTGACCTGTTCTCCAGCCCCCTCACCAGCTTTCTCACTCTTCTCTGGACTCGCTCCAGAGCCTCAACACCCTTCTTGTGGTGAGGGGCCCAGAACCGAACACAGGATTCGAGGGGCGGTCTCCCCAGTGCCGAGTCCAGAGGGAGAAGAACCTCCCCAGACCTGCTGGTCACGCCGTTTCTGATACAAGCCAGGATGCCACTGGCCACCTGGGCCACCTGGGCCACTGCTGGCTCATGTTCAGTCGGCTGTCAAGCAACACCCCCGGGTCTTTCTCCTCCAGGCAGCTCTCAAGCCAGACTTCTCCTAGCCTGTAGCACTGCATAGGTCTATAGCACTGCCTATCAACCATGGAGTCCCTTCATTTCTTTACTGTTTTGATCTAGTGCCTCCCAACAGCAGCAGCCCGGCAGCCTGGATGCTGAGGAGGCGCAGGCAGCCCCGGAGCTCCAGAGCACCCAGCACCAGCTTTCCTGCCAACACCACATTGTCCCCCAGCCCATGCTTAAGACTGACTGCGACAAGCTCGCAGGCTGCCTGGATCCCGAGAAAGGAGCTTTGCCACTCCTATCATCAGTTGTTCTTTTCCCCTTCTCCCCCTGGCTTGGTGAGGGTTTTCTTTTGCAATGGCACCAGCCTATGGGATGATACCCAAGTCCTTGGGACAGCATTTGCTGCTGGGCTTCCCAACTCCCCCATCAGCCCTTTTCTGTCTGCAGAAAGGAGGCTCCGGAGCTCTGGCTGCACAAGCGCTGGGAAGACAGCTTATAGCATGAGAGACGAAGCTGAGGCTGCTGCTTCCCATTTTGTATGGATTTTTAACAGAGGATTTTAAAAACACTGCTTCTGGCTGCAGAATCGCCCCAGGCTGGCCCAGCCGTCAGCCCCCTCCCAGGCCCTGCTGGCCCTGCTGTGTGTTCAGGTGGGACGTCTCTGACCATCGCTGCCCAGAGCTGATACCATCCCACTGTCTGCCAGGGCCCCCGGGGGAATGAGCTCCCTGTAGGAAGGAATCACTCCAGGCCCTTGGAGCCCGGGCTGGGCAGCAGGCAACTCCACACCTTTCCCCTGCAGCCTTCAGGCAAACTCTTTCCCATCACAGACATCACTTCAAGCCCTGGGGGTCTCACACAGGGGTAGCAAAGGGTCACAGAAAGAACCCGCTGCTGCCAAATTCCATGCACACAGCATCTCGGAAAATTGCAGAGCAACCCACCAGGAAGGCAAAGTTGCTTCCCACAGGGACTCAAGGCTTTCAGAGCTACACTGGCTATTGAGAGCATCAGAGGCACAGTCACTTCCCCTTATAAAGAACCGCGCTTCATTTGCTGCTGGAATTGCAGGGTTCAAACTGGAGTGAAGCTTAAAAAGCCTTGGCTCTTCGTCTTCGTCTTGATCCTAGACACCCCACACTAAGACCTTAGACAAGACCTCTGCTTCATCACAAAATGAGGTTGGTGGGAGATGATTATCCAGAGGTGGCTACAGATGTGCCCAAAGAGCTCCTACATCCCTCCTTACCCAACAGTCAAAGTCAGAGGCTCAGCAGATCCATTCACCCGGAACCTGAACTCTTCCGTGAACTTCCCCAGGATGGTGGAACTGAAGGAGATCCTGATGACTTGGAACCCATCCGGTGAAACAATGCCCTTCTGGGGACAAAAGGTGAAGCAGGAGCCCAGAGCTGTACTTGGAGGTATCAGGCTGAAGGCACCATCCATGTCTCCTGAGTTAAACAGGAACACCTGCAGCAGTAAGAATACAAAACAGAAACACATTAAGAAATCTCCCATTTCTCAGAAGGCTGATGGGCCGTGCTTCGCTGAAGCCAAAGAAAATACAAACAAGACAAGTTCTGCCTTTGTTTTTTTTCAAGCAAAGCAGTGATAACTTCACATGAACAGAGTCACTCTGGGTTTAGCCCACTGACACAGAGCAGTCTGCGTCGACTTGCAGTGCAGAGGAGCTGCACAGCATCACCCCGTCAATGCAGCCCTGTCCCTAAGAACCCTGAAGGCCAACTGCAGCCTCGTGTGTGACTCACCCACAACAGCTTCTGCCCCAGGTCAGTCTGGTCCTGCCAAAGGCAGAACACCTTCAGCTTCCACTGCAGCCGACAAGGTCACTGCCTGCAGCAGATACCTTGGGGCTGCACTCAAACCAACCTCAGGAACACTCTCCAGCTCTGCTACAGGACATCAGTCAGGGTTTTTTTTTTAATTTTAACTTCAACGTGACAGTTTCTCCATCCTTGTTTAGACTGATACATCAGGAAAGGAGGAGCAGGAGGTGCAGAGCTGCTCCATCTACTCCAAAGAATTTCTCTTCCCTAAATACAGCCAACACAAATGAATTTACCATTGCGAGAATAACTGCAAATCCAGAACCACGCCTATTTTCTTGAACACTCAGTAGATCAGCTGCCTTGAATGACTCACACAATCCCGCAGCATTTGCCAAGATGAACTTCTTTCCATGCCAGGGAAGGAGGGCCCACATCTGCCTGCATGCTGTCACCAAGAAGCCCACCCAGAACCGAGCTGGAATGTTCCTAATTGTTTCAGGGGCAAGCCCTGCCACTTGCTGCTCAGTGTGGCACTAACAACATCACCTACTTATTCATATTTTCTCAGGTAATGATACTGATAAATTGATACAGAGAGAATCAATAAAGTACCAGCATTAAAAATGCAGAGAGCACAATGTTTTGGTAAGAAAACACCTTAATGTGTCCTCGCCTGCCAGAGTCCATCTTTTGAAAGCATCTGGCATGCTCTATCACCTCATTTTCTACCTCTTTTCTTTGCTCTATCTTGGTTTTTTGCAAAAGTCTTGACAGCGGGGGGAGGACGGGCAAATTTGCAAATATGTAGACAGTTCTCTGCTTCTTTCCAGAAATGTTTTGCTCTCTTTAGAGCCAGAGATGTCCCAAGACTCAAGTGGCTTTTGATCCACTGTTGCTTTTGCGTCAAGGTGCTGGGGTTTTTTTGCATGAAGCCTCCCAGCTGACCTCAAAGGGAGGTTGCCCAAAGGCAGGGATTAGGGCTTCATGAACAACACATGCACATTTTGGACCCCATCAAACAGCATCCACATTCTCTGACACCACCACCCCCCCCCACCATTGGACTGTTATGTCAATATTCCCTGCCCACAACTGCCTGCGTTGCCAGAAATCCCGTGGGTCCACAAGGCTCACAGTTCCCAGAAAGCCATCGGGATCCACCCCAATTCCCATGTACCCCTACTGCTCACCTCACAGCTGCGGGCCCATCCAACAGAAACGTCCCCAATGTCCAGTTGCTCGTAGCTGAACCAGAGCTGGGGCCCAATGCGCTCAGCTGCGATGTGGAGGGGCAGCCTGGCTTCACAGCCTGGGGAGAGATTTCTGTTTCAGTACAATATTTCCCTCTGTCATCCTGGATTTTCCAGGCTGCCTCCATGCTAGTCCCTGACTCCAGGCTGGAAGGGACCAGCTCTAGATGCTCCAGGAGAAGATACAGGACCCGCAGGAGGTACGCCCTTGGGCCGCTGCCTAATTTTGAACCAATCAGTTCAAAGTTTAACCAATTGCAGTTCTGTGTACAGACGAACACAAAAATGAATTTTCAGCAGCTGAGCCCCACATCGCCTGCTCCCTCCCAGCGCCCAAGAGCCACAGCTTTATTTGCATGAATAATTAAGAAAGTTCGTTTTGAGCTTAAATATGTTCCAAGAGCAAATTTCAGACCACTGCCTAACTGCCAGTTTTGCCAAGTGACCAGTGCTGATCAGTTCTGTAAAGAACCAATCCAGAAGCATCTGCTAAGCCATTAGCGCAGGACCTGCAAAAAAAGCTGAGGCCAGCAAAGTCCCTTTCCAGTGAGGCAGGAGATCCAGCTGCAAAGTTCACGGTACTGCAACTGCAGCAAAGCTGCCAGATAATCCCAGCAAGAGGCATGCATGCCACCCGCACATCATGCTCCAAAGGGATTTGTGACTGGCACCCAAATGCATGAACAAGGCAGTGAGAGAAGCCAAGAAGCAGAAATAATTGATCCTCTAGTTAAAGATCATCATTTTCTTCTTTAAACTCTTTGTACCAGGCACCTCGGCTCTGGGACAGTTTCCATCCTGACAATCGAGTGGTTCAGCTCTATTTTGTAAGGGATAGGGGTAGGCACGTCGTTCAAATGACCAGCTAGAGGTCCTCTCCCAAGGAGCCAGTGGAAGAGTTCACCTCTCCCCAGGGCCCATCAGGGTTTCTCAAGAACAGGCTCCTCTTGCTAAACACACATTAGTTAGCCAGCTCTGTTTCTTGTGACTCCCAGACCAGTTATAAGCTTGCACACAAGTAGTTTTCCTGTTTCTCTGCAACAAAAAAGCTTTCCTGCCACAACCCCCAGAGTGCCCTGCAGCAACGTGAGGGACACCGCTAGCACCAGTACAAGAACCTCAGAGCCAGGAGCACAGCACTGAGTGAGGAACGCCTGGGAGCATCTTTTCAAATCAACCCTTTCCTTCCACAGCCCCAACAACTGCAGCTGGTGGGCAGGAAGACTTCTTGTTGACACAAGCCCTGTGTCATCACCACAGGGAGCGTTTGCCCAGTAAACCCTGCACAGTTACTGTTTAAAGCTGCTCCATCACATTTGTATCTGTCAGCTCAGAGCAGTCAGGAAAGAAACAAAGCAGCTGGGTCAGTCATTTCTTCACCTTCCAGAATGGGAGCTGGGGATCACGGGCCTCCCACCTCTTCCTCTCAGATGGGGAAAACCATCACGTTCCCTGGATGGAAGGTAGACAGCCATGCCCTGCTCCTGAAAACCACCCAGAGGAGCACCATGCAGAGATGCAGGGGAAGGACAAAGTAACCTGAATCACACAGCTTGCTGTGAAGGGCGAAGCTGGGTAGGGCAATGACAACTGCTCCCAGAAAAAGACTTGACAGCACTTCTGAAAGATGGCATGAGCATAAAGCTTGTCTAACAGACTACCTGAACTCTGATTTCCAGGAAGGGTGCTCACCCTGCTGCTCCCAGCCAGCCCTGTGCAATGCTACCCATATGCACCACGGACTCAGAGCTACAAGGTGACAACGCCCACGCAGGGAGAGAAGCATGTGCTGGCCAGAGGAGGTCCTTTCACAGACACCCTGTGCTCAGCAGGGCTCAGACGCCTCAGGTCTGGCAGCATCTGGGCAGTGGGAGGTGATCAGGGCCCTGGGAGCACAGTGGTAACTCAGCTCCGACCACCTCAGTAGTCTGATGATGCATCTGCGTCATAAAGACTCATCGTGGAAGGACATGGGCTACACGAGCATCGTACTTGTCCATTAAAGCTCTTCTGCTCTGTAGTTCTTTGGCCTTCACAGACACCTCACAGGAGAGCAAATGCTGGCAAAGCCCTGGCAAATTCATGCTTTGATGGTTCTGGGATCAGTGAGCCAAGCTTAGAGCCAGGCATCCTGAGGGCTGGTCTGGGACAGAAGGCTACCTGGAAACCACAGGGACAGTGGGCACGTGCCAGCACAACCCTGCTGGTCGCTGACCCTTCCTAGCAATTACACAAGAGCAGAGGGAGCTGGAAGACTGTGCCTCGCCTTCCCTGGGCCTGACAGAAGACGAAGGAGCCGTACCTGAGATGTCGCAGTAGACTGTTCGTCGATAGACTCTGGCTTCTTGGGGTTTAAAGATCACGTTAATTTCAACCAGAGAATTTGGCAAGACATCTCCCTCCTAAAACACAAGACAAATCATGCATCTTCAAATATTGCATTTCTTGTTTTCAGCTCCGCACCTGGAGCACTTACTCAGAGCATCAGTGCAGAGAAAGTAGCCAACAACACCCGTCACCAAAATTTATAAGAGCATTTGGAATCAGCTGCAAAATAAACTTTCTAAGTCCCCCACCCTTACCAGCACCTGGCAGAAGCATTTGGTTAAATTCAGGCTATAGAGAAGGAACCAAACTGACTCATACTCCAGCAAATCAGGCAGGATTTCTTCAGAAGTACCAGGCAGTCTAAGGGACCTCTCTCCTCCAAATCTTCCACTGTATCCCTGTGCCACTATGGCTACACAAACACTTTGACTTAGATCAGAAAAGATTGAGCAAATCAAATGTATTTTTCCATTCCAGGTTGAAAAGGTGCTGCACTGACACCCTGCCCCTGCACAGATACCTACAAGTACATAATGCACCCTGATACCTCTGAAGGCTGTAAGGACACTTAAGTGCCCTCAATTTATAGCCCTCGCAACAGAGATCAGTTTTAGGCAGCTCTGACCGCCTGCCAGATGCCCGCAGTTCAGAAATGGTTTTTGCAATAAGTTCTCCCAGCCCCATGAGAGAAACCCGGAGTCTTCTTTCTCAGCACATCCAACCAGCTGATGTGGGAGCTGCCAAGTGACCTCGTCAGGGAGAAGGGGAGGAGGAGAAGGAGAAGGAAGGGAGCTTCTCAGCTGTCACTTACCACTGGGTCAATGGTGAAAACATCATTGGAGAAAAGCAGGGAGTCTCCTTGCACTTTCTCCCTCTGCTTCTGGAAGCCACGGGAGAGAAGGGGAGCATGCTCTCGGAGAGTGGGGACTTCTGTGCACTCCTGAGAGAACAATCCGTCTCGTTCTCCCGCCTCTGCAGCCTGTGGCACAGCCTGCAGGGAGAGACAAACCAAGCAGATCATTTAAGAAGCAACATCTTTGCAGTGACCATCAGGTAAGCACAAGGGCAGCAACGCACTCGAGGAGGAACAGCAGCAGCTCAGCAAGGGGCTGACCCTCTGCCACGGGGTCCCCAGGGATCCAAGTGCCACCTGCTGCCCTCCGGCACGGCAGGCAGTTTTACTCCACACTTAACAAGTTCTGCCTTCCAGCACAGGATCCCAGAACACTCGAAAAGCAGATGAATGTATTCAGGTATCACAACAACTTGGTGAAATTTAATGGGGTTACATGCATGAAAACAGAGGCCCTGAGAAAGGAAGGGGCATCACCTCTGAATTCAAACACTTCATTCAAAAGAAAAGCCTTTTGAAACCCTTTTGCCCGGCATCAGAGCTGCTGCAGACAGTGCTGTGAAAACCCAATTCCCTCCACCAAGGCAGAGCGTGGAGCAACCTGATCTAGTGGGAGGTGTCCCTACTCATGGCAGGGGGTTGGAATTGGATGATCTTTAAGGTCCCATCCAACTGAAACCATTCTGTGATTCTAGCCTTAAACCACCTCTTCTGTTTCCTTTTTGGCCTTCAATGCAGAGCTTTGATGCAGATGATCTCTCCCACACTTGCTAGTTGTAGCAGGAATCATTCACAACCCAGAGAAGAAAAGGGACTCTGCTGCAGCGCAGCTGGCATACTGCTCTCCTCCCTTCCCACGCCCGTCCCCTGGCCGTGACTAACCAGCAGGAGACATCTCTGAGGGAGAACTGGAAGGCTGCATGTGCAGCAGATGGAGGCGCAGCAGTAAGAACAGGATAGCGATCGCTACCCAGCTGAATTCAAACACAGATAGGAGGGAACCACAGCCACGGAGCTGCACACAGAGCCACGGGCAAATGCTGTCACCAACACCAAAACCCCTCACTTCGGCTCACTCCCATGCAGCGCACTGGGAAATGTTTCTCCAGGGCTGACAGACGATGCTGTGCATGGGGAGGGCTTCCAGTCTCTGAGATGGACAACCCTCAACTCAACCCATCCACAGACAATAATTCCACCCTTACAGCCCAGAAAGTCCTGCAGGAGGGGGACAGAGCAAATCCCTGGACAGACCTCGTAACAATCCAGGTCATTTTGGGTCACATCCTAGTGCAGAGTCCCACGCTGCCTCCTCCCTGCTCCAAGACCTCAAAAGTTTCTCTTAGAGCAGCACAGTGACCCTGGAGCTATGGACATCCCTAAGATTGCGAGTAAGGAAGAACAAAACCTCCTGGTCAGCGTTGAGGACACAAACTGGTGCAAGATCAAATGTAACTAGGAAAAAAACAACAAGGGTCAATGTCGACTGTGGGGAAACCTGGTTGCTCATGAGGGGAAAGAGGATCACTCAGGGTCCACTTTGAGACATAGGCAGGTAGGAAGAGACGGAAAAGGAATGGCCCGGGGAAGTATCAAGAGAAGTTCAAGAGGTTTTCTTTTAACACACTGAGATTCCACGGAAGCCATGCACTGGGTAATTAAAAATAGAGAGCAGTGGAAAACTCGTTTTGGCCTTCAAGGCATTTCTGACCTAATTACACTTAACCTTATTTGCTCAGAAGCCCTGAAAAAATCATGCAAGTTTAGGACAGTTTCCTAACCATGATGGGTTCAGACTAACTCCTAGAGACCTAAATCCACCCAAGGCTGAGAAGTCACACAAGAATTCCACAAGTCACCCAAGCTTTTGTGTGTAATTTCTAACTCACTCACCCAGCTCTAAGTGTTTCTCTGTGCTGACCTAAACGGCAACTGCAAAGCTTCACCAATGATGCCCTTTGAAGAACCTGCCCCACCTCTCACTACCAGGAAGACACGGGCAGCTGAAGCCCAAATGCGCTTCTCGGCTCTGTGCTCTCCTACCTTCCCTACAGAACTCTCCACCTCCAAACTCTCACCAGACTCTAAGGAAGGGCAGAAACACTTCATTCTGCTAGAAACCAAGACCAAAGCACTCTGTCCTGCACCCTGCTGGGAAACCAGTTGCCACATTATCAAAGCTGGAGCAGAAGCAACTGCAGTCACTGTCACAATAGTTCTGCTCCCTGAAGCTACATTCCTCAGCCTCATGGACCCTCTGGAGCTCAGGGATCTCTGGACCTCAGTGGTCTCTGCTCCCACAAAACACCAATTTGCTCTCTAGTCATTGCAATCAAACTTTTCTCCACAAAATATAATCCTTAGCTGGAGCATGGGTGGAACTGGAATGGGAAGTGCTCAGCTCTGTTATCTCGGAGCTCAGTGGCATCCCCTGACACTGTGAATGCTTTACTCGTCCTAAACCTTTCCAAAGCACCGACATCACTCTGAGGCCATACGTTAGTTTTACGCCTGTGCAGAGCATCCAGCTGAAAGGAGTTTTGCAAACAAACCTCAGCTTTTGCTGATCCTCCCGTTCCCGAGGAACAGCAGCCTTCCACTGCAAGTGGGCTGTAATTTCACTTCCATTGTGGAGGACCACAGAGCTGCAGTTTGCCAGAGTAAGGGAAGTCTTCTCAATCGTCAAGGAGCCCTTCTCCAGCTCAATGCTGGCATCTACAGCCCATCCATAAAGTCTTGTGTGGATATCTTCACCTGGAACAAAGCACAGCGGAGTCTTTGCTCACCTCACTTGCTGATACTACAACAGAGCAAACCACCAGTAGCAGAAGGAAGTGTTAGGGCTCTTTGCAGTATTGACAGTTTCACAGACCAGAACATTTACCACATCCTGACAGCTGCATGTGGACTGCCAGAGGATGTCCTGGACACCACACTAAGCACCCTTTTTCTGGGTAGTTGTAGACATCGAGCCCCAAGGTGACGCTGTGACACTACTGACAGTGAGATTTTTCAGATGTGCCCAGGTGGCCTTTGGGTTGCCATCCCACTCAGGTCACAAGGAATTCTGGATTGAGGTCATTCAGGTGACTGAGGAGTCCCAGTTCAGCCAGGCCTCACGTAGAGCCTCATGCAGACCTGCCACTAGGGCTGTGTTTCTCCTGACCCCTTGGTGCTGACCAGCAAAGGGATCTGGGGGCACATGGGCAGAAAAGGGAGGTTCAGAGGAACAAGAGAAGCAGCAGCACACGGCAAAAATTAAACCTATATAACGCGCACCTGATCCTGCCTAAGTCACACTGACAGCAGCATGAGGTACTGGGATATGCTGCCACTGGTGAGCCAAGCAAGTCAGCACAGCAAAGCACAGAAAATGCCTCCCAACCTCCCAAACTGCGGGCTTATTCTTAGAGCTTCTGTTTTGTAATAAACAGTCTGCTGGTGGTGTTTCTGAAAGAGCCACATGGCTGCTTTTTGTATGTGAATCACAGGGAGTCTGACTTAGTGCAGGACAAAGCAGCCAGGGCTTGCCAGGTGAGGCTGGGTGACATTGCCTGGTGCCCTGCTCTACGCCTGCAATAAGCAGCTGTTAAGACTGAGTGATTAAATATTTCCATTTCACTTTAGCAATTCATCTCAACAGCATTTAGCTTCTTTGCATGCTTTGAAGCTAGAGAGACAATCCCTCAAGTAATCATTTGCTCTCCGTCTTAAAGTTTATTTCAAAATAACTGCATCATAACTGTTTTGAAGGAAGCTGAGAGCGTGCAGCATGCAGCGCTTACCGGTGTCATAGTGACCTACCAGGGACCTGGAATGATTCCCGGTTTTCAGCAGGTGAAATTCCACTGTTACTTGTGTGGCCTCACCAATCCCAAGGTTCCCAATGGAGGGATCGACAGAGAAAGGGCTGCAACACAAACAGAGATATCAGCACTACTGTGGGAGACTTGAGGACTATATTCCTTTTGCAGTCTAGTTCACTTCAGCTCACTTAGGCAAGCAAGGAACAACCAAACCACAGTCAGCAGAAGCAAACCCCAACACCCAGGATCAGCAACAGAGCTGCTGACTCTCCTTTCTGAAGGGATCCAGCACTTCAGAAGATCCTGCGGTATAAAACGACCTCCTCTCCTCCAGACTCCCCACCCAGCTCTCTGCAGTGAGACTCAAGAGTCTGGCTGCGAGCAATACAGTCAGAGAATGGTTTTTGAAGAGCGCAGAGGCGGTGAGAACTGTTTGCACACACAACTTGACCCTGACTGCCTCAGGAGCTCTGCCACCTACAAACCACACCTCAAGAGATGCAAATGTCAAGGCAATACCTGTTCCAATGACATCACAGGCTATAAATCAGACAGGGAAAATGAAAGCGTTTCTTGAAGACCAAAGAATAATTATGGTTTAATTTTCAGCATTCATTTTTTACCTTCAAAAAACAGCCTGGCTGAGGCTAGGAAAGGTTCCATTTTATCAGCATTGCAATGAAAGCTGCTCTGGGCAAAGGAAACATCACACAAATCTCAATGAATGCAAACATACACTAGATACTACCCCATGGTAACAAAAGGAGAATCCCATTTACAGCCTCAACAATTAAATGCTGAGCTAAATTTATCACCATTAACGGAAGCCTATCAAGGTGAACTCAATGGAGGTTTTCTCTATTCCCAAGCAATGTAGTCTGGGAATCTGGGCTGTAATCCAAGCTTGTAAACTGCCTGCTTGGCCCAGCAGACAAATTCTGTGCAACGTGTTGGAAATAATTACAAAAGTGTGCTGATGTTCTCCAAATGAATATGAGTGATGACAATGATCTGTTGCCAGCTAAACAGCTCTTGGCTGACAGATACAAAACTCAGTGCTTTAGTGCTTAGTGATAAGCCAAATGAAACACTCCTGCATGCGGCAGCTGGGCTAGGTGGCTCTTGTACAACCACACTTAGAAAAGTTACTTGGTTTAGTGCTTTGCTAGTGGTCAATTTGTCACCTTAAAAACAGGTCCTGGGTATTTATTTTGGTGGTGACAAGGAGATCTGGAAATCCCAGAGGAAAACTGTGGAGTGATTGACAGGTTCCTGCCTACGTATTTCCCACAGTGAAAAGCAGCAGCCTGCTCAAAGAGCATCCTAGAAGTTTGCTTCAACTGCCTTGCCAGGCTTTGGGGGAAGCTTCTCTTGGACCCTCACAATTCACAGAAGAAAAGTCAAATCCTCTTCTGAGCCTTGTTTTGATGGAGAAGAAACTGTGGTCACTCAGGCAGCCCCAGTCAGACAGCAGGGTCTTTGCTGCAGTCTTGACCTTGGCTCTGACACCAAGACCTCTGGGACTAAGCAACTCTCCACTCCTCACCAGCCAGCTGAACTGGTTTCCTTGCAGATGTGGTGTCAACAAAGCATTACCATTTCCAGGTAACTGGAAAACTGGTGACTGCCTTCTGAGACCAAAAGGAGCAACGCAGGCTGCCCACAACACAGCCCACGCCAGGCATTTGATGAGGGGACCGTGGGAAAACCGTGTGCATGTGAGCCCAGAGAATGGGCGTGTTTGGCTGGCAGAGGTTTGTAAGCATTTCTGGAGCTACTTATGGCCAGGAGGTTGCAAGCCAGCTACTAGCATATTCTAGCACTCTCCAGGAAATCTGGGAGAGACAAAGCTCTGGAAGAAAAGGCCATCAACCTGTACACCAGGCATTTGCTGCATCTTCTGTAGAGAGGAGGGTGCTGGCCTCTTCTCCCAAGAGACAGGGGACAGGACAAGAGGGAATGGCCTCAAGCTCCACCAGGGGAGGGTCTGGCTGGACATTAGGAAAAAATTTTTCACAGAAAGGGTCATCGGGCACTGGAACAGGCTGCCCATGGAGGGGGTTGAGTCACCTTCCCTGGAGGTGTTTAAGGCACGGGTGGACGAGGTGCTAAGGGGCATGGGTTAGTGCTTGATAGGAATGGTTGGACTCGGTGATCCGGTGGGTCTCTTCCAACCTGGTTATTCTATGATTCTATGATTCTGCCTGTGCCCACGTTAGCACTCTGCTCTCAGGCTGCAGTGCAGTTTTGAAGCCAGTGCCCGCTCAGCTCCGCTTTCGAGCTCATTCTGCTTAGGAATATTTGGTCCCAGGGGCCAGACCAACTGTCACACCCTGGGCCCCCAAGCCACACGCTCACATCCAGGCCTGACTTGGGGTGGGGGAAGTGGATTCATTTAGCCGTGTGGCAATCCAGAGGCTAATAAGATCACTCCCAGGGTAAAGATCAAAAGCAGTATTTATTCTGTTTGCAAAACAAAGTTCCTGGACCACTAAGCGTTACTGTCAGGGCCTCAATGCCAATCACTTTGATTGCCCATCTCTGGTTGCACTTGCTTACACAGACATAGCTGATGACACCGTCTTAAATGTCTCTTTCAGTAGCTCGGAGCTTACCTGCTTCTGAACACGGCATTTGGTCTGCCTGAGCCGAGCTCCCAGAGCTGCTGCTGCCATGCAGCATCTCAGACAGCCCAAAGGCACCCGAGGTGCCTTCCTGTGTTTTCCCTTTCAATCTAACAGAATCAGTCTTGCTGCATGCTGTGCTGGAGACATCACTGCAGTATAAAACTTTGCTGCAGCTTGCAGAGTTTTGTCAGGAGATGTCAGGACAAATTCAAAGCAAGACAATTCTGTAAATCAACCCCATGGCACGAGGACTCCAGCCATGATGGAGGAGTTTGTACCTTCATCCCGGTTCATGGGGATATCCACAGTCCCTGGGGATGATACAACAGCAGAGAGGCAGAGAAAGCTCAAAGGCAGCACTCGGACACCTCCCACAAAGAAAAGCAGGTATTCTGCACACAGGCAACTGCATGCACAGCACAGGAGGCTTTGCAGGCGCTGTGCCCCTCCTGACCTCGCTGCTGATGCACTTCCAGCCGAGCTGCAGCACCCTGGTACTGCAGGGACTCACACTCCACCAAGAACAAGACAAAACTGTATTCAATTTATCCAACATTTCTATTCCACTGTCAGTTCCCCCGTGCTCCTCAGCAGAAACCGCCTAGTGTGGCGGAAGCTGTGCAGAGGAGCTCTCACTGGCAGAGCTCCCTACTCCACACACTCACCTACTCAAGGGTAAGATAAGGGACAAAGTATTGGACATCAGGGCTCTCTGGGGTTGCCTCGCCCTGCTTCTCTTTGTAGCCATGTTCATATGTTGCTCTGCTGCCGCTCTAAAATTGAAGAGCGGCACTTCGCCTTTCCTGGGTACAAATTTATCTCCTCCATCCCAAAAATGAACACTATTTGTTACTAATAAATCATATTTTAAAGGCACCAGTTTATTTGGCAAAGCTTGTCTCAGTGACATGAAGCTCGTGTCGCTTGGTTGCTTGCAGAACTGCCTTAAGCCAGCAAAATTTTTACCCTAAATATTAATGATGTTAAATCATTTCTCAGTCTCTCCAAAGAAACAGATAATTCCACAAGCATGGGGAGCTAGAGATCACAGGGTACTTTCTCTTTAGTTCTCCATATCCATGCTCTTTGAGGGTAGCACAAGTTGCAAAACTAAATCTAAACACCACATGAAAGATGAGAAAACAGGTATGCCCAAAGAGATCTTGCACCTGTGGCCTGGTGCACAAACATCTGCTGGCTCAAAGTTATCCAACAGAGCCATGCTAAGAGGTAGCAGGATGTTGCCTGGTTTTGTTCCCCTGCGATGCTTCCTCCCTTCCACCCCCTGGACTAAATCCTCCTCCGGTAACTGGCCAAGAGAGCAGCATTGACCCCTCACGGCACAGCACTGAGATTCAGACACGCAAGGATCACAGCACTGACAGTCAAACCTCTGAGCAAAAGCCATGCGCATTTGGCATGGAATAGGGGCCTGGAGGCAGAGCAACCCCAATTACATGCATGAAGACACAGGCACAGCAAGACAGCTGCCCTCAGGCTCTGGGGTGATGTGTCTGCCTACTTATTCCTATACACGCTCTTCCAGGCAGGCATCTCAAAGCCATCAGCAGCACAGCAACCTCGCTGGAGCTAAGGACATGGCCCAGCACTGAGGGATAAAAGCAATCTGAAACATTGAAGAGCCTTCAGACTGCGAGAGCAGCATCTTTGCGACACGGACAGAGGTTCCCCCAGTTCTACATCCAGTACCACCCCACTAAAACCAGCGCAGTTCCTCAAAACCAGATGCCCTGTTCCAAAGCCAGCCCTGGAGGTTCATCTTCCACTGAAGGCATGACCCTCCTGGGGCCTCCACTCTCACCTGGTTCTCCTCAGGGATGAAAAGGATGTGGAAAGTTGCAGTCCTGCCAGGTGGTACCTTGTGCCAGGCAAGATCGTGATTGACCAACTTGAAATATGGTGAGATCTCCGTGGTGACCTTCACCAGCCGAGGAACCTGAAGGAAAGACAGGAAACTATAATTTTGCCACTCATGGAAACACAAGAAGAGACCTGGACACACCCTGGCAAAATCCTTCCTCAGCCTCCCTGCCAGAGCACCTTTCACTCCAGATTTAAGTGTGTATGTCTGAAGACATACACTAACAGCAAGTGCTGACAGAGGCATTCATCAGAAAATTCCTCCCTGCTTTTTCTCCCCGCTTGCAGCTGCGTTGTCTCCACTCTAAAAGCACAGGTGGGTCCCCTGCTCCTCCACAGAGACCCTGGTCATGCTGAAGCCAGTGGCTGCAGCATGTTGCTAGTTACTTGTGTGCTTGTCTGATGTGTTCCCCAGCTCCTGGGCAGTCCAGGGCAATCCTTAACCAATTGTTACAAGTCTTTCGCTGGCAATTTTCTGCTCCAGAGCCCACCTCAGTCATCGACACGTTTGGACACCCAGCAGTCATGTGAGAAAAGCAGATTTAAACAGATATCTGAGAAACCAGTGATCAGGATAAAGCACATCCACTCCGCTCTGCCCAGGGCGATTCCCCCATAGAGCTGGCAGCATCCCGCAGGCTGCAACCATAACACCCTTCTAAGGCTCCCACACCTTGTTCCAACCCAAAACACTCATGCAATTCATTTTGTTAAATCTTAAGCAATTACCACAGGGCCTACAGCCTTCAGAGGCTGTGGAGGTTTTTGCAGGCCGAAGGACACAGGCAAATGGAGGCTGTCCTTGAAAAGACTTTGGCTGGGAGAAGGAGAAGTAAAGTAACAAGAAGAAACACCACGGCGCAGCAACAGTTCATCTCAGCCAATAATATTCCTGACCTAGGGGGGGAACGAGTAGCAAAACCCACTCACTGTAAAGAATACATCGCCTGTTCTCACCAGTTAACATATGTAAAGGAGCCATTAAGCCTAAATAAAGGTCTTTGCTCATCAGGCAGTTGTCCCTGCAGCAATCCCCTCCAGAGGCCAGGGCTACTCCCCCTGAGGGAGTCCTGACTCCAGACATTTCACACGTTCAGCAAGAGGATGGAAACTGGCAGGGTCCTCATGCCCTTGTGCTCTGCCCTGGTCTTCCCCCAGCACTGTGGTTACCCACGGTAACTGGGATGGGAGCTGACTCCAGCAAGATCCACCGCCTTCAGCCAAGGTTATTTCTATCAGCCCAGTGCACATCAGGACCGCAATGTCCCACTGGCAAAATAGGCTTTCTTCGTCCCCTAGCAGAAGGAAACCACTGCCCCCCGCAGCCTGAAAGGACCACAGAGCCCAGTCACCAAGGGGTCTGCAGGAGCTGGAGCCAAGCCTGTCACAAGCAGGCACCTTCTGCAAACGTCACATCAAAAAGCAAAGAGAAGGGCAGGAAAAGGCCACCTTGTGATAAGAGGCTTCACTCACGTCTCGAAGCTGGGGAATCCGGCCATGACTCAGTCACCTGGAAAAAGCAACAACGAGACTGTGACAATCTAGAATCCCATTTGTGGCAGACAGGACACCCCTGTGTCTCCAGGCTTTATCTCCTTCCTCAGGCTGCTCTGCCACCAGCCTCTCACCCTGTTGCCATCTCTCTCCCAGCCGCTCTGCCTGCTGCTGCCACTTCTCAGGGACAGGCTCTGGCATTCCCTGCAGCCCGGGAGAAATAACGGTGAGGGTCCTTAAGCAAAGAAAAGGCAGGAATGTGAAAGCCATTCTGGCAGGGGGCGGCCGGGCTGGCAGCTGCTGGCACATCTCCGCCCCCTGAGATGATGCTCGGATGGGAGGGTGCTGCACACACCCCCTGGGGTAAAAATACACAGACAATAAGAGATTGCTGGGATCCATCAGAATGTAACACGACTACACCGAATGTACCCCTAGACCAGCCAAGAAGATTGCAACTAACAATTTTGTATGTGCCTACTTTTACTATAAATGTAACTCCACAGGTACAGCCGGGGTCGCTCCCCTTGAAGAGTGTCCCTGGCGGCCAGTCTGGTTTTTAAGCTCATGCGCAAGAGAATAAATTCTGTACTTTATTTTTGCACCAGCTTGCCGTGCCGTCTCGTTCTTAAGAGTCTGGACCCTAACAATAATAAGCACCAGTAACAACCAGTGTATTCCCCAGCGGCCGGTTTGTCTTTTTCCTGGGCAAGGGGTCCAGGTCGCAGGACTTGGCACCTTCGTTCTGCTCCAGGAGCAATTCTACATAAAAGAAAAGGGGCATGTGCTTTGACGACCAGCTGGACATGGGTAACTTCTGCCTGTGGGAGATGGCGTGCCCCACAGAGCTCATCCCTTGGGAGAAGGCAGCGGCCACCCTCCGCTTTCCCCCTCCACCTCTTGGGGGATGTCTGCTCTCTGCTCCTTGGAAAATGCTGGACTCAAAAATTGCCTTCAAAGGTCGTGGGAAGGCTTGAGCTTCCCCCAAACAAACCCCACCCCTAACAACTCTTTCTGCAAACAACCTTCACTGTGACATTGTGTTAGGAATTAGTGATTGATAGGAATGGTTGGACTCGATGATCCTGTGAGTCTCTTCCAACCTACTGATTCTGTTATTCTGTGATTCTGTGAATCTTAGATGGAACCGTGGCTGCTGAGGTGCTGGTGATGTTCCTCCTCCTCGCTAGTCGATGTCAGGATCAAGCTGCTGACTTCTGGTGGCTCCTGCAAGCCACCTCCTCCCCGACAAGCATCTTGGAGAGCTGTGTGTGAAAGACCATCCTTCTGTACCATTTCCAGCTGAGGAAGAAGCAGCAGGTTGCCTTCCCCTTCCGGGACATGGGCATTCTCTGCTGTGAAGGCAATGGCCTCTGCACGCAGTTTTACGCCGACTGTGTCTCTGAGCTGATGCCCAGCCCATCACCACTCCCATCAGAGAGAACTCTCACAGAGAACTCTCACAGAGAGGACTTGAAGTTCCAACTTCTGGTTGGGGGAGATTCCCGATAAAACCTGTGCACGGCCACACAGGAAAAGGAGGATTAGCGGTGGGAAGCTGCAGAGGGCAGGGGTCACCCTTCCTCACTCCCGTGTCAGTGTTTACATTCTAGGTTCCAGATCATTGTTACAGACAGATCGAGGGCTCCTAAGAAGCCGCAGAAGAAGCGTGTGAGGTGCTGCTTCCCTGTGCTGCCCAGCCAGCATCCAGGCACAAGGCAGCAAGAGATGGGGAAGGCGACTTCTGCCACGTGAGACCCTTGTGGAAGGGATAAAAGGGATCCTGGCACCCATGTAGGAGAGACATCCCCCTTGGCCACTCTGGCATTGTCCCTGGGATGGTGCTTCCTGCAGCTGCAGGGCCCAACCCTCCCCTGAGGGAGCCCTGGCAGAAAGAGGACACTTCCCTGCTGGCTCTTGTGAGACAGAAGCAGGTTCTGGAGGCTGGCTTTGGGCTGGACCTCCCTGACACCTCTGTTTTTCGGCCAGTCTTCTCACTAGGAAAGTGAACATCTTGTGCCAGCTACAGTATGTGCTGAGCAGACGGGTCTCCTGTTATCCCTTCCTCTTTGTTTATAGTTTTTCCTTCTCTGAGGAATGTATAGTTGGGCAGACAAGGAAACTGGTACAATTCAGTGGAGATATGGCTGTTGAGAAGCTTATAATAGCATTAAAAATCATTCTGAGAATCATAGAATAACCAGGTTGGAAGAGACCCACCGGATCATCCAGTCCAACCATTCCCATCAATCACTAACTCATGTCCCTCAGCACCTCGTCCACCCGTGCCTTAAACACCTCAGGGAAAGTGACTCAACCCCCTCCATGGGCAGCCTCTGCCAGTGCCCAGTGACCCTTTCTGTAAAGAATTTTTTCCTATTGTCCATCCTAAACCTCCCCTGGCGGAGCTTGAGGCCATTCCCTCTTGTCCTGTCCCCTGTCACTTGGGAGAAGAGGCCAGCACCCTCCTCTCCACAACCTCCTTTCAGGTAGTTGTAGAGAGCAATGAGGTCTCCCCTCAGCCTCCTCTTCTCCAGGCTAAACACCCCCAGCTCTCTCAGCCGCTCCTCATCAGGCCTGTTCTCCAGCCCCCTCACCAGCTTTGTTGCTCTTCTCTGGACTCGCTCCAGAGCCTCAACATCCTTCTTGGGGGGAGGGGCCCACAACTGAACACAGGATTCGAGGAGCGGTCTCCCCAGTGCCGAGTCCAGAGGGAGAAGAACCTCCCTGGACCTGCTGGCCACGCCGCTTCTGATACAGGCCAAGATGCCACTGGCCTTCTGGGCCACCTGGGCACACTGCTTATTATTTCTGCTTATTCCACATTATTAAAATATTTCTGCTTATTCCACAGCTGGCTCCAATCCAAAGGGAAATCAGCAGATGTATTAGAAACAGCCGTGATTCCATTTCTATGTCACATTATGATGTGCTGCTCTACTCCGAAGGATTTAGTAGAGGTTCACGGAAACTGATGTAAAAGACGACAAATTGAAGGCAAAGGGAACTTGAAGATTCCTTGAAAGGTGGACAAAATTTCATTCTGTGTGTTGGAAACAAACTAGCTCTCCCCATAGTTTTCCTTTCCAAAAGACTCATTCTTTTGCCAGCTTAAGTACTTCAATTAATTACATCCAAGCTGTAGGACAAGTGCACCCCTTGTCAAAACTTTTTTACTCAGCTCTCCTTCCAGCAAACTTCACCTTGATCCTGACAAGCAGACATACAGAGTGTTCACGCAAGCACACTGCATTCTTTTTATTCTCATTTGTTCTTTTATATTTTTTAATTTGTCGGCAGGAATTAAACGTTAAATATAATACCTGGCTCTGCAACTGCTACAGTACAACACTAATATATTCAACCCACAGATGTCACAATGCACTCTTATTCAAACTCCACTGCTAAATCCTCAAAATAACAATGCTTTCTATATTTGAAAGCTTACAATTTTTCTTTTAGTAATGCTCTCTAATTACTGAAACTTATCCACACGTGTAGACAAGTAAAATTCAGACTCGGAACTTCAGTACGTTCTAGGATATTATCTTTACCATTCCATGAGAAATCACTGCAGCTGGAAATACATGTTTCCCCACTTAACAGTCGATCAGAACATTTTTGTGAGCTACTTACTTGTGTGAGCGAGCTGAGATCCTTGGGCAGTATCAGATCTGTTGGTATTCTACTCTATCCACAAACAGTTAGAGGTGCTATTCAGCATAACTCCCATCAAGTCATTTTTGGTGAAGGCTCCCAGAGAGTGCGCAGAACTGTCTTTTCCATCATACACCTTGTGGAAAACAAATAATAGCATTGAACTGGACATCTTATCTAAATATCTGAAAAATATGAGTTTATCCTTATACAACACTTCCAAAGTCGGCTCTGTATGGCCAATAGTTTCTCCAAAAGCATCACTGTTTCCGTTGTGTCAGGTACATACGGCTTGGTTACGCAGTTCAGTGAAATATAAAATATTCTGTCACTGTTAAGATGTTTTTCAGGCTTTTTTCCTTTTCAGTTTTGTGAGGCCATTTTGAATGGAATTAGTATTTATAAGCAAGCCCACCTTCTGAGGTTTCATAAAATCAGATTATTTATCAAGATTATTCACAAAGGCTGACAGCAGCATGACCTCTGAAATCACCACTGAAGTAAGTAACTGCTCTGTTTTCTAGTGTCCGGAGATATTAACACCAGAGCTGAGGGAGACGTATTAAAGTCAATCTGTCACTGCTTATTTCAGACTCTAAACCTACAGCAACCTTTTGTCTTACTAAAGGTTTTAATAAAGAAAGAAAGGTCTTAATAAAGGTTTGAGTCTATTTCCAGCCTAAGTGTGGAGATGATCTCCTTTACTTATGTTATTTTATTAAAAACTTTCAATGAGAGACAAAATCAACACTATTAACCTCCAGTCACAGAATGAATAAGAGTTTCTTTAGATTGTTCACCAGCACACGACAACCACAAAGAATTGGCTAGGGCTTGAGAATTTAGTTTTGCTTATTGCAAAACCTTGAAAGCCATAAAGTACCGAAACAGTCCTCTAAGGGTTTTTCTGTTTGTTTGGGTTTGGGTTTTGGTTTTGTAATCAAAATGAATTAAAAAAAAAAAAAGATAACTTCTTCTTTAAATTAAATAAATCACCTGTACTTTATCATGGAAAAATAAACAAATATGAAGTGTGTTTCATGATTCCAAGCATCATGGGAATGCTTATGGAAAAGCAAAGAATCAGTCTGAACAGCTTTCTTCTAATATGAAATAAAAGATAATTTACCCTGATGTCATACAGGCGAGAGGGACTGCAGATAACTAGTATAAAAGACACAACTGCAGTATCTTAAGCTCTTAATTCATTTCCAGTGCTGACACTAGCAAAATAAACTAATAAAGCCAGCATGCACAGAGATTTTTTAAGCTAAAAGCCTAAATTTAGTTTAATTAACATAAACAAATATAAATAATTACCTTCCATAAAAGAATCTTTTGAAAAATAATACATGATGCTAGGCATTAATAGAACAATGCTTTCTGTCTTTATTACTAAGGAAAGATTGTCTTATATCAGGCCACGTGGATGAGCTCTCAGAAGAGACAATCAATTGTATTTAAGATTTGTGCCAGCAGTAACACGTATTTAATGTCTACCTGTAGGCAGAAATATGACTTTAAGCTGTGCTAAGAGCATCTGAAAAAATGCTTCCTGGCTTCTACCATTGTCCTAGGCCAGAACTACAGATCTTTCATGGATTGATTACGCTTTATTTATCAGAACTGTAAATCCACTGTACAAAATAAATAAGCATTTGTTCATCGTAAGATTTATTGTTTAATAACATCCTGGTCACACATATTATGCAAAAACACAGAGAAAATTTACTTGGATTGAGGAATGGAATAATCTATTTTTAATAGTCATTAATAAAGTATCACAACTATGTTAAAAATGTGATTTTTCATCACCTTAAAATAGAAAAGACAAAAACCCCACATCAGCCGATGACTAACACTGTTCCTTAGACATCCTCTTCCAACAGTTTTCTAATACTGCATCTCTCAAGATGAATCCAGACACAAATGAAAACATTGTTTGATGAACTAAAAATGAGATAAGACGTATCATATGACAGTAGATGCAAAAAAACCTAACAATTTTTAACTGGGGACACTTATCCAGTTGTTGTTAACATTACAGATATAAGTAGGCACATGTCTAGTCTAGTAATTGAAATAATATTGCATTGAATCTCCGTGGACTAAACTGATAACTAGCTTGAATCACCCCTGGGAAAGTAAATTAGACAATTGGAGAACACATTTAACACATGAATCTAGACATTATCACTATTAGATCACACATTTTTAACTCATTTAGGAGGATCCATTTGACATTCACGTTACGATTACTATTTTCTCTGTCATGACTACAAAGAGAAGGTCTATATGGCCAAATAGATGAAAGACGTGGAATAACATCCTGGTTTTCCTCTTATCTGTGACAAATTCACAGCGACTGCATTATAAAGATTTCACTCTAAGTGGCCACTTTAAAGAATTATGAAATTTCGAGTGGGAATTACAGCAGGGAGATCGGGAAACTGAAGTGTTAGTGATGAGAAAGGATAAGGTTTAAAATAAACAGATAATCCAGGTACTCAGTTTTGCCATATGCCTCAAAATGGTGATTCTGTTTCTGTTTCTTTACTTGAGTTCAGATTTCTTCCCTGCTAATTCAAGTTCAGATTTTGCCACAGCTGCAGAAAACTTTGCCTGCTACTCAGTCTTTAACCTGCACGAACTCTCCTTGAAAACATGAGTTTTGACTCCCCCTCACATTCCTACTGAGGTCAGAAACACCCTTGCAAGTGTTATTTTTGATGAACTGAAAGGGAAGTGCTTGCTCTACTGCTGGGATCAAAATATGTAGGCACGAGGACAGTGCTACAATTATTCCTGAGGTAGTAACGGTGCTAATTTCTCTGCATCTGCTGTGAGAATATAAAATCAGACCCTCCCCTGAAGGAGAGGGAAAGGCTGGCTGGATTTTCTTCAATTCCCGTTTCTCATTCTGACAGTAAAGAGAAATTACTTACAAACAAACTTTTCAATTTTCTTTGATTGCAGAGATTTTAATGGCATAAAATCATCCCAAAGGGGAATGTATTTTAAAAGCTTTTATGGTTTGAGGGATAATTCCTGTATAGCCTCCTGACATTTTTATGCACCTTCCTATATATATTCCAAAATCTCTTAATTACGTCCTCACGGAATTCTTAGTGCTCCTGTCTCAAACTAATAGCGATACTATATACACCGTAAGACACTCATGTTGAGTTGACCTTGGCGTTATCAAGATTCTTTCCTCACGCTTCCTTCCTTCACTCCTCTTTCTCACACACTCTTGCACAGCATTTTTTGCCCTGTTACAAATCCCCTTTCCCCAAGGCACCACCACCTTGGCTATGGGGCTCAGCCACCCCCTGTGGAAGGCTGGGCACCTGCACCCAATGTGGAACGACTTATGTACCTATTCTCTTTAAAAACAGAGTAAGGTGGGGAAATGCCCTGCATTTCAGCAGAGGTTTTATAAATATTCTTCATCCTTAGTGCATCCCTTGCAAGTTGCCTGCAAGGTCATCTTGGGACTTTCCCCTGTGCAGACACAAGACAGAAAACTCAGGCTTATAACATATTGTGCCCATATTTAGGATACAAAAAGGTAAGGAAGAAAACTTCAGAAGCCCACAGCTCTCCCAAAAGGGAGGGGACGATTATGTTATGTCAGTTGAGAGTGAACTCGTTCTTGCTGAAAAACTAGGTGCTGTAGACCATAAGACATTTTCCTTTTGCCTAACTGATATTTAAAAGGCTACTTTCTTTGCAAAAAAAAAATTAAAAAACAAAATGGAGAAGGAACGCAATAGTGACTTCTGATATATTTCTGAAGAAGAAAAATACATGACCTTGTATGAAGGAGAAAACATAAATTCACACGTGTACAAACAAAATTGACAATTAGTCCTAAAGATGATTTAGCCCTGAAATATGAGAGTTTGTAGAGGAATGAGGTTTAAAAACAAAACGGTGGGCATTTCTTTGCCTCTGCTTATTGACTTTTAGTGCCCATTTCTTGAGCTGTCTGTGCAAGTGTGGAAGAACAGAGCAGAGCTGTAGAAGTCACAGACACGGGCAATTGTTGAGGGGTTTATGTTTTAGAAGCAGAGACTCAGTTTGGACAAGAGAAGGCTGACAAGGGATATGATTGAAGTTTACAAAATCATGAAGGTATTGGACAGCAAGCTTGCAAAACTGTTCATCAAACCAGCACTGTTAGAGCAAAGGGCACTTAATGAAACCGGATGTTTCATTAATCAATTAAGAATGTGGATTTCAAAGAGATAAAAACAATGACTTCTTCATGCAGTACACAGTGAACTTCCACGATTTGATGGCAGCGAGTAAGTTTCTAGCAGCATTAATTAATTTGAAGGACTAACAGATTTCAAAGACAACACGGTAGCAGCAGGTGGAAGAGACGGCAAAGTGCTGCTTAACTTAACCCCCCAGGAGCCTGAGGGACCGTAGGGGCGATGGAGCACAGACAGTGGCCAAGCTTGCGTGACCTCAATAAATTACCGATTGCTATAATCAGGGCAAGTGCACTGAGCTACATACGTGCAAAGCTACTGGCAGCCTGAGGGACCACAGCCGAGAAGCTCAGTGGGGAGTTGAAGTCTTTGCCTGCACTGTCAGACCATGGGAGGGGACAATATCGACCAAGGGACAATACAGACCTCGTATTTTGCCCACTTACTCAATTCATTTTGATCTAAAAGAAAAACCACAGGCCACGGTCTGGCAGTGTTTAATTCACTGTGTCCACACAAGCATGGAGGTGTTTAGTATCAACAATTTTGTGGGTAAAGATGGAGAAAATGCTGTTCTTTTGACTGTAACTTTCTAATCCCATAGGGGATTCTTAAAGGTTTGCTTATTTCATGGTGTAATTCAGTCTTGTTAAAAAGAACACGTGTAACAACAAAGTTAGGAATGTCTAGACTAATAAAGTCAATACTTATTGATTTATATTTATAGAGAGGGGTCTCTCATTTTTATTTCCTTCCCACCTTCACTATAAGGGAACTTACAACTTCAAATTGAATTTTCACACTAATCTACATAAAGTGTCTCTTAAGATAACAAAAAGGATAAAAAAAAGGCTACCAAAGGCTACCAAAACTGGATTCATAAAACTTGGTATTTTTTCCAGCCCCAGGGTTTTTCCCAGAAAAGAACTATTCGCTGACCTGGAGCTGACTTTGAACAACAAGACATTATGTTTAAATATTGTAGTTCACGACGCTGTATTACAGGTTTTAAAATGTAAACAAAACAAGCCAAACCAAAACAAGCCGGGTAAGAGTTAAAAGAATGAAAACACAATACGAAAAAGGACCCTTAAAACCAGCCCAGTTGCATTGTGTCAGTACGGAACACTTGGAAAATGTGCATTTCAGAGTTGTCTCCTCTACTGATACTCAGTCCTGTTTCTGTGTGTCTTTATGGCTACATCTACAGTAATTAGCTGTCTATTGTGTCCCACCAACATTGCATTTATTTTCTTATTTTCTAGGGCTGCAATCAGCTTGTACTGTAAAAGTTTTAATAGTTTATCATTTTCTTTAATTATTTATAAGCCTTGTACACATAACTCGTGATTCATTTCAACCCCCAAACAGATTTAGAAATGAGAGAGTTAAAAAAACTAAATTATATATGAAGAAAGTGACGGGGGACAGGACAAGAGGGAACGGCCTCAAGCTCCGCCAGGGGAGATTTAGGCTGGACAGTAGGAAAAAATTCTTCACAGAAAGGGTCATTGGGCACTGGCAGAGGCTGCCCAGGGAGGGGGCTGAGTCACCTTCCCTGGAGGGGTTTAAGGCACGGGTGGACGAGGTGCTGAGGGACATGGGTTAGTGTTTGATAGGAATGGTTGGACTGGATGATCCGGTGGGTCTCCTCCAACCTGGTTATTCTAGGATTCTATTAAAGATGTAACAAAAAGTCTAATGAGTTAAAAAAAACAAATTATATATGAAGAAAAATGTAACAAGAAGTCAAATAAAGGGTGAATGAAAAGATATATGACCACATTTTCAAAAAATGTGCTTGGGTTTCCTTAAAAGAGTCATAAACATTCTTGTCTATCTGTTCGCCACCCTATAAACCTTGGCCCATTTTCTACAGTAAGGACTATATAATTTATATTGCTCTTTTTTTCCCTGATTCTTCATAAAGTTTTTGCTATCTACAACTAAAAATATCTGAAAACAGTTTCCAGACATGTAGCAGAATTGAATTTCTTACCTGAAAATGTGATGCTGAAGCCTTCATGAGAAATCGAAAAATCAGATATAAATCAAAGCGCAGTAAAATTTGCATTTTCAGTAATGAGCAAATAATCATGAGAGCTCTCCAGGTCAAAGGTGTGAAAAAACAGCTGGACACCTTTAAAAATATTAAAAAGGGGAAAAGACAAGCATTAAAAGGGAAGTTTCTTTCTCTTCCTTTATAAAGAGGTGACACAGAAAGCAAAACTTACAGTATATGGAAAGAGTTTTAGAAAAAGTCACACACGGAATCCAAACATGACACACAGAAAAGAAAACATGCAGAAAATAAAACTTGCAGAAAGAACTCGGGCTTAACCAATCCAAATGTGCAGTGTGGACGTTTGTTTAGCTCGCTGTAAATCAATCCCTCCCCTCAGAGGACTGATGGAATTCAGAGCTATTTGTATACAGCACTCTGAAAATCCAAATTTGTATGGTACAGATTTTATTCAAGTTCCTCTATGTCTCCTTCATTTATAACCTCTGTCATAGTCTTACTATTAAACCAGGAGATGTACATTAATAATTGGCTAAGACTTTGTATTCAGGTTTTATATTTTGCATTTTTGTCCAACAGAATTCTATCTTTTATTCTAACCTTCCAGGAAGTGCCCACAGATACAAGATTTGTCAACAGTCTTCCATATATACAGATTCATAGTTTCTGGGACCAATCTTTTACTCAAGTCATGCCTGTTTTTTCAATTTTGAATTTCCATTAGGTTTTCAAATACAATTATTTACTGTAGGGAATAACATTCTTCATGGAAAGGCTTCTCGTATGATTTACATTTAAAATGCCATATACATTTTAAACAAAAACCCAGCCTGTAAGAAGATTTTAAACAGCAGAAACTTCCAATATAGTTATATATTATATATATCATATATAGTTATATATATATATTGATAGGAATGGTTGGACTCGATGACCCAGTGGGTCTCTTCCAACCTGGTTATTCCATGATTCTATTATATATAGTTATATATATAATCACACATAATAACATCCAAATGCCATTTTACTATATGTATTGCCTAAATATATATAATTTAAATTCAGATTTAAATCTGAAATCTAAGGTTCCTAATCAACAGATCAAATCTGCTTCTTCACGCTTAATAATCATGCAGAAGAGCAACCAACAGGATCCCCACAGCTTTCACCAAACCTTTTGTGCTATTTAATAAGTAACTATTATTTTAATGTATTTTACCTCTTCTACTTTTCCTAAAAGAGACTAAAAGACATTTGTTCCGCTAATAATTTAAAGAATGTTTCTTTTGCGGAATAAACACAACATTTTAACACCGCATTCAAAGATATTTATTTTGCAAAATCATTCTTCCTCAGAAGACTGGCAGAAAGCACTAATTTAATTTAATACATAAATGGGATTTTATTGTGTTTCTGTGTTTCAATTTTTTAAACACAGACATTATGTAGGCAGATGCAATTCCCATTAGATTCTTACCCTTGCCAGGTAACACTTCAGTTGTCCAAGTGCAGTTTAAAGAGTTTGGATAAAAATCAGGAAAACCTGGAGAGAGAACAAGCAAGAGGAAAAAAGGTGAGGGAGAAAACCACACAAGTCATACAGAAGTCCTGTTTATTATTGAAAACATGTAAAAAGAAATCAGTTAGCTTTTTAAACTATCCTTAAAATTAAAAACAGGCTCAATTATTAGAGTAAGATGTTAATTCATCCAAAGCCATGACAAGCACCTTTGACAACGATCCATTTCTTCTTCCATTAGTCCTTGAAAAAGACTTTATTTTTCATCTACAGCCTCTCCTGTTAGTTAATAGGATACAAAAATAGGTAAAACTTTGTTCCAGAGCTCTGCAACCATTAATTGCTATTGTAGCATTGCTTAAGAAGTAAGATTATTATTTTGTGTGAACTAAATTAAAACCAAGTATCTTGCATCTAATTTTCTTGCACTACATATTTAGAAAGGCTTATGTTTAATTCCATTTTTATCAACCAAAATTATTAAGAAGAAAAATGTCCTTTTGCAAAGAAAGAGATGTTCGTCTATTTAATTTCTTCTGTGATGTGCGGGGAAAAAAAGTGTATTTGCTTCTTTCACAGATTCAGATTGTCCCATCATAACTCATTTATGTGGAGCTGAGTATTTTGAAAGGAAAAAAAACCCTATCCTAAAAGCCATTTTATTGTCCAGGTTTTTTATGGTTTTTCTTTTTTAATTTTAATAAATTAAGTATTTAACTGTAAAACCACAAAGCATTATATATATCTTATATATTATATATATTTCAGTCTTCTTGCTCACATAGAGAGATACTTTGGCATCAATTAGATGGTAAACATACATGACATGAGATATAGATGAGACATATATTATATATTTTATATATATATATAAGCATGGTGGCATTATAACTAAAGTTATATTTTTTTAGTCTCATTAGATCAAGGCGTTTGTTAAAGTTTTCAAGGTTTTTTGAGTTTATGTATTATTTATATTATAAATAGAAGGAAAAGCAGTGTTTCTAGCCTGTTTTTCCTGCATAGATGTATTTCTGCACATAAGCGTGAATGAGAATATGCCGTAAATACAGGATTGATAACATTACTTAACAATAAATAACATAATTACAGACATCGGGTTCATAATGCCGTAAATGAACAGTAGTTTGTATTGTGAGAATTAATACTATAATATATATTTCCTTCGAGCAGAAAGTCAGCAAATAGTAAATGGCTTCATCATTCAGTTGGTGTGATCAGGAGTTTTAACTGATCACTTGAACGAAAATCATTACATTTTAAAATTAAACAGACAAAACTATATAAGAAATGACAATGTATTCAATGTTTTTTTTTCCTTTTTTGTTTTTAGTTATCCCTTTTCACTAAGCCAAATAACAAACAGCCTCCATCATAGGTGATTTCAATGCGTCATTTATATTTAAATAGCATTTTCAAATTAATGATTTCCAATTAACAACAAACGTAATGACAAACATGAAACAAAGAAAAAAAGTTTTGCTATATGCCTATTAGATTTCTCAATACAAAAAATGTAAATAATCAGAACTTGAAGTCAACGCACACATTTGGACTAATAACATAACATTCTTGAACACTTTTCTAGATCTAATTATTACTTGGAGATAAAAACAGATTATTAGTTTATAATGCAATTTTATATTCTATGAATTTTGGTGTGAGGCAATTACCCCCTTGACCCCCCTCAGGCCCCAATTACCCCCTTTGACCCACCCCATGGGGACCCCAATTACCCCCTGTGACCTCAATTACCCCCCCCTTGACTCCCTTCAAACCCCAGTTATCCCCCCCGACCCCAATTACCCCCACAGACCCCCCTTGACTCCCCCATGGGGACCCCAGTTACTCCCCTTGACCCCCTTCAAACCCCAACTACCCCCTTTGACCCCAACCACCCCCACTGAACCCCTCAACACCCCCATGGGGAATGCAATTACCCGCCTTGACCCCTATTACCCACCCTGGATCCCCCCCAGACCCCAATTAACCGCTTTGACTGCCCTCCCGACTGCAATTACCCCTCTTTGGCCCCCTCCAGACTTCAATTAACCCCCTTGACACCCCCCAATCCCAATAACTCCTCCCTGACCACCCCAAACCTCCCCTTGGGGACCACAATTACCCCCCTTGACCCCCCAATGGGCCCCAAATTACCACTCTTGACCCCCCCAGACCCCATTTTTCCCTTCAACCCCCACCTTGGGACCCCAATCCCCCCACCACGGCTCCCCCTCACGTTGAGCAGGACAACAAGGTGCCCCCCCTTCAGCCCCCCCAGTAGGTGGGTCAGCACCCCGAAGGTGGGGGGGACACCAGGCTCCCCCCCAGTGGGGCCCCCGCCCCGCACTGAACCCCACCGACAACAGGACCAGAAAACTGGGGAGAGCGGGATGCCCCCCATTGCCCCCCAACCCCGTTACTTCCACCCCAACCCCCTTTCCCCCTCCTTTTGCCCCCCAGCTCCCACATTTTGTCCCCCCGACCCATTTACCCCCCCAATTCATTTCCCCCCCGTCCCCCATCCCCCCCCTTGCTGCACCCCAACACCCCATTTCCCCACACTGCCCCCCATTTCCTCCCCCTTTTGCCCCCCAACCCCTCTAGGACCCATTCCCCCCCCCCAGCCCCCCAATCCCCCTGCTTCATCCCCCCCTTTCCCTCCCCTGGAACCATTCCCGCCCCATTCTCCCCCCACCGTTTCCTGCCCCAGAACCCACTTCCCCCCCCCAATTACCCCCTAACTCCCCCATTACCCCTCCATTTCTCCCCCCAGGACCCAATTTTCCCCCCCACTGCCCCTCATCTCCCCCGCTGTTGCCCTCCAACCCCCTCATTTCCCCACCAAGACCCCACTCCCCTGCCTCCACCTTTTGCTCCCCAATTCCCTCTTTTTCCCCCCTCAGGACCCATTCCCCCACCCCCCAGTACCCTCCTGGAACCATTTTCCCCTCATTCCACCCCCCTTTTACCCCCCAACCCCCCCATTACCCACCCGTTGCCCCCTAACCCCCCCAGTTCACCCCCCTTTTTACCCCCTCCCCGCCGTTTCCCCCCAGGGCCCATTTTCCCCCACATTACTCCCCCTTTTTACCCCCAACCCCTCCATTTCCCCCCCATTATCTCCCCCAGGACCCATTTTGCCCCCTATTTCCCCCCTCTTTTGCCTCCCAACATCCCCATTACTGCCCCAGAACCATTTTACCCCACTACCAACATTCCCCCCCTTTTTGCCCCCCAACCCCCCCATTTCCCCTCCCAGGACCCCATCTCTCCCCACTCACTGACCCCCAGTCCCCTCATTTCCCCCTCCCCCAGACCCATTTCCTCCCCCATTTCCCCTCCCTTTTGCCCCCTGCTCAGGCTCCTCCACCGGAGCTGAGGCGTTCTCCCTACAGCCATTGGGGAAGCATGGCTACGAGGGTGGGGGCACGGGGACGTTCAGGAGCTGGGCTGAGCTGTCAAGGACGGACTGACCTTGACAGCAGCTCCTGCAGAAAAACAGGACGTTGCGGTTAGGAGGAATGGGGAAGTAGGCTCCAGAAGTTAGGAATTTTTGCAACTGTTACTCCTGTTGTGAACCAATCAGGTATCGAGAATTATGAATATTGATGAGCAGCCTCAATATAACACGCGCCTCCTGTTGCATAAACGGAGCTTGCTTGTCAACCCCATCGGCTGCGCGAGTCTTCCCTCCGGCAAGGAATAGCGACATCTGGTGACCGCGACGTGGTAGCGCTCGACGTGCCGCCGCTCAGCCACGCTTGCTGCGAGTCCGGGAAAGCGCCACTTGCAGCCGCTGGGAGATGAAAAGGACGAAGTAGCAACAAGTCCTCGCATCTGGATCGACCCTACAGAGGGGATCTCGCCGCCCGGAGCTGCCGCCCGCCGTCAAAGCCACAGGAGTTGCCGGTAAGGCTGCCAAAAAGAGAAACCTCGAGGTCGGTTTAGAAATTGGGGATGGAAAGGCAGGCACCATATGATTTATTAGTGTGCTTTTTAGAAAAGCGAAAAGTACCACCAGCCCCAGACTTGTGCCATCCGGATCACCTCCCTGTGAGGTGGACGTGCAGGACCCTGGGTCCAAGGTGGATCCTCGGGGCCGGCGCCCGCCCTGCTCAGGCTCCTTGACAGGAGCTGCCTGGGGCCGGTGCTTGGCGAGGGCGGGGAGCGGCTGCGGTCCGGACTGTGAGGGCACAGACGCGGCTGCACCACGCCGGGAGGTGCTGGGCCATGAATTGGGGGGTAAATGGGGGGGGTTTAGGGGGAAAAAGGGTTCTGGGGGGCCAAAAGTGGGAGCTGAGGGGCCAAAGGAGGGGGAACTGGGGTTGGGGGGCATCCCGCTCTCCCCAGTTTTCTGGTCCTGTTGTCGGCGGGGTTCGGTGTGGGGCGGGGGGACCCACTGGGGGGGAGCCTGGTGTCCCCCCCACCTTCGGGGTGCTGACCCACCTGCTGGGGGGGGGCGCCTCGTCCTCCTGCTCGACGTGAGGGGGGCCGTGGTGGGGGGATTGGGGTCCCACGGTGGGGGTCGTATGGGGAAAATTGGGGTCTGGGGCGGGTCAAAGGTGGTTATTGGGAGCCCACTGGGGGGTCAAGGGGGAAATTGTGGTCCCCAAGGGGAGGTTTGGGGTGGTCAGGGAGGGGTAATTGGGGTCTGGAGGGGGCCAAGGTGGGGCATAAGTGTGGTCGGGGGGGAGTCAAAGCGGTTAATTGGGGTCTGGGGGGAATGGAGGGTGGGTAATTGGGGTCAAGGGGGCTAATTGCATTCCCCATGGGGGTGTTGAGGGGTTAAATGGGGGTGGTTGGTGTGGGGGGGGGTGTAATTGGGGTGTGACGTGGGTCAAGGGGGGTTATTGAGGTTCCCATGGGAGGTCAAGGGTGGGGTCTGTGGGGGTAATTGGGGTCATGGGGTGTAATTGGGGCTTGAAGGAGGTCAAGGGGGGTAATTGGGGTCCCCATGGGGGGGGGTCAAAGGGGGTAATTGGGGCCTGAGGGGGGTCAAGGGGGGTAATTGCCTCACACCAAAATTCATAGAATATAAAATTGCATTATAAACTAATAATCTGTTTTTATCTCCAAGTAATAATTAGATCTAGAAAAGTTTTCGAGAATGTTATCAGTCCAAATGTGTGCGTTGACTTCAAGTTCTGATTATTTACATTTTTTGTATTGAGAAATCTAATAGGCACATAGCAAAACTTTTTTTCTTTGTTTCAAGTTTGTCATTACGTTTGTTATTAATTGCAAATCATTAATTTTAAAATGCTATTTAAAAATAAATGACACATTGAAATCACCTATAATGGAGGCTGTTTGTTATTTGGCTTAGTGAAAAGGGATAACTAAAAACAAAAAAGGAAAAAAAAACATTGACTACGTTGTAATTTTTTATATAGTTTTGTCTGTTTAATTTTAAAATGTAATGATTTTCGTTCAAGTGATCAGTTAAAACTCCTGATCACACCAACTGAATGATGAAGCCATTTACTATTTGCTGACTTTCTGCTCGAAGGAAATATATATTATAATATTCTCACAATACAAACTACTGTTCGTTTACGGCATTATGAACCCGATGTCTGTAATTATGTTATTTATTGTTAAGTAATGTTATCAATCCTGTATTTACTGCATATTCTCATTCACGCTTATGTGCAGAAATACATCTATGCAGGAAAAACAGGCTAGAAACACTGCTTTTCCTTCTATTTATAATATAAATAATACATAAACTCAAAAAACCTTGAAAACTTTAACAAACGCCTTGATCTAATGAGACTAAAAAAATATAACTTCAGCTATAATGCCACCATGCTTATATATATATAAAATATATAATATATGTCTCATCTATATCTCATGTCATGTATGTTTACCATCTAATTGATGCCAAAGTATCTCTCTATGTGAGCAAGAAGACTGAAATATATATAATATATAAGATATATAGAATGCTTTGTGGTTTTACAGTTAAATACTTAATTTATTAAAATTAAAAAAGAAAAACAAACCATAAAAAACCTGGACAATAAAATGGCTTTTAGGATAGGGTTTTTTTTCCTTTCAAAATACTCAGCTCCACATAAATGAGTTATGATGGGACAATCTGAATCTGTGAAAGAAGCAAATACACTTTTTTTTCCCCGCACATCACAGAAGAAATTAAATAGACGAACATCTCTTTCTTTGCAAAAGGACATTTTTCTTCTTAATAATTTTGGTTGATAAAAATGGAATTAAACATAAGCCTTTCTAAATATGTAGTGCAAGAAAATTAGATGCAAGATACTTGGTTTTAATTTAGTTCACACAAAATAATAATCTTGCTTCTTAAGTAATGCTACAATAGCAATTAATGGTTGCAGAGCTCTGGAACAAAGTTTTACCTATTTTTGTATCCTATTAACTAACAGGAGAGGCTGTAGATGAAAAATAAACTCTTTTTCAAGGACTAATGGAAGAAGAAATGGATCGTTGTCAAAGGTGCTTGTCATGGCTTTGGATGAATTAACATCTTACTCTAATAATTGAGCCTGTTTTTAATTTTAAGGATAGTTTACATGCTAACTGATTTCTTTTTACATGTTTTCAATAATAAACAGGACTTCTGTATGACTTGTGTGGTTTTCTCCCTCACCTTTTTTCCTCTTGCTTGTTCTCTCTCCAGGTTTTCCTGATTTTTATCCGAACTCTTTAAACTGCACTTGGACAACTGAAGTGTCACCTGGCAAGGGTAAGAATCTAATGGGAGTTGCATCTGCCTACATAATGTCTGTGTTTAAAAAATTGAAACACAGAAACGCAATAAAATCCCTTTTATGTATTAAATTAGTGCTTTCTGCCAGTCTTCTGAGGAAGAATGATTTTGCAAAATAAATATCTTTGAATGCGGTGTTAAAATGTTGTGTTTATTCCGCAAAAGAAACATTCTTTAAATTATTAGCGGAACAAATGTCTTTTAGTCTCTTTTAGGAAAAGTAGAAGAGGTAAAATACATTAAAATAATAGTTACTTATTAAATAGCACAAAAGGTTTGGTGAAAGCTGTGGGGATCCTGTTGGTTGCTCTTCTGCATGATTATTAAGCGTGAAGAAGCAGATTTGATCTGTTGATTAGGAACCTTAGATTTCAGATTTAAATCTGAATTTAAATTATATATATTTAGGCAATACATATAGTAAAGTGGCATTTGGATGCTATTATGTGTGATTATATATATAACTATATATAATAGAATCATAGAATCATGGAATAACCAGGTTGGAAGAGACCCACCGGGTCATCGAGTCCAACCATTCCTATGTATGTATATATATAACTATATATGATATATATAACTATATTGGAAGTTTCTGCTGTTTAAAATTTTCTTACAGGCTGGGTTTTTGTTTAAAATGTATATGGCATTTTAAATGTAAATCGTACGAGAAGCCTTTCCATGAAGAATGTTATTCCCTACAGTAAATAATTGTATTTGAAAACCTAATGGAAATTCAAAATTGAAAAAACAGGCATGACTTGAGTAAAAGATTGGTCCCAGAAACTATGAATCTGTATATATGGAAGACTGTTGACAAATCTTGTATCTGTGGGCACTTCCTGGAAGGTTAGAATAAAAGATAGAATTCTGTTGGACAAAAATGCAAAATATAAAACCTGAATACAAAGTCTTAGCCAATTATTAATGTACATCTCCTGGTTTAATAGTAAGACTATGACAGAGGTTATAAATGAAGGAGACATAGAGGAACTTGAATAAAATCTGTACCATACAAATTTGGATTTTCAGAGTGCTGTATACAAATAGCTCTGAATTCCATCAGTCCTCTGAGGGGAGGGATTGATTTACAGCGAGCTAAACAAACGTCCACACTGCACATTTGGATTGGTTAAGCCCGAGTTCTTTCTGCAAGTTTTATTTTCTGCATGTTTTCTTTTCTGTGTGTCATGTTTGGATTCCGTGTGTGACTTTTTCTAAAACTCTTTCCATATACTGTAAGTTTTGCTTTCTGTGTCACCTCTTTATAAAGGAAGAGAAAGAAACTTCCCTTTTAATGCTTGTCTTTTCCCCTTTTTAATATTTTTAAAGGTGTCCAGCTGTTTTTTCACACCTTTGACCTGGAGAGCTCTCATGATTATTTGCTCATTACTGAAAATGCAAATTTTACTGCGCTTTGATTTATATCTGATTTTTCGATTTCTCATGAAGGCTTCAGCATCACATTTTCAGGTAAGAAATTCAATTCTGCTACGTGTCTGGAAACTGTTTTCAGATATTTTTAGTTGTAGATGGCAAAAACTTTATGAAGAATCAGGGAAAAAAAGAGCAATATAAATTATATAGTCCTTACTGTAGAAAATGGGCCAAGGTTTATAGGGTGGCGAACAGATAGACAAGAATGTTTGTTATGACTCTTTTAAGGAAACCCAAGCACGTTTTTTGAAAATGTGGTCATATATCTTTTCATTCACCCTTTATTTGACTTCTTGTTACATTTTTCTTCATATATAATTTTTTTTTTTTAACTCATTAGACTTTTTGTTACATCTTTAATAGAATCCTAGAATAACCAGGTTGGAGGAGACCCACCGGATCATCGAGTCCAACCAGTCCTATCAAACACTAACCCATGTCCCTCAGCACCTCGTCCACCTGTGCCTTAAACCCCTCCAGGGAAGGTGACTCAGCCCCCTCCCTGGGCAGCCTCTGCCAGTGCCCAATGACCCTTTCTGTGAAGAATTTTTTCCTACTGTCCAGCCTAAATCTCCCCTGGGGGAGCTTGAGGCCGTTCCCTCTTGTCCTGTGCCCCGTCACTTTCTTCATATATAATTTAGTTTTTTTAACTCTCTCACTTCTAAATCTGTTTGGGGGTTGAAATGAATCACGAGTTATGTGTACAAGGCTTATAAATAAAGAAAATGATAAACTATTAAAACTTTTACAGTACAAGCTGATTGCAGCCCTAGAAAATAAGAAAATAAATGCAATGTTGGTGGGACACAATAGACAGCTAATTACTGTAGATGTAGCCATAAAGACACACAGAAACAGGACTGAGTATCAGTAGAGGAGACAACTCTGAAATGCACATTTTCCAAGTGTTCCGTACTGACACAATGCAACTGGGCTGGTTTTAAGGGTCCTTTTTCATATTGTGTTTTCATTCTTCTAACTCTTACCTGGCTTGTTTTGGTTTGGCTTGTTTTGTTTACATTTTAAAACCTGTAATACAGCGTCGTGAACTACAATATTTAAACATAATGTCTTGTTGTTCAAAGTCAGCTCCAGGTCAGCGAATAGTTCTTTTCTGGGAAAAACCCTGGGGCTGGAAAAAATACCAAGTTTTATGAATCCAGTTTTGGTAGCCTTTGGTAGCCTTTTTTTATCCTTTTTGTTATCTTAAGAGACACTTTATGTAGATTAGTGTGAAAATTCGATTTGAAGTTGTAAGTTTCCTTATAGTGAAGGTGGGAAGGAAATAAAAATGAGAGACCCCTCTCTATAAGTATAAATCAATAAGTATTGACTTTATTAGTCTAGACATTCCTAGCTTTGTTGTTACACGTGTTCTTTTTAACAAGACTGAATTACACCATGAAATAAGCAAACCTTTAAGAATCCCCTATGGGATTAGAAAGTTACAGTCAAAAGAACAGCATTTTCTCCATCTTTACCCACAAAATTGTTGATACTAAACACCTCCATGCTTGTGTGGACACAGTGAATTAAACACTGCCAGACCGCGGCCTGTGGTTTTTCTTTTAGATCAAAATGAATTGAGTAAGTGGGCAAAATACGAGGTGTGTATTGTCCCTTGGTCGATATTGTCCCCTCCCGTGGTCTGACAGTGCAGGCAAAGACTTCGACTCCCCACTGAGCTTCTCGGCTGTGGTCCCTCAGGCTGCCAGTAGCTTTGCACGTATGTAGCTCAGTGCACTTGCCCTGATTATAGCAATCGGTAATTTATTGAGGTCACGCAAGCTTGGCCACTGTCTGTGCTCCATCGCCCCTACGGTCCCTCAGGCTCCTGGTGGGTTAAGTTAAGCAGCACTTTGCCGTCTCTTCCACCTGCTGCTACCGTGTTGTCTTTGAAATCTGTTAGTCCTTCAAATTAATTAATGCTGCTAGAAACTTACTCGCTGCCATCAAATCGTGGAAGTTCACTGTGTACTGCATGAAGAAGTCATTGTTTTTATCTCTTTGAAATCCACATTCTTAATTGATTAATGAAACATCCGGTTTCATTAAGTGCCCTTTGCTCTAACAGTGCTGGTTTGATGAACAGTTTTGCAAGCTTGCTGTCCAATACCTTCATGATTTTGTAAACTTCAATCATATCCCTTGTCAGCCTTCTCTTGTCCAAACTGAGTCTCTGCTTCTAAAACATAAACCCCTCAACAATTGCCCGTGTCTGTGACTTCTACAGCTCTGCTCTGTTCTTCCACACTTGCACAGACAGCTCAAGAAATGGGCACTAAAAGTCAATAAGCAGAGGCAAAGAAATGCCCACCGTTTTGTTTTTAAACCTCATTCCTCTACAAACTCTCATATTTCAGGGCTAAATCATCTTTAGGACTAATTGTCAATTTTGTTTGTACACGTGTGAATTTATGTTTTCTCCTTCATACAAGGTCATGTATTTTTCTTCTTCAGAAATATATCAGAAGTCACTATTGCGTTCCTTCTCCATTTTGTTTTTTAATTTTTTTTTTGCAAAGAAAGTAGCCTTTTAAATATCAGTTAGGCAAAAGGAAAATGTCTTATGGTCTACAGCACCTAGTTTTTCAGCAAGAACGAGTTCACTCTCAACTGACATAACATAATCGTCCCCTCCCTTTTGGGAGAGCTGTGGGCTTCTGAAGTTTTCTTCCTTACCTTTCTGTACCCTAAATATGGGCACAATATGTTATAAGCCTGAGTTTTCTGTCTTGTGTCTGCACAGGGGAAAGTCCCAAGATGACCTTGCAGGCAACTTGCAAGGGATGCACTAAGGATGAAGAATATTTATAAAACCTCTGCTGAAATGCAGGGCATTTTCCCACCTTACTCTGTTTTTAAAGAGAACAGGTACATAAGTTGTTCCACATTGGGTGCAGGTGCCCAGCCTTCCACAGGGGGTGGCTGAGCCCCATAGCCAAGGTGGTGGTGCCTTGGGAAAAGGGGATTTGTAACAGGGCAAAAAATGCTGTGCAAGAGTGTGTGAGAAAGAGGAGTGAAGGAAGGAAGCATGAGGAAAGAATCTTGATAACGCCAAGGTCAACTCAACATGAGTGTCTTACGGTGTATATAGTATCGCTATTAGTTTGAGACAGGAGCACTAAGAATTCCGTGAGGACGTAATTAAGAGATTTTGGAATATATATAGGAAGGTGCATAAAAATGTCAGGAGGCTATACAGGAATTATCCCTCAAACCATAAAAGCTTTTAAAATACATTCCCCTTTGGGATGATTTTATGCCATTAAAATCTCTGCAATCAAAGAAAATTGAAAAGTTTGTTTGTAAGTAATTTCTCTTTACTGTCAGAATGAGAAACGGGAATTGAAGAAAATCCAGCCAGCCTTTCCCTCTCCTTCAGGGGAGGGTCTGATTTTATATTCTCACAGCAGATGCAGAGAAATTAGCACCGTTACTACCTCAGGAATAATTGTAGCACTGTCCTCGTGCCTACATATTTTGATCCCAGCAGTAGAGCAAGCACTTCCCTTTCAGTTCATCAAAAATAACACTTGCAAGGGTGTTTCTGACCTCAGTAGGAATGTGAGGGGGAGTCAAAACTCATGTTTTCAAGGAGAGTTCGTGCAGGTTAAAGACTGAGTAGCAGGCAAAGTTTTCTGCAGCTGTGGCAAAATCTGAACTTGAATTAGCAGGGAAGAAATCTGAACTCAAGTAAAGAAATAGAAACAGAATCACCATTTTGAGGCATATGGCAAAACTGAGTACCTGGATTATCTGTTTATTTTAAACCTTATCCTTTCTCATCACTAACACTTCAGTTTCCCGATCTCCCTGCTGTAATTCCCACTCGAAATTTCATAATTCTTTAAAGTGGCCACTTACAGTGAAATCTTTATAATGCAATCGCTGTGAATTTGTCACAGGTAAGAGGAAAACCAGGATGTTATTCCACGTCTTTTATCTATTTGGCCATATAGACCTTCTCTTTGTGGTCATGACAGAGAAAATAGTAATCGTAACGTGAATGTCAAATGGATCCTCCTAAATGAGTTAAAAATGTGGGATCTAATAGTGATAACGTCTAGATTCATGTGTTAAATGTGTTCTCCAATTGTCTAATTTACTTTCCCAGGGGTGATTCAAGCTAGTTATCAGTTTAGTCCACGGAGATTCAATGCAATATTATTTCAATTACTAGACTAGACATGTGCCTACTTATATCTGTAATGTTAACAACAACTGGATAAGTGTCCCCAGTTAAAAATTGTTAAGTTTTTTTGCATCTACTGTCATATGATACGTCTTATCTCATTTTTAGTTCATCAAACAATGTTTTCATTTGTGTCTGGATTCATCTTGAGAGATGCAGTGTTAGAAAACTGTTGGAAGAGGATGTCTAAGGAACAGTGTTAGTCGTCGGCTGATGTGGGGGTTTTGTCTTCTCTATTTTAAGGTGAAGAAAAATCACATTTTTAACATAGTTGTGATACTTTATTAATGACTACTAAAAATAGATTATTCCATTCCTCAATCCAAGTAAATTTTCTCTGTGTTTTTGCATAATATGTGTGACCAGGATGTTATTAAACAATAAATCTTATGATGAACAAATGCTTATTTATTTTGTACAGTGGATTTACAGTTCTGATAAATAAAGTGTAATCAATCCATGAAAGATCTGTAGTTCTGGCCTAGGACAATGGTAGAAGCCAGGAAGCATTTTTTCAGATGCTCTTAGCACAGCTTAAAGTCATATTTCTGCCTACAGGTAGACATTAAATACGTGTTAGTGCTGGCACAAATCTTAAATACAATTGATTGTCTCTTCTGAGAGCTCATCCATGTGGCCTGATATAAGACAATCTTTCCTTAGTAATAAAGACAGAAAGCATTGTTCAATTAATGGCTAGCATCATGTATTATTTTTCAAAAGATTCTTTTATGGAAGGTAGTTATTTATATTTGTTTATGTTAATTAAACTAAATTTAGGCTTTTAGCTTAAAAAATCTCTGTGCATGCTGGCTTTATTAGTTTATTTTGCTAGTGTCAGCACTGGAAATGAATTAAGAGCTTAAGATACTTACTGCAGTTGTGTCTTTTATACTAGTTATCTGCGGTCACTCTCACCTGTATGACATCAGGGTAAATTATCTTTTATTTCATATTAGAAGAAAGCTGTTCAGACTGATTCTTTGCTTTTCCATAAGCATTCCCATGATGCATGGTATATGCTTGGAATTATGAAACTCACTTCATATTTGTTTATTTTTCCATGATAAAGTACAGGTGATTTATTTAATTTAAAGAAGAAGTTATCTTTTTTTTTTTTAATTCATTTTGATTACAAAACAAAAACCCAAACCCAAACAAACAGAAAAACCCTTAGAGGACTGTTTCGGTACTTTATGGCTTTCAAGGTTTTGCAATAAGCAAAACTGAATTGTCAAGCCCTAGCCAATTCTTTGTGCTTGTCGTGTGCTGGTGAACAATCTAAAGAAACTCTTATTCATTCTGTGACTGGAGGTTAATAGTGTTGATTTTGTCTCTCATTGAAAGTTTTTAATAAAATAACATAAGTAAAGGAGATCATCTCTACACTTAGGCTGGAAATAGACTCAAACCTTTATTAAGACCTTTCTTTCTTTATTAAAACCTTTAGTAAGACAAAAGGTTGCTGTAGGTTTAGAGTCTGAAATAAGCAGTGACAGATTGACTTTAATACGTCTCCCTCAGCTCTGGTGTTAATATCTCCGGACACTAGAAAACAGAGCAGTTACTTACTTCAGTGGTGATTTCAGAGGTCATGCTTCTGTCAGCCTTTGTGAATAATCTTGATAAATAATTTGATTTTATGAAACCTCAGAAGGTGGGCTTGCTTATAAATACTAATTCCATTCAAAATGGCCTCACAAAACTGAAAAGGAAAAAAGCCTGGAAAACATCTTAACAGTGACAGAATATTTTATATTTCACTGAACTGCGTAACCAAGCCGTATGTACCTGACACAACGGAAACAGTGATGCTTTTGGAGAAACTATTGGCCGTACAGAGCCGACTTTGGAAGTGTTGTATAAGGATAAACTCATATTTTTCAGATATTTAGATAAGATGTCCAGTTCAATGCTATTATTTGTTTTCCACAAGGTGTATGATGGAAAAGACAGTTCTGCGCACTCTCTGGGAGCCTTCACCAAAAATGACTTGATGGGAGTTATGCTGAATAGCACCTCTAACTGTTTGTGGATAGAGTAGAATACCAACAGATCTGATACTGCCCAAGGATCTCAGCTCGCTCACACAAGTAAGTAGCTCACAAAAATGTTCTGATCGACTGTTAAGTGGGGAAACGTGTATTTCCAGCTGCAGTGATTTCTCATGGAATGGTAAAGATAATATCCTAGAACGTACTGAAGTTCAGAGTCTGAATTTTACTTGTCTACACGTGTGGATAAGTTTCAGTAATTAGAGAGCATTACTAAAAGAAAAATTGTAAGCTTTCAAATATAGAAAGCATTGTTATTTTGAGGATTTAGCAGTGGGGTTTGAATAAGAGTGCATTGTGACATCTGTGGGTTGAATATATTAGTGTTGTACTGTAGCAGATGCAGAGCCAGGTATTAAAAATATAACGTTTAATTCCTGCCGACAAATTAAAAAATACAAAAGAACAAATGAGAATAAAAAGAATGCAGTGTGCCTGAGTGAACTCTCTGTATGTCTGCTTGTCAGGATCAAGGTGAAGTTTGCTGGAAGGAGAGCTGAGTAAAAAAGTTTTGACAAGGGGTGCACTTGTCCTACAGCTTGGATGTAATTAATTGAAGTACTTAAGCTGGCAAAACAATGAGTCTTTTGGAAAGGAAAACTATGGGGAGAGCTAGTTTGTTTCCAACACACAGAATGAAATTTTGTCCACCTTTCAAGGAATCTTCAAGTTCCCTTTGCCTTCAATTTGTCGTCTTTTATATCAGTTTCCGTGAACCTCTACTAAATCCTTCGGAGTAGAGCAGCACATCATAATGTGACATAGAAATGGAATCATGGCTGTTTCTAATATCTCTGCTGATTTCCCTTTGGATTGGAGCCAGCTGTGGAATAAGCGGAAATATTTTAATAATGTGGAATAAGCAGAAATAATAAGCAGTGTGCCCAGGTGGCCCAGAAGGCCAGTGGCATCTTGGCCTGTATCAGAAGCGGCGTGGCCAGCAGGTCCAGGGAGGTTCTTCTCCCTCTGGACTCGGCACTGGGGAGACCGCTCCTCGAATCGTGTGTTCAGTTCTGGGCCCCTCCCCCCAAGAAGGATGTTGAGGCTCTGGAGCGAGTCCAGAGAAAAGCAACAAAGCTGGTGAGGTGGCTGGAGAACAGGCCTGATGAGGAACGGCTGAGAGAGCTGGGGGTGTTTAGCCTGGAGAAGAGGAGGCTGAGGGGAGACCTCATTGCTCTCTACAACTACCTGAAAGGAGCTTGTGGAGAGGAGGGTGCTGGCCTCTTCTCCCAAGTGACGGGGGACAGGACAAGTGGGAATGGCCTCAAGCTCCACCAGGGGAGGGTCTGGCTGGACATTAGGAAAAAATTTTTCACAGAAAGGGTCACTGGGCACTGGCAGAGGCTGCCCATGGAGGGAGTTGAGTCACCTTCCCTGGAGGTGTTTAAGGGACGGGTGGAGCTGAAGGGACATGGGTTAGTGATTGATGGGAATGGTTGGACTGGATGATCCGGTGGGTCTCTTCCAACCTGGTTATTCTATCTAAGAATGATTTTTAATGCTATTATAAGCTTCCCAACAGCCATATCTCCACTGAATTGTACCAGTTGCCTTGTCTGCCCAACTATACATTCCTCAGAGAAGGAAAAACTATAAACAAAGAGGAAGGGATAACAGGAGACCCGTCTGCTCAGCACATACTGTAGCTGGCACAAGATGTTCACTTTCCTAGTGAGAAGACTGGCCGAAAAACAGAGGTGTCAGGGAGGTCCAGCCCAAAGCCAGCCTCCAGAACCTGCTTCTGTCTCACAAGAGCCAGCAGGGAAGTGTCCTCTTTCTGCCAGGGCTCCCTCAGGGGAGGGTTGGGCCCTGCAGCTGCAGGAAGCACCATCCCAGGGACAATGCCAGAGTGGCCAAGGGGGATGTCTCTCCTACATGGGTGCCAGGATCCCTTTTATCCCTTCCCACAAGGGAAGCTCAAGCCCTGCCACGACCTTTGAAGGCAATTTTTGAGTCCAGCATTTTCCAAGGAGCAGAGAGCAGACATCCCCCAAGAGGTGGAGGGGGAAAGCGGAGGGTGGCCGCTGCCTTCTCCCAAGGGATGAGCTCTGTGGGGCACGCCATCTCCCACAGGCAGAAGTTACCCACGTCCAGCTGGTCGCCAAAGCACGTGCACCTTTACTTTTATGTAGAATTGCTCCTGGAGCAGAACGAAGGTGCCGAGTCCTGCGACCTGGACCCCTTGCCCAGGAAAAAGACAAACCGGCCGCTGGGGAATACACTGGTTGTTACTGGTGCTTATTATTGTTAGGGTCCAGACTCTTAAGAACGAGACGGCACGGCAAGCTGGTACAAAAATAAAGTACAGTATTTATTCTCTTGCGCAAGAGGTTAAAAAACCAGACTGGCCGCCAGGGACGCTCTTCAAGGGGAGTGACCCCGGCTGTGCCTGTGGAGTTACATTTATAGTAAAAGTAGGCACATACAAAATTGTTGGTTGCAATCTTCTTGGCTGGTCTAGGGGTACATTCGGTGTAGTCGTGTTACATTCTGATGGACTCCAGCAATCTCTTATTGTCTGTGTATTTTTACCCCAGGGGGTGTGTGCAGCACCCTCCCATCCAAGCATCATCTCAGGGGGCGGAGATGTGCCAGCAGCTGCCAGCCCGGCCGCCCCCTGCCAGAATGGCTTTCACATTCCTGCCTTTTCTTTGCTTAAGGACCCTCACCGTTATTTCTCCCGGGCTGCAGGGAATGCCAGAGCCTGTCCCTGAGAAGTGGCAGCAGCAGGCAGAGCGGCTGGGAGAGAGATGGCAACAGGGTGAGAGGCTGGTGGCAGAGCAGCCTGAGGAAGGAGATAAAGCCTGGAGACACGGGTGTCCTGTCTGCCACAAATGGGATTCTAGATTGTCACAGTCTCGTTGTTGCTTTTTCCAGGTGACTGAGTCATGGCCGGATTCCCCAGCTTCGAGACGTGAGTGAAGCCTCTTATCACAAGGTGGCCTTTTCCTGCCCTTCTCTTTGCTTTTTGATGTGACGTTTGCAGAAGGTGCCTGCTTGTGACAGGCTTGGCTCCAGCTCCTGCAGACCCCTTGGTGACTGGGCTCTGTGGTCCTTTCAGGCTGCGGGGGGCAGTGGTTTCCTTCTGCTAGGGGACGAAGAAAGCCTATTTTGCCAGTGGGACATTGCGGTCCTGATGTGCACTGGGCTGATAGAAATAACCTTGGCTGAAGGCGGTGGATCTTGCTGGAGTCAGCTCCCATCCCAGTTACCGTGGGTAAAGCGCAGTGCTGGGGGAAGACCAGGGCAGAGCACATGGGCATGAGGACCCTGCCAGTTTCCATCCTCTTGCTGAACGTGTGAAATGTCTGGAGTCAGGACTCCCTCAGGGGGAGTAGCCCTGGCCTCTGGAGGGGATTGCTGCAGGGACAACTGCCTGAGGAGCAAAGACCTTTATTTAGGCTTAATGGCTCCTTTACATATGTTAACTGGTGAGAACAGGCGATGTATTCTTTACAGTGAGTAGGTTTTGCTACTTGTTCCCCCCCTAGGTCAGGAATATTATTGGCTGAGGTGAACTGTTGCTGCGCGGTGGTGTTTCTTCTTGTTACTTTGCTTCTCCTCCCAGCCAAAGTCTTTTCAAGGACAGCCTCCATTTGCCTGTGTCCTTCAGCCTGCAAAAACCTTCACAGCCTCTGAAGGCTGTAGGCCCTGTGATAATTGCTTAAGATTTAACAAAACCAATTGCATGAGTGTTTTGGGTTGGAACAAGGTGTGGGAGCCTTAGAAGGGTGTTCTGGTTGCAGCCTGCGGGATGCTGCCAGCTCTATGGGGGAATCGCCCTGGGCAGAGCGGAGTGGATGTGCTTTATCCTGATCACTGGTTTCTCAGATATCTGTTTAAATCTGCTTTTCTCACATGACTGCTGGGTGTCCAAACGTGTCGATGACTGAGGTGGGCTCTGGAGCAGAAAATTGCCAGCGAAAGACCTGTAACAATTGGTTAAGGATTGCCCTGGGCTGCCCAGGAGCTGGGGAACACATCAGACAAGCACACAAGTAACTAGCAACATGCTGCAGCCACTGGCTTCAGCATGACCAGGGTCTCTGTGGAGGAGCAGGGGACCCACCTGTGCCTTTAGAGTGGAGACAACACAGCTGCAAGCGGGGAGAAAAAGCAGGGAGGAATTTTCTGATGAATGCCTCTGTCAGCACTTGCTGTTAGTGTATGTCTTCAGACATGCTTCTGCAGTGGCATTAAAGAAAAGGGCGGTCATAGAATAAAAATAAGGCATCCATTTAAAGTTTATGGAAAAGGAGATGCCAAGCCCACTCTTACTCGTAGATTAGGTGCAAAGAGCTGAATCTTACCACCACCCAGCATTCACCTCACCTCTCTTTTCCCTGCCGTGAGTGTTACCTCCTGGGGTGCTTGCTGGTTTCTAGGCTCTGTATCAAAAGAAATACTGGGGGCCATGTGGGGCTTGGTGCCTCGATCTCACAGTAAAGATCATCCCAAAGTTGTCTGCCGTGGAGCAACTTTGACTTGCTCCATGAGTGCTTGTGGCTGTTTCAGTAAGTGCTCTGGAGCTGTGTGACCACATCAGTAGAGGGCTCAGCTGGAGGTAGGCTCTGCTTTGCCTTTTTGAGAAGGAAGCCTCTTGGAGAAATGCCTACTGAGGAGATTGTTAGGTTGAGCCTGCTTAAAGCGGTCCAGAAATTATTGATCACCTCAGAACATGGATGGGTAAGCTCCTGTTTCCCCAGAGTGAGCCAGGCAAATGCGCTTCCCAAGGCACACTGTACTTCTGTGGAGACCAGCCTTGGATTCTCATTCATGAATCTTCCTCCCAGCAGCTGAACCACTCACCACTGTCTGTCTTGTGTCTCCAGTTCTCAGCAGGTGACCGGCGAAAGAGCTTCTTCCAGCCTTTCCCGGCGGAGTTGGTTGGTATTTCAGAACTTCGTCGCCCCTGAGGTCTATGAAGAGGCGGTGGTTCTGAGAAACAATGAGTAAGTGCTGGGACAGGAAGGTTTGATCACAGAATCCCAGAATGGTTTTGCTTGGAAAAGAGCTTTATGATCATTGAGTCCAATCATCGATCCAGCCCTGCTAAGTCTGACAGTAGACCGTGTCCCCAAGTACGACGTCTACTCGTGTCTCTGTTTTCCTGTGTTCCTCCTTTTTCTCTTCTTAAGCTTGCTTTTATTGCCAGTAAGGCCGTGGTGTCTGTGGTCTCCTTCTCTCGCTGCTGCGCCTGCGTGGCTGTGTGGCACCGCGGCTTGACTGCCTCACTCACGCCCGGTCTGTTACAAGGGACTTTTTTCCTTCCTCCAGGATAAGAGATACTGTTTGACCTTCAGAGAACGCATTCCCCCTTTGGAGGTGTGACTGCATGGATGTGTGTAGGCAGAAGCAAGCAGGATCTTTGGGCTGGTTGATGGTGTGACTGTAACTCCGCACTGCTGGTGTCTTCCCTGCTTGGCGCTTCCTTCCCAGAGAGGTGTTGCCCGGCTGCCTCTGGCCGAGAGCTGTTTGCCCAGGCAGAAGGGATTTGAGCCCACCCTTGCGTGGTCTGCACACTTCCCTCTGGAGTGAAAGGTGCTCTGGCAGGGAGGCTGAGGAAGGATTTTGCCAGGGTGTGTCCAGGTCTCTTCTTGTGTTTCCATGAGTGGCAAAGTTATGGTTTCCTGTCATTCCTTCAGGTTCCTCGGCTGGTGAAGGTCACCACGGAGATCTCACCTTATTTCAAGTTGGTCAATCACGATCTTGCCTGGCACAAGGTACCACCTGGCAGGACTGCAACTTTCCACATCCTTTTCATCCCTGAGGAGAACCAGGTGAGAGTGGAGGCCCCAGGAGGGTCGTGCCTTCAGTGGAAGATGAACCTCCAGGGCTGGCTTTGGAACAGGGCATCTGGTTTTGAGGAACTGCGCTGGTTTTAGTGGGGTAGTACTGGATGTAGACCTGGGGGAACCTCTGTCCGTGTCGCGAAGATGCTGCTCTCGCAGTCTGAAGGCTCTTCAGTGTTTCAGATTGCTTTTATCCCTCAGTGCTGGGCCACGTCCTTAGCTCCAGCGAGGTTGCTGTGCTGCTGATGGCTTTGAGATGGCTGCCTGGAAGGGCGTGTATAGGAATAAGTAGGCAGACACATCACCCCAGAGCCTGAGGGCAGCTGTCTTGCTGTGCCTGTGTCTTCATGCATGTAATTGAGGTTGCTCTGCCTCCAGGCCCCTATTCCATGCCAAATGCGCATGGCTTTTGCTCAGAGGTTTGACTGTCAGTGCTGTGATCCTTGCGTGTCTGAATCTCAGTGCTGTGCCGTGAGGGGTCAATGCTGCTCTCTTGGCCAGTTACCGGAGGAGGATTTAGTCCAGGGGGTGGAAGGGAGGAAGCATTGCAGGGGAACAAAACCAGGCAACATCCTGCTACCTCTTAGCATGGCTCTGTTGGATAACTTTGAGCCAGCAGATGTTTGTGCACCAGGCCACAGGGGCAAGATCTCTTTGGGCATACCTGTTTTCTCATCTTTCATGTGGTGTTTAGATTTAGTTTTGCAACTTGTGCTACCCTCAAAGAGCATGGATATAGAGAACTAAAGAGAAAGTACCCTGTGATCTCTAGCTCCCCATGCTTGTGGAATTATCTGTTTCTTTGGAGAGACTGAGAAATGATTTAACATCATTAATATTTAGGGTAAAAATTTTGCTGGCTTAAGGCAGTTCTGCAAGCAACCAAGCGACACGAGCTTCATGTCACTGAGACAAGCTTTGCCAAATACACTGGTTCCTTTAAAATATGATTTATTAGTAACAAATAGTGTTCATTTTTGGGATGGAAGAGAGAAACTTGTACCCAGGAAAGGCGAAGTGCCGCTCTTCAATTTTAGAGAGGCAGCAGAGCGACATATGAACATGGCTACAAAGAGAAGCAGGGCGAGGCAACCCCAGAGAGCCCTGATGTCCAATACTTTGTCCCTTGTCTTACCCTTGAGCGGGTGAGCGTGTGAGCATTTAATTGTTCAGGCTGTAAATGGGATTCTCCTTTTGTTACCATGGGGTAGTATCTAGTGTATGTTTGCATTCATTGAGATTTGTGTGATGTTTCCTTTGCTCAGAGCAGCTTTCATTGCAATGCTGATAAAATGGAACCTTTCCTAGCCTCAGCCAGGCTGTTTTTTGAAGGTAAAAAATGAATGCTGACAATTAAACCATAATTATTCTTTGGTCTTCAAGAAACGCTTTCATTCTCCCTGTCTGATTTATAGCCTGTGATGTCATTGGAACAGGTATTGCCTTGACATTTGCATCTCTTGAGGTGTGGTTTGTAGGTGGCAGAGCTCCTGAGGCAGTCAGGGTCAAGTTGTGTGTGCAAACAGTTCTCACCACCTCTGCGCTCTTCAAAAACCATTCTCTGACTGTGTTGCTCGCAGCCAGACTCTTGAGTCTCACTGCAGAGAGCTGGGTGGGGAGTCTGGAGGAGAGGAGGTCGTTTTATACCACAGGATCTTCTGAAGTGCTGGATCCCTTCAGAAAGGAGAGTCAGCAGCTCTGTTGCTGATCCTGGGTGTTGGGGTTTGCTTCTGCTGACTGTGGTTTGATTGTTCCTTGCTTGCCTAAGTGAGCTGAAGTGAACTAGACTGCAAAAGGAATATAGTCCTCAAGTCTCCCACAGTAGTGCTGATATCTCTGTTTGTGTTGCGGCCCTTTCTCTGTCGATCCCTCCATTGGGAACCTTGGGATTGGTGAGGCCACACAAGTAACAGTGGAATTTCACCTGCTGAAAACCGGGAATCATTCCAGGTCCGTGGTAGGTCACTATGACACCGGTAAGCGCTGCATGCTGCACACTCTCAGCTTCCTTCAAAACAGTTATGATGCAGTTATTTTGAAATAAACTTTAAGACGGAGAGCAAATGATTACTTGAGGGATTGTCTCTCTAGCTTCAAAGCATGCAAATAAGCTAAATGCTGTTGAGATGAATTGCTAAAGTGAAATGGAAATATTTAATCACTCAGTCTTAACAGCTGCTTATTGCAGGCGTAGAGCAGGGCACCAGGCAATGTCACCCAGCCTCACCTGGCAAGCCCTGGCTGCTTTGTCCTGCACTAAGTCAGACTCCCTGTGATTCACATACAAAAAGCAGCCATGTGGCTCTTTCAGAAACACCACCAGCAGACTGTTTATTACAAAACAGAAGCTCTAAGAATAAGCCCGCAGTTTGGGAGGTTGGGAGGCATTTTCTGTGCTTTGCTGTGCTGACTTGCTTGGCTCACCAGTGGCAGCATATCCCAGTACCTCATGCTGCTGTCAGTGTGACTTAGGCAGGATCAGGTGCGCGTTATATAGGTTTAATTTTTGCCGTGTGCTGCTGCTTCTCTTGTTCCTCTGAACCTCCCTTGTCTGCCCATGTGCCCCCAGATCCCTTTGCTGGTCAGCACCAAGGGGTCCGGAGAAACACAGCCCTAGTGGCAGGTCTGCATGAGGCTCTACGTGAGGCCTGGCTGAACTGGGACTCCTCAGTCACCTGAATGACCTCAATCCAGAATTCCTTGTGACCTGAGTGGGATGGCAACCCAAAGGCCACCTGGGCACATCTGAAAAATCTCACTGTCAGTAGTGTCACAGCGTCACCTTGGGGCTCGATGTCTACAACTACCCAGAAAAAGGGTGCTTAGAGTGGTGTCCAGGACATCCTCTGGCAGTCCACATGCAGCTGTCAGGATGTGGTAAATGTTCTGGTCTGTGAAACTGTCAATACTGCAAAGAGCCCTAACACTTCCTTCTGCTACTGGTGGTTTGCTCTGTTGTAGTATCAGCAAGTGAGGTGAGCAAAGACTCCGCTGTGCTTTGTTCCAGGTGAAGATATCCACACAAGACTTTATGGATGGGCTGTAGATGCCAGCATTGAGCTGGAGAAGGGCTCCTTGACGATTGAGAAGACTTCCCTTACTCTGGCAAACTGCAGCTCTGTGGTCCTCCACAATGGAAGTGAAATTACAGCCCACTTGCAGTGGAAGGCTGCTGTTCCTCGGGAACGGGAGGATCAGCAAAAGCTGAGGTTTGTTTGCAAAACTCCTTTCAGCTGGATGCTCTGCACAGGCGTAAAACTAACGTATGGCCTCAGAGTGATGTCGGTGCTTTGGAAAGGTTTAGGACGAGTAAAGCATTCACAGTGTCAGGGGATGCCACTGAGCTCCGAGATAACAGAGCTGAGCACTTCCCATTCCAGTTCCACCCATGCTCCAGCTAAGGATTATATTTTGTGGAGAAAAGTTTGATTGCAATGACTAGAGAGCAAATTGGTGTTTTGTGGGAGCAGAGACCACTGAGGTCCAGAGATCCCTGAGCTCCAGAGGGTCCATGAGGCTGAGGAATGTAGCTTCAGGGAGCAGAACTATTGTGACAGTGACTGCAGTTGCTTCTGCTCCAGCTTTGATAATGTGGCAACTGGTTTCCCAGCAGGGTGCAGGACAGAGTGCTTTGGTCTTGGTTTCTAGCAGAATGAAGTGTTTCTGCCCTTCCTTAGAGTCTGGTGAGAGTTTGGAGGTGGAGAGTTCTGTAGGGAAGGTAGGAGAGCACAGAGCCGAGAAGCGCATTTGGGCTTCAGCTGCCCGTGTCTTCCTGGTAGTGAGAGGTGGGGCAGGTTCTTCAAAGGGCATCATTGGTGAAGCTTTGCAGTTGCCGTTTAGGTCAGCACAGAGAAACACTTAGAGCTGGGTGAGTGAGTTAGAAATTACACACAAAAGCTTGGGTGACTTGTGGAATTCTTGTGTGACTTCTCAGCCTTGGGTGGATTTAGGTCTCTAGGAGTTAGTCTGAACCCATCATGGTTAGGAAACTGTCCTAAACTTGCATGATTTTTTCAGGGCTTCTGAGCAAATAAGGTTAAGTGTAATTAGGTCAGAAATGCCTTGAAGGCCAAAACGAGTTTTCCACTGCTCTCTATTTTTAATTACCCAGTGCATGGCTTCCGTGGAATCTCAGTGTGTTAAAAGAAAACCTCTTGAACTTCTGTTGATACTTCCCCGGGCCATTCCTTTTCCGTCTCTTCCTACCTGCCTATGTCTCAGAGTGGACCCTGAGTGATCCTCTTTCCCCTCATGAGCAACCAGGTTTCCCCACAGTCGACATTGACCCTTGTTGTTTTTTTCCTAGTTACATTTGATCTTGCACCAGTTTGTGTCCTCAACGCTGACCAGGAGGTTTTGTTCTTCTTTACTCGCAATCTTAGGGATGTCCATAGCTCCAGGGTCACTGTGCTGCTCTAAGAGAAACTTTTGAGGTCTTGGAGCAGGGAGGAGGCAGCGTGGGACTCTGCACTAGGATGTGACCCAAAATGACCTGGATTGTTACGAGGTCTGTCCAGGGATTTGCTCTGTCCCCCTCCTGCAGGACTTTCTGGGCTGTAAGGGTGGAATTATTGTCTGTGGATGGGTTGAGTTGAGGGTTGTCCATCTCAGAGACTGGAAGCCCTCCCCATGCACAGCATCGTCTGTCAGCCCTGGAGAAACATTTCCCAGTGCGCTGCATGGGAGTGAGCCGAAGTGAGGGGTTTTGGTGTTGGTGACAGCATTTGCCCGTGGCTCTGTGTGCAGCTCCGTGGCTGTGGTTCCCTCCTATCTGTGTTTGAATTCAGCTGGGTAGCGATCGCTATCCTGTTCTTACTGCTGCGCCTCCATCTGCTGCACATGCAGCCTTCCAGTTCTCCCTCAGAGATGTCTCCGGCTGGTTAGTCACGGCCAGGGGACGGGCGTGGGAAGGGAGGAGAGCAGTATGCCAGCTGCGCTGCAGCAGAGTCCCTTTTCTTCTCTTGGTTGTGAATGATTCCTGCTACAACTAGCAAGTGTGGGAGAGATCATCTGCATCAAAGCTCTGCATTGAAGGCCAAAAAGGAAACAGAAGAGGTGGTTTAAGGCTAGAATCACAGAATGGTTTCAGTTGGATGGGACCTTAAAGATCATCCAATTCCAACCCCCTGCCATGAGTAGGGACACCTCCCACTAGATCAGGTTGCTCCACGCTCTGCCTTGGTGGAGGGAATTGGGTTTTCACAGCACTGTCTGCAGCAGCTCTGATGCCGGGCAAAAGGGTTTCAAAAGGCTTTTCTTTTGAATGAAGTGTTTGAATTCAGAGGTGATGCCCCTTCCTTTCTCAGGGCCTCTGTTTTCATGCATGTAACCCCATTAAATTTCACCAAGTTGTTGCGATACCTGAATACATTCATCTGCTTTTCGAGTGTTCTGGGATCCTGTGCTGGAAGGCAGAACTTGTAAGTGTGGAGTAAAACTGCCTGCCGTGCCGGAGGGCAGCAGGTGGCAGTTGGATCCCTGGGGACCCCGTGGCAGAGGGTCAGCCCCTTGCTGAGCTGCTGCTGTTCCTCCTCGAGTGCGTTGCTGCCCTTGTGCTTACCTGATGGTCACTGCAAAGATGTTGCTTCTTAAATGATCTGCTTGGTTTGTCTCTCCCTGCAGGCTGTGCCACAGGCTGCAGAGGCGGGAGAACGAGACGGATTGTTCTCTCAGGAGTGCACAGAAGTCCCCACTCTCCGAGAACATGCTCCCCTTCTCTCCCGCGGCTTCCAGAAGCAGAGGGAGAAAGTGCAAGGAGACTCCCTGCTTTTCTCCAATGATGTTTTCACCAATGACCCAGTGGTAAGTGACAGCTGAGAAGCTCCCTTCCTTCTCCTTCTCCTCCTCCCCTTCTCCCTGACAAGGTCACTTGGCAGATCCCACATCAGCTGGTTGGATGTGCTGAGAAAGAACACTCCGGGTTTCTCTCATGGGGCTGGGAGAACTTATTGCAAAAACCATTTCTGAACTGCGGGCATCTGGCAGGCGGTCAGAGCTGCCTAAAACTGATCTCTGTTGCGAGGGCCATAAATTGAGGGCACTTAAGTGTCCTTACAGCCTTCAGAGGTATCAGGGTGCATTATGTACTTGTAGGTATCTGTGCAGGGGCAGGGTGTCAGTGCAGCACCTTTTCAACCTGGAATGGAAAAATACATTTGATTTGCTCAATCTTTTCTGATCTAAGTCAAAGTGTTTGTGTAGCCATAGTGGCACAGGGATACAGTGGAAGATTTGGAGGAGAGAGGTCCCTTAGACTGCCTGGTACTTCTGAAGAAATCCTGCCTGATTTGCTGGAGTATGAGTCGGTTTGGTTCCTTCTCTATAGCCTGAATTTAACCAAATGCTTCTGCCAGGTGCTGGTAAGGGTGGGGGACTTAGAAAGTTTATTTTGCAGCTGATTCCAAATGCTCTTATAAATTTTGGTGACGGGTGTTGTTGGCTACTTTCTCTGCACTGATGCTCTGAGTAAGTGCTCCAGGTGCGGAGCTGAAAACAAGAAATGCAATATTTGAAGATGCATGATTTGTCTTGTGTTTTAGGAGGGAGATGTCTTGCCAAATTCTCCGGTTGAAATTAACGTGATCTTTAAACCCCAAGAAGCCAGAGTCTATCGACGAACAGTCTACTGCGACATCTCAGGTACGGCTCCTTTGTCTTCTGTCAGGCCCAGGGAAGGCGAGGCACAGTCTTCCAGCTCCCTCTGCTCTTGTGTAATTGCTAGGAAGGGTCAGCGACCAGCAGGGTTGTGCTGGCACGTGCCCACTGTCCCTGTGGTTTCCAGGTAGCCTTCTGTCCCAGACCAGCCCTCAGGATGCCTGGCTCTAAGCTTGGCTCACTGATCCCAGAACCATCAAAGCATGAATTTGCCAGGGCTTTGCCAGCATTTGCTCTCCTGTGAGGTGTCTGTGAAGGCCAAAGAACTACAGAGCAGAAGAGCTTTAATGGACAAGTACGATGCTCCTGTAGCCCATTTCCTTCCACGATGAGTCTTTATTATGCAGATGCATCATCAGACTACTGAGGTGGTAGGAGCTGAGTTACCACTGTGCTCCCAGGGCCCCGATCACCTCCCACTGCCCAGATGCTGCCAGACCTGAGGCGTCTGAGCCCTGCTGAGCACAGGGTGTCTGTGAAAGGACCTCCTCTGGCCAGCACATGCTTCTCTCCCTGCGTGGGCGTTGTCACCTTGTAGCTCTGAGTCCGTGGTGCATATGGGTAGCATTGCACAGGGCTGGCTGGGAGCAGCAGGGTGAGCACCCTTCCTGGAAATCGGAGTTCAGATAGTCTGTTAGACAAGCTTTATGCTCATGCCATCTTTCAGAAGTGCTGTCAAGTCTTTTTCTGGGAGCAGTTGTCATTGCCCTACCCAGCTTCGCCCTTCACAGCAAGCTGTGTGATTCAGGTTACTTTGTCCTTCCCCTGCATCTCTGCATGGTGCTCCTCTGGGTGGTCTTCAGGAGCAGGGCATGGCTGTCTACCTTCCATCCAGGGAACGTGATGGTTTTCCCCATCTGAGAGGAAGAGGTGGGAGGCCCGTGATCCCCAGCTCCCATTCTGGAAGGTGAAGAAATGACTGACCCAGCTGCTTTGTTTCTTTCCTGACTGCTCTGAGCTGACAGATACAAATATGATGGAGCAGCTTTAAACAGTAACTGTGCAGGGTTTACTGGGCAAACGCTCCCTGTGGTGATGACACAGGGCTTGTGTCAACAAGAAGTCTTCCTGCCCACCAGCTGCAGTTGTTGGGGCTGTGGAAGGAAAGGGTTGATTTGAAAAGATGCTCCCAGGCGTTCCTCACTCAGTGCTGTGCTCCTGGCTCTGAGGTTCTTGTACTGGTGCTAGCGGTGTCCCTCACGTTGCTGCAGGGCACTCTGGGGGTTGTGGCAGGAAAGCTTTTTTGTTGCAGAGAAACAGGAAAACTACTTGTGTGCAAGCTTGTAACGGGTCTGGGAGTCACAAGAAACAGAGCTGGCTAACTAATGTGTGTTTAGCAAGAGGAGCCTGTTCTTGAGAAACCCTGATGGGCCCTGGGGAGAGGTGAACTCTTCCACTGGCTCCTTGGGAGAGGACCTCTAGCTGGTCATTTGAACGACGTGCCTACCCCTATCCCTTACAAAATAGAGCTGAACCACTCGATTGTCAGGATGGAAACTGTCCCAGAGCCGAGGTGCCTGGTACAAAGAGTTTAAAGAAGAAAATGATGATCTTTAACTAGAGGATCAATTATTTCTGCTTCTTGGCTTCTCTCACTGCCTTGTTCATGCATTTGGGTGCCAGTCACAAATCCCTTTGGAGCATGATGTGCGGGTGGCATGCATGCCTCTTGCTGGGATTATCTGGCAGCTTTGCTGCAGTTGCAGTACCGTGAACTTTGCAGCTGGATCTCCTGCCTCACTGGAAAGGGACTTTGCTGGCCTCAGCTTTTTTTGCAGGTCCTGCGCTAATGGCTTAGCAGATGCTTCTGGATTGGTTCTTTACAGAACTGATCAGCACTGGTCACTTGGCAAAACTGGCAGTTAGGCAGTGGTCTGAAATTTGCTCTTGGAACATATTTAAGCTCAAAACGAACTTTCTTAATTATTCATGCAAATAAAGCTGTGGCTCTTGGGCGCTGGGAGGGAGCAGGCGATGTGGGGCTCAGCTGCTGAAAATTCATTTTTGTGTTCGTCTGTACACAGAACTGCAATTGGTTAAACTTTGAACTGATTGGTTCAAAATTAGGCAGCGGCCCAAGGGCGTACCTCCTGCGGGTCCTGTATCTTCTCCTGGAGCATCTAGAGCTGGTCCCTTCCAGCCTGGAGTCAGGGACTAGCATGGAGGCAGCCTGGAAAATCCAGGATGACAGAGGGAAATATTGTACTGAAACAGAAATCTCTCCCCAGGCTGTGAAGCCAGGCTGCCCCTCCACATCGCAGCTGAGCGCATTGGGCCCCAGCTCTGGTTCAGCTACGAGCAACTGGACATTGGGGACGTTTCTGTTGGATGGGCCCGCAGCTGTGAGGTGAGCAGTAGGGGTACATGGGAATTGGGGTGGATCCCGATGGCTTTCTGGGAACTGTGAGCCTTGTGGACCCACGGGATTTCTGGCAACACAGGCAGTTGTGGGCAGGGAATATTGACATAACAGTCAAATGGTGGGGGGGGGGGGTGGTGTCAGAGAATGTGGATGCTGTTTGATGGGGTCCAAAATGTGCATGTGTTGTTCATGAAGCCCTAATCCCTGCCTTTGGGCAACCTCCCTTTGAGGTCAGCTGGGAGGCTTCATGCAAAAAAACCCCAGCACCTTGACGCAAAAGCAACAGTGGATCAAAAGCCACTTGAGTCTTGGGACATCTCTGGCTCTAAAGAGAGCAAAACATTTCTGGAAAGAAGCAGAGAACTGTCTACATATTTGCAAATTTGCCCGTCCTCCCCCCACTGTCAAGACTTTTGCAAAAAACCAAGATAGAGCAAAGAAAAGAGGTAGAAAATGAGGTGATAGAGCATGCCAGATGCTTTCAAAAGATGGACTCTGGCAGGCGAGGACACATTAAGGTGTTTTCTTACCAAAACATTGTGCTCTCTGCATTTTTAATGCTGGTACTTTATTGATTCTCTCTGTATCAATTTATCAGTATCATTACCTGAGAAAATATGAATAAGTAGGTGATGTTGTTAGTGCCACACTGAGCAGCAAGTGGCAGGGCTTGCCCCTGAAGCAATTAGGAACATTCCAGCTCGGTTCTGGGTGGGCTTCTTGGTGACAGCATGCAGGCAGATGTGGGCCCTCCTTCCCTGACATGGAAAGAAGTTCATCTTGGCAAATGCTGCGGGATTGTGTGAGTCGTTCAAGGCAGCTGATCTACTGAGTGTTCAAGAAAATAGGCGTGGTTCTGGATTTGCAGTTATTCTCGCAATGGTAAATTCATTTGTGTTGGCTGTATTTAGGGAAGAGAAATTCTTTGGAGTAGATGGAGCAGCTCTGCACCTCCTGCTCCTCCTTTCCTGATGTGTCAGTCTAAACAAGGATGGAGAAACTGTCACGTTGAAGTTAAAATTAAAAAAAAAACCCTGACTGATGTCCTGTAGCAGAGCTGGAGAGCGTTCCTGAGGTTGGTTTGAGTGCAGCCCCAAGGTATCTGCTGCAGGCAGTGACCTTGTCGGCTGCAGTGGAAGCTGAAGGTGTTCTGCCTTTGGCAGGACCAGACTGACCTGGGGCAGAAGCTGTTGTGGGTGAGTCACACACGAGGCTGCAGTTGGCCTTCAGGGTTCTTAGGGACAGGGCTGCATTGACGGGGTGATGCTGTGCAGCTCCTCTGCACTGCAAGTCGACGCAGACTGCTGTGTCAGTGGGCTAAACCCAGAGTGACTCTGTTCATGTGAAGTTATCACTGCTTTGCTTGAAAAAAAACAAAGGCAGAACTTGTCTTGTTTGTATTTTCTTTGGCTTCAGCGAAGCACGGCCCATCAGCCTTCTGAGAAATGGGAGATTTCTTAATGTGTTTCTGTTTTGTATTCTTACTGCTGCAGGTGTTCCTGTTTAACGCAGGAGACATGGATGGTGCCTTCAGCCTGATACCTCCAAGTACAGCTCTGGGCTCCTGCTTCACCTTTTGTCCCCAGAAGGGCATTGTTTCACCGGATGGGTTCCAAGTCATCAGGATCTCCTTCAGTTCCACCATCCTGGGGAAGTTCACGGAAGAGTTCAGGTTCCGGGTGAATGGATCTGCTGAGCCTCTGACTTTGACTGTTGGGTAAGGAGGGATGTAGGAGCTCTTTGGGCACATCTGTAGCCACCTCTGGATAATCATCTCCCTCCAACCTCATTTTGTGATGAAGCAGAGGTCTTGTCTAAGGTCTTAGTGTGGGGTGTCTAGGATCAAGACGAAGACGAAGAGCCAAGGCTTTTTAAGCTTCACTCCAGTTTGAATCCTGCAATTCCAGCAGCAAATGAAGCGCGGTTCTTTATAAGGGGAAGTGACTGTGCCTCTGATGCTCTCAATAGCCAGTGTAGCTCTGAAAGCCTTGAGTCCCTGTGGGAAGCAACTTTGCCTTCCTGGTGGGTTGCTCTGCAATTTTCCGAGATGCTGTGTGCATGGAATTTGGCAGCAGTGGGTTCTTTCTGTGACCCTTTGCTACCCCTGTGTGAGACCCCCAGGGCTTGAAGTGATGTCTGTGATGGGAAAGAGTTTGCCTGAAGGCTGCAGGGGAAAGGTGTGGAGTTGCCTGCTGCCCAGCCCGGGCTCCAAGGGCCTGGAGTGATTCCTTCCTACAGGGAGCTCATTCCCCCGGGGGCCCTGGCAGACAGTGGGATGGTATCAGCTCTGGGCAGCGATGGTCAGAGACGTCCCACCTGAACACACAGCAGGGCCAGCAGGGCCTGGGAGGGGGCTGACGGCTGGGCCAGCCTGGGGCGATTCTGCAGCCAGAAGCAGTGTTTTTAAAATCCTCTGTTAAAAATCCATACAAAATGGGAAGCAGCAGCCTCGGCTTCGTCTCTCATGCTATAAGCTGTCTTCCCAGCGCTTGTGCAGCCAGAGCTCCGGGGCCTCCTTTCTGCAGACAGGAGCACCTGGGAGCACCGCGAAGAGGAGCGTGGCAAAGAGGTGCGGGGCAGTTTAAGAGGAGCGTGGCAAAGAGGTGCGGGGCAGTTTGAGCGGCAGTTCGAGCGGGCAGGGCGAGAAGGCAGGGCGCAGAGAGGACCTAGAGACTAGAGAGAAGACACCGAAGACCATGGTGGCCACCCGTCAGAAGGCTAAAGCTGCTCCGTGTGCTGCAGCAGGCAGGGTGGATGCTGCCACCCAGACAGAGCCACAGTGGGTGCATGCAGCTACCCAGACCCTGGGCTGCAGGCAGTGCCCCCCTCCCACACCGGCTCGTGCCTCTGGTCCTGGCCCCACTTGTGAAAGCTGCGCTCGAGTGGGGGAACTCCTTCACATGGTGAAGGAGCTAAGGGAGGAGGTAAAGAGACTGAGGACCATCAGGGAGTGTGAGAGGGAGATTGACCAGTGGAGCAGGGCCCTCTCACTAACTCAGCAGCCTGCTGGGGCTGGAGTGTCCGAACATCATCCACCTGCAAGCTGCAAGGTTGGGGTTACAAGAGATGGGGAATGGCAGCAAGTTCCTGCCAGAGGAAGGAAACCTACTCCCCTCACCCATACAGCAAAGCCCCAGATCCCCCTGGCGAACAAGTACCAGGTGCTGCAGGTGGAAACTCACCATGAGGATGAGGATGGTGGCTCCCACAGCCTAGAATCCTTCCCTAGGCTGCACCATTCTCAGAAAAAGATAAAAACATCCTCCATCAAGAAGAAGAGGAGGGTGATTGTTGTAGGGGACTCCCTCCTAAAAGGAACGGAGGGACCCATTTGCAGACCGGACCCGCTCCACAGAGAGGTCTGCTGCTTGCCAGGTGCATCAGGGAAGGAGGTAGCTAGAAAACTTCCTTCCCTGGTTCACGAGACGGACTACTATCCTTTGATAGTAGTCCAAACTGGTAATGATGACCTAACAAACAAAAAGGCCAAAGCCATCAAGAATGGCTTCAGGGCAATTGGGAAAGTGATGGAGGGCTCTGGGGCACAAGTAGTATTCTGCTCCATCCCAATGCTAAATAGAGAGGAGGGGGAAGCCAGGAGGAAGAATTTGATTAATACCTGGCTCCGAGCCTGGTGCGAGGAGAGGGGCTTTGGTTTTTTTGATCATGGGGGGGCTCATGCACCCCCAGGCTTTCTCGCTAAGGGCGGGACACATGGGTCTCCTAGGGGGGCTAAAGCCCTTGCCAGAAACCTAGCCAAGCTCATAAATCGAGCTTTAAACTAGATGTGAAGAGGGAGGGGGTTGAGCCCAGGCTAGACAGGAATGAGCCTGGATGTGGGGAATTGGTGATTGGGAGAGGGTGCGCGGGCGAGGACCACCAGTACCTCACCACACAAAAAGTGGGGGAGAACACACCTCGGGGTGTTAAGGGAGATGCAGGCACTCTGGTGTCAACTGATCCAGTTACCAGGCAGTTGGGAACGAACCCTGTTCCCTCTAGGAGGGCTGAAGGCTCGGCAGCTCAGCTGAAGTGCATTTACACCAATGCACGCAGCATGGGAAATAAGAAGGAAGAGCTGGAAGCTGTCGTAGGGCAAGGGGCCTATGATGTTGTTGCCATCATGGAAACGTGGTGGGACGACTCATATAACTGGAGTACGACTATGGTGGGGTATAAGCTTTTCAGGCGGGACAGGAAGGGTAGGAGAGGAGGTGGGGTAGCCCTCTTTGTAAGGGAGGACTTGGACATCACTGAGATGGATTGTGGAGATGAGGAGGTTGAGTGCCTGTGGGTCAAAATCAGAGGAGCCCACCAGAAGGTAGATTTTGTGATGGGAGTCTGTTACAGACCACCCAACCAAGGAGAAGCAGCTGATGAGCTCTTCTATAAACAGCTGGGGTTAATCTCTAGATCGATGCCTCTCGTTCTGGTGGGAGACTTCAATCTGCCTGATATCTGCTGGGTGTACAACACAGCAGAAAGGAAGCAGTCTAGGAGGTTCCTGGAGTGCGTGGGAGATAACTTCCTCGCACAGTTGGTGAATGAACCAACCAGGGAAGGTGCCCTCCTGGACCTCCTGTTGGTGAACAGAGAAGGCCTTGTAGGGGATGTGGCGGTAGGTGGACGCCTAGGACTAAGCGACCATGAGTTTATAAAATTTTCTGTTCTAGGTGAAGTGAAGAGGGTGGTTAGCAAGACGGTAACATTAAATTTCCAGAGGGCAGACTTTGATCTCTTCAGCAGGCTGGTTGGTGAAGTCTCATGGGAGACAGTACTCAAGGGCAAGGGAGCCCAGGAGGGCTGGGAGCTCTTCAAAGGGGTGGTCCTAGCAGCTCAGGAGAAAGCCATCCCCGTGGTCCGGAAAAAAAGCCGGCAGGGGAGAAAGCCAGCTTGGTTGAATAGAGAGATCTTGAGGGATATCAAGAAGAAAAGAAATGTTTATGGCCTCTGGAAGAAGGGACAGGTCTCTTGGGTGGACTACAGGAGGGAAGTGAGATTGTGTAGGGAAAAAATCAGAAGGGCTAAGGCTCAGCTAGAAATTGGATTGGCCAAGTCAGTGAAAGATAACAAAAAATCCTTCTGTAAATATATAAATAATAAAAAGAGGACTAGGGAGACCATACAGTCCCTATTGGACACAGAAGGAACAACAGTAACAGGGGATGAGGAAAAGGCTGAGGTACTTAATGCCTTTTTTGCCTCAGTCTTTAGTCGTAAGGAGGGTCGTTCCGCCTGTGTACAAACCCAGGAGCTAGAGGAGCATAATGAGGCTCCCATGATCCAAGAGGAGGTGGTCAGAGCCTTGCTAGCCCGACTGGACACCCACAAGTCTATGGGGCCGGACGGGATTCACCCTAGGGTACTGAAGGAGCTGGCGGATGTGCTGGCCAGACCCCTTTCCATCATCTTCCAACAGTCCTGGAAGACTGGGGAAGTCCCACTGGACTGGAGGCTGATGTTGTGCCCGTCTACAAGAAGGGTCACAGGGAGGATCCAGGAAACTACAGGCCTGTCAGTCTGACCTCAGTGCCAGGGAAAGTCATGGAGCAGGTGATCTTGAGTGCTATCATGAAGCACATGCAAGAGAACCGGGTGATCAGGCCCAGTCCACACGGGTTCACAAAAGGCAGGTCTTGCCAGACTAACCTGATCGCCTTCTATGACAAAGTGACTCGGCTGCTGGATGAGGGAAAGGCTGTGGATGGGTCTTCCTGGACTTCAGCAAAGCCTTTGACACAGTTTCTCACAGCATTCTGCTTGAGAAACTGTCACCTCTGGCCTGGACAGGCTCACGCTCTCCTGGGTGGAAAACTGGTTGTATAGCCGGGCCCAGAGAGTGGTGGGAAATGGTGTGAAATCCAGCTGGAGGCCAGTGACAAGTGGGGTTCCCCAGGGCTCAGTGCTGGGTCCAGCCCTGTTCAATGTCTTCATCAATGACCTGGATGAAGGCATCGAGTGCACCCTTAGCAAGTTTGCGGACGACACTAAGCTGGGTGGAAGTGTCGATCTGCTGGAGGGTCGGGAGGCTCTGCAAAGGGATCTGAACAGGCTGGACCGCTGGGCTGAGTCCAACGGCATGAGGTTTAACAAGGCCAAATGCCGGGTCCTGCACTTGGGGCACAACAACCCTGTGCAGTGCTACAGACTAGGAGAAGTCTGTCTAGAAAGCTGCCTGGAGGAGAGGGACCTGGGGGTGTTGGTTGACAGCCGACTGAATATGAGCCAGCAGTGTGCCCAGGTGGCCAAGAAGGCCAATGGCATCTTGGCTTGTATCAGAAACGGCGTGACCAGCAGGTCCAGGGAGGTTATTCTCCCTCTGTACTCAGCACTGGTAAGACCGCTCCAGGAATACTGTGTTCAGTTCTGGGCCCCTCACCACAAGAAGGATGTTGAGGCTCTGGAGAGAGTCCAGAGAAGAGCAACAAAGCTGGTGAGGGGGCTGGAGAACAGGCCTTATGAGGAGCGGCTGAGAGAGCTGGGGTTGTTTAGCCTGGAGAAGAGGAGGCTGAGGGGAGACCTCATTGCTCTCTCCAACTACCTGAAAGGACGTTGTAGAGAGGAGGGTGCTGGCCTCTTCTCCCCAGTGACAGGGGAGAGGACAAGAGGGAATGGCCTCAAGCTCCGCCAGGGGAGATTTAGGCTGGACGTTAGGAAAAAATTCTTTACAGAAAGGGTCATTGGGCAGTGGCAGAGGCTGCCCAGGGAATTGGTTGAGTCACCTTCCCTGGAGGGGTTTAAGGCATGGGTGGATGAGGTGCTGAGGGATATGGTTTAGTGTTTGATAGGAACGGTTGGACTAGATGATCCGGTGGGTCTCTTCCAACCTGGTTATTCTGTGATTCTGTGATTATTTCCTGTTTTGGGCAAATTCCTCCACAACACAAGAATATTCCAGAGAGATTCCAGCAGAGCCTTGATTTTATTCCCATTTGTGGGGTTTTTTTTGGTGTTTCTTGCTGTTTCAGGAGTTATCTCAAGACTCGTTTGGGTCCCAGGCGTCGTCTGCTCCCTCAGTGGCTTCCAGTAAAGGCCAAGAAGATATGAACTTGACTCTTCAGTCCAGGGCTTCTAGCCTGCCGGTGAGTGGGGAGCTGATCTAGAAGTGAACGGGGCGAGGGCAATCAGAAGCACAGCAGGATAAATTAGCACTGGTAGTATTCTACATGGAGATGGGAATGATGGAGGCTGCCTGTGCTTTTTACTAAGTCATTAGCTTCTGGCTTCCCACTGGAGATGAAATGTAATTTACAGAAGTAATGGATTTGCGAGTAACGTTTAACCCTGAATGGTCTGGTCTGCGTGTTGGAGCTAAGAGGGTGTCTGAGCTTTGTTTGCAGTGTCTGAAGTACCTGACTGCTGTTGGAATAGGCCCTGACCTGTGGTGATGGCATCTCGTTTATGTCCCACTCGGGTTCCTTGCCCGGTGTCGCAACGGTGGGTAGCGAGTGGCCGTGTGCTTCCCTGTCGGTGTTGTTGGATCCTTGAACTGCTGGTTTCAGCTGCTTTGGCCCAATCTAACGGAACAATTGTTGAAAAAGACAAGTTTCTTAGTACCCAGGGTGAGGAAGATCAGCGCCAGGTAGAACCTTCCTTGGCGGAAGGAGAATTAAGTTGTCTTTTCTGTACTAAATCTGCTTGCTGTGTGTATGGTGAACAGCTGGGTGTGAGGTTGGTGCCTGATGTCCTAGCAGGTTTGGGACTTGGGTGGCTTGAAACTTCACCAAGAAAACAGAGCAGGATTCAGAGTTGGATTGATTTGCACAGGCTAGTCTGTGCCTCTGCCTCAGAGGATGAGTTTTGAGCTGTCGAGTTCCGATTTTGCTGCTTTCTTTCATAGTAACCCATAGAAAGTGAGTGAGCTTTTATTTTTGTGTTTCAGCGCTGGCTGAGGTTTCAGAGCTGCAGTTGGATTGGGCAGAGGAGAGCGAGCTGTGTACATAGCAAAGTTATTTTCGCTCGCGGCAGCAAGAAGGGCTTTGTTGTGAGCCCCTTCAAATAACTCCTTCAGAGTGTGGGTACAAATTGTCACCCCAAATACAAAGCGATTCTAGTTGTGACCACCTAATGGGACTAGTTGTGGGTTGTTTCTTTCTTTCTTTTTCCTTTTTTTTTCTTCCTCCTTTTGGACCCTGATTACAAAGATTTAATTCGTTCTGAGGCCTAGGGAAAAAAAAAATCCTTTTAAATAGCTTTTCTTTCCACTCTGCCTCTGCACAAGTTCTTCCATGTGACCCATCTTCTGGTGAAGAACGTAGGAAAAGTGAAGCTGCTGAAGTAATTGAAGCAATTGCTCTAGCTCAGAACGGTGGGAAGTCCTGTTCAGCAGCATTGTTGATGGAGCCTTCCTGAATCCTACCAATCAGCGCCCTCTGACTCAGATTGTAGGAGTTAGTTGCTCTGCTTAGCAGAAGTGGCTCCTTCTAAGTACCAAGTGGGAGTTTGTTTTATACCTTGTGGTTTAATATATTTGGCCCCTTTCAAGTTTTCCCAAGCAGTTTAAGAAAAGAGCCATCTGCGCTGTAAAGGTGAAGGAACCTGGAAGTAAGGGAATCTGATCCAGTTTAAATGTTTGAAATGTCCACCAGTTTTTAATAATGCGCTAAAGAGGTTTGCAAAAAAATCAGTGCAGCTTTTAGACTAGCTTGGCTGTAAAGCTTATTTATGTTTCAAACTGGCTTTCTTTCCAGTTATCTTCTTTTCTTGGCTTTATCACCAAATAATTTGCATTTGAGGGTCATAGAATCATGGAATGGTTTGGGTTGGAAGTCCCTCAAAGTTCCAACCAGCTCCAACCCCCTGCCATGGGCAAGGACACTTCCCACCAGATCAGGTTTTCAGCTTACAACTGCTTGCCCTTGTTTTATCCCTGCCCTCCCCAGCTTTACTGGAGCCCCTTTCAGTACTGGAAGCTGCTCTAAGGTTTCCCCGGAGCCTTCTCTTCTCCAGGCTGAACAACCTCAATGCTCTCAGCCTGTCCTTGTACAGGAGGTGCTCCAGCCCTTCAGGTCATCTCCGTGACCTTAAAGACAGAAGCCAGATGCTCTTTAGCTCACCCTGCCCCGTTGTGCTTTTGGGCCTTCTCTTCCACACTAAGTCAAAAATGGGAAAAAAAAGGAGCCCCTGTGCAGAAACTCCCCCTTATTCTTGCACGTGTTTCATCGTTCCTTGCCCTCCAGCTGCGATCTGGTAGAACAAGACCAACACTGTGTGTGTAAATGGAGAAATGGATCAGAGGGCGATGTCGTGGAAGGGGTGACCACCGAGGTGTGTGTCAGCCAGCTCTGTTTCAGGCATCGATCTCTTCACAAAGTTTGGCTTGTGGGTGCTTAGAAACAAAAGAGCGGTGGGGAAGGGTGCTATCAATTTCTTTTTATCTTCCTTATATTGCTCAGTCTGTCTGGTTTAGAAAGTTTTATCCTACTCAGGAGGCTTCCTTCATCCCTGTTCTGCTGTTATGTCTGACTTACAGAAGCACAGTTCATTTGTGGGCTTTTAATTTTTCTTTGTGGTGTTCTTAGCCCTTTTCTAAGCCTCAGAATAGCTCGTTGGATATCTTGGAATCGGGGTGAGTTGTGCCATCCATCATCTTTAATTAAACATGGATCAGCTGCAGCAGGGGAAGGAGATTGCTGCTTTTTAGGTTCTTAGGAAGCGTTAAATTAATGCGCCTGGTGCCTTTGCGAGTCTTTGGCCTTAACATGTGAATAATGTACAGCAACATTAATGTTGGAGTTCTAAGCAACGAAGCGGGGACTCTTTCCATCTTGAGTTGGTGATTTGGATGGGGATGTGGCTGGTTGTTCAGGTCCTGCTCTTGCTGCTTTTGTTAGGATCTGCTTGAGGGACCTCTCGTTGGTTGTTCTGGGTGGGTGGCTTCAGGTATCTTCCTGGTGGTGATTTTTGTATCAATCACTCAACTTTTTCCTAATGATGTTCCCATATTCGGTCTTTGAACAGCAGAAGAGTCAAATTACTGAGCTCTCAAACGCTTTGTCTGTAAGTAGCAAAATGTCTGGTCTCCCATTTCTGCTTGTGTTGTCGGCTGTTCTGGCTGGGATGTTTCCTCCCTCGTTTGTTCCCTCTCTGAAAATGATCCTTGCTGTGTTTTTGGGGATAACGCTGCTGCAAACTTAAACTCCCTGGTGCCTCTTAAAGAGCAATGAATCCGTGCGAGTGTCCCGGCTGCAGCTCTTCTCCTGTAACGCGCTAAGGGAAGGATTTGCTGTTCCCTAGGGAGGCTCTGTCAGGATTGCAGCTCAGCTGCACTGAGATTGCTGTTGTGTATGGGAGAAGTGTGTTCTTTGGTGTCTGGCTGTAACCGAGGAACAGTAATCCTTAGTATAGAATCTTTCTCCCAAGGGATTCCCTAGTCTCTTCTCTTTCGCAAAGAATTCTTCCTGGTGAGTCGTATCCGGTTTCTTTGGTGCCTTTACGTTTCGAGGCTTGGATTCTGCGTCTGTAGGAGTCAAATATTTCCAGCTATTAATTGCCTTCTGCTTAGACGTGGAAGGCGCTGGCAGAAGATAGAGGGGAAGCAAACAGGGTGCTAGGACATCCATTTGGGCTTGGCAACAGAACTGATTTACAGTCCAAGTTCTCTGGAGTTCTAGGCTTGTTGGGAGGAATTCTGTGTCTCGTGATGGAAGAGGCGACAGGTTGGTATCTTACCCCAGTCTCCTTGTCTTTTATGGACTGCCTGGAAGGAAGTGAATGTGAGGGTTCCTGATGTCTTTGAGGGGGATGTGGAGCAGAGCATCAAGGCAGTGGTTGCCCTGCCAGGCTGTTTCCATCCACCTTCCCCACCGCAGAGGTTGCTGGCTGTGGCATTAGGACATCCAGGCTGGCCCCAGAAGCCGTTTATAATGCAAAGCCAATTTGATACCAGCGAATACTGGATCGTGTTTGCTTTTTGCTGCATCTTCTGGGATTCCTCTGAAGTTTCCCTTGTGGGGGCTGTGGAAAAAAACTTTAGTAAGAGGTGTTGTTTTCAGCAATGTTTCAATGGGAAAGGTTCTGTATGGGATGGGATTTCTTGCCAAACCAGAAGGATGGATGCTGACAGGGTTATGGGGGGTCCTGAAAGAGCAAGGTTGTCTTTGAGTTTTTGTTGTGGCGAATGAAGCAAACGGGGGCAGCTTGTATGAAAGTTTTGGAATTCCCACTCCAGAAAGTCCTTAGTTTGTCTTGGCCTGAAGGAGAAACCTCATCCCTTCTCTGGGCAACTTCTTTTCATCTGGCTGTGGAATGGGAATTGTTTTACTCTTGGTATTTTGCACTCTTTGGAAAACGCTTTTGCTTCTCCAGCTGTGTTTCACTTGGGTTCCTCTCTGCTTTCAAGCCTTAAAGTGTCTTGGCAATGGCAGGAAGGGGTATAACCGACTGCAGCCAAATTCCTGATCCAGGTTTGACTTCCAAAGGTGTTCTCGTCTTGGATCTAAACCCATCTAAAATGGGTTTAATGAAACTGGATTTTGTGGGGAGGGGAGAAGGGTGAGGCTGCAGGGTTTGGCTGGTGCAGAAGGAGCCCTCCTGTGCATATCCCCAGCAGCGAGGGGTATTTCTGTGTTTGCTTGCCTCTTCCTTTCTTAAGCCAGGTAGGTTCTGAATTTGGGTACTCAGGAGGCTGTTGGGGGAGCACCGTTTGGATCCTCCATTCTTCCAAAGTGGTCACTTCAGCTTGTGTGCTCTTGGAGTGGAATAAAGTTGAGCTCTGTCAGCTGCGTGCCCTGACCTGGAAATAATCGCTGCAACAGGCAGAAACACAGCAGAGAGCTGAGAGTGCTGCCGAGGGAGGGGCAGCCCAGGAAAGGAACCCTTTCTTGATATTATTTGAGCTCAAAACTGATCATTCTGGCTATCTGTTTTGGGAGAGGGGAAGAGAACCTTTTCGAGTTGAACTTGCTGGTCACTTCAGGCTCCTTGTAACTATTTTTTATTTCCGTTTTCCATGTCGGAATGCTTCTGTTTGGTTTGCATTTGGCCTTTTGAGCTTGTCTTATTGCTTGCCTGGAGAGGGAGTAGAGCTGTGTGCATTTCAGAGCAGGGTGGCTGCACGCTGGGTGCCCGGGCATCACCAGGGATGTGCAGAGAAATGCCCTGGGGAGCCCAGGACCTGGAACACTGGGATTAGCAGGATCAGTGAATGGTGTTTTATGCTGATAGGAAGGTGTTTATCCCAAATTATGCCAATATTGGGAGTTGGAAATATTTTCTTCCTGGCCAAGGCTTCTCTGCCAGCGCTTTTCATTGTATGTGCAATACTGACCATCACTTCTGTGTGGTTGCTTGGGAAGGCTGTGTGTGTGTTTGTTTTAATTCTTAATTTTACTAATAATTTCTCCAGTGGCGAAGGGCTCGGATTGCCGCTTGCAAAATGACCCTCACCTTCCAGCCACCCCATTGACGTGTTTCACACTGCAACCTGTTTCTCTGGGTTGCGCAGCTATTTGTCCATGTGGCAATTTTCTCTCCTCCCGCCCCTTCGTCTGGGTTTGAACGGAGCTTAATCCGCCCCGGTGCTCCAGGAGGAAACTCCCCAGCCCGTGCTGCAGCTCCTGAGCCCAATCCAGGCTGCGCGGAGCCCTCTGCCTCCGATCAGCATCCCTTTCGAGATGATGCCGCGTGGAGCTGCCGATGCAGCCTCGCAGGAGCCTGTGCCGGCAGCGCGTTGCGCTGCGCTCGATGCCGGGCTCGATTCCTGTTTCTATTCTGGTCTCGAGCTGCTCAGCTCTGCTTCCTGCCTGCACGCCTCGCACAGATTCCCCTAACCCCCAGCCTTTCGTTTCCTTAGGAGCGATGTCTGATACGGAGACTACTGAAAAAGAAGACGGCGACCTCCGTGTGGAGGTGGGCAGCAGGGACGCCTGGCAGCTTGCTCGGGAGAGGACGGGCTCGTTTTCTTTTGAGCCTGGCCGGCGTGAGAAGGCGGGTCAGTGTTTAATCAGGGAATTGCTGTAGGGTGACCAGTTCTGGTCTGGGATCCTGAACAATAGCCGTGTGCCCCGTCACACGCATCCCCTGCGCTGCCGCAGCCTGGGAATACGGAGCCACTCCCTGCGCCGTGGCTGCTGAAGCACGCACCTCACTGGTGACCCTCGCTCTTGAGCAGCTCGTTGTTGTAGAGCAGGGAAATCAGTTTGGCCCTTCCTTTTTGCTGCTCACTTGGTGTCATTGGAGACACTTGAAATGGTGCGGAAGCCTCTTGTCAGTCTGTCGGGCACACTAACCTCGACCTCTTCCCTTTCCATTCAAACTTAACCTGCCAGAGGTCCTGCACCATGTGAGGGAGGGAAAGCCCGTGGTGGTGTGACCTTCAGCTACTGCGTGGGGCAGTCGCAGGGGAAAACAAAGGTGTTTAACTTCAGCTGACAGCACTTCATGTGTGTTAAACGCTGCCACACCTGAGCTTTTGGTTCATGGGAATCATTTTCCTTTTGGCGGGCGGATTGACTCGTCTTGGAGACGTGCACGATCATAAATGCCCTGGAGAAAACTGCTTCCACATGAAGCTCAAATGTGGGACAGGACAGGGGCCCAGGGCTTGGCTGCTCTGCTCCGTCCTGCAGCGGCTGCGCGGCTCGGATGGGCCGGTGCCTGCGCCCTTGTGGGTCCAAAGTTCATGCCGTGATTTCAAACAAGGCCGCGTAATTGGAGGAGGAGCTGTGTCACTGGGTTTGGTTATGGTTTTGAATAGGATTTTACATGAGAAAATAGAAATGTGTATTGAAAGGAGAAGGGAGCAAGCGGGGCGAAAAAGGAGAAGGGGGAGAAGGGGGCGAAAAAGGAGAAGGGGGAGAAGGGGGCAACTTTTAGGGATTGACTGTTCTGGCACCCTGGCCCAAGGGGTAGCGCTGGGCATACATCAATGTCTGGCATGGGCCAGGTTCCCATGGTTGTGCTACCCCTTCCTCTGCGCTGAGGAAGGGTGAAAGGAGAATTCCCTTAGTTCTTTCCTAATGTGTTTGCAGTTTCTCCATGCTCCCTGGGTCAGCAGGTGCATTTTTGCAAGCAGATCCTTGCACACAAATGGTTTTTTCCAGAGCCACCCCAGCTGGCAGTGTCCAGGGTCTCAGCTGTAGCCCCTCAGCTTGCTCCATCGCTGCATCCCTGCTTTGGGAGGACTTTGGAAAGGAGCTGCCAGCTTTCAGCTCTCTCCCTAGCAGCTTTTTCCAGCGAAAGGACTGCCAGATCCATCAGGCAGGAGCACTTGGGCCCAGTCTGGGCTGTGCAGAGCCCTCTGCCACTGCCACCAGTTAATTTCTGGTACCTTCGAAACCTTATTCTCTCCTAAAATCTTTCCTCCTTCTGCTTATTTCAGGAATTCTGTCACTCGGTTGTTTCAAAGAGGCAGGTAACAATACCAAAAGCTGAATTGTCTCAAAATCCCAGGCGTTGCACTGAGCAGACGCCTGTCTAAGTTTGTGATTATTCAGCCTCTTGCCTTTGCTCCGGTACTTTGCCCACCCAAGCTGCTGTGGTTGGCATGGTGGCACCATCACATGCCGAGATAACTCAACGCTTTGGAGTCTAAATTGAACATGTTGGAGATGAAAGTGCCTTCCAGAGGAAGCACTGCTGGGGAGTTGGAAGATCCTTATGGCTGGCAGAAAGAGGGGAGCTTCCTGCCTCTTGGGTGATGTAGCATTGCGAAGGGGCTGGAGTTTGTCCTCAGAGTGAAGCGGGGTACTTAAAAACCTTTAGAAGGAAGAGAAAAGCTCTTTAATAAATAAGTGACTGTAGTCTGTCGTCTCAGACCCACGCTAGTCCCTCACAGGCACTTTCCTTTCCAAGGCCTGATACCTGAGCAGCCTTCCTGATGGATGCGATCGACTCTTTGATCCTGTTCTCCTCAGGTGTCCCTACCACGCTCCCAAAACGTGGTGCTACTGAGGGCACCCAGAGAGTGCAGGGATAGGACAAGGGGGAATGGTTTTCAGCTGGACGAGGGAAAACTGAGGTGAGATCTTAGGAAGAAATATTTTCCTGTGAGGGTGGGGAGGCCCTGGCCCAGGTTATCTGGATAAGTGGTTGCTGCCCCATCCCTGGAGGGGTTCGAGGCCAGGCTGGATGGGGCTTGGAGCCCCTAATCCAGTGGGAGGTGTCCTTGTCCATGGCAGGGGTGGAACTGGATGGGCTTTGAAGTCCCTTCCAACTCGAAGCATTCCATGATCTGTGGAAATGTCAGGTCAGCTTTGCCAGGTGCTGCCTTGGATGAGAAGTTTGGTGCGGACAGAGCATGGCAAGATCTCCAGGTCTCTTTGTGTTTATCTCTAAAGTGTTTTGTGAAGCATGAGATGCAAGATTCTGTTTTCTGTGCCTTAGAAGGAGAAACAAGTCTACCCGTTTCCCCAAAATTGCTGCCAGTCAGCTGTGTAATTTGTGATAGAGGAGATTGAGGTATTTTGGGTGTGGAAATAAAGGGGAAGGAAAGGACAAGCTTGTGATTTCCAAGTGTTGATAGTTCTTGAATTAAGTGGAAAAGAAACTGCAGTGAAAATGAAATTGTAATAGAAAGTAGGTGTTTCGATTAGTCAGAGGCAATGAAGCAGCTTTTTTCCCTTTCAGAAAGAATGAGGGAATAAATTTAGCTATTGTTCTCTGGTTTTGCTTGTGAGCGCCTGTATGGAAACAACCGGCCTTATGGAATTTCTAAGCTCTGCCGCATGCTCGTCTCCTGATCATCATTTCCTTGAGTGCTATCTAGTGATCTGACGGCGTCGTCCGGCTCCTTCCCTCGCCATCCACTCTTAGGCTGGAGATCATAGAATCCTAGAATCTACAGGTTGGAAGAGACCCACCGGATGATGGAGTCCAACCATTCCCATCAATCACTAAACCATGTCCCTCAGCACCTTGTCCACCCGTCCCTTAAACCCCTCCAGGGAAGGTGACTCAACCCCCTCCCTGGGCAGCCTCTGCCAGTGCCCAGTGACCCTTTCTGTGAAAATGTCCAGCCTGACCCTCCCCTGGTGGAGCTTGAGGCCATTCCCTCTCATCCTGTCCCCTGTCCCTTGGGAGAAGAGCCCAGCTCCCTCCTCTCCACAACCTCCTTTCAGGTAGTTGGAGAGAGCAATGAGGTCTCCCCTCAGCCTCCTCTTCTCCAATGAGCAGGGAAGGCTGCAAACCCCAGCGAGGAGATCCCTTTGCTTTCTGGTCAGTCTTCCCACTGTTGAGGCTCGGTGGGCTGGGCTGGAGCGGAGCCTTCAATCCCTTCTCCTCGAAGGTTTTGATGTGAAGTATTTCTTGTTGTTTCATCCCTGTTTAACAAACCAGCTGCTATCACATAGCAAACTGGTGGTTCCTCTTTTCATAGAAAAGAAACGTGGCGGTTTCCAGCATCAGGCTCCCTTGGGCTGGTCATGCCAGGACTTGCAACCCTTTCCCTGAGGCGGAAGAACTCCCTGCCTCCTCCGTTGGGTACCGGATTGTGTGATTCCAGGCATGGTTTTTGTGGTGGTGTGAACAGGAGGCGTTAGCTGCTGAGTCCCTGTTTGTCAGCAGCACTGACAAACCCGTGCTGGCATCAGCCAGCGCTGGGCAACCAATCGCAGCTGGAACGATTATCGTTTCAGGGTCCCCGTGGGCTTCCGCTATCAGGTCACATCCCAAAGTAACACTGGGCAGTATTTCAAGGGAAGAAACTCAGGCTTTGGGGCTGCAGCCAGCCGGGAGTGTGAGATTCTGTGTGAAATAGTTGGAATCCCTCCAGCATTTTTGATCTGCAAATGAGCAATAAAATGCATAGAAACCACATTGGAAACACGTGAGGAAATTCTCCAGCCCCTGACGTTTCCTTCAAGTTGGCAGAGTTACGGCTGTGGAGCCTCACCTCCCGGCTCGGCTCGATTGGCTGCGCTGGCGGGAGGAGGGGAGAGGAGAGCCCTTCTCCTGGGGCCACCGTCTAGTTCCAGGTCCCCTCCTGATGCTCTGTGGGAGGCAAATAAAACCTTGCTGGCCCTCTCCTCTTGGGCTCGATCCAGAACCTGCTGCCGGCAGCGGGACTCCATGACTTCAATGAGATTTGCTCTATTTGAAAGGCTTCTCTGTTTCTCTACAGACCATTTTATGGGTAGCCTTGAGTTCTATTTCCCCTCTTGAGTAGATGGGAGCTGGATGGCACCCGTCAGGTTTGGTTAAAAACTCTACTCTGTGCCTTGACGGTCGGCATCCTGGGAAAATTACTTGATAGATGGGGAAAAAAATGACTTGATAGGTTGAAAAGAGTCCCTTATGGATGTGCTGGTTGCTTTTAGGCGTTCCAGTCCCGGCTTCTCACCTTCCCCTTGCATCAGTCTCGCTTCCAAGAAACTTAGTCCTGCTGGATAACACTTGGTAAACGCTGCTGTGCTGGCATCTTTGCTGGGAAATGGCTTTATTGTTTGAATGTGTAAAACTTACTGATCTTTAGAGGTGAAAGTCACTTCACCAGTTGATTTTGATGGTCCTGTTTGTGATCTCAGAGCTGAAAGGCTGGTGTCTTCCTGGGTACGAGGTCCATGATGGTGCGCTAGCAAGGCAGGGATCCCTCGCTTACACATCTAAAGCAACCCTATATTAACCTGCTTAATTAAAACAGCGTTTTTAAATGACTCGCAGTACTTAGGTTAAGCCTTGATGCATAGGTGAAGTTGACGAGATCAGCTTTAAAGGTCGTTAGCTGGTGGGTTAGGAGGTAATTTTCAAACTGTTTTTAACATTGTTTGGCTTCACATCTTGCAGATCTTTTCCTGCCTGGCGTTACTAAGCTGTATCCCCTCGTTCTGCCTGGTTCATGTATGAATATTCCTGGTTCCAGTGACCCCTCTCAGATCCTGGAGGCAAACCTTCTCCTTTGCCTCTCGGAGAAGCAGGCTGCTCACTCCTGCTAATGGAAGGGGATATTCACGTTTCACCTTGCACCGTTGCTGTGTATCTGTCCTTTCAGGCTTATATTTTCTTTGGTGTACATTTATATTGTGTTTTTTCCTCTGAGCATAGAAATAGCTCATCTCTGTAGCTTTGGGCTCTGCCCCTCTGGGCTTGAGGATTTGATAGCTCTGAAATGCCACGAGCTCTTGGGGCAGGGATTTTAAAATCTCCTGCAAAGGGGTTTGGCCTCCAGCTTTGTTTCAGTGATGATGAAAACCGCATTTGGTGATTCAGACTAAAAATACCTTAATGTGTTTAAGGGAAATACTGTTTTTTACCGTCTCATCTTAGCTTGGACTGAATTGGCTTCTGGACATTCTGATCCCTTCACTACTCAGAGGGGAGCTGAGAGGTGGGTCTCACACCGGAGGCAGAATTAGGTGCAGCGAGTCCCAGGGAGAGGAGTGTTTTGCTCTCGGTTGTTTGTGTTGGTTGATGCTTTTTAATGCAAAATGTTGAAAATACTGTCTTTTTACTCCCACTTCCAGTGGTTTCCACGGGAGGAATGTGGGTTTTGTCAAAGTTGACCAGGAGGAAAAGAAAACAAGGAGCTGCGTAAATGAGCAACGTTTTTGATGTTACAATGGAAGGCAGTGAAAATTGCAAGAGATCTTAGACGCTATTTTTAGGCTTTTTAGGCATTTTTTTAGCCTTCATTGAAATAAAACAAAGGGTTTTTTTCCAGGAAGGTAATGTTTGAACAAATCTACCTCCAAGATAGCTGTGCAGGAAGTGATCTCTAACAGAGGCAGTAATGGAGAGGAGGAAGGACGGGCGATGTGCTAAGTCACCCCACTGACAGACTGGCATTTTCAGCTCAAACGTAGCATTTGCCGGTGTTTGTAGAAGCATTTTGATCAAATTTCACTGTTAAAATAGACAAGATGGTTCTGCTGCAGCCAACAACGGAATGTGATGCAGCTGGTACCCCCCGTTTGTCCTTCCCAATGTCACTGTCCAACCTCCCCTCTCCACCAGGGGAGATTTAGGCTGGACATTAGGAAAAAATTCTTCACAGAAAGGGTCATTGGGCACTGGCAGAGGCTGCCCAGGAAGGGGGTTGATTCACCTTCCCTGGAGGTGCAATAACCTCTGTCCAGTTCTTATAAAATCAATTGTGCACGCATTTAGAAATGGTACTTGTCACGTGAATTAATTATGCTATCTGTTGCCAGGGAATTGTTATCATCGGTGTTCTCCATCTCTGCTGAAATATTAATTAGTATCAGTTTGAGCAACATGGGAAATCCACAACTTATTCTGTGAAACACCTATTTTTTTCTGGAAAAAAAATATAAATATTTAAGATTTAAAAAGAAAACCCCGAACACTGCTTTTATTTTGATGAACAATAAGTTAAGCTTTATTTAAGAGTAAGAAATTTTGAAACTGCTGTTGTCACAATGTGGAAGACGGAGTGGCAGTATCTTTTGTGTTTGACGGGTAACGAATTAACGCAGAACTAAAAGATCTAATTGTCTTTGTTTGAATTTGCATGAAGAGCAGTCTTTGTTACATTTTCCTGCAGGATGTCTTCCTTGCTGGAGTGTGTCTGGGGTGTTGCCGCATGTGGATAACAAGGCAAAACCTGGAGAAAGCAATCGGTGAGTATGCAGCCCTTGTAAGCCCAGGGCTCGGGAAGCGGAGGGTATAGGGACCCGTCTGGACACGCCAGAGCCTCCTCCAGCAGGAAGGGATCGTTCAGAGCCTCATTGCACTGACACGCGCTGTCAGGCCTTGTAGGAGCTGCTGAGCCACAGGGATGGTGCAGAGTCTCTGCTGCCACCAGTTGTGGTCCCAGCTGAGCCCCCAGCACAGCCGCATCCCCAGCGGTGCCGTTTCTGGCCAGAGCCGTTCTGGCAGACGTTGGCACCCGACCGGCAGGAGCTGTGGGTGCTCAGCCCTTGCTGCAGGTCAGCGGAGGGGAGAGCAGCCCTGGGTGGCCGAGAGGACGCGCAGGCAGCTTGAGGGTACTGAGTCTGGCAGGGTTGGCCAGAGCTGGCCAGGATCGGAGCAGCCCCAGCTTCACCAACGGGTCCAGCCCCTCTTCTCCTTGGTGGCTGAGAACTCTGGGTGACACCTCAGGGTCAGGGACGGATGGAAGCTGGACACCCAGCTTGAGGCCGCACAGCTGCCTTGAGGGCAGCGACCATGAAGGGCTGTGGATTTGGTCTCAGGTGGCTTTTCTCTCTGTTCCTGGATGTGTTTTACAGAACTGGTTTCCCTCTGGCTTGGGGATCTGTGGGCTCTTGATGGTGAAAGTGCCCAGGACATGGTGACAGAGATGGGGTTCTGTCCACTGCGTGTGTTTGTGACCCCTCCGTGGGATGGAGGTGGCAGGATGGGATGTGCTTCTGCGAAGGGCTCTTCCGCAGTAGAAGTGGCTGCAGTGTCTCCGTGTCCCCTTTGAAGGAAGGTGTTTACTGTCGCCTTGTGCTGGAGCTGTGCTGAGGCTTTGCCTTTCTCGGACTCCTGGCAGTGCTGTCCCAGCCCGGGGAAGCCCACCCTACTGATCAGATTATTCTTTCCAAGAGAATCCAGGTCCTGAGCAGTCTTTACAGACTGTCCCTCTTGCTCTCTCCAGAGATGGACAGAGAAGCTGAGCAGAAGGACGTGTTCTCGGAAGGGAGCAGTGGCTCAGTGCCCGTCCCTGCCAAAGGAGCAGAGGCGATGCCGGCCACTGGCACGCCCGGTAGCTGCTGTCCCGTAGTGACCCGGTGTCACCCATCAGGGAGGAGGGAGCGTTGGGGTGGCCCTCCCTGCTGCAGGGACAGCTTTTGTCCATGTAGCTGAAAGGAAAACTGGACAAGGATCGGTGCTCCCCATGTGCTCTCCTGGCCACCTGAGTTTTGTTGGGTGAGCTCTCCAGAGGGTCACAGCACGGACTGACATTCCCAATGGCTCCTCCAGGTGTGCTCGGTGAGACAACCCCAAGTGTTGTCAAGTCCCAGACGACCAAGAGTGTCAGAGGGCCCCCAGATGTGCAACTGCACTTCATGATGGGTGCAGTAGGAGCCCTGCATTCCCTCGTGATTGTGATCCTGGTGTGCAGTGTCGTGATCTGGATGTGGAGGAAGAGAACACGGTGAGTCACTGATTGCCCCCACGGCTTCCTGCAAGGGCTGCTCGTAGCCGCAAAGCGTTTCTACTCAGGCTGCTGGGCAGCGGTGAATGACGTCTTGGCCAAAACTCTCTGCTGAGATTTCAGCCGCTGTCGGGTGCTTTAATTGGCCTCTGAACTCCTGGGCCTTCTTCCCGGGAGCCTCCTCTGACCAGAGCTGAGGTCGGCTCAAGCAGATCCTGCCTGGACATGAGTGACCGGCGTGGGCAAAGCCAGGTCAGAATGGGAAAGAGCAGGGGCTGAGCTTCCCCTGGAAAGCGAGACGCACACCAGCACCCGCTCCTGACAGGGAACCTGCCTGCAGGAATCCCCCTGCTCGGAGGTGCCATCAGGTGCCGGTGTCCCCCTCGGTCACGCTGTGCCGGCAGCTCTGAGCCTGGGGTGCGGAGCCGAGCCAGCTCCGTGTCGTGCAGGAGATTCCCCGTCCTCCATCTGCAGCTGAGGCCTCAGCCACAACTTTTCTCTCCACAGAGCCCTCTCTGCAGGTCCAGAACCCCAGGTGGAAAGCGGTGGCTTTCCACACAGCTGGAGCCCCGGCACCCCAAATATCCAGACTGAGCTCCAGCATCCAGCCCCCACCAGCCCTCAAGTGGCCCAGGCACCAAGGAACCAACCCGGCAACCACCAGCCCCAGACTTGTGCCATGGGAGGAGATTCCCCATCGTGACTCTGCAGCTGAGGCCTCAGACACACCTTTTCTCTCCACAGAGCTCTCTCTGCAGATCGAGGAGCCCAGCTGGAAAGCGGCAGCTGCCCTTCACACCCAGACAGCTGGAGCCTCAGCACCCTGAATATATACCAAGGGGAACAGAGAACATTCTGGCCACACCACACGTGCTGAGAGCCCTCCAGAGGGGCACAGGACTGACCGACATTCTGAATTGTTCCTCCAGGTGTGGACAGCAAGACAGCCCCAGGGGATCACGATTCCCAGAATGCTGCAGGTGTTCACGTGTCCAAAGACGGGGAAATCTACTGGACGTTGGGCATAGCAGGAATCCTGGGAATAGCAGGAATCCACAGGCACCGCTCTAGCAGAGCTGGCAGCAGAAGCATGGTGGAGGCACGGGGGGCTGTGGTCCCCATCAGCCTCATTATCTTCCTCACTTTGGTAGTTCTGGAAGCCCAGGATATGTCCAGGCTGCTCCACAGCGAGCGCGGGGATCAGGTGAGCGGGCAAGGGCCGGCACCGGCACCCAGCCTTGGTCAGCCGCTGTGAAGATTTTCCATTAACTCAGTTGCTGTGCCAGCCCACCCCCACCCTGACCCCAGCCCTGCTGCCATCCTGAGGAGCGCTGGGCACAGCCGCACACTGACCAAGGCTGGGTGACCGGCGTGGGCAAAGCCAGGTCAGGATGGGGAAGAGCAGGGGCTGAGCTTCCCCTGGAAAGCGAGACGCGCACCAGCGCCCGCTCCTGACAGGGAACCTGCCTGCAGGAATCCCCCTGCTCGGAGGTGCCATCAGGTGCCGGTGTCCCCCTCGGTCACGCTGTGCCGGCAGCTCTGAGCCTGGGGTGCGGAGCCGAGCCAGCTCCATGCCATGGAGGAGATTCCCCATCCTGCCTCTGCAGCTGAGGCCTCAGACACACCTTTTCTCTCCACAGAGCTCTCTCTGCAGATCGAGGAGCCCAGCCGGAAAGTGGCGGCCCTTCACAACCATGCAGCTACAGCCCCAGCACCCACAGGAGCCAGACCCAGCTCCAGCATCCACTGGTCGTACCCGCAACACCAGTGGCCTCGCCCTGCCCCCAGCCATCGTTCCCCAGGCAGCCGATCCTGGGTGTCCCCGCTGCGGTTGCTGCTGCCCCCACCCAGGCGCCAAGGAACCAACCCGGCAACCAGCAGCCCCTGACTTGTGCCATCTGGATCACCTCCCTGTGAGGTGGACGGGATGGACCCTGGGTCCAAGGTGGATGCTCGGGGCCGGTGCCTGCTCTGCTCAGGCTCCTCCATCGGAGCTGAGGCGTTCTCCCTACAGCCTGAGGCAAAGAAAAGCCGTGGCCAAGAAAAATGGAGAAAGACAAGATGCTGGATAATGAGATGCTAACAAGAACTCCAGTTTGCAGAGATTCCCAGGAGGCTCGCCCTGGGATCGCAGTTAAGTAACCGTTTCCTAATAAAACTTCATGTGTTTTTACAACTAAGGGCTCTTCTGCCTCTCCGGAAACAACCTTCAGGCTCAAAGGTCCCAAGAGAGAAATAGAAATTGAGTCAAAATGACCAGAAGTTATACACTCCTTGGTAAATACTAACAGTGCCACAAAGACTTTAGACTTCACTGCCTGCAGGGATCCTCCTGCTCGGAGGTGCCATCAGGTGCCGGTGTCCCCCTCGGTCACGCTGTGCCAGCACCTCTGAGCCTGGGGTGCGGAGCCGAGCCAGCTCCGTGTCGTGCAGGAGATTCCCCGTCCTCCATCTGCAGCTGAGGCCTCAGCCACAACTTTTCTCTCCACAGAGCCCTCTCTGCAGGTCCAGAACCCCAGGTGGAAAGCGGTGGCTTTCCACACAGCTGGAGCCCCGGCACCCCAAATATCCAGACTGAGCTCCAGCATCCAGCCCCCACCAGCCCTCAAGTGGCCCAGGCACCAAGGAACCAACCCGGCAACCACCAGCCCCAGACTTGTGCCATGGGAGGAGATTCCCCATCGTGACTCTGCAGCTGAGGCCTCAGACACACCTTTTCTCTCCACAGAGCTCTCTCTGCAGATCGAGGAGCCCAGCTGGAAAGCGGCAGCTGCCCTTCACACCCAGACAGCTGGAGCCTCAGCACCCTGAATATATACCAAGGGGAACAGAGAACATTCTGGCCACACCACACGTGCTGAGAGCCCTCCAGAGGGGCACAGGACTGACCGACATTCTGAATTGTTCCTCCAGGTGTGGACAGCAAGACAGCCCCAGGGGATCACGATTCCCAGAATGCTGCAGGTGTTCACGTGTCCAAAGACGGGGAAATCTACTGGACGTTGGGCATAGCAGGAATCCTGGGAATAGCAGGAATCCACAGGCACCGCTCTAGCAGAGCTGGCAGCAGAAGCATGGTGGAGGCACGGGGGGCTGTGGTCCCCATCAGCCTCATTATCTTCCTCACTTTGGTAGTTCTGGAAGCCCAGGATATGTCCAGGCTGCTCCACAGCGAGCGCGGGGATCAGGTGAGCGGGCAAGGGCCGGCACCGGCACCCAGCCTTGGTCAGCCGCTGTGAAGATTTTCCATTAACTCAGTTGCTGTGCCAGCCCACCCCCACCCTGACCCCAGCCCTGCTGCCATCCTGAGGAGCGCTGGGCACAGCCGCACACTGACCAAGGCTGGGTGACCGGCGTGGGCAAAGCCAGGTCAGGATGGGGAAGAGCAGGGGCTGAGCTTCCCCTGGAAAGCGAGACGCGCACCAGCGCCCGCTCCTGACAGGGAACCTGCCTGCAGGAATCCCCCTGCTCGGAGGTGCCATCAGGTGCCGGTGTCCCCCTCGGTCACGCTGTGCCGGCAGCTCTGAGCCTGGGGTGCGGAGCCGAGCCAGCTCCGTGTCGTGCAGGAGATTCCCCGTCCTCCATCTGCAGCTGAGGCCTCAGCCACAACTTTTCTCTCCACAGAGCCCTCTCTGCAGGTCCAGAACCCCAGGTGGAAAGCGGTGGCTTTCCACACAGCTGGAGCCCCGGCACCCCAAATATCCAGACTGAGCTCCAGCATCCAGCCCCCACCAGCCCTCAAGTGGCCCAGGCACCAAGGAACCAACCCGGCAACCACCAGCCCCAGACTTGTGCCATGGGAGGAGATTCCCCATCGTGACTCTGCAGCTGAGGCCTCAGACACACCTTTTCTCTCCACAGAGCTCTCTCTGCAGATCGAGGAGCCCAGCTGGAAAGCGGCAGCTGCCCTTCACACCCAGACAGCTGGAGCCTCAGCACCCTGAATATATACCAAGGGGAACAGAGAACATTCTGGCCACACCACACGTGCTGAGAGCCCTCCAGAGGGGCACAGGACTGACCGACATTCTGAATTGTTCCTCCAGGTGTGGACAGCAAGACAGCCCCAGGGGATCACGATTCCCAGAATGCTGCAGGTGTTCACGTGTCCAAAGACGGGGAAATCTACTGGACGTTGGGCATAGCAGGAATCCTGGGAATAGCAGGAATCCACAGGCACCGCTCTAGCAGAGCTGGCAGCAGAAGCATGGTGGAGGCACGGGGGGCTGTGGTCCCCATCAGCCTCATTATCTTCCTCACTTTGGTAGTTCTGGAAGCCCAGGATATGTCCAGGCTGCTCCACAGCGAGCGCGGGGATCAGGTGAGCGGGCAAGGGCCGGCACCGGCACCCAGCCTTGGTCAGCCGCTGTGAAGATTTTCCATTAACTCAGTTGCTGTGCCAGCCCACCCCCACCCTGACCCCAGCCCTGCTGCCATCCTGAGGAGCGCTGGGCACAGCCGCACACTGACCAAGGCTGGGTGACCGGCGTGGGCAAAGCCAGGTCAGGATGGGGAAGAGCAGGGGCTGAGCTTCCCCTGGAAAGCGAGACGCGCACCAGCGCCCGCTCCTGACAGGGAACCTGCCTGCAGGAATCCCCCTGCTCGGAGGTGCCATCAGGTGCCGGTGTCCCCCTCGGTCACGCTGTGCCGGCAGCTCTGAGCCTGGGGTGCGGAGCCGAGCCAGCTCCATGCCATGGAGGAGATTCCCCATCCTGCCTCTGCAGCTGAGGCCTCAGACACACCTTTTCTCTCTGCAGAGAGGGCTCTGTGGAGCCAGACCCAGCTCCTGCAGCCACTGCTCGTGGCAGGAAAACCAGAGGCCTCACCCTGCCCGCAGCCATCGTCCCGGCAACAGCAAACCTGTTTCTAGTGCCACCTGGATCACCTCCCTGTGAGGTGGACGTGCACGAGCCTGGGGTCCAAGATTGATCCTGGGGGCCGGTGCCCCTCCTGCTTCGGGTCCTCGACCAGGGCTGAGGCTTTCTACCTCATTCAGCCTCATCCTTGGCTGCTGGAGTCGGGTCTGTTCCTTGATTTGTGCGATGGTGAATGGATTTTCCCATATGGATCCCTCCCAAGCCTCCTATGGGAGCAATATATGGAGTTTGAAGGCATTAAAGAGGTTTTGGGGGGATAAACGGATAAAACACCCTTTTTAGCCCCCTAAACTCCCTTTATCACTCCCCAAACCCCCTTTTATCCCCCCAAACTCCCCCCAAATGCCTTTATTCCCCCTAAACTCCCTTATATCACCCCAAAACCCCTTTAACCCCCTTTATCCACCCAAACCCTCTATTATCCCCCCAAACCCCCTTTTATGCCCCCCAAACTCCCTTTGTTCCCCCCAAACCCCCTTTATTCCCCCTCAAAACCCCTCTAGCACCCCCCAAACCCCCTTTCATCCCCCCTTTATAATCTTGTCATCCTGTTTTTAATTCACTGTTTTCTTCTCTTTTCTTGCTCATTGTCTGTGTAAATGAGGAGCTGTGCTCTCTGAGTGCTTAAACAAAATAAAGGGATGTTCAACGACTTCTGTTTCCTGATATATTTCCTGTGAGACATTTCTGGACTTGCAGGGACAGTTCCTGCGGTCGTGGGTGGAGGGGAAAAGAATCCCAGCACGGCAGCACTGCCGGGCACAAGCGCTTGATCCCCCAGCGCTGTTCTCTCTCCACTTGCACACTCCCCTCCTCACCCCTTGCCTTGCTGCAGGCCTGATAGCCAACTCTACAACCATTATCAATAAAAAGAGAACCCTTTTCCTACTGAAATTTCTTATGCAGCAGTCCCCAGCTCTTGCCACTGCAGGTCTCTCAGCCAAGCCCTTTCTCACACAGCTCCAAACCCATCAGGGGCTCATGGCTTTGTCTCATCAAACACCGAGAAAGTCCTTGCATTGGGATCCCCCAGCTGCCCTGGGTCCTTGCTCAGTGTTGTACCCTGAAAGGTTTCTCAGAACCCATCTCCCAAGCCTCTCCTTGTCCACGATGTGCTCCAGCCCCAGCCATCCTGCTGGCCTCAGCAGGACTCTCTCCAGGCTGGGCAGGGTCTTCCTTGTGCGGGGAGCCCCGTACTGGACACGGCAGCCCTGATGTGTCCTGTGGTGGGTTAACCTTGGCCAGCAGCCGGACCCCCCGCAGCTGCTCCCTCCAAGCCCCGAACCAACGGGACAGAGGGAGAAAATGAACCAGAACGGCTCAGGGGTCAAGAGAAAGCAAAGGAGGTTCAGAGACCAATGACTGTCACTGGCACAGAGGTGTGGACTTGCTGAAGTTCGATTTACTTTATTGACAGTTCAGAAAGCTTTGGATTGGGAGCAACAAGGACCAAATATTAAAGCCATTCTCCTCCCACTTTCTCCCAGTCTGAAATGGCTCCATGGCTCCCAATTCCTCTGCCCGCCCCAACCCCAGGAGCAGCATGGAGGGTGGTGAAGAGGGACCCAGGACCCCCCCCAACCCCCAAAAGGGATCCAGGACCCCCTCAACCCCCCAGATTGGACTCAGGAACCATCAAAACCCCCAAAACGGGACTCAGGACCCCCACAAACTCCCAAATTGGATCCAAGGCATGCCTAATCCCCCCTAAAGGGATCCAGGATTCTCCCCAAACTCCCAAAAGGGATCCAGGACACACCCCACTCCCCCCCACCCTGCACTGGATTCAGGACCTCCTCAAAAGGACCCAAGACCCCACAACCCACCCACCCCCCCAAACAGAAGGAGAACCCCTCCTAAAACACCTAATGGGACCCAAAACATCCCCCTCAAAAGGGATCCATGAAACTCCAAGCCTCCAAAAAGGAACCAGGAGTCCCCCAAAAGGGACCCAGGAGTCTCCCAAAAGGACCCAAGGCTCCCCCAACCCCCACCCAAATTTACCCAGAACCTCCCCAATCCCTGCAAATGGGTCCCAGGAGCCTCAACCTCAAAATGGGACCCAAGATCCCCCCCAAGACCCCCTAAAAGACACCCAGGACCACCCCCTAAAACTCCTGAAAGGACCTAGGACCCTCTCAACCCTCCAAAAGGGACCCAGGACCCACCAAACCCCCCAAAAGGGACACAGAAACCACCCTAAATCCCCCCAAATGGAACCCAGGACCCCCCAAAACCCCCACAAAAGGGATCCAAGACATCCCTTCCCCAAACTCCCAAAGCGATCTGGGACCCTCTGAATCCCCCCAAAAGAAACCCACAGCCCCCCAAAAGGGATTCAAGACCCTCACAAACCCTGAAAAAGGATCCAAAACCCCCAGAAGTCTCCAAATGGGACCCAGGACCCACCAAAACTGCCCAAAAGGGACACAGGACCCCCCTAAATCCCCCAAATGGCACCCAGGACCCACCAAACCCACAAATGGGACCCGTGATCCCCCCTAATCCCCTAAAGGGATCCACTACTTTCCCCCAACCCCCCAAAAGGGATCTGGAACCCTCTGAATTCTCTCAAGAGAGACTCAAAATAAAGGGATGTTCCACCCCACATCGTGCCCCATATTGACCCCCCTATCCCACCCCACAACTAGCCCACGTGTACCCCCCATCTCCTCCACATCTCCCCCCCCTCTCCCCTCACACTGACCCCCCGTCCCCCCCCGTCCCCCCCCGTACCGAGCGCGGCGTGCTGGGCGGCCTGCAGCACGGTCTGGATGGCGAGGGCCTGGGCCTCCTCGCTGGCCGCCGCCGTCACCGCCAGCTCCTCGGGGGTCAGCGCCGCCGCCTCGGGGCCCGCGGGGGCCTCGGGGCTCTCGGGGGCCGGGGGGCCCTCGGCAGCGGCGGCCGGAGGGGGGGCCGGGGCCGGGGCGGGGGCAGGCCCCGCGGCGCCCGGCCCCTCGGCCATGAGCTCGGGGGGCAGCCCCAGCGCCTCGGGCCCCGCCGGCCCCGGCAGAACCACCAGCGCCAGCGGCGACGGCGGCGGGGAGGGCTCCCGCAGCGACGAGATGGGCTGGGGGGGGACACGGCGGGTGGAGACAAGGGACGGACCCACAGAGCCCCTACTGCCCCCCAACTGCCCCCCCAGAGCCCCCACTGCCCCCCAACTGCCCCCCCAGAGCCCTCAGTGCCCCCCAACTGCCCCCCTGAGCCCTCAGTGCCCCACAGAGCCCCTACTGCCCCCCAACTGCCCACCAGAGACCCACAACTGCCCCCCAGCCCCCCTTGCCTGCCCCATAGCACCCACATAACCCCCCCTTTCTGCCCCATTCACCCCCCTCCAGCCCCATTCACCCCCCTCCCAGCCCCATTTACCCCCCCTCCTGCCCCCCAGCCCCCCCTCACCGGCAGGGCGGGGGCGGGGGCCGGCGTGGCCTGGGTGACCGTGGTGAGAGCTCGGGGGGCTCCGCTGGGGCCGGGACTCGGGGGGGGCTCCGCGTCTCCCACCCCCCCCGGCCTCAAAACAACCCAAAACACCCCAAATCACAGGGGGGACCCCAACCCCCCCCCAATCCATAAGGGGGGCAGAAAGGGACCCCAAACCCCCTCAAACCGTGGGGGAGGGACCCCCAAACCCCTCATAGAATGGGGAGAGGGCAGAAAGGGGACCCCAAAACCCCCCAAAACCATAAGGGGGAGTAGAAAGGGACCCCAAAACCATAATGGGGGGTAGACAGGGACCCCAAAACCCCTCAAACCGTGGGGGAGGGACCCCCAAACCCCTCATATAATGGGGAGGGGGCAGAAAGGGGACCCCAAAACCCCCCAAATCCATAAGGGGGAGTAGAAAGGGACCCCAAAACCATAAGGGGGGGTAGAAAGGGACCCCAAAACCCCTCAAACCATGGGGGAGGGACCCCCAAATCCCTCATAGAATAGGGAAGGGGGCAGAAAGTGGACCCCAAACCCACCCCAAACCATAAGGGGGGACAGAAAGAGACCCCAAACCCACCCAAAACCATAAGGGGGGCAGAAAGGGACCCCAAAACCCCCCAAAACCATAAGGGGATTTAGAAAGGGACCCCAAAACCCCCCAAAACCATAAGGGGGGACAGAAAGGGACCCCAAAACCACAAGAGGAGGTAGAAAGGGACCCCAAAACCCCTCAACCCATGGGGGAGGGACCCCCAAACCCCTCATAGAATGGGGAGGGGGCAGAAAGGAGACCCCAACCCCCCCCCAAACCCATAATGGGGGGAGAAGGGGTCCCCAAAACCATAAGGGGGACAGAAAGGGACCCCAAAACCATAAGAGGAGGTAGAAAGGGACCCCAAAACCCCTCAACCCATGGGGGAGGGACCCCCAAACCCCTCATAGAATGGGGAGGGGGCAGAAAGGGGACCCTGAGCCCACCCTAAACCATAAGGGGGGGCAGAAAGGGATCCCAAACCCCCTCAAACCGTGGGGGAGGGACCCCCAAACCCCTCAGAGAATGGGGAGGGGGTAGAAAGGGGACCCCAAACCCCCCAAAAACCATAAGGGGGGACAGAAAGGGACCTCAAAACCCCTCAACCCATGGGGGAGGGACCCCCAAACCCCTCACAGAATGGGGAGGGGGCAGAAAGGGGACCCCAAACCCCTCATAGAATGGGGAGGGGGCAGAAAAGGGACCCCAAAACCATAAGGGGGGTCTAGAAAGGGCCCCCAACCCCCCCCCCAGACCCCCCAAAAAGGAGGGGCCCCCCCCGACTGACCCTGGTTGGCGCCCATGGCCGCGGTGACCGTGGTGGCCGTGGGGGTGGTCCCGGTCTCGTGGGTCTCGCAGGGGGGGTTGGAGCAGCCGGGGGGGTGGCGGGGGCTCGGGGGCCCCCCCAGCGGGGACCCCAAAGCCACGGGGGCCTCCTGGCTCTGTGAGGAACACGGCCCGGTGGCCACCGGGGCGGAGACGGTAGCCACGGCCCCCCCGGCAGCCACCGAGGCAGCGTCGGCGGCCACCGAGGCGACGGTGGCCATCAAGGCGGGGGTGGCCACCGTCTCGGCCGGCCGGGAGCCCGCGGCTAGCGTGGCGGTGGCCGTGGTGGCCACGCCGGCCTCCTGGGGCTCGCAGGTTCGGGAGCCGGTGGCCACGGTGGTGGTGGCCGTGTTGGTGGTCCCCATCTCGTGGGTCTCACAGGGAGGGTTGGAACACGGCCTGGTGGCCGCCGCGGCACTGTTGGTGGCCACCGGCTCGGCCGGCCTGGAGCTGGAGCTGGTGGCCACCACGGTGCTGCCGGTGCTGGTCGTCCCCGTCTCAGGGGGCTCGCAGGCTCGGGAGCCGGTGGCCACGGTGGTGGTGGCCGTGTTGGTCATCCCCGTCTCGTGGGTCTCGCAGGGGGGGTTGGAGCAGAACCTGCCGGTGGCCACGGTGGCCGTGTCGGTTGCCCCCAACTCCTGGGCCTCACACGAAGAGCTGGAGCAGAACCTGGCGGTAGCCACAGTGGCCATGTTGGTAGCCCCGGTCTCTTGGCTCTGGCTCGAAGAGCTTGAGAAGGTTCTGGAGCCCATGGCGGACGTGGTGGTGGCCGTGTTGGTCGTCCCCATCTCGTGGGTCTCGCAGGGGGGGTTGGAACAGAACCCGATGGTAGCCACGGTGGCCGTGCTGGTAGCCACAGTCCCCTGGGCCTCAGATGAAGACCCAGAGAAGGTTCTGGAGCCCATGGAGGTCGTCACCGTGTTGGTTGTTCCTGTCTCGTGGGTCTCGCAGAGGGGGTTGGAGCAGAACCTGCTGGTAGCCACGGTGGCCGTGCTGGTAGCCACGGTGCCCTGGGCCTCAGATGAAGACCCGGAGAAGGTTCTGGAGCCCATGGAGGTCGTCACCGTGTTGGTTGTCCCCGTCTCGTGGGTCTCGCAGGGGGGGTTGGAACAGAACCTGCCGGTGGCCACGGTGGCCGTGTCGGTTGCCCCCAACTCCTGGGCCTCACACGAAGAGCTGGAGCAGAACCTGGCGGTAGCCACAGTGGCCATGTTGGTAGCCCCGGTCTCTTGGCTCTGGCTCGAAGAGCTTGAGAAGGTTCTGGAGCCCATGGCGGACGTGGTGGTGGCCGTGTTGGTCGTCCCCATCTCGTGGGTCTCGCAGGGGGGGTTGGAACAGAACCTGATGGTAGCCACGGTGGCCGTGCTGGTAGCCACAGTCCCCTGGGCCTCAGATGAAGACCCAGAGAAGGTTCTGGAGCCCATGGCAGACGTGGTGGTGGCCGTGTTGGTCGTCCCCGTCTCGTGGGTCTCACAAGGGGGGTTGGAGCAGAACCTGCTGGTAGCCACAGTGGCCGTGCTGGTAGCCATGGTCTCTTGGCTCTGACTTGAAGACCTGGAGAAGGTTCTGGAGCCCATGGAGGTCGTCACCGTGTTGGTCGTCCCCGTCTCGTGGGTCTCGCAGGGGGGGGTTAGAGCAGAACCTGCTGGTAGCCACGGTGGCCACATTGGTAGCCGCCATCTCCTGGCTCTCACACAAAGAGCTGGGGGACAAGTTCGAGCCGGTGGCCACCGTGGTGGTGGCCGTGTTGGTCGTCCCCGTCTCGTGCGTCTCGCATGGAGGGTTGGAGCAGAACCTGGCGGTGGCCATGCTGGCCACGCCGGTAGCCACGGTGGCCTGGGCCTCACCCGACGAGCCGGAGCAGAACCTGGCAGTGGCCATGGCAGCGGCCGCGGCGGCCTCGTGGAGCTCTCCAGGTTGCCCGGAGCTCTCCAGGTTGCCCGGAGCCCCCGCGGCTCCCGAGGCCGGGCCCGGGCGAGCCCTCGGCCAGCAGCTGGAGCTGGGGGGCTAGCGCGGCGCCCACGTTGGCCACCAGGCTGGTGGTGGCCGTGTTGGTGGTCCCCGTCTCGTGGGTCTCGCAGGGCGGGTTGGAGCAGAGCAGGGTGACGGTGGCCGCCTCGCTGGCCGCCTCGGGGGCCCCGGCAGCCGCCGACTCCGAGGTGGGAGAAGCCAAGATGGAGACGAGCAGCTCCTGCATGGGCGGCGCCCCCACCCCGCTCGGCGTCGTGATCAGCGTCACCTGCGCCGGCGCCGCCACCGGCTGGGGGCCAACCCACAGTCAGAGGTAGCCCAGGGCCGCCCCAAGCCACAGGCAGGGCCCCGCGGCCACCGACCGCGCGGGGCGGCCACCGCGCCAGCCCACAGGTGGCCACCGGGCCCTGCCGCACGGCCCATGGTAGGGGGCCTCGAGGTGCTACTGGGGGCCTTCAAGGTCCCACTGGTGGCCCTCAAGGTCAACCAGGTAGCCCACAAGGTCCTATTGGTGGCCCTCAAGGTCCCTCTGGTGGCCCACAAGGTTCCACTGGTGGCCCTCAAGGTCCTATTTGTGGCCTTCAAGGTCCAATTTGCGGTCCTCAAGGTCCCACTGGTGGCCCTCAAGGTCCCTCTGGTGGCCCACGAGCTCCCACTGGTGGCCCTCATGGTCCCACTGGTGGCCCTCAAGGTCCCACTTGTGTCCTATAAGGTCCTATTGGTGGCCCACGAGGTCCTACTGGTGGCCCTCAAGGTCCCACTGGTGGCCTTCAAAGTCCTACTTGTGCCCTATAAGGTCCTATTGGTGGCCCACAAGGTCCTACTGGTGGCCCTCAAGGTCGCACTGGTGGCCCACGACCTCCTATTGGTGGCCTATAAGGTCCTACTGGTGGCCTATAAGGTCCCACCGGTGGCCCTCAAGGACCCATTGGTGGTTCTCAAGGTCCTACTGGTGGCTCTCAAAGTCCTATCTGTGGCCTGTAAGGTCCCCCTGGTGGCCCTCAAGGTCTTATTTGTGGCCCTCAGGTCCTATTGGTGGGCCATGAAGTCCTATTGGTGGCCCTCAAGGTCCCACTGGTGGCCCACAACGTCCCACTGGTGGCTCTCAAGGTCCTATTAGTGGCCCTTAAGGTCCCAGTGGTGGCCCTCAAGGTCCCATCAGTGGTCCACGACCACAACCTCCCTCTAATCTATGGATCCTCCCATCTGGTGGCCCCTGGAGCCCAACTAGTGGCCCTTAAGCTCCTATTTGTGGCCCACAAGGTCCCACTGGTGTCCTATAAGGTCCCACTGGTGGCCCTCAAGGTCCTACTTGTGGCCCTCAAGGTCCCACTGGTGGCCCTCAAGGTCCTAGTAGTGGCCCTCAAGGTCCTAGTAGTGGCCCTCAAGGTCCTATTGGTGGCCCTTAAGGTCCCACTGGTGGCCTATAAGGTCCTACTGGTGGCCTATAAGATCCCACTGGTGGCCCTCAAGGTCCTACTTGTGGCCCTCAAGGTCCCACTGGTGGCCCTCAAGGTCCTATTGGTGGCCTATAATGTCCCACTGGTGGCCCTCAAGGTCCTGTTGGTGGTCCTCAAGGTCCTACTGGTGGCCCACAGGGTCCTACTGGTGGCCTATAATGTCCCACTGGTAGCCCACAAGGTCCTACTGGTGGCCCTCAAGGTCCCACTGGTGGCCCCCAACCCCCTGCTGGCCTCCCACATCGGTAGCCACGTGATCCTACAGGTAGCCCCCAAGCTCTCGCTGGTAGCCCCGGCCCCGCCGCACCCCCTCCCGGCCCCGTAGCCGCAGTAGCCCCCTCAGTAGCCGCAGTAGCCCCCCCGGTAGCCCACCTGGACAGCGATGGCGGCGGTGGCCAAGGCGGTGGTGGCGGCGGCCGAGACGGTGGTGGGGGAGGGGCTGAGGACCTGGCTGGAGAGGGTGGTGATGGCCCCCAGCGTCGTGATGGGGGTGGCTAGTGAGGCCGAGGCTCCGTGGCCACCCGCCCCGGCCAGGCTGTTGGACACGGTGCCCGTCACCGTCCCCAGCGTCGTCACCCCTGCACCGTAACAAAGGAGACACTCGTTAGGCTGAGAAGCACGGGGAACAGGGTAATTAGCCCCGGGAACCACGCGGCTACTGACGTCCAGGGCTAAGTAGCCACTCTAATGGCAGGAGAGCAGGTGAATTAGCCCCTTGAACAACGTGGCTACTGACACTGGGGACCAAGTAGCCACTCAAATAGCACAGGAACGTGTTAATTAGCCACGTTAATTATGTGGCTACTGATATTCAAGGCCAAGTAGCCACTCGAAGGGCCTCCAAATGTGTTAATTAGCAGATTTAATGATGGGGCTACCGACATCCAGGGCCAAGTAGCCACTTGAATGGCCTCCAAATGTGTTAATTAGCTGCTTTAATGATGTGGCTACTGACACAGAGGACCAAGTAGCCACTCAAATAGCACAGGAACGTGTTAATTAGCCACGTTAATTATGTGGCTACTGATATTCCAGGCCAAGTAGCCACTCGAAGGGCCTCCAAATGTGTTAATTAGCAGCTTTAATGATGGGGCTACTGACACTGGGGACCAAGTAGCCAATCTAATGGCCTCCAAATGTGTTAAGTAGCAGATTTAATGATGGGGCTACCGACATCCAGGGCCAAGTAGCCACTTGAATGGCCTCCAAATGTGTTAATTAGCAGCTTTAATGATGTGGCTACTGACACTGGGGACCAAGTAGCCACTCGAATAGCACAGGAACGTGTTAATTAGCCACGTTAATTATGTGGCTACTGATATTCCAGGCCAAGTAGCCACTCGAAGGGCCTCCAAATGTGTTAATTAGCAGCTTTAATGATGTGGCTACTGACATCCAGGGCCAAGTAGCCACTCGAATGGCCTCCAAATGTGTTAATTAGCAGCTTTAATGATGTGGCTACCGACATCCAGGGCCAAGTAGCCAATCTAATGGCCTCCAAATGTGTTAATTAGCTGCTTTAATGATGTGGCTACTGACAATGGGGACCAAGTAGCCACTCTAATAGCACAGGAACATGCTAATTAGCCACTTTAATGATGTGGCTACTGATATCTAGGGTCTAGTAGCCACTCGAATGGTGTGGGAAAGTGTTAATTAGCCACATTAATGATGTGGCTACTGACATCCAGGGCTAAGTAGCCACCCAAATGGCCTCGGAATGTGTTAATTAGCTGCTTTAATGATGTGGCTACTGACACTCAGGGCTAATTAGCCACTCGAACGGCACGAGGTGCACTAATTAGCTACGCTAATGGCTTGGCGATGTGCTAATTAGCCGCTCTAACGATGTGGCTACCGACACCAAGGGCCAAGTAGCCACTCGAATGGGCTGGCAGGGAATGTCAGGGACTAATTAGCCACTCTAATGGGGGGGGAACTTGTTAATTAGCCACTCTAGGGGGTGGGGGAGGCTAATTAGCCACCCTAATGACACGGGGCACGGTAATTAGCCACTCTAATGACCCAGGGGGTGGTAATTAGCCATTCTAATGACATCGAACATTTCAGCAAAGCCTTTGACACAGTTTCTCCCAGCGTTCTGCTTGAGAAACTGTCACCTCTGGGCTGGACAGGCTCACGCTCTCCTGGGCGGAAAACTGGTTGTATGGCCGGGCCCAGAGAGTGGTGGGAAATGGTGTGAAATCCAGCTGGAGGCCAGCGACAAGTGGGGTTCCCCAGGGCTCAGTGCTGGGTCCAGCCCTGTTCAATGTCTTCATCAATGACCTGGATGAAGGCATCGAGTGCACCCTTAGCAAGTTTGCGGACGACACTAAGCTGGGTGGAAGTGTCGATCTGCTGGAGGGTCGGGAGGCTCTGCAAAGGGATCTGAACAGGCTGGACCGCTGGGCTGAGTCCAACGGCAGGAGGTTTAACAAGGCCAAATGCCGGGTCCTGCACTTGGGGCACAACAACCCTGTGCAGTGCTACAGACTAGGAGAAGTGTGTCTAGAAAGCTGCCTGGAGGAGAGGGACCTGGGGGTGTTGGTTGACAGCCGACTGAATATGAGCCAGCAGTGTGCCCAGGTGGCCAAGAAGGCCAATGGCATCTTGGCTTGGATCAGAAACGGCGTGACCAGCAGGTCCAGGGAGGTTATCCTCCCTCTGGACTCGGCACTGGTGAGACCGCTCCTCGAATCCTGTGTTCAGTTCTGGGCCCCTCACCACAAGAAGGATGTTGAGGCTCTGGAGCGAGTCCAGAGAAGAGCAACGAAGCTGGTGAAAGGGCTGGAGAACAGGCCTTATGAGGAGCGGCTGAGAGAGCTGGGGTTGTTCAGCCTGGAGAAGAGGAGGCTGAGGGGAGACCTCATTGCTCTCTACAACTACCTGAAAGGACGTTGTAGAGAGGAGGGTGCTGGCCTCTTCTCCCAAGTGACAGGGGACAGGACAAGAGGGAATGGCCTCAAGCTCCGCCAGGGGAGGTTTAGGCTGGACATTAGGAAAAAATTTTTCACAGAAAGGGTCATTGGGCACTGGCAGAGGCTGCCCAGGGAGGTGGTTGATTCACCTTCCCTGGAGGTGTTTAAGGCACGGGTGGATGAGGTGTTAAGGGACATGGTTTAGTGTTTGATAGGAATGGTTGGACTCGATGATCCGGTGGGTCTCTTCCAACCTGGTTATTCTATGATTCTATGAAATTACTAGGTGATAGAAGATCCAGCTTTTGTGTAAGCCCTGCTTACACAACAACGTGAGATGTTTACCAGTAAACAGAATTCGGCCTGACTGACACATTACAAACCATACCATGTTTGCAGCAGTGGAACCAAAAGGCTTACATGAGCCCTAAGCCTAAACACCCTCACACAGTTCCTTCTCCTCTTCCTACGTGGTTTTCTGTCTGTTGAGTAACCTCACACTGCTCTCAGCATTCTTAGAGCCGTGCCCAGGGAAGTTTCTAGTCTGCTGCTCACACTGGAATTGTCAATTCCCATTAATACTGATAAGATGCTTCTAAGGTGCAGGAGCTGTGCTTTTTTTCATTACAGTTGTGGAATTACAGAAGTGTCTCTGCCTACGATGTTTTATAATCATTTCCAGAAGCCTTCTTGTAAAAGCTATCAACTGCTGCTTTACACCTAAATCCCAGTTTGATATCATCAGTGTGATGGGACTAACATGGAATTCAAATACTGGTGATGATGGTTATGGATCAAATTTTAATTTTGATCTGCTGCTTTTTTGATGTAAGTTTCAATGCCCACCAACTTACAACATCTTCAGCAGGAACTCAGTGAACTTTGCACCTCACTGACACTCAGATGCTTCAACCAAAACAAGTGTTGAGATTTTCTTTTCAAAAAATAGCTGGCAAAACAAGCCTGGGCAAGCACCCATTTCTTCACTTGTCCTGGTTACAGCTTAAGCAAATCTCAACACTATCTCGTCAATCACCTTTTCAAAATCTTACCCTTTCTCATTCTAGAAAAAAATATTAAGGCATAAGTCACAGAATCATAGAACAGTTTGGATTGGAAGGGACCTTAGAGATTATCCAGTTCCACAACATTGCCATGGGCAGAGACACCTCCCACTGGATCAGGAGCTTCAAGCACCATCCTTGAACATCTCCAGGGATGGGGCAGCCACCAGTTCTCTGGGCAACCTGGGCCAGGGCCTCCCCACCCTCATCATGAAGAATTTCTTCCTAATGCTTAACCTAAATCTTCCCCCTCCCAAATTAAAGCCAATCCCCCTTATCCTATCACTAATATTACCCTTGTAAATAGACTCCAGCTTTCTTGTAGGCCTCCTCCAGGTACTGGGAGGCAGCTCTATGGTCTCCCCAGAGCCTTCTCTTCTCCAGGCTGAACAGCCCCAGCGCTCTCAGCCTGTCAGCAGGCTCAGTCAGTGACCTTACCAACATAAACTCTGCCCTTCAGAGTTTCTGAGCCTGCTTATTATGGAAAAGATAAAAAGAATTACCCACAGCCTCTCAGAGAAAAGTGGTATTAACAGCGAAATGTTTGATGAGAAAGTTAAACTGACCAGAAAAGCTCAAAACTGCCTAGAAAAAAAAAAATCACATACAAAAACGAACAATTCCCATCAATGCATTTTTAACTTTAGTTATTGATTTTGCTGGATGAACAGCACAATTCCCCAGCAGGGTAGCTGGGCATCGCCAGAGGCTAATGCACCATGGTGATGGGTACCTCTGTGAAGTCTTTATCTAGTGCTTCCACTGAAGTCAGACAATCTGCTTCTTGCTTCTCTCCTACTGAAGCCTGCTTTCTCATAGTCAAATAGTCTCACATTTCAGATTCTAGAAGTTTCTGCTCAGCTACATTTTTTCCCTTTTAGACTCAAAATTTAGAAAGGATACAGAGCTAAGAACACTTGTAAAAGGCTTCCATCCCTGAAGCTCCCATGCTATATATCACATAGTGAAGTTCTTCATCTGCGAGTCAAGGATGAGGACTGAGTCCCTCTGTGGTGGGTCCTGCTCTCAAAATAGAAAGTGAAAAGGGAAGGAAATTGTCCTCATATGGGAGAGACACTTGCACCTTGTCAAGTTTTATGTGGTTTATTTATTTTCATAAGGAAGCCGTAGTGTTTGGGCATTTCTTAGCATTATTTATAGGCATTCCTATAGAGCACATAATCGCAGTATCTGAGTGCCTCACACTATTTACGAGATGCCATTTATCTCTAGAGGGTAGAGCTCTCTTTCTTTTTGCTGTGAAGATGGCTTCTCGCAGAGAAAAGGTACAGAAGATTAATGCCTTCTGCACTTGGCATCTTGTGACATGGCTCTTTGGTGAAATGTTAGTCTTTAATCACACACTAAAGCAGGAAATTTGGGATCAGTTTGATCCTTTCTGGAATGTACCTTTTTCCCTGAATATAGAATACAGTCAATTTAAAAAATAAATAAATAAACAGGAAGAGAACAGGAAATTCCATAGAAAAACCAACAGATGCATTTTTCCTCTCCTGAAAAGTCACACACAACAAAGTATCTTCCTTAAAGGAATAAGCAGTAGTTTCTCTAACTGGCACAAGTTCGCATATCCAGTGAGATGATCCTGAATGGCCTTGATGAACAAACTTGGTTTCCTCAGCCCCACTGAAGAAAAAATTTGTCCACAAAACATAGAGAAAAATGCCATCAGCTAATAAATACCAAGTCTTTGATGATGATGACTCTCCAAAGATATATACAGGAAAAAGAGTAAGCAGAAATGATGTCAAAGGAGTTATTTAAGAGGATGAGGTTTCTCACAGCTCAGGAGTCTTTTCTCAAAGTGGATGGGTTTCCATTAAAGAAGAACTGTAAGATTTTTAAATAGAACAAATATAAGCTTAAACAATATGTTTCAGTCACTAAGGAAAAATTTTCTCATCCTAATTCACACCCCAAAGGATGTTACTGATCCTTAGAAGACCTGGTTAGCAAAGAATAGAGAAAGGTCAAAGAAAGAAAACCATCAATAAGGGTAACTTAGATTTTAAGCTCATTGGCTTCCCTTGGTTATATATCTTCAGTGTCTGATATGTTGAGCTTAAGCATAACTGGAACACAACCAACTAACTAGCATTTCCTCACTGGAACAACCACTGAAAATTTTCTACCACCATACCCTTCACTGATTAAATTAATTTACATGGACTTTGCTGACACACAAATTTCACAAACATCTCCATGATTAAGATTTCTGAAGGAAGGGAAACTGCCAAAGGATGAAATTCAAGAGAATATAATTCAATTCTAAATAATCCCTAAATAGCACCAAAAGACACAGTATGAACAGGCACTTCCAGAAGATTAGCACATAGATCTTTGGGAAGCATCTCCAGAAGTATATTCACAGAATCACTAGGTTGGAAAAGACCCCCAGGATCATAGAGTACAGCCATTCCTATGAACCATTAAACCATGCCCCTCAGCACCTCATCCACCTGCCCTTTAAACCCCTCCAGGGATGGTGACTCAACCACCTCCCTGGGCAGCCTCTGCCAGTGCCCAATGACAGACACTTCCTGTGAAAAATTTTTTTCTGATGTCTAGTCTGAACCGCCCCTGCGGAGCTTGAGGCCGTTCCCCCTTGTCCTGTCCCCTGTCACTTGGAAGAGGAGCGCAGCTCCCTCCTCTCTACAACCTCCTTTCAGGTAGTTGTAGAGAGCAATGAGGTCTCCCCTCAGCCTCCTCTTCTCCAGGCTAAACACCCCCAGCTCTCTCAGCTGCTCTTCTCTGGACTCACTCCAGAGCCTCAACATCTTTCTTGTGGTGTAGAGCACAGAAATGAACACAGGATTCGAGGTGCGGTCTCGCCAGTGCCGAGTACAGAGGGAGAAGAACCTCCCTGGACCTGCTGGACACGCCGTTTCTGATACAAGCCAAGACGCCACTGACCTTCTTGGCCACCTGGGCACACTGCTGGCTCATGCCAGGCTTCTCCTAGTCTGTAGCTGCATGGGGTTGTTGTGCCCCAAGTGCAGGACTCGGCATTTGGCCTTGTTAAACCTCATGCCATTGATCTCAGCCCAGCGGTCCAGCCTGTTCAGATCCCTTTGCAGAGCCTCCCTACCCTCCAGCAGATCCACAGTTCCACCCAGCTTAGTGTCGTCCGCAAACTTGCTAAGGGTGCACTCAATGCCTTCATCCAGATCATTGATGAAGACATTGAACAGGGCTGGACCCAGCACTGAGCCCTGAGGAAACAAACAAGGTGGTGTCAACTTAGACCGATACACATTATTTCTATAACATGACGCATTTACCAGTTGCCAGATACTTCCCTGTCCACTTCTTCTAGTCCTTTAGAAACAGGACCGTGATTCTTCATATGTTGCATGCAGAAATTGTGGTTATAAAAGAGCTGAATTCTTAGATAGCTGTTGAGCACTTTAGAAAAGTCTGCCTAATTCTTCCAGTGTCAAAATAGGAACAAAGCTCTCTTGACAAATTATTTCCATGATGATGAATGTGGGATGCTCTGGAAATCAGCCCCAGGATTAGGGTTCTTTTCACTTCTTACTCTAGTAAGTCCTCAGAGGTCCAGTTCAATCTGAATATCAGAAATATAAATATCAGGAATGTTAGGGATGTAAACTATATTCCAAAAGGAAAGTAAAAGAGCATATCGCTGTGCTGGTATGGCAAAGAAACCATCATACTTTCACCGCCTAACAAATTCTAAGTGAGAAATGCTATAGTGCACAACTGGGGTCAGAGTCCTGAATGCATTCATCCTCCTAGCACACCCTCACAAGGGGCACAAAGAGCTGCTGCAGTTGATTTTGGTTTGGTCTGGTTTTTTTTTTGTTTGTTTTAACAGAATAAGCAGTAGGGTAGGGTCCCAGCCTCCAGCCATGCCCCTCACAGTGTGTGGCAGCATGGAGTCACATTTCCCAGACCACCTTCTACCCAGACAGCCAAGGTGCAGCTTCATTCCTCAACCCAGTGTGTTTAGCCATTTCCCATAAATGGGAAAGAATGGAAAAGATTCAAATGTGAATCAAAGATTCAAAGACAAAGAAAAATAATTCAGCTTAAACTACTGAAATTACATTGGTATCAGTGGGGAAAATTTACAGTAGAATCAACTCAGGATTCCTCATTCGGAATGTACTTTCTTTGCAAAGAGAAAATCATCTGGGTAAAGATCAAAAAGGCACAAGAGACAAGCGACACTGAAAGATATGAATAAAGGTGCAGTGTAAATCAGGAATTTCTTGAGGAAGAAAATCTCATTTCAGAATACTATGCATCACTGTTCCCATTCAGTTCAGAAAAAACATTTATACAAATAGAAAGGTACAGCAGAGGGCACCAAAAATAATCCAGGTTTTTAGAAACTGCATGATGGTGAGCGAAGATTTGCTGGGAATGGTCTCCATAGTTTGAAAAGGATGAGCGAAGGGAGGAGGGCAATTCAGTTTCCAATAGAGTATGAAAAGGCAGGTGGTGGACTGATGTGTGTGAACAGTTCCTCAGGTGCTGTATTGATAACAAACAACAATCAGCTGAAGATGGGGAGAGCAATAACATAAAACAACTCAGTTACATTTCATAAATTGTGCTGGCACAGGATAAGAGGCCAAAGTCAGCAATAGATATAAGCAGATCAAGAAACAAATGAGCACACACAAGGACTGATCTTCTTGTTTAATCCAGCACACAGCAGGAGGGAACACAGTGAAAACTATTCAGCCATGAGCACGGAAGTTCAGAGAAAAGAATGAGACCTGTGAGGTAAGGTTTGCTTTGGTTTATGGGGTGAGGAGGGGGGAGGTGGGAGCATGTGTTAAAGAACAAAAGTATAGGCAACCAGATCTGTATCCCAGCAAAGGATGAGGTGCTGTGGGCTCAGCTACTGCACATCAGACTTCAACACTGGTGGAGCATGATTTTCTTCCCATGGCAGAGGTTCCCAGAGTCTTCTACCAGATCCAGCACTGGAAATCACATTTACCTGGTGCTGAACCTGGAGGAAGAAGCAGTGGTATTTTCATACAAGACTATGTAAGCTGAATTCTCAGGTGAAAGCTCTCTATGATACTATATTCTAAACCAAGTATCCTTACCAGATTGCATGTGGAAAGAACAGGGAAAAGGAGAGAATAATAACAGCAGATTTTTGTTGCTCTCTTGCAGATGTTTTGCTAAACTGGGATGGAGTTTGTCCATACTCCTGTGAAAGTTCCTCATTGCAGACTGTGCTGATGACATGGTGGTCCCTGTGGCACTCCTGCTACACAACACCAGTCACAGCTCAGAAGAACACTTCACAAGGCCTGATATGATGCTTTGCAAGTGCTAAATTTTTCTCCTTTCACACTGAGGGGAAACAAAGCATGGGAAGGCATCTTCTGCCACTGGAATGCATTTGATAACACTTCCCAGGTGCTGCATGCCAGTCTCAGTAAGAGCTGCTCATTATCGTAAAATTTACATGCTCTCTGGGCTGAAAGTCGGTCTTCAGTGCAATAATAAAAGGCATATTAATTTGACAAAATCATCAAAAGATCACGTAAAGATTCCATAGAGCATGCAAGGGCATAGCCAATCATCTTTCCCAAGGACCTGAAAAAAAAATAACAGCAAAATAAAGCACTGGCACCTTTTTCGTGGTATTCCCTTAGGATAATCCCTTAAAATTAACAACATGGATCTCAGCATCTCACACATTTAAAGCACAGTAAGAGCACCAACTGGTATTCTGGAGCAGTCCTGCAGGCTGCTGCGTGTGCTCTTTGCTGAGAATATGAGATACCCTTCGATGAGTGCACTATCATCGGCACTGTGACACTTCAGCAGTGAAGGACATGTGCTGAGCAATGTCGGGCTGTTCTGGTGACAGAGCACTGTACACTTCTGTAAATACCTTAACAAGCCGTAGTGTTTTAGGTTAGGATACTTGAAATGCTAAGCAGTAGCGATGCAGTTCAAAATACACTGTGGGAAACGAGGCATAAAACACCTCTCTGGCAATGCCACGTATGTTTCTCTAATAGGTTCATCTCTGGGTATTTAACTAAAGCATGGCTCAAGGCCAGTGTGGGTCTATACCTCCTGTCCTGCCCTGGATCCACAAGCTGTCATCTCACATCCAGGCCTGACTGTGGCAGGGAGATCGTTTCTCTGTGCAGTGATCCATAGGCCAACAAGTTCACTCTTAGGACGAAAACCAAAAGCAATATTTATTCTGGCTCCGACAAAAATAAACAGACCAAAATACTTGAGTGCCTAGCCAGGATATGGGGGTGCAACTTCCCAAAGTTACAGGAAACAGATCCCATCCTGTTCAGATCCCAATCTGAACGCAGCCATGGTCACTCGGATCCAATCTGACACACACACTGATACCAGATCAGGAAAACAGTCAGGTAATGGGAGAGAGGCAGAGAGAAAGGAAGAGAGAGAGAAGGGAAAAAGAATCACCACGCTGATGGCAGCAGCAGTTCCTCGGAAACATGGGGTCACTGCAGCAGCTTCTTCCAGGCTGCATGGTCCAGGCTAGTTCCATCGAGGTGATGGGTGAGAGCGCCATGGCTCCTTGCGAGCTCTTCCACCAGGCCAGTCCGTGCCCACCAGCATGTGTTGGGCTCTTGCCGTGAGTCCCTTGGAGGGTCCAGTGGATGGAACGGGGGCAGCACCCACAGCTCCATCTCATCCCCTGTGGCAGCAGCTCAGGACCTTGAGCTTGGCCTGATGAGGGGAGCGGGGCTCGCTCCTGCACCTCCCTCCACTGAAGCCGGCGCCACAGATGAGGCCCTCAGGCATGTCCCAAGCTCTGTCCTTGGGGAGCCAGGCTGCTGCACCACCTCCACTAGTCGTTTCCAGTCCCACAATGAGCAAATATTCAGCCTTCAGACAAAATGTTTAAGGCAAAGGAAGAAGCAAAGTCATGCTTTACACTTACCTTGATACAGCAAAGGCACCATTAGAAACTGCCAAACACCTCTGTCCTGTTAAACATTTCATACATGGACACACACCAAAAAAAAAGCAAAAGAACAAGATGGTTTTTTGACTCAGAGCTAAAGACATAAGTCAGATTCAGGAAATCCCTTGTAAATCCATAGGATAAAATCTGGTTTCTCTATGAATGACCTCACCGTTTTATCATTCTGTACTGTGGCTCTGCAGCATCATCTTCTGATCTCCAGAGATTAGTATTTGAGATCAACCCTTTTTATAGCTTAAACTTCATTTTATGTACAGCCATGCCAATGAACTATGGCTACTTTTTTCCAGAACAGGTAACTCTGAAAACATTTTAATACTAGATCTGAAATATGCAAAGTTCTCATAACCATACAACAGGGAATTGTACCATTTCTTATTACACTGATTTATAAGATTACAAAAAAAACAACACCTCTGTACACAAAAGCCGTTAAACAATTGGATAATATGGATTCAAGGAGTACATGACAGATTCATACCAGCTTTCAAGAATGTGGGCATCATGATCATATCGTCGATCAGCTGTTCTGGCTAACTGGGAAAGTTCCACTTGGCTGGAAGTTGGCAATTGCGATGCCCATTTACAAGAAGGGCTGTAGGGAATATCCAGGGAACTCCAAGCCTGTCAGTCTGACCTCAGTGCCAGGGAAGGTCATGGAGTGGGTCATCTTGAGTGCCATCACACAGCACATGCAAGACAACCAGGTGATCAGGCCCACTCAGCATGGGCTTATGAAAGGCAGGTCCTGCAAAACTACCCTGACCTCCTTCTATGACAAGATGACCCACTTGATGGATGAGGGAAAGGCTGGGGATATAGTGTACCTGGACCTTAGTAAAATCTTCAACACCATTTCACACAGTATTCTGCTTGAGAAACTGTCTGTCAGTGGTCTGGACAGGTGTACCTTCTGCAGGGTAGAAAACTGGCTGGATGTCCAGGGCCCAAAGAGCTGTAGTGAATGGAGTTCAGTAAAGTCGGAGGTCAGTCACAAATCGTGTCCCCAGGACCCAGTGTTGGGTCCAGTTCTGTTCAATAACTTTATCAGTGACCTGGATGAAGGAATTGAATGGACCCTCAGTAAGTTTACAGATAACACCAAGCTGGGCAGAAGTGTTGATCTGCCGGAGGGCAGGGAGGCTCTGCAAAGGGATCTGAACTGGCTGGATCCATGGGCTGAGACCAACAGGACGAGGTTTAACAAGGCCAAGTGTCGAGTCCTGCACTTGGGACACAACAACCCCATGCAGCGCTCCAGGCTTGGGGAAGAGTGGCTGGAAAGGTGCCTGGCTGAGAGGGACCTGGGGGTGTTGGTTGGCAGTTGGCTGAACATGCGTCAGAAGTGTCAGAACTTCTCAAATGGTTTTGCTGAAAAATTTTACTGCGACAGACTTCAGTTGGTTCTCTGATGCAGTACTTCTTCCAATATTATAAGACAGTCTAACAGAAGATGCTTTAAGAGTGTTCCTTTACACACCTTGTTTCTTCAAATGGAAGGATTCCTGTAACCATCCCAGATACTTTTAGTGAGCTTTCTAAGCCTAAATTCAAGTTTATTTTGGAGAACTTTTGGCAACGTGTGCCTGCTTCCAAATCTAGATTAAGACATACACACATGAGTAAGGTCTATTGTAGTATGTGGTTTTGGACATGAAAGGAGAACCTCTCATCCTTCTTGCTGAACAAGGCTAGGGGAAGAGTGGCTAGAAAGCTGCCCAGAGGAAAAGAACCTGGGGGTGTTGGTTGACAACCGACTGAACATGAGCCAGCAGTGTGCCCAGGTGGCCAAGAAGGCCAATGGCATCTTGACTTGTATTAGAAACAGCATGACCAGCAAGTCCAGGGAGGTTACTCTGCCCCTGTTACTTGGCACTGGTGAGACCACACCTCAAATACTGCGTTCAGTTCTCGGCCCCTCACCACAAGAAGGATGTTGAGGCTCTGGAGCGAGTCCAGAGAAGAGCAACGAAGCTGGTGAAGGGGCTGGAGAACAAGTCTTACAAGGAGCAGCTCAGGGAACTGGGGCTGTTTAGCCTGGAGAAGAGGAGGCTGAGGGGAGACCTCATTGCTCTCTACAACTACCTGAAAGGAGGTTGTAGAGAGAAGGGAGCTGGGCTCGTCTCCCAAGGGACAGGACAAGAGGGAATGTTGTCAAGCTACACCAGAGCAGGTTCAGACTAGATATCAGAAAGAAATTTTCCACAGAAAGGGTGGAAAGTCGGGCACTCCCTAGGGAGGTGGTTGAGTCACCATCCATGGAAGTATTTAAAAGACGGGTGGATGAGGCGCTGAGGGACATGGTTTAATGGCAGATGGGATTGGTTGGACTCGATGTTCCTGAGGGTCTTTTCCAACATGATGATTCTATGATTCTGTGATTCTAAGATACCAGGAACTTCAGCAGAATTCCAGTGGTCTGAAACATTGCATAGAAAAACTATACAATTTATCACGACTAGGAATACTTTCTTGACAGGCATCAAGATTTTTAAATCTTCTGATGGATAAAAAAACAATGGCTTTCTCTTCCAGAGCCTCTCCCCGTCTTTTATCCTTTATGTGTTAACCTGATAATCGTAAGTATCTGTCAAAGTTTAGCCCAGAGGAAACGGTTCTGCACTTAAAGGGTTTAGGGTTCTTGAAATTAGCTAGAAATAGAATTTTCATTAAAGGAAGAAAAACAATCCATATTTTAGCTGTTAATTTTAATCTTTTGTAAATGGTGTAACTCACAGCTTAAGCACTGGAAATCATAACTTGCTCTACAAGTTGAAACACCAAAAAAGCTGAGTTCTGCCAAGTTACTGGCCTATTAATCTGTTATAATCCACAATCTTAAAACAGCATCTTCAGAAGGATTGTGGCTATATCCACCTGTACAAGTGCTGAATATTTTATTATGTCTTACAGAAATACCAATGCATTGTAGAAATGCCACCCTGTGATGCTTTAATGCTTTTTATATCTGACTGGCTAAAGACATCTCTTTGCCAATGCAGAAGTTAGCAGGTAGCTAATGTCCTACCTCCACTCAAGAAGTCACTGGGAGTTAGTCTTTCAGGCAGGATAAAAAAAAACAAAACACAAACCACTGGCAAGTGCCAGAAGCAAAACCAAACCCTGCAAACCATCCTTCTTAGATTGTACTTCAGCAGTGATGCACCTGCAAATCACATATGACACCTGGCATACAGGGAGGTTTCCTTACACCACACTGCTAACACAGCATCAGAGTGAGGTGGTGATTGATAACACCATTGCTGCACGAAAAGGAGATACCCACTGCACCATCCATCCAGTAAATTGTGGCGTCCTTATGCACATTTGCAAATCAAAGATGTTGTACAAGGCTTGTCTACCAAATACAATAAGTGATTAATTCCTTCTCTACAGACCTGTACCTTCCCTTGTTACACTAGAATAAGGTGGTGGGCACATGTTTAAAACCAAGATTAATATAAAAAATCAAAGCCAATACAAACTATCAGAAGAGAATTTTATATCTTCAATTCACTTAAGTAAATAGCCAAAGCCATTACTTCAGTGGTGTGTGTGCCTCTTCCAAAGTCATACTTTGTCATCATGTCATACTGCTTCACAGGACTCCAGAAACACTTCCAAACTTCAGAGATATCTTGGGCTTTGAGTGGAGCCCAATTCTCACTAATGAAACCTCACTCCCTGAGGAGCTATCACAGGCACAGGCATTGAATTCCACCCAAAAGGACCAAGAAATCACATGTACTTGCAGATCAGGCAATCTCTTTTTACATGCCTCCATTTTCTGTTCAGGATTAATGGCAGACAGGAGCAAGTAGGGTCTGATACTCATTTACACACCAGGAGTGAAAAATGGCCTTATCATGGGCATTAGCATCATTGCAGTGTAACCAAAAAAAAACCCAAGGATATGAGAGGTCATATCTCAAAGATTTACATCCATGATATGAACCCTCTCTGCTCCCAGAAACCAGGAAAGCTTGAGAATAACAGTGAGGGAAAACTTTTTTTTTTTTCCCACATAAACACTGCTAGAAACACACAGTAGAAAATCATAACAACTTTAAACTAAGCTGTAGAGTTTTATGGTAAGGATATAATTTTCTGCTAAGTTTTATAGATGTGCCCAGAAATAAAACACTAGGCCTCTACTGAGTTTTATAGGGCTTTTCTGTAACAATTACAAACAGTGTTATTCAAACAGTACTTGTGAATCAGTCTGCCAGCAGCCCTGCAGCTACAACTGCATCGTATAAACCAGGCCCTGAATAATTTGGGATAATGAACAAATTCATAACAAGTCGGTGGCTGTTTGTCAGCAATCTGTGAAAAGGCAGAGTGGTAAATTAATTGAAAAGAAAACTCCTGGCTGTGAATAGTTCACTCAACTTTAGTGCTTTGCCTTTAAGGGACTGCCTGAAGGGCTAGTAGCTACACAGCATTCTTGCCAGGTAATTTGTGCAGCATTTTTTTTAGCAACAGAGAAATTAAAAATCTCTTGTGGGAAAACTCAATGAATTTAATAGAGATTAAATCAATATGGCTCTGTAGGTATTACTCTATACCCTCCCATACAATCCTCTCTCCCAGCCTCAGCCTCAACTACAGCTAACAGTACGACCAGAGCAGCCAAAGAGAATCTTGAAGTGGTGATCACAACTGCAGGGAAAATCTCCAGGGAAAGCATTTCTAAGGCCCTACCAGATTTTAATTTGTACCTGGAAGAAGAGGACTGCATGAAACTGAGGAGTGAGTCAGATCTTCAAACAACTCAAGCATGTTGATGCAGCCTAACTAGGAACCAAATTATGGCAAGAGCCTCTACAGCAGCTTAGTACAAGGAAAGCTTAAATGCTTTTCAACTTAAACGCCTTTCCCCTGAACAGGCAAGTAGCTCACAGAATTAATATAGGAATTCTATCTCAATGAGGGGACCACAGGTGCTTTAATATTCCCATAGAAAATCTGGCCTTCCTAGCTAACAGCTAATACGCTGCCTTTGCCTCTCCCGTACACTTACACCTCCTTCACTTCATGGGAAGCTAAATGCAGAGCAGTCAAAAATATGGAAAGCAGGACAAAGCCTGCTCTTACCCAGATGAATAAAAGCCTGTGAGGCCCGCACAATGAAACTAACCATAGGGGATGTTGCCAACATCAATGGAGCCTCATGGATACAGGGAGATCCTAACAAAACACCCTTTAGGAATAAATGCCTCCCAGTAAAGGTGTCTGCAATGGTGAGAATAGGATCAGCATTGTACCCTACTTTGCACTGGCATTAGCCAAGATTTCATGAGCCTATACACCCACCACCACCCCTGTATTCCATTTCCACAGGGCTGGAAGGTAGTCCAACAAATGGAAAGATGGTGCTGCCCCTGAGGATCTCCAATTTTAGCTCTAACTATGCTTTTCTCTCTTCCTGAGACACCATGTGGAGAAACAGATTCAAGTCTGCAAAAGCCACTGGTTCGCATGGGAAGTTCAGCAGCACCTGGGGCGCAAGGGTGGCAGGCAAGACCAGAAGACTCCATCAGCAAACAGGTACCCAGCTGCAAGGGAAAGTCCTTAATTTGTGTCCCTTAAATTTTACACTTTCTCCTGATTAGCTTTTAAAGCTGAGCTTCAGCATCCAAGTGGATGACTAAGGGAATAAAGCATAGCTGACATCAACCTGCTCCTAAGAGCCATTTGGATTTGGTAGCTTTGTTTAGTATGGAACGCATTCATTAAAGTGCGGTTGCCACACTAATAAGTGTAGATATTGCTAATTATAATACGAGATTTTAAATGCAACTTGAGTGTCTCCAGTGGCTTTTAAAGTGGTGTAATACCACAACCAATTAAAATTTAATTATAACTATCAGTTTAATTTAGTTTACATCTACAGCTAAAAAAAACCACTTAAAAACTCCAAACTGTACTGCTACTCTGTAACTCTATTCCAAATAACCACACTGGGTACAGGGACAATCAGAACATTTGCTTTGATAAATAACTGTATCTTTCTGCCCATCCAGGCTTACAAGTCATCTTACTGTTAGCTTAGAGTGGAAACATGCACGCACTTCCCTTTTCTTAAGGGATGCATTTTTCCACTCAGTGCTTAAAGAACCAGTTAAATAAATCCCACTGGTAATTACAGCATGTAGTATCATCTGAGGTACAATCTGTTGCACTAAAAATCTCCCTGGTGACATCTAAAAGACAGACAGAATGGAAGATTTCTGGAGTCTGTTCTGCTGTCCTGAAGCCAACATCACTGAAACGAACAGCAACAGGACTGGTCTCAGAAAATCACCTTAAGCCTCTAAGAATAAAGCTTTGTCTTTTAAGGGGGTCCATGAAACCTGACTCTTTCTCTTGCCCTTTGGAAATCTATAGCCCACACCCTGATCTGCGAGGATCATTTTTATTGCATACAGTGCAGGTACTCAGAGGCCCCCAGCTGTATAAGTGCACAGCAAAACACCCAAGCTCTGGAAACCTGGCAGAAGAGAATAGGAGGGGAAGCAGAGGCACAAGGAAGTGAACTAAGTCATTTGCTCAAGATCACATAACACATTGTTAATGGACCAAGACCTTCTGGTTCCCCATCAGGTTAAGGAATTAAAGATCCCCAACATGAGGTGAACTCATAGCACAGAAAATGATACTTTTCTTTTAACACTTACATAGCCCCTCATCTGCCTGTAGAAACACAACACAGAGAATGCTGTCAGACACAAGGTACTGGTCTGGGACACTCACAGCTCTGATCCACTCTGGAAGTGCTGATGCTCCACCTGGCCTTCAAACTGACAGCAGATTTCAAGATCAGGTACTGACCAAAGAACTTCTGCTTGCATCAGCAAACAGTGCCTCTCTTTAGTTTCTCTTTACCACACTACATCCAGGACATGTCAGGCATTATAAGCATCAGGCATTATAAATATCAATATCATTTAGCTATTTTTCTAGAAGAGAAACTCTCAAAAATCAGATCTGTTCCTGTTAAAATTCCAGTGCTACCATTGGCGGGAATGGGAAGACAACTGAGTGCAAAGAAAGGAGACTGGGATTTCAGCCTGGCAGGTACTGTGTGACTCACCCGCCCCACACAGCAAACCTCCCCTGCTCAGCACAGCACCAGACTCCAAAGAAAAGACAGAATTGGCTTTGGGGCAGAAGTATGGCCTGGGTAGACCCAAAGAAATGCTGTTCTCTAGAACCTGAGCAGGAAAAAGCCCTACTAGTGGCAGCAGTTGTACTTAATAATCTGCCAAGCCGATAATTACAGCTTTTCTAAAAGACATTGAAGTTCCAACTGATGGAGCAGTGGAGGATCTGTACTAGATTGGCTCCAATCTGGAGCCTCTTTTGCCTTTTGGTTAAAGACCATTCAGCCCAGTTGGGATTCCAAAGGCTGCACAGAAAAACTCAGGTTCACTTCAAAGCACTTGTGTCTACCAAAGAGCAGTCAATTAACTAGACATTTATGGATAGTTTAAAATTTGAGTCTCATGCATACTTTCTAGAAAAAACTAGCATGTGGTTAAAGTGGTCAAGATATTTATGCCTTAATGCAGAGTTCATTCTAGCACAGAACTAGGCGAGAAATGCAGCTGCATCGTTATGGCACAACTGGCTGGCCAAACCAAAATAAAAAGTGACTTGACCTAAGATGACCATTAATTGAGAGTGTCATTCATGAAGCAGCAAGCATCCTAAAAGGCTTCCTTTTGAATGCCACATTAAAGCACTTTACCTGACGGCAAGAACCAATCCATGACGTGGTTCTTTCCCAGAGACTAAAATTTCCAGTTCCCCACAGCAGCAGCCAAGGAGTCAAGTGCACTGCAGGCACAAGAGCTGTGGTGGCAGTTGTGTCACAGAAGATACACCAGGACTAAGTGCAATCCAGGATGAGAGGAGTAAAGTACAGAACTCGCTTCAGAACTTACACGCAAGGAAAAAAATCCTTCAATAAGGAGGGCAGAGTGTATGTACCTGCAGAGGAATGGATCATAACACGGAACTGACCAATGCTGGCAGACATCCAGCACCTGGGGGCCAAACCACAACCTCATCCACTTGCCTTCCTCTTTCAGGCATTAAATCGGGGCTCACCTCCTCGCGGCTCCACAGGATGTCAACCTTGCTTGGCCAATAGGCACTATTTAAAAACCACTCCTAGTGTATCAATGCCATCACTAGACAGTTACAGGACATGCCACGGTCACATTCCACAGTAATACACTGCCATGGACAAAGATTGTTGCAGCATCAAGAAGAGAAAACACCTCACACTATGACTCACGCTCAGTGTGTAGTATCAAATGTTCTAAATAAACTGAGCAACACAGAATCCAGCTGGCAGTGCAGGCAGCGGCTAAGCACATCTGAAGATCAGCTTAGCCACCATCTGAGGTGGTATCCAAGCATACTCCTGGCTGCCCTTGGAGCCAATTCCCATCCCTTTTTCACTCACAATCACAGCCAGTGCAGTCAGCACAGCTGACTGGCAGCAAGACTGGCAACTGAAAAGAAAGTAAAGTTCCCTGAATTAAGACATAGGAGCAGATCAGAACAAACACCAGGATGGCAGCATGCCAGAATAAAGAGTTACAAGCCGACTTTTCAAAGAGAATTATATCCATCTGATACAAGTTAAAAGCAAAACTATACTTGATTTTTTTTTAAAGTCTGATTTTTTTAAATCTGTGCTGGTGTTGACTAACAGCTATGCTCTACTTGCCTGAGTTCCACCCAACCTGCACGGTGAGTGAGCTGAAACCAGAGCTTCACTTATATACAGGAAGCTTGGTCTGGCATCAAAAATAAAGATTTATTAGAATTTGGGTGTAAGAAACATCCCTCTCAGGTGTCCTTTTAACATTTGTTTGGCAACTATCACTGGCATTTCTTTTAAAAAGGATTTAAAGTCAACAACCAAAGCTGTTTATTGCATTGACATGAGTCTCCAAGCAGTGTTCATTCAGCATAAACGCCTGGGCTGTGCAAGCAGAAAAGGCTCACATTCACTTGTTGGAGAAGAGGAAGACTACACTACGAGAAATGCTGTCACACAACAGGCTCCTACCACAGCAGAGATCATTCCTTTGACCAAGGGAATTGCAGACTGGCAACCTGCAAACACAAGCACTCCGCTCTGTCACTTACACATGGTACAATTGTTAAATTGAACACTGCATTGCTATTGAAATTATTCCCTCACAGCAGCTGCTGCATGCCTGGAAACTGCCAACAGTGCTGGATTTTCACTCTTGTGCAATTTCAGTGGATGAGATGAGATGAGAAAACTTTTCTAAAAATATAATTTACATATTTAACAGGTCAAAGTAAAACAGCAACAAAAGGAGACACTAGGGGAAAGCCACAGAAAACATAGGGTGTGATACAGGTTTAGAACAACGGCTTAGGAGATGGGAAACCTGTCTTAAATATAGAGCAGAGTTGACCCTGGACATCGCATAAAATCCAGGAAAGATACAAACCTTGTTAGGATAGAAGGAAGGACATCTTCATGTCCTGGTGCTTCAGTTTCCCTTCTCCCTCCTTCCCTTGAGCTCAAGAGAATTTGGGATATCCCTGAATATGATCTACTCAGGCATTCCCATGATTGGCACCTTCCAAAAGGCCAGTTTCTAACGAAGATGAGACCTTCCCAAAAGAAAACAAATACCCCTACTCAATAAGCTGCTGTGAAAACTTGCATTCCAGACTTGGAGTATTCTGTTTTGAGAAAACATTGATAAGATACGCAAAGCAGGGGGAAAGGAGCTAGATTAGACTGAAAAATGCCTGCAACATTTGGCGCTTTGCAGTAGCTCCTGCCCTCACACCACGGATCACTGCTACTGACGACGCACTGAAGTGTCCACTTGAACAAGAACACAGATCCCCACCAATCATGATCGATGGGGTAACACAAGTTGTTTTTATAGAGCGCAGACATGTGTTTATACATCAGTAACTTGGAAACCATGTGCCAATGGCTACCTTTTCGTTTACATGTACAACCTCAGGGAAACACTTCCACCACAAGAAAGAACACATGCATTATTTCACTGTGGCTTCTGGTTCCACTCTAATGATGTCAGTCATATCTTTACATTTCCTTGAGAGCCAGTCAGTTCCAGAAGCACCACAGAAACCTGTCAGAGGATGTTGCTTTGACACCACTTTAGCATAACTTCAGAGCTGTCACTCTTCTGGCTTGTTTTTAAGCCTTCTAACCGTAGAAAGACTGGGCTGAATAACACGTTTTGCTGGTTAGCTGACATGGAGCTTAAGGAGGTGACTAAAGCATTTAAAGCTGCCTAAGTTACAGTGACACGCAGGAAGAACACAACCAGTGAGGCTGCAATGCTGGGTTATAAAACAACTCCATCTAGCGCAAATATACTCTTTCCAAAAAGTTTTACCATGACCCCATACAACCTCTGATAGCTTTCTGCTTTACTACTGAATTCATTTCTGGACACAGATACATAATCTTGAGGTGCCTACAAAGAGGCACCAATACAAGATTAACAGCAATACTAAAAGAACAAATCTCTAGTTGCACCAACTCTACTTATTGTAACAACTACAAAAAAACCCACTATAGTTTTCACACTGGACAAAGTTGAGAGTAACTTGAACTCTGTCAGACCATTAATGGTTGTGAGCCTCAGAACAAAAGTCTCTACCAAGAGCTCCCACTCTCTTAGTTTTCAGGGAATCCAGTCTGGAAGTTATTGCTTACAGCATTCTCCTGCCACACACAGGGGCGATGGTTATGGAAAGACTCAGTGTCATCTATAAGCATGAACGCTTTCCAAACAGATTAGTGATGTAAAATAAATGCTACAGTTGCATTAGATTTCCTTTAAAACCAGGAATTCTGATTTCCCAGAATAACAGCAAGTGCAAATTTAAATTTAATCTCCCTCATACTCAGTTCTGTTCTAACCACTTTTCTCATCATTGTTCTATGAGCAACGATCCTGGAAACTCTCACAATTAAATTTGCAAGCTTTCTTTATATTTTAAAAAAAAACCTTCAGGAGAAGCCCCTAACAGCAAAATTGACCCAAGCAGCCTTACCCTGGTTAACAAGATGGTATCATTAGTGATGGAGAAATCCCATGTAATATAACTATGCCTATACATTTGTTGTGATGGTTTGGGATTTCATCTGCTTACAAACAGTGACTCTATTTTGCTACTCTTATTTCTGGACCAAACTGAGATGAAGAAATAGTAAATGAGAATATTGTATCACCAGGCTACAGGCTGCATTTTTTAATCGGGACTTTCATCAAAAATCCTCCAGAATACTCAAGTAATGGGAAATGTAGTTCTTTTCTTGTCCAAAAAAATATCAATAATAAATTTCACCCCAATTCTCCACTCATTTCCTATCCATTGGTAAGTATAGTCTGTATAGTAAATATGATTGTGTATTGAGACACAAATTGCTAGGAACCCAGCTGTACCCATCCTTTCTCCCAAGCCAGCAGGACAGTCTAACGCTGCATCTCACCTTAGAACACCACGGAGTTGTAAGGCTGTTCTTGTTCCAGAGCCATAGCCCCACCTTTTCAAAGGGCCTACAGCCTGCTGTGCCCCGAGGTCAGCCGCTACACTGCAGACATGCAAGGGTCTGCATGTCAGTGTCCCTGGTGGCTGGCAGGGAACCATCTGACTTCTGGTTATCTTTGTTGAGCTTTTGAACATGCACATGCACACTTTGTACCCAGAAGAAGTCACAGAAGCTGTGGGTTTGCCTTCAGTTCTTGCAAACTGAAATGCCTCAGCAATATGAAAAACGCACACACAAACTTTACCAATGCTGTGGCCACCTGCTTATCTGTTGGAGCGAAGGGCAGCCGTATTTTAAAGAGGGCAAACAATACCAAACAGTCCTCTAAGACAGGAAGTAAAAAAACCTGAGCTTCAGCTACTGTCACTTGTCACCATTGCAACTGCCACGACCCAGAATGGAAGCTGGCCAGAAAGAAACTCTCTGCTCTATCTGGAATGTTATAGATGTTTTAAGAGTGTAAGAGAAGAAGACACCAGTATTTCACCTCATAAAACAGAAGTGCAAAACTCACCTTGAATTATTTATTTGGATGATACTGGCCACCTTTCTGAAGAATCTAAAATGCAAGGTGTTGGGTTCCATTAAAAAGGATGCAATTATCCAAGTGAAATGGAGTTCTAAAATGCAGTTCCATTGCTCAGACTACTCTTTTATTATTGTCTGAAAGTACCTTTTTAAGTGACAGATGTCTTACAAAGATGGTCCAGTTCTTTCTTATTCATACAAAGGACACAGTCTGGGCTGAGTTATAAGTCGGGATAGCTGGGCCCCTTCCCAGATTATGCCCCTCTGTTATGCACTTCTGGAGCCCCATATTTCCACATAAGTTAATCATAAACATCGCTCTCCTTGTCAGCAACAGCATGAACCTCAGAATGATTCAGCCATCAGCAGAGTCCTTCTCTAAATTCTTACTGCTTCAGTGGGTGTTTGCCACAAGGCTGGGCTGTGGAACATGGGCATACACGGCACAGCATCCTGTTCTCTGTACTGCACATTCATAGCAAAACACACAACACATCACACAAGGCCACCACAAGCTCAGCAGTGCCACTGACAAGCTGGCATGCCTGTTCAGATTAAATTTCACCCACAGAGGTGACAAGGGGAGCAGCTGCCTTAACAGCAGAGGTGATAAGGCACAGGCAGAAGAGCAGATCCACACACCAACCTGGAAGCACCCAGCAGGTGGTTTAAGAGCCCAGGTAGCCAAGTGCTCACAATTCAGTTTTTGCTTAACTCCTTCAGTACAAGAAAAGTTAGCAGAAGATAAGAAAATAATTTTGATGAAGTTCTGCATAAGCTTTATTCAATTACCAAATAAAACACCTCTGCAGCTTCTGCCTTACAGCTAAGCCAGGGTTAGCATCAATTTGCTCTTGATATAAGAAAACACTTTTCATGTACTTACTTCGTGCTCTCAGAAGGAAGAGGAAACGGTTGGGGGAGATCCCATTAGCATACAAAATCAGCAGCATCTGCTGGGAGTTGGAAGAGGCTCAGCGCTGTCACTTGCTCAGCACCACAGGCTACACCTGGCCCCACCTGCACTCAGCAGCACCCCAGGCACAGCTTCCAGAGCTAAGATAATCTGACCTCAACAGCTCCTGCAAGACTTCTTTATCGACAAAACCCGACCTACTCGAGCTTAGCTGGGGATGGGAAATCCACCTAGGCTGACTTGCCCTTGCATAAACCTGAAAACAGTATGGAAGTTGTGCCATTAATTATTTTGTACAAATAGTGACTCAAGTAAAGTGGCATTGCAACAAGGAGGACGGAACCGAACAGTGAGCTCAGTCCTCTGTGCTGCAGCTGTAGCACCATCTAGAGGGTTTGAGCTAAAAATGCTTTCTGCAATGTGGAAAAAACCCAAAAACATCTTGAGTGAATTTTCATCTTAACATTTATCTACAGAGTAACTCCACAATTGTTCCATACCTGCCTACATGACACACGGGTTTTCTTAGATAATTTCTCAGTTTATGATATTTGGATTCTTGAGAGGTAATAGAAGAGAAGAACTAATAAGACTTTATTGACAGCCAGACTGAGAAAGATCTTGATCTCTTCCACTCTAGGGCACATGCTTGCTCCAAGACCTTTTCCAGGTGGAGAAAGGCAGGGTCTTCCCTACAGTTTTGTTCATAACCTTGCAAGGATGACTAACTCTGCTCCGTTTTCCTTCATTTTCACCTTTTTTAAAGGAGGTCTCTTAATAAAACTGAAACCAAATTTCAATCAGGGAAAGGGAAGATTTTTTTAATTGCATAATAAAGAGTATTTATATTGTTATATTTCACACATAGAAGGAGGTACTGACAAAACCTGACTGTTCACTGCAGGACTACTAAGAGAGAAGGAGATGGACAAGTCCAGCCCTGGAGCCCTACTGATTAGTTTACCCTCATACACTCTAAGATTTCAGCTACTATGCCACATTATCTGCTTCTGTTGAATTTCCTTGGAGACTATTTCACTAGAAATAAAAGCATAGAGGAAAAAAATGAAAGAACTAATCCTATGGTCATCAACAGCATGAGTTCATTCCATTTTACAGGCCAACAAAACTGAAAACTTCTGGAGATATTCTAGAGCATGGGTAGCTGGCAGACCTTTACAGATACTTATACTCAAGACAAATGGTTCTAAAAGGTGATTATCTTCCTGAATTGAATTATGCTATTTCATAATGGCTGGCAGCAGATCAAGATGGCTTACAGCACTTCAGTGCAGATCATGCCCCTCAGCGTGTTCCTCCATGTGCTTCTCTCCCTCCTTACCTCTTCCTGGGTCTCCAGGTTAAATTCATTCACACAGATAAGCATTTGCGAGATTCTAGTTCTATGTAACAAGGAGTTTCTGGTCCTCAAGCAATAACACTCTTTCCTAATACTCCTAATACTCTCTATATCAAAAGAACAATTATGTTGCTTGGAATCTGAACTCTTAGCTAAATTTCATGTAACCAAGAAAATACTTACATTTGTTACATGTCTGAAACAAAGCCTACCTGTGTGTCTGTATGTTTCAGTCTTTCATGCTGAGCACAAATAACGCTTCCAAGGACAGCCCTGTATTGTGCTAGCTGTCAGTCCAGCTCCAGTTCAGTATTTTTTGCAAAGCTGAACTGATATTTCTATTTGTTTTGAAAAGACACATAGGCATCTTGTCCAAATCAAGTGGGCATCAAAGAAGTCTTGAAAATTTAAAACAATGGAGAAGTGCAGTAAGTGAAAAAAATGACTCCTTTTTATTTTTCCAAATCCCTGGAATTGCTAGTTCAGTTAGTGAGGGCAGGATCACAGCTGTCCCTTACAGTACGCTATCCTACGGTACGCTGACTTTAATCAGACTTTAACGGCCAGGATCACTCCTGTGATCAACATCAGCAGTAAGACCAGCTTTATATTGTATAATCTATAAGTTTTCATTTAAGATCCTCTACTGACTCTATTAAAACAAATTGCCCAGATGTTCCAGTCAGATTCAATAATCATGCATCAGTGACTCCAATACCTCATTTCCAAAAATTCAGCCCTGTTCAATGTCTTCATCAATGATCTGGATGAAGGCATCGAGTGCACCCTGAGCAAGTTTGCAGACGACACTAAGCTGGGTGGAAGTGTCGATCTGCTGGAGGGTCGGGAGGCTCTGCAAAGGGATCTGAACAGGCTGGACCGCTGGGCTGAGTCCAACGGCATGAGGTTTAACAAGGCCAAATGCCGGGTCCTGCACTTGGGGCACAACAACCCTGTGCAGTGCTACAGACTAGGAGAAGCCTGTCTAGAAAGCTGCCTGGAGGAGAGGGACCTGGGGGTGTTGGTTGACAACCGACTGAATATGAGCCAGCAGTGTGCCCAGGTGGCCAAGAAGGCCAATGGCATCTTGGCTTGGATCAGAAACGGCGTGACCAGCAGGTCCAGGGAGGTTCTTCTCCCTCTGGACTCGGCACTGGTGAGACCGCTCCTCGAATCCTGTGTTCAGTTCTGGGCCCCTCCCCACAAGAAGGATGTTGAGGCTCTGGAGAGAGTCCAGAGAAGAGCAACAAAGCTGGTGAGGGGGCTGGAGAACAGGCCTTATGAGGAGCGGCTGAGAGAGCTGGGGTTGTTTAGCCTGGCGAAGAGGAGGCTGAGGGGAGACCTCATTGCTCTCTACAACTACCTGAAAGGACGTTGTAGAGAGGAGGGTGCTGGCCTCTTCTCCCAAGGGACAGGGGACAGGACAAGAGGGAATGGCCTCAAGCTCCACCAGGGGAGGTTTAGGCTAGACGTTAGGAAAAAATTCTTTACAGAAAGGGTCATTGGGCACTGGCAGAGGCTGCCCAGGGAGGTGGTTGAGTCACCTTCCGTGGAGTTGTTTAAGGCACAGGTGGATGAGGTTCTGAGGGATATGGTTTAGTGTTTGATGGGAACGGTTGGACTCGATGATCCGGTGGGTCTCTTCCAACCTGGTTATTCTGTGATTCTGTGATAATGCTTTTCCCAGGAACAGAACCATACCACTGTACCCCACAGACTCTACTATCAGCCAAACCGTTTGCAGGTGAAACGCTGCTTGCACAGCTGAGGCAGAGGCTCCAGTGGGCCAGGATCAGCCGGAGGCACTGTGCTTCTCACTGCCTGTTGCAGTAGCTCATGCGACATTGGGCCACCTCCTACACAGCAGCTTTTGAAATAAAGGTTTTGGCATTCCCGATCATTTCTCTCTTCCCTCAGAAGCCAGATTTTCACTTCAGTTACATATTTGCTTGAAAACACAGCAACTGTAACCTGTCTGACTGATGCTGTCCCCGCCAGTCTGAAACTTCCTAAATGCTTAGGACATCCTTGCAATGGGTAGGGCAACCCCACACAGTGAAGCTATTTCCTCTCCAACAGAGAAACTGCCTGAAATTATGCGCTGTTATAGTGTTGCAAGTTTCAGAGTAAACTAGGTCCTTAAAGATCATTGAATGGTTTGGATTGGAAGGGACTATGAAGGTCACCCAGTCCAAACCCCGTGCAGCGAGCAGGGATATCTTCAACTGGATCAGGTTGCTCAGAGCCCCATTCAACCTGGCCTTGAATGTTTCCAGGGACATGGCATCTACCACTTCTCTGGGCAACCTGTGCCAGTGTTTCACCACCCTCAGTGAAAAAAAAAAAACAAAATCCACACAATTGTCCTTATACCTAGTCTAAACTTCTCTTTTTGTTTAAACCCATTACCTCTTGTCCTATTGTTACAGACCCTGCTAAAAAGCTTTTCCCCATCTTTTTATCAGCCCCCTTTAAGTACTGAAAGGCCACAATAAGTTTCCTCTTCTCCAAGTTCAACAACCCCAACTCTCTGACTCTCGTCACAGGAGAAGTGTCTCCTTGGGACTCACTCCATGTCTTTCCCATCCTGAGGGCTCCAGAGCTGGACACAGGACTCCAGGTGGGCTCCCACTAGCGAAGAGTAGAGGAGCAGAATCCCCTCCCTCGCCTCACTGACCACACTAGTTTTGATGCAGTCCAGGGCAGAGACGGCCTTTGGGGCTGCAAGTGCACATTGCCAATTCATGTCTGGCTTCTCATCCACCAGGACCCCCAGGTCCTTCTCCACTGGGCTGCTCTCAGTCTTCAGCCCCAGCCTGTAACAATATTGAGGGTTGCCCCAAGCCGGTTGCAGGTTAGTAATTAGCTTGTTAATTTGTTCTTAAGGCCTTTCTGGTTGAAAAAAAGGGAGGCTGCCAGCTTCCTAAAACACCAAATCGTGTGACCGTGCCAGGTCTTCAGAGCAGAGCAGCCACAAGTCCATCTGACAACGAGACCCCCAGGGAGTTCCACCACCAGGACCGGAGGCTGGGTGAGACCAGCCCACTGCCCTCACGGGATCGGAGGAGCCTTGGGCACAGATCCATGCTGTTTCACAGGTGCTCAGAGGCAGGTGGCTCTTCAGAGGCCACACATAGGCTGCTCCCCTGCTGCTGGGCAAGGAAGCGTGGAACTGTGTGGGAGGCATGGTCCGCTTGTTATTCCAGGTGATGGAAGCAGAAAAGCCAAGAGCCTTCTCTGGGGAAGTAACTGGAAGTGGTAGAATCCTTGTTTAGCTGCAGGTGCTGGAGGTTCTTCCTGATCCCCCTCATTTAAGTAAATAGACTTCATTTTTTCAGAACGAGATCCTTAATATCTCTTGGCAGGAAGAATGTGTGACACTGAGCTGTGGTTTTTGCAGGCATTTCTTAGTCCTAAATTCTTCATGGATGCAAGGAAAACTCAGTAGCTCTTCTCCTCCTCTTCCTCTGGAAAGTTACAATAGAACAAAAACATCAAGACAAGAGCATCTACTAAACAAAGTTAGTTACTTTGGGAGCCGTTCCTTGGCCCTGCTAAATATCCACAAGTTCTTTCCACTGTGTGATGATGTGTTGCCATAGAAGGAAGAGCAGTATCCATGCCAAGCCATCTTTGGCTGTGATCATGAAGGTGGTAAGCCAAAAGAGAAACTGGTCACAAATCAGTTTTCAGAAGCTGGGCTTCTCAGTTTTTTTCATCGTGCCTTCACCCAAAAGAGAGCTTACTTAATTTACCTTGCACATCATTCATTTGACCTCCTCCACTTTTACAATACCCCAAAAATCTGTTGCAGTGGGAGTGAGGAGAACTATTAGACATTCTGGGGGCCTGAAAGGGTCAAAGACAGAATAATGAAAGCCAAGAGCCTGGAGAGCAATATTCTGTCTGGCCTGAAAGGGTCAGGAACAGAATATCATGCCAACAACAAAGCTGCTCCTCCTGAAAGGGAGGATGTGGACTATCAGGGCTCTTGGCAACATGCTTAGTTTCTCATCATTCCAGGGCCCGAGTTAAATATATTTCAAGAACACCTGCAGGTCTAAGATAAGACCACCACAAACAGAAGAATGTGTGAATCCTCAAACAGACACGTAGTCCCTCACTTGTAGAACTTGCAGAACTTGTATTCTCACGGTAAGAACAGCCGTAATGTAAACAGTGCACTCAAGCTTGGTAGGAACTGACAAGCTCTCCCAGGAGAGTATAAAAACTCTGGTTGAGGAATAAAGAATTGCTACTTGCCACCAGAGCAGTAGTCCGTCTAGTCTCTCTAAGACGTCCCTGTGAGCTGGTCTCCGTCAATCAGGCTCTGTGCCATCTAAAAACATCCAAGCATTTCCTCCCCTTTTGAATGACCACTGGAATTGTATCAATAGCAGTGGTGACAGTTTTTCCAAAGTTATAGGATAAAAATATCCATTCTAAAATTACTAATGGATCTGCATCCTGTGGTATCCATTGTGCTAACAGGCAATAAAGTTGAAAGCTTGAATAAAAACCAAAAAGATTAATAGGATGATTCAATTTTCATCTTTGAACAGCCTGAGTGGTTAATTTTTCAACAACTGTTTAAGGGCAGCTTGTGTGGGAAGAGTAAGTGTCCTTGGGGATGTTAAGCCTGTAATCCCCCTCTAAAAGTTTAAAAAGGGGATGTAAATCTTCTGTAGATATCCCTGAGAAAAGGTGAACCTAGTTGATGATCCCTACAAGTTTTTGAAGATGAAAGTTTTTATGTCCATTCGCAGAGTCAGTGGTGGTCATTGATTCAGGTGGTCAGAGATTTTCCATCCTAAATATCTCCAAGGTGAAGTTTCTTGTATTTTGTCTTCTGCAATTTTTAATCCTGCAGCTGATGCTGCTTGCACAATTTGATGTTTGGCTTCTTGTGCCGTTTCCCTTTGTTCTGCAGCAGTCAATCCTGGTAAAACAAACAACCCTTGCTTTGTGTCTGATGATCATCCAATTAACTGTGCACTGAGTCTCAGTTACTAAGGCGCCCTCAGCTGCCCTAGGGATGAGCTGAATTGCAGTGTGATGGGTTTCTATTCTTTAAAGACAGTCAAACTTCCTGACGGTCTGCGTTTGCATTCTGTATGGCTAATTGTTTAAGCAAAATTTCTCTAGCGGTGGTATCGTCTGCCTGCTTAATGTTTGTGTAAATATAAATATTGTGTAAATAAATCACAGGAAAAACTTTTAGTATTCCTATGTCTCCTGCTTGTCTAGCACCTTTCTTCATGAATGCCAGTTTATCATGCAGGTCTGGGAGATATAAATCAGGTTCTTTTCCTGGATCAATAGGACCTGGATCGAAAGGATCATCCAGATCCTCATCGAAATTATTGGGCTGTAATACTGCAGAGGTATTAGGAGCAAGATGTGCTTTTGGCTTCACTACAGAGTTCAGTAAGGGCAACTGAGTCAATAGAGGAGCTGACGGGACTGTAGGAGCCATTGCCCCATCCTCTGTATTTTCCTGCAGTCCCTTGTGCTATTTTAAAGTCTCAAATACGACTTGCCAACATGGCAATAAATTGGCAGCTGCATTGTCACTGCAAGTAGCACTTCCCCATAGTCAGACCCTTATTTGATCTCACTTCTCTGGGTCATAAGCATTTTTAATATTTATAGACAGATCATTCCTAGGTGCCCAGGCAAGAGTTTTTTGTAAGTCTTCCTGACCTACTTTCTTCCTATGTTGTTTCAGGATTTTATAAAAAAACTACTAAGGCACCTTTTTGTTCCTTTGTCAGATGTGACCCCATAGTTCCCAGCTGCTTATCTCTCTACTTTCAAAAGGTATTGATGTTCGTGCACAAAATCCGCTTCCTCTGAGCAGTGAATCCCTAGAGTTCAACTGGACAATGCAACCGGATCAGCAGCCAGCCTACGGGCCTCACATAGAGGGCACCATTTGTTGCATATTGCAATTGCATGGACTAATTCTGGGCAGCAAGACTTTATTCTCAACTCGACTCCTTTTATATTTTTCTCAATACAAATCATATAGTAACTCTAAAACTTATGTCCAATCGCAATTGTTAGCGTATACCTATAAACCAATCAACAGATCATGCACCTATTTACTGCTAACATAGTGTTTCGGTACTTTCCCGCTGCTATCAACAGGCAAGGCAAAAGGTAGTGGTTAAATATTTTGAAACACTTATTGAAACAATGTCACAATTCTCTATGCACTTGGTTGTGTGTACGGAATTCTTGCCTCCTCATCCCACAGTTTTGTTCCATCAAGCTTAACAAGGGCCTTCTTCCAAAGACACTCTTGCTCCATCAACATGTTTGAGCTTGCTCTGGAAATCCCTGCAGGTACCCTATGCCTTTTGCATCATGCAGCATCTGGCATTCTAAAATTAACAGACGGAAAAGCAGGGCTGAAATGCCAGCAATGGGGCGAAAACCCAATACTTAACCCAAGCTGCTCTCTTTGCGTTCCTTGGGTGCAAGATCATTTTTAGAACATTTTATTTCAATAAGCTCTGCACTAAACTTAAAATTACATTGTAAATCTACAGGAATTCTCATTTTTCACATTACATTTCTATTTAAAAGAAACCAAACAACTGTTAATGCCTTATGCCCTTCCTCTCAATTCACTCTGTGTTCACGCACTCTTTCTTCACACCTGAGGGAAAAGAAATAAGTGACATTTTTCTGAGGCATATTTCTGCTCAAACACAATGACTGAACTTAGACTACTAGAGTTGAATTCTCATGTTATCAGTAATGCGTCCCTTTTTAAAAAAACCTCACTTTTCAACACCTCTACAAGATGTTACTAGAGCAAATAAATCTGTTTCATAACCCAGAACCTACCCTACCTGCTACCACAGCCAGAGCTTCTCAATGACCTCAAGACTATCTTCAACACGAGTTGTTTTTTTTTCTTTTTTTCTAAAACTTGGCAGTAACTTCCTTTCAGCAATTCCAAGTTAAAGCACTTCATTTCAATCCAACTTTTGTCATCCTCTCAGAGAAGCAAATACCCAGTAAGCCATCACGACTGTTCACTCGACTACCGCTCAGATTTTTGACTAACCCAGCACAAGCTACGGTCCAATATGCGCTCAGAACAGTGCTATTGGGTCAAACTGAGATGATCAGATAAGCAGGACAGATGGTTAGAAAGAGCTGAAGGTTCATCATGCAGCCAATACCACCCGCAGCTTGCTGCCTCCTGCAGCCATTACCTGCAGCTTACCCAAAAAGCTTTTGAAGCAGGTCCAACAGTAGCTGGGCTGCTGAGACCTTCCTGGTGTGATAGAGGGGAAACCCACACCGTGACAAAGAAGCCGCCCTCCCCTCTCACTGCCAGCCTCTGCAGCTCCCTCTTGTTCTTGAGTTTGACCAGCAGGTCTTGACTCAGCCACGCTGCTCTCTTCCCCTTCCTGCCTCATTTCCTACATGTGGGGACTGAGTGCTCTTGTGCTTCATGGAAAGCATTCCTAAATATTTGCCAGCTCTGTTCCACTCCCTTGTCCCCGAGGATCATGTCCCAGGGGGTCCTACTGAGCAACTCTTCGAAGAGCTGGAAGTCTGCTTTCCTGAAATTTAGGGTCCTGATTGTGCTCCTCGCCTGTCCCCAGTGCTTGATCACTGCAGCCCAGGCTGCCTCCAATCCTAATGTCACTGATAAGTTCACTCATATTAGTCACCGTGAGGTCCAGCGTTGCGTCCCCTGTGGTTGGGGGTCTCTTAGCTGGATTAAGAAATTATTTTCAATGCACCCCAGGAGTCTCCTGGACTGCCTACAGCTTGCTGTGCTACTTTTCCAGCATATGTCAGGGTAGTTGAAGTCCCCAAGCAGGACTTCAACCTGCAAGTGTAAAGCCTCCTGTAGCTGGAGGAAGAAGGCTTCATGAGTTGGCTCTCTCCATCAGGTGGCCTGTAGTATACACCAACCACAAGGCTCCTGTGTAAGAAAAGGTATTCATATAAGAAAAGACTTATATGACTGTGGCTGGCAGGCAGGCAGCAGGGCACGTCCTCTTCTCCAGACAAACGAGCCCAGACCAGCCAGTGACCCTGGGGAACACAAATTCCCTGGCTGGACTGTCTTTTTTATAACTGAGCTGCAGAGGCATTATATGGGCTTGTTAACCAAACATTACACCCCACCTCTGCTCCCATTCTGTGCCAGCTCTGTCCTTGAGGTACCTGGGGCAGGCCAGGGAATCCTTGACAAGGAAACACATTCCTTTATGGGCAGGGCCCTGCATCTATCATATAAAGGCAATACAAGCCTCACAGCTCCACTGTACCCACCGTCTCCAGAAATACTCTTACAATGACCCAGTTAGTCTTCCAAAGGCAAAACCAACCATCATGGAATTATAAAATCACTAGGTTGGAAAGGACCCGCTGGATCATCGAGTCCAACCATTCCCATCAATCACTAAACCATATCCCTGAGCACCTCCCTGGGCAGCCTCTGCCAGTGCCCAATAACCGTTTCCATGAAATATTTTTTTCCTGATGTCAAGCCTGAACCTCCCCTGGTGGAGCTTGAGGCCATTCCCTCTTGTCCTGTCCCCTGTCAGCATCCTTCTCTCCACAACCTCCTTTCAGGTAGTTGTAGAGAGCAATGAGGTCTCCCCTAAGCTTCCCCTTCTCCAGGCTAAACAATCCCAGTTCTCTCAGCCACTCCTTGTAAGTCCAGTTCTCCAGGCCCTTCACCAGCTTCGTTGCTCTTCTCTGGACTCGCTCCAGAGCCTCAACATCCTTCTTGTGGCGAGGGGCCCAGAACTGAACAGAGGATTCAAGGAGCAGTCTCACCAGTGCTGAATAGAGAGGGAGAATAACCTTCCTGGACCAGGTGGCCACGCCATTTCTGATCCAAGCCAAGATGCCAGTGGCCTTCTTGGCCACCTGGGCACACTGCTGGCTCATGTTCCGTCGCTGTCAACCAACACCCCCAGGTCCCTCTCCTCCAGGCAGCTTTCTAGACAGACATCTCCTAGTCTGTAGCTGCACAGGGTTGTTGGTCCCCAAGTGTAGGACCCAGCATTTGGCCTTGTTAAACCTCATCCCATTGGTCTCAGCCCAGCGGTCCAGCCCGTTCAGATCCCTTTGGAGCCTCCCGACCCTCCAGCAGATCAACACTTCCACCCAGCTTGGTGCCGTCTGCAAACTTGCTAAGGGTGCACTCGATGCCTTCATCCAGGTCACTGATAAAGACATTGAACAAGGCTGGACCCAGCACTGAGCCCTGGGGACACCACTTGTCACTGGCCTCCAGCTGGAGTTAACTCCATTTCCCACCACTCTCTGGGCCCTCCAGCCAACCAGTTTTCCACCCAGGAGAGTGTGCACCTGTCCAGGCCAGAGGTGACAGTTTCCGAAGCAGAATGCTGTGAGAAACTGTGTCAAAGGCTTTCCTGAAGTCCAGGAAGATACATCCACAGCCTCATCCAGCAGCCGAGTCACTTTGTCATAGAAGGCGATCAGGTTAGTTTGGCAAGACCTGCCTTTCGTGTACTCGTGTTGACTGGGCTTGATCACCCAGTTCTCTTGCATGTGCTTCATGATAGCAGTCAAGATCACCTGTTCCATGACCTTCCCTGGCACTGAGTTGTGGAAGCCTCTACACAGAATGCCATAATGAACACAGAGGGTACTGTGAACTGTGCCACTATTTTTAGCAGACATGAAAGCCATTAAGTACAGGCTCAAAAGCAGAGAAAGCTCTCGTTTTAATCTAAGAATCACAGAATAGTTTGGTTTGGAAAGGACCTTAAAGATCATCTAGTTTCAACCCTACCTGCCATGGGCAAGGACGTGTCCCACTGGATCAGGCTGCCCAAGGCCCCATCCAACCTGGCCTTGAACATCTCCAGAATAGGGCATCCACATCCTCCCTGGGCAACCTGTGCCAGTGCCTCACCACTCTCTTTGTGAAGAAGTTCTTCCTTATGTCTAGTCTACACCTGCTCCTCTCCAGTTTATAGCCGTTGTCCCATGTTCTTTCACCACAAGCCTTTGTAAACAGTCCGTCCTCAGCTTTCTTGTAGCCCCTTCAGGTATTGGAAGGTTGCTATAAGATCTCCTTGGAGCCTTCTCTTCTCCAGGCTGAACAACTCTCTCAGCCTGTCCTCATATGGGAGTTGCTCCAGCCCTCTGATCCCCCTTGTAGCCCACACACAAAAGTAGTGCTGACAGTGAGCAGACTGAATTCAGACCAGCCTTATAGTACACTAAGTCAGTGACTAAGACGAAGCCTAATAGAACTTAACAACGGTACAGCAGAGAAAAGACAAATTGAAAGAAGAGGTAGAGAAAGAAAGCACGGAGACTACATTGAAAGATGATGGAAGTTGCACTGGCAATTTTTATTTTTCTTGAAAGAAAAAAAGAACCTGTAACAATGCTCAAGTTAACGAACCATTAGAGTACCATTTGGCAACAGGCCTCTGCTGCACAGCATCACTAACATCTTCAGGAGTTTGTTGCACCACCTTCTTCTTTGTATTTATATCGTAGGCACTCTGCTGGTTGAAGTGGTTATAGCTGATGTTTCAATGACCACAGCTAAAAAAAAATAACCAAAGGAAGAGAATATTTATTACTAAGCATACCTATTCTTACACAAATTACAAAGGAAAGCCAGTACTGTAATGATACGACATATATAGGTAGCTTTTCCTCCATCATAAAAAGATGAAGTAATGCATGAAATAAATACCTCTATCGCATTACTCAACATGCTCAATCAATTCATTTTTTCGCTGCCAAAGGAATACGGTCCCATAGCTGCAACAACTGCTCTCCAACTTGTGGTTCCAGCTCCTAGAAATGAGCAGGAAAAAATATTTACACGGCTACTACTAATCATATAGAACCATTTATAACAAAATTGTGAGAGCAAGTTCCTGGTGATTGCCTTCAGTCTTTCTGAAAGAGTTCATTTCTCTTGCTATCAGGTATACCAAAATAACTTCACATACTGGAAGTTTGTTTACTGGGGCTTGGAAGGAGACAAGAACTTTCATAAGCAACACTGGCCTACAGGTTGTTTTGGGCTTTTTTCATTCATGGTAAGATGTCCGTCTGCCCAGGGAGGTGGTTAACTCGCCTTCCCTGGAGGTGTTTAAGGTGCGGGTGGATGAGGTACTGATGGACATGGTTTAGAGATTGGTGGGAATGGTTGGACTCGATGATCCGGTGGGTCTCTTCCAACCTGGTGATTCTATGATAAGAAAAGAATTCTGAGCAGACACGCTGCCACCATATACAAGAACATAGGCATCGTATACTTTGTACCTTCCACAGGTCATACCACTTATTAACTAAAGATTGTTCTCCACATCCTTTTAAGTTTAATTCAGTCAAGCATAGTGGTGAATGTTGAAATGCAAGTCACAGTAATACAGTGTCTCTTGGTAGAATCATGGACATTAATAGAAAAGAGTCATTTGTAAGATTGCCAAGACTGTTTGGGTATTACTAGCCTCTTACAAGAGAAGCACTGTTAAGTCCATTATGTGCTATGTTCCTTTCCTCATTCTTACAAGTGGAGACATTTTAGTGAAGTAGTGAAAAAGATGACATAAAAATTTTAGCTCTAGACTCTTTTATTGGGAAGATACTTGGGGAGCAGACTGGGGAAAACAGAAACTGCCACAGAGAACTCTTGTATCAATTCTCTTCCAGCTTTTTTGAAGTTGCATTTGGTTTTAAAAGACTGGAGCTTTATTCTACCCCAAATCTCAAGATTCTCTTCAGACTTTACAGGAAACTCAAAGCTATAATTATGAATAGTTATTTGGGTCTGACAGACTACTTCAGGGAACAAATCTGAACAGAGATAAATCTTCAGAATCAAAATTACAAACTCCAAAACCATTTATTTTTGGAAGCATCCAGCTTTAAATAATTTTAAAACACATATTAAGCAAGAAATCACTTTTATCAAAAAGCCTCCATTACTTCACAGTAATGCATTAGCAGAACGTACACCAATGAATCAAGATTCAGATTAACAGATACATGAGGACAGCTGAGATAAACATCAAGGCCAAACAAGGTATCGCATAACAAGGACTTTAGAAAAGAAAAACTTTACCTGGCCATCTCTGCTCATCTGTACTTTCTTATTGTCATTCCAAGGGTTGAGCAAATGGTGTGCAAACTGAAAAGGAATGCTCTCTTTTCGGATCCATTCCACCTTAAATACACCTCCAAAACCAGCAGAACCCCAGTCTTGACTTTTCTCACACCCTATCTCTGAAGCCATTCTAGCAAATCCCTGGAGCAAAAAATTGAAATAGGAAAGGGAATTACAGCACATCTGCTTACATTGGAAATAAGCGACTGGACTTCATACAGTACTTTCAAATTAGTTTCAAAGCAATGCACAGGCTCTCTTCCATGAAGTTGGATCTTTTATAACTTACATCTAGATAGTTCAAAGAAGCATCATTTTTTTTCCACTTCAAACACACCTTCTAGAGTTTGACCACAGAGAATGTTTCTCAATTTATCTCTCAAAATTACCATCCAAAACACTTTTAAACTGTGTAACAGAGGTTGAAAAGGTGTTGTAAAAACATCTGGAGTATAAAGAATCAACGTTCTACTACATAACAGTCCATTAGCTATTCCTTGCTAGGTGTAGTTATCTGCAGAAATCAATCCATCCTTCCCATGTTCCCTCCATGTTAACAAACTTTCACACAGAATTAAGAGTATAGCTGTTCTTCAAAGAAAGAAGTCGCTTCTGTTTCCTTTTTCAGCAGAGTGGGAAGAAATTCCAAGCAGGCACGTATTCAGAAAGAAAATGAAAGAAGCTCCAAATCTGAGATCGCTTCTAAGTTTTTTTACAGATGCTCCAACTCACACACAGGACAAACAAAACAAAGCAGAAAAAGACCCCCACTTATCACCACACCCCCAACTTACCAACTATTCAGGCAAGCTTAAGCCAGCTAAGACTTCAGGAGCCCAAGAGATGCAGTGCACTACGTAAGTCAGCAGCACACACTACTGTTGTAAGATGTGAGGCCCTAGACAGCTCAAGCCAGACTTAAATGGAAATTAATAAAAGGAACAGAGGAAAAATAAAGGTGGAAAGTAAAGAGGCACTTGGTAGAAGAGAATATTAACATGAACATAATGCTCACATTCCCATGAATGTCCAGTGCACTATCAAAACTAGAAGGGCAAGGCAACATCTATCACCTACACTCCTGACTTCAGCACATCTTTCCCTCATAGTTTCCTTGTGTAAGAGCCTCAATACAACAGCCTATTCTCAGTAACAAACAGCATGCTAAAAATTACTTTCCGATATTATATCTGCATTTGCCAACTCATCATACGTATATCTCGCTGTAAACCCTCAGTGGTACCAGCAAGACAGCAGTACTTCATCTAGCTCATCACATTTTGAGTTCAGCTGACTTCCACGAATAGCTTATATATACAGAGATACACTGTACTTTGTTTACCTGGAACAACTGAGTTTAGCCCTCTCCATAACACACCTAACCTGCAACTGAGCACTGCCAGGTCAAGTCAGTGATTGGCTATAAACTTGTCAACAAATATTGACAAATACCTTGCTAAACTTAAAGTCAAGACATAGCTATGGAAGAAACGTGGTCATGACTTTCCAGCTTCCTAACTTTCAGAAAATAGATTTCAGGCAGAACAGATTTTATTAAAATTTCTAAGAAAGACATTTCTGAGTTCCCTCTCTTTAGAGAGCTGTGACTTGATTATAACTGCTTGTTCACTTACAATATTTATTTTGCCATGCCAAGAATAGTCCAAATCCTCCATTTTGTTTGGGAGCTTTGTTTTTTTATTGTTGTTTTAAAAGGATGAAGGTGGGCATACAGAAGAGATGGGGCCTTAGGTAACCTCTTCTAGTGGGATATCCCTGCCCACAGCAGGGAGGGTTGGAACTAATGATCTTTAAGGTCCCTTCCAACCAAACTATACTACGATTCTATGATTACTCTGACTAAAGATGTTTAAAGGCAATTCAGTCTTAGCCTCTGAGTGACAAACTGAGTTAGCTAAAAGGGCACATTTCAGAGAACAATGTATTCTTTCATCAGCAACTGGATACATAGGCTTGCTACTCTACTTATTAGAAGGTTAGAAGTCACAAGCAGGAACATCCATGCTACATGTGGTCATTTGCTATGGTGACCTAAACCATCAACCAAAACTACTATTAAGTATTAACTAAAGACTCACCTGGAAGTGTCCAGACCCTTGAGCAGAAAATATTAAATAAATCATACTGCTCTCCCAAAAGGCTCTGTTTAGTTTTTGTTCACTACTTGAAGTAGCAGACCATATACCTTTCTGTTGAGAAATATCAATGTTTTGCAAGTTGCTACTTTTCATTATAAAGTACCGAACTGGCAGGTTTGATCTTGGTGAAGAAGGTTTGGAACCCTGGAAAAATTAAATTAAATTAAGCTACAATAAAATATGCCAGGCTTTAGTTCTAAACTTTTACATACAAGGAAACAGAAATCTTTTGACTGCACTCCTACCCTCCTCTAAATCCTACATGGAACACAGAACCTATCAGCTGGTACCATCAGAGTTGGTTTTGAAATGTATTTCACATCTATTTTACAGTTTGTAAGCACTTTCCAAAAAAATTCTTCATTCATAAAGGGTAGCAAACAAGTATAGCAGAACAGGCCTAAACAGTCTAGTGATTAACAATTTGAAGTCTGACACACCTTCAGATGACAAAAAATTAATATCTCTAGACTGTAGCCTGAAGCACACTACTCACATTTCCACCTCCAGGAAAAGTAAGTTTTTTCCCTTTTACATTAGCTGAATGTAAAAACGGAAATACTTAGGAGGAATTATTAAATCCCTCAATGAGTCTGCCTAGAGGAACAATGGGTTTTCCTCTCAGTGATCTGCTTAATATTACTGCAGTTTTCTATTCAAGTACGTAGGGACAATTATGCCAACAGCTGCATTAAAATATGTGCTTTGTTAAAATAACTAACATAAAAAAGCAAGCAGTCACAATTTGGCAGACAACACAAAACTTAGAGAATCGCTATCAATTAATGCTGTTACAGAAACAGAGGAGGGCAGAATCCAAAGGACTCAGAAGTGCATGTACTAATTTAGAAAAAAAAAGGACTATCATAACAAGGACTCCCAGCCTAGATTTTAAGTTCAAGAAAGAAATAACAGCTGTTAAAAATTAAAACCTAAATTAAATTATTAATCGATCAATACAATAGCTGATAGTTGCTGAAAGAGATCAGCAAATTTATTTCTGAAATTCTATTAATTTTGAAGAGTGGGGTGATTTACAAGAACTCTACCTTTCCAGATACTGGAGAACAAGGACTGGCACAGGGGCTAGGATAGCTACTGCTGTCTGTAGACTTCACTGATGACTGATCTGATCTGTCAATTGAAGTTCGTTTGGAGAGGTTTTTTTCTTCATACTTCTTTGGCTGGTGAAGTGCAGGAGGCGCAGATTTCATGAAAACTCTAAAAAGTAAGGGAGATACACGACATACCAGGATTCTCCTAAGTGGTCACAGAACAATTTATATCTATGTATCAGCCTACTACAAGACTAAATATATTACAGTAATTCCAAAACCAGACTAAACACTAACTCAGAACGTACTGACCATCTGCTGGTTTTGAATGGTAAAGTTGAACTTCTACTGCTACTTCTTCCCAGCTATCACCATTCACATACAATATTTCCGTCTCCAACAGTAGGCAAACATATGAAATACCTCTCAAAGAAATCACAACTACAGTGCAGCATAGGGCAGTATCAATTCTTTCAACTGTATTTCTATGGTTGCTTTCTTTTTACTACTAGCAGCAATTCAAGTAATGCTTTTACAGCTTTGTAAATGACAACCTACAGTTTCTAGAAGATCTCAAAAACTTACTTTTGGGCATTAGAGGAGTCAGAGAATTCAGTATCTGTGGAGCTGTTGGCTGGCCTCCCTGGCCTCCATGTAGATGGCAGAAGTTTTTCAGGAGACGTAAGTCTTGGTCTCTGATCGATTCCTGAAGGCTGCTGCAAACCTGCAGCCTGTTCTTCCGCACTTAAAACAGCTACAATTGCTCTTATAGTTGTTTCATCAACTTGAGACCATGGTTTAGCAGGAGCTCGCAAACGACGCAGAAATAAGCTATGCCACTTCTGCCTCAGTTGCAACAGTAAAGCAGAAGCCTGTAATGAATTTCAATTCTGTTAAAGGCAAGACAGGTAATATGCCTTTCCTATCAGGCAGCATCTGGCATTCTAAAATTGACAGGGTCCAGATGGAAAAGCAGGGCTGAAATGCCAGCAATGGGGCGAAAACCCAATACTTAACCCAAGCTGCTCTCTTTGCGTTCCTTGGGTGCAAGATCATTTTTAGAACATTTTATTTCAATAAGCTCTGCACTAAACTTAAAATTACATTGTAAATCTACAGGAATTCTCATTTTTCACATTACATTTCTATTTAAAAGAAACCAAACAACTGTTAATGCCTTATGCCCTTCCTCTCAATTCACTCTGTGTTCACGCACTCTTTCTTCACACCTGAGGGAAAAGAATTAAGTGACATTTTTCTGAGGCATATTTCTGCTCAAACACAATGACTGAATTTAGACTACTAGAGTTGAATTCTCATGTTATCAGTAATGCTTCCCTTTTTAAAAAAATCTCACTTTTCAACACCTCTACAAGATGTTACTAGAGCAAATAAATCTGTTTCATAACCCAGAACCTACCCTACCTGCTACCACAGCCAGAGCTTCTCAATGACCTCAAGACTATCTTCAACACGGGTTGTTTTTTTTTCTTTTTTCTAAAACTTGGCAGTAACTTCCTTTCAGCAATTCCAAGTTAAAGCACTTCATTTCAATCCAACTTTTGTCATCCTCTCAGAGAAGCAAATACCCAGTAAGCCATCACGACTGTTCACTCGACTACCGCTCAGATTTTTGACTAACCCAGCACAAGCTACGGTCCAATATGTGCTCAGAACAGTGCTATTGGGTCAAACTGAGATGATCAGATAAGCAGGACAGATGGTTACAAAGAGCTGAAGGTTCATCATGCAGCCAATACCACCCGCAGCTTGCTGCCTCCTGCAGCCATTACCTGCAGCTTACCCAAAAAGCTTTTGAAGCAGGTCCAACAGTAGCTGGGCTGCTGAGACCTTCCTGGTGTGATAGAGGGGAAACCCACACCGTGACAAAGAAGCCGCCCTCCCCTCTCACTGCCAGCCTCTGCAGCTCCCTCTTGTTCTTGAGTTTGACCAGCAGGTCTTGACTCAGCCACGCTGCTCTCTTCCCCTTCCTGCCTCATTTCCTACATGTGGGGACTGAGTGCTCTTGTGCTTCATGGAAAGCATTCCTAAATATTTGCCAGCTCTGTTCCACTCCCTTGTCCCCGAGGATCACGTCCCAGGGGGTCCTACTGAGCAACTCTTCGAAGAGCTGGAAGTCTGCTTTCCTGAAATTTAGGGTCCTGATTGTGCTCCTCGCCTGTCCCCAGTGCTTGATCACTGCAGCCCAGGCTGCCTCCAATCCTAATGTCACTGATAAGTTCACTCGTATTAGTCACCATGAGGTCCAGCATTGTGTCCCCTCTGGTTGGGGGTCTCTTAGCTGGATTAAGAAATTATTTTCAATGCACCCCAGGAGTCTCCTGGACTGCCTACAGCTTGCTGTGCTACTTTTCCAGCATATGTCAGGGTAGTTGAAGTCCCCAAGCAGGACTTCAACCTGCAAGTGTAAAGCCTCCTGTAGCTGGAGGAAGAAGGCTTCATGAGTTGGCTCTCTCCATCAGGTGGCCTGTAGTATACACCAACCACAAGGCTCCTATGTAAGAAAAGGTATTCATATAAGAAAAGACTTATATGACTGTGGCTGGCAGGCAGGCAGCAGGGCACGTCCTCTTCTCCAGACAAACGAGCCCAGACCAGCCAGTGACCCTGGGGAACACAAATTCCCTGGCTGGACTGTCTTTTTTATAACTGAGCTGCAGAGGCATTATATGGGCTTGTTAACCAAACATTACACCCCACCTCTGCTCCCATTCTGTGCCAGCTCTGTCCTTGAGGTACCTGGGGCAGGCCAGGGAATCCTTGACAAGGAAACACATTCCTTTATGGGCAGGGCTCTGCATCTATCATATAAAGGCAATACAAGCCTCACAGCTCCACTGTACCCACCATCTCCAGAAATACTCTTACAATGACCCAGTTAGTCTTCCAAAGGCAAAACCAACCATCATGGAATTATAAAATCACTAGGTTGGAAAGGACCCGCTGGATCATCGAGTCCAACCATTTCCATCAATCACTAAACCATATCCCTGAGCACCTCCCTGGGCAGCCTCTGCCAGTGCCACTCCTTGTAAATCCAGTTCTCCAGGCCCTTCACCAGCTTCGTTACTCTTCTCTGGACTCGCTCCAGAGCCTCAACATCCTTCTTATACCCAGTAAGCCATCATGACTGTTCACTTGACTACCGCTCAGATTTTTGACTAACCCAGCACAAGCTATGGTCCAATATGTGCTCGGAACAGTGCTATTGGGTCAAACTGTGTCACTTACACAGTGACGGAGAAAGAAGAAGGAGCCCTCCCCCTCTCACTGCCGGCTAGGTAAACTGGTTCTATTTTTCTGTTGGTCATAGGTGCATGAATTGAATTATAGGTTAAAAGTTACGAAACCTTATGACCTGAACGGTGAATAAATGAAATCATGCAATAGACTAGTATGGGCAAAAGGGGATTGAGCCCCCATTTATATTTCTTAATGAGCTCAGGAAATAAAGGTTAAATGATAAGGTACATTGTCCTGTAGCTCTGAGAGACCCAAATGGACTGTGACAGCCATTCTTACAGAAAATTCTTGCTTACCCAAATGTTTCAGAAATCTTTCTAGAAGCTGCAACATAAACATCCTTCTACAAGAAACAAGCACAAGGTACTTACTTCATGGTCCAGTCTGAGATGGAGCCATTCATCTAGCTCCAGTACTGCCAATTCAGCAGTTGTTTTGTCCTCATTCTCGCTATCACTGTTATCATTACAGAACACACCCCCTGAATAAAATATAAAAGGTACACAAATATTTCTATATTATTTCCACTTATATATAAAAACCTGAATACTACTGTACTACCAGCGATAAAAGCCATTTTCCTTCTACATTTGATTTTACAAGGTGAACGCTTGTAAAAACCACTTTAATTTTCTGCAAGCATACCTCAGTGCAAATTCTTCGCTTCAGTTAGCGGAACTCAAGTATTCAAACCTTTGAGGGTCTTGCTATATAAGCACCTGTATTGATGTGATCCAACTCACTCATGTACCTTTATCAATATCAACAAGCCATTACCAAACTTATATCTAAAGCTGTTTGCAAAACCACACACTGCGCATATATATATGTGTGTGTGTATGTATGTATATCTATATGCATATGGCAATGGAAACATTCCAAATCCAAACCCCACTGTACCTTGAACGAATGACGGCTCCTGCAAAGCATCACTTGCTAATCTAGCTGGTCCACAGAAGAGTGCTACAGTGATAGATGTTACCACAGAACAGCATCGGATATTTGCTACCCTGTGAGCTCTCATCATTTCATCATATACAAGCCAGTCTGTAGGGAGTGCCTGAATGGCTGCAGTTTGTCCGTTTGCTGGGGGAATCTGTGCAAGAGCAAATAAGACTAGGCTATTTAACCCTCTAGTTGCAATTCAAATAAACCTTAACATATTTTATATATGTAGAGATAAATATATATTTATGTAGTCAAATTAATACACACAAATTAAAAAAGCAAGACGTATTCACCCAGACTCAAATTATCCTACTATCCTGAAGCAAAATATTCTGCTTTAAAGGAAGGATCTTAAAAAAAAAAAAAAAGAAAAGAGTAGTTTTAGAGCAGAACTATTATGAGTAGGGATTGTTATACAGAATCATGTAATCATGGAATCATCAAGTTTGGTAAAATACCTCTAAGATCATCCAGTCCAACTGTCAGACCGACACCACCATGCCTACTAAACCATGTTACCAAGTTGCACATCTATACGTTGTCTGAACACCTCCGAGGAAGGAGACTCCACCACTGCCCTGGGTAGACTGCTCCAATGCTCCACCTTCTTCTCAGAAAAGAAGTATTTCCTAATACCTACTATAAGACTCCCCTGGCACAACATGAACACATTCCCTCTCTTCCCCTCACTTGTTACTTCACAGAAGAGACCAACACCCACCTCACAACAACCTTCTTTCAGGCAGTTGCAGAAAGCCATAAGGTCTCCCCTCAGCCTTCCCTTCTCCAGGCCAAATACATCCAGTTCCCTCAGCTTATCCTCAACACTTTCCATCAGCTCCAGTGTCCTCCTTTGGACACACTCCAGCATCTGAACGTCCTTCTTGAACTGAGGTAATGCCTCACCACTGCTGAGCACAGGGGAATGATACCTTCCCTACTCCTGCTGGCCACACTATTTCTAATACAAGCCAGGATGCTGTTGGCCTTATTGGCCACCTGGGCACATTGCTGGCTTGTGTTTGTGTCCTTCTCTGCCAGGCAGCTTTCAAGCCAAGTATCTTTAAAACAGTTTCATAACTGGGAGGAAAGGTTACCATTTTGTCTCATTCTGCCTAGAAGATGGACTAACTCAATTACCTTTTGATGAAATAATATTGGAAAAATGAACTGAATCAAATTATTTTATCAAGTGCCAGGAAAAATATTTTCTAAACACACAGTGATTAATGCAAATGCTAGTATTAAAGTACTGACAACTATGAAGACACATTTCTGTAACATTTCATAGAGCGTAATCCTCTTTTTTGTCAACTATAAATTCAAAGTGATTTTACCTTTTTATACTGAGGTTGACTAAGAACAGAGGTAGGATGGAATCGCACTTTCTTCTCCTTTGGTCCCGTTAAAATCATGCTTTCTCTGTCTACATGAACTAGATTGGGATACATCCCAGCCACTAAGGCAGCTTTAACTACAGCCCAGTTTTCAGAGTTAGTATTAACATATTTCATATCGGCTCCTCCTCTGGCTCCAACAAAACCTGATGAAAGAGGGCAAACGTGCTATATTTGCTTGTATTTAAGATCTACCTTTTTGCTTCTCAAAAGGAATTTGAAAAAAAAAAAAAAGTACATTTTTCACCACTGCCAACCATAACAGGATCAAGAAAAAATTATTATGCTTACAATCCTCCCTGATAAGGGGTTTTACACAAACATAGAACAGAATTACTTTTTAAAACACAAAGGCATTTCCTATGGAAATAATTTATTAGAACATGCTTTCAGTTATGTTAGCTGCTTCCTGGCCACACCTCACTACAATATCTGCACCATGCCCAGCATGAACATGTACCGGTCAATTGCAAATCAAAGAAGGAAAACGACATCAGTGAACACTATTGTTTTTACAGTTTGTATGCACTCATACTAGGTATACACTTGACTCCAAAACTACATTAATTTTTTTTCAAAGCTATTTACCTGAGGCTCTAAGCTGGCCAAACAATTGTGTTCTCATTCCTATGATGATTTCCATTGTGGCTTGACACAGGAAGTTCTTTTCACAAAAGGCTCTCTCCCAGCCATCACTGCGTGCTTTCTGCCATGCCTGGAAAGAATATTGTTTTTACATTTGCGTATTGATTTGACTAGCTAAAATTTAAAAATGCATGTTTTTTATTATATCAACAAAATGAAGGCAAAAACCATTCTGAAAGAAAGAAAATGTCCCAAACGAGACTTGTTTTTTTTTTTTGTTAAATACTAGATTCTCATTACCTATTCCCTAAGTTAATACAATGATTGGTATGTTAAGTTATTTTAAGATCATCATATTCAGTTATCAGTGTAACAGGATACGAAGTGGCATCTTGTTGCAACATTCAGAATTCAACCAGGTTTGAAAAAAACGAAGTATCTGACAAAAAGTGTTCACTCACAAATTTACAAGTCCAACATACAGGAAAGCCACTAGGTAAAAACAGTTTCTTATCCAGGGACAGAATTAGTCCAACTTGACTGGCACACCCAACTTGACTGGTACATCATTCACTTTGATAGGTGATCTATTGTGATTACTACTCTTTTCAAAGATGAAACAATACCTGGAAAGCCCTGAGAAGTGCCATATGGTCACTAAATGTTCCAGCAGCAAAACGTTTCCTACACAGCATGGATGCACGCTTTTGAGAGGCCAGCGTAGGTAGGATAAAAGGATCTCGATATGCAAGAGTGCAAGCAATGGTAAGAATGGGATCCAGGCACTTCAAAACAACGGCGCACAACACCATTTTACCAAGGTGTGGCTCTACTGGTAATTCTGTGAGATGATAACCAAGTTCAGTGAGATCTTCCCAAGGGTCCATGGCATCTATTGTCTATATTAAAAAAAAAAATAAAATCAAAAAACAATGGGAAGGAGGAAAGGGGTGGGAAAGCTGACAAAATTCATTTACAAAAAAAACCCAGAAAGGATGTGAATACTGCGCTTGACTTGTTTCCAAACACTAAAAAAGCGAGTTACACTCTTAACAGTTTGAGATGAAACTTCTAAGCAGACTCTTCCCTTAAAAAAATACCACATTCACACACAAAATGAAAACAGACAACTCAAAGCATCCTCCAGTAACTACACAACAGTCTCAGCACAAAGAAAGCTCAGTAAGCTATGTCACTACACCACAAATACAGAATCAAATACAATTCCCATCTAAACCTGTTCCTCTGCTGACCTTAAGCATTTGCACCGCATTTCTCACAGTTAAAGCTGGTGGAGGATCAGGAGCTTTCATAAGAAAGTCAACAATTGGACAATTAATCGGAGCCAGAAGTTTTGTGTGCAAACAAAGCTCCTGCAAGTTAAAAAAAAAAAAAAAAAAGACTGTTGAGACTAGGGGGAGAAAAAAAATCAAACTAAACACTTTTTTGGTGTAAATAGTTCAGATGATATTTTTTAAAAAGTAAACGCTCACCTGCAGTGGCATTCTTAGTAGTTCTGGAGTCTGAAATTCTAACATATTCTGAAATCGGAGCCTGCTGAAGAGACGAAAACAGATTCCAGGCTGACAGCGCCCAGCCCTTGAAAATAAAATATGGAAGTTGCTTAAAATTAGAGTTTCTTCTTAAAAAAAAAAAATAACCCAACAACACATACACACAAACTTAGAAAAGAAGCACATAAGCAGGTCTAAGGAAAAGGTAATTTTGTTGTAAAGTTTAAGTCTCACAGACAATGTGAGACTTTTACAGTACATAGATTACTTTTGATAGCATGAAAATCTTATTGTCATTTTACCCCAACAGTTAAAAGGTCTGGAGAAACAAAAATAAGGCCTATCTAAAAATAAAGTGATGTGGGGTTTTCTGCTAACCTAAGACGAATCCAAACCTGAACTGTCCTTTGCTGTAAGGAATATAAGTCAAACTTCCTCGCTTCCACTTCACATCCCCCAGACACTCGGAAGTAAGAGGTAGAATGAAGACCAAACAGCTTGAGTGAGAGGACAGAGACAGCAAACGCTCACATTCACACTCAAATTCTTGCAGGTTAAGGCCAATATCATATTAGCAAACACAGACATTTGTTGCTATACATCCTCTTAGCCCTCACCCAATGTTAGGAAGAATATGATTCCTCTTATTAAGTCATGAATGGTTTGGAGAAGGTGTAAAAGGAATCACTGCTCAACGTCTCCTCTAAGATCAGGATGAAGATGAACTGATTAAAAACTAGCAATTGGCAGCCCTTTGGTCACAGAGAAGTTGTGAAATCCCTTATTGGACACTGTGGTTGCTGGTGCCCACATGGGAGAAAGAGAAGGGGAACAAATTGATGGGGGGAAAACAATCTAGACCTAAGGTAAGCTTTGAGAAATTCCCCAGTGCCACTTTTTATACAGCTTGGGAAATTTCTCCAAGAAAATACATGTTGACCCTTACTCTTCTGCAGAGAATTCGCGTTGGCCATGATCCACCATAATATTGGACTGGGCTAGTAGCATTACCCAGTACGGCTGCTACTACCCTGGTTACATTATCCTTAACATACAAGACAGCAGATATCTGCAAAATGAAATCCAGTATGAAGCGTTTCTTACCTGCCTTTCCTCTGGATAGCACTGGCTTTAGAAATCCACACCGTTTTTAGCATTGTAACACAACTCAGTGCATCAAAAGACTTCTATAAAAGCAAAGCAAGGAACATAAAAACATCTCTGAATAGTGTACAGGAAATAGGAGCTACTAGTGTTTTAGACAATCAACAGAATGTCTCTAAAAAAAATAAGCATGAGCCGCTTCTGGCACAAAGGTGTGTTGTAAGGTACTTCATTTCAAGTGAATTCATACTGCCCCCATCACAGTTTACTTGTGCTACATATTTTCCTAAATTAAAAGTTTTCTAGGCAATAGGTAATTGGAAGTCAATAAAAGACATGGATTGCGTTATGTGGTATCACAAACCAAGCAAAAATACGTTATTACATTGAATAACGTTTTCCTCTTTGTCTCGCTTAGAAATTACATCCTTATTTTCCCACGTTTGATGCAAAATTACAACAAAAGCTGTATTACCATGAGAACTTCAGAAATTTGATATGCATATCTCCTGTGATCTAGTCATAGTCTAGATCTTAAACTGCCTTAAGTTATCTCACTTTACTGGAACAAGTAATTAGGGAATGGATATTCAACACATCAAAAACAACGCTTAAGCACTTAATTGATGAGGCTTCAGCTAGACACGATAGTTGGACAAAGGAAACTCCCAGTGTTCTCCAATTCTCAGGAAGATGGCAGTCTAAACTCATGGAATTGTGTCAAAAATCAAACAGAAATACTACATTAAAAGAAAAAAAAAATCACCAAAGTTGTGGATACATAACTATATCAACCTGCCATAGCTTTTACAGGGTTTTTCAACAGCTAGATATTACCACTAATTGTCATAAAACTAATGGATGTCAAACCTCTCGGTGAGCTTTGTTGCTTGACACGCACTAGCTCAGCCTACTTAAAAAACAGGTCTCCAAAATTTACGTATTATGTATTTTAAAATAACACCAAGAAGTTTACATCCCAAAGAAAGTTTAAGACAATAGTACCTCTTTCATCTTGCCCGAGTCAATAACAAATACAACATCATTGACTGTTATGCTGGTTTCTGCAATATTAGTAGAAAGAATCTGCAATTAAAGAAAAGAAACCAAACACTGTGGTAAGTATAAAAGCAAAGACAAAATAGGTCAAGACAAAATCTGATGAAGTCCCCTGGTACTTACTATTTTGCGGATGCCAGAAGGTGGACTTTGAAGGACCCTCTTCTGATCCAAGGTCTGCATATTTGAATGAAGCATGAAAACTTGGTATCTAATGCAAAACAAAGCACATTTTTAAGGATCTTTAAAAGAAACAATAGAGACTCAAGAAAACCACAGAAACTAGAGGCTTTACCTGTAAGCATCATCAGCAAATCTCTTGTCATCAAAAAGAATACGGTCTCTCAGGCTAACTATCTCATCATATCCAGGAAGAAATATTAAAATCGCTCCTAAAAGAGAAGTTAGTTTGCACAGTTAAATAGAAAATTCACTTCAAATATATTACAGTACTGCATATATTAGCACTCCAAAGGTTTAACCTAATAGGTATTACTGAAAAAAAAGCACAATTCCTCAGAAGCCAAATCCACAGTAACTTATTGGGAGTATGTGTATACACCTACCGGCACCACAACCGTGACAGATGTTATAAAGTATGTGCATAATCAGGTCCAGATCCACTTTTTCACCATCAAAACTGTGATGATAAGCTTTCAATAGTTCTCTGTCCTCTGCACTAAGGTCACTACCACTTTTTTGTACCAGGGAACTTTCATCCATATTTCCAGATTCCACTGAAGCACTAGAACACACAAATACACAAGCCAGAGTCAAGATTGTTTGCTTCAGCTTTGCATTCGGCCATCAACTCAGATTCAGATGAAGACCAGCCAGACTAGTTCTCTTGAATCTAGAAGTGCAGTGGAACAGCCTCGCCACAACAGGATTACTGTTTACCGATTTAAGTATTAACCCAGCAAAACATGTAACTTCCAATTTGCAGCATTAACTCTACTTATAACACAACCACAAGCACATGTGTCAGAACTCAAAGTATAGATACCATTTCTTTATCTGTTAAAGGAAAAATTTTAAAATAAATGTATTTTCCAAAAACTTCCATACCGCAACAGTTAAGCAGGTACTACATTAACAAAAACTACACTAAGAGGAACTATAATAATGTAGGTCTCTACAAAACTGTAAGTAAACTATGATAACCAAGTTATAAAAAATAAATTCTTGGATGACCTACTGACACGTTACTCACATAGTTTCTTTAATATGAGTATCATGTATCAACAATATACAGACAAAAACACACAGCAGACTTCCTTCCAAAATAAGTATCTGAAATTAAAATGGTACAGGGTATAGAATTTGCATATTTAAGTTACTATAATCACAAACTGCCTAGATATATAATTGTGATAGTAATGTCCATACTAAGATGATAAACGCTCAGAATATAAAAGAAATGGGGCACAACAACCCTATGCAGTGCTATAGACTAGAAAAACTGCCTGGAGAAGAACCTGAGGGTGTTGATCGACAGCCATCTTAACATGAGCCAGCAGTGGCCCAGGTGGCCAAGAAGGCCAATGGCATCTTGGCTTGCACCAGAAACGGCGTGGCCAGCAGGTCCAGGGAGGTTATTCTCCCTCTGGTCTCGGCACTGGTGAGACTGCTCCTTGAATCCTGTGTTCAGTTCTGGGCCCCTCACCACAAGGATGTTGAGGCTCTGGAGCGAGTCCAGAGAAGAGCGACGAAGCTGGTGAGGAGTCTGGAGAACAGGCCTTACAAGGAGCGTCTGAGGGAATTGGGGTTGTTTAGCCTGGAGAAGAGGCTGAGGGGAGACCTCATTGCTCTCTACAACTACCTAAAAGGAGGTTGTAGAGAGATGGGAGCTGGCCTCTTCTCCCAAATGAGAGGTGACAAGACAAGACGGAATGGCCTCAAGCTCCACCAGGGGAGGTTCAGGTAAGACATCAGAAAAATACTTTTCACGGAAAGGCTCACTGGGCACTGGAACAGGCTGCCCAGGGGGGTGTTTAAATGTGGTATGGATGAGGTGCTCAGAGGCATGGTTTAGTGGTTTATAGGAATGGTTGGACTCAATGATCCTGGAGGTCTTTTCCAACCTAGTGATTCTGTGAAACCCTACACAACTAGAACCATAATTAACCTACAAGCAAATAATTACTGTGATACTGAATACAACATTTTTTTTTATATAACTATGTTTTCAAAATATTCCTATTCTCAAATCATTCTTGCTATTTAGGCCAGATGTTAGAGTATAAAAAGCTAAAACCTGTTCTGATTAAAAGAAGACAAAACATACACTTCCCTTCACCGTGCTACACTATCGCTTCTGCAAAGTAGTTATAGCTTACCCGTAGGACTCCAACAGGTCAACAACCTCCATCTGTCCAAAGTGCTTCGCCCAGTCCAAAGCCATCCTGAAAGAGTTGCATAGAAATCTTTAATTTCTCACTTCAAAAGATAGATATGAATGGCACATTACACGAGGAGACAACTGACACCACACTTTACTATTAATTTCTGCATGATTTTTAATCAACACTGTTACTGCTGGATCAGCAGCTTCCTCCTTTGACGTGCATAAACAGGTGTGATAGCAATATAATTTTGAGATAACTGCAATTCTTTGTCAAAGAAGAATCTCAGTTTTACAAAGAAGTATATGCAAGCCTATAGAAGGAAATGAGGACAAAGAATATGCCATTCCTTCAAAACCCACACACCAACACGCAGAGATAAACAAACCATGCCTTTTTGTAGTACCCTTTACTAGCTCCTTTAAATCATCCCGAGAAGACATACACCAAACATTTTTCTCCAAACTCTGTGAAAATATTTGGCTTTTCAGTGTCTTACAGAAGTTGCCTTCCCCATAATGCAGTTCACTCTGCTCTCCTTCTTAACTGCAATCCTTCCCAAGTTTGTCAAGTGATAGTACCAAACACCAGACTCCTGGAATCATAATACTTGTCTTCCTATATTAAAATTATTTACTGTATTTCCCTGTTTATATAAAGACAAAATTCACAGCCACAGAAATCTGATGTTTACAGATTCACAAATATTTCCACGATACAGAATCATAAAATGGTTTGAGTTGGAAAGGACATTAAAGACCACCTAATTTCAGCCCCTCTGCTATGGGTAGGGACACCTCCCACTAGGCCAGGCTGCTCAAGGCTCCACCCAACCTGGCCTGGAACAGCTCCAGGGAGGGGGCACAAATTCCCTGGGCAACATGTTCCAGTGCCTCACCACCCTCACTGTGAAAAAAAATTTCCTCATTATGTCTAGTCTAAATCTGCCCCCCTCCAGTTTATACCCATTGCCCCTACTCCTATCACTACAAGCTCTCGTAAACAGACCCTCCACATCTTTCTTGTAGACTTCTTCCAGGTACTGGAAGGTCGCTGTAAGTCCTCCTCAGAGCCTTCTCTTCTCCAGGTTGAACAACCCCAACTCCCTCAGCCTGTCCTCATAGCAGAAATGCATCAGCCCTCTGGTCATCTTTGCAGCCCTCCTCTGGACCCGTTCCAACAGCTCCATATCCTTCTTATGTTGAGGATTCCAGAACTGGACACAATACTCCAGGTGAGGTCTCGCAAGAGTGAAACAGAGGGGCAAAATCACCCCCCTTGATCCACTGGCCACGATGCTTTGATGCAGCCCAGAATACGGTTGGCCTCCTGGGCTGCCAGCACACATTGCTGGCTTTTGTCGAGCTTCTCACCAATCAGCACCCCCAAGTCCTTCTCTGCAGGGCTGCTCTCACATCACATCATCTCCCGTCCCATACTAAAATCAGGGATTGCCCCGACCCTGGTGTAGGACCTTGCAATGTCCTTGTTGAATCTCATGATGTTCTCACAGCCCCACTTCTCCAGCCTGTCCAGGTCCCTCTGGATGACATCTTGTCCATCTGGTATGGCAACTGCACCACTCAGCTTGGTGTCATCTGCAAAACTGCTGAAAGTGCACTCAACCTCGCTGACAATATCATTGATGAAGATATTAAACAGCACTGGTGCCAGTATAGACCCCTAAGGGACACCACTTGTCACAGATCTCTACCTGGACTTCACACCATCAACCACTACTCTCTGAGTACGACCACGCAAACAGCTTCTTATCCACTGAACCGTCCATCTATCAAATCCATACCTCCCCAATTTAGAGTAAAGGACTTCTGGCTGCCATGACTTTTCAAGTACCATGGAGAGCAGCTTGGCAACCACATCAGCCAATTCCCTCAGGACTCTGGCATGCATCTCATCAAATCCCATAGACTTAAATATGTTTGGGTTCCTCAAGTGGTCACAAACCTGATCCTCCACTACAGTGGGAAGGATTTTACCTCCCTGGTCCCCATCTTGATGTCTGCTGACCCAGTGGGAGTGAAGAGAACAATCTGTCAGTGAAAACTGAGGCAAAAATGTTGTTAAGTACCTCAGCCTTCTCCTCGCCTGTTGACACACACTCACTATTTTCAAGCATCAGTGGGGGTACATTCTTTTTAACCTTCCTCTTCTGACTGATGTACCTGTAGAAGCCCTTCTTGTTAGTCTTCACTTCCCTTGCCAACTTCAGCTCCAGCTGCGCCTTGGTCTTCCTGACCCCATCCCTACACAACCACACAGTGTCCCTATACTCTTCCCAATACTTACATATATATATCACATCAAAGATCTTTGCACCTGTAATGTCATATTTTTAATTCCTGTATAGGTCACTCTCTTAAAATAAAAACCACAAAACATTTTAGGTCTAATTCAATCAATCTAGTGAGAAAGATGCCAGTTTTTCTTCCAAACAGTGTGTTAAATCAAACACATTGAAATCAAGAGTATATATTCCGTATTAGACACCATTTAAATAAGAATTCAATTTATATTTTACAGAAAGCAATGCGATAATTGGAAGTTAGAAATTGTTTAGAACTGTAAAAACCTATTAGTGTTTACAGTAGTCTGATAAGTTAGCAAATTAGTTTAGATGTTATAGAAATTTCCTTCTCACTTGTATATCGACAAATACATCTTTCAGTTTATCTATTTGTTTTTACCAGCCATTGGATGATTTGCAGTGGATATCTGCTCCCATACTGATTAGTTGTTCTACTTGACTCAAAAAGCCTCTCCCTGAAGCAATCATTAGCGCAGTTGCGCTGGTTTCACTGTGCCTATAATCAACTGAGAAGTACAAAAAAAAAGTCAGCAAAACAAATACAAATGTTACTTTTTCATCTAAATGTAGGATATGACTTCCAAAACAAAGCCCAGAGAGAATTTGTTTACTCATTTCATCCCACCAGTCAGTTCATGTGAATTTAACACTATTTTAGAAATGTCTTAGAACATCTGTCAATACTTCAAAACAAGTACAACAACAAATTACTGCAAAACTTAATTCTGCTAACCCTATTCATTTTTTCAATAGGCAGAACTCAAAGGTAACAACGTTTGAAATTGGAGATGAAGTACTACAGAAATTCAAGACATTTTGCAGTTGTTTTCCTCATCTTACTGCATAACAGAAACTTACCACTGATGTTTTCAGTTAAGATGAGATGGAACACCTGAGCAAAGGAATCAACATCTTGATGCAACCAGATGTCAGAAAGACAGGAATCCATTTCTTTTATTAACCATGGCTCAAGGCAATTCACATCTTTTTCAGTCTGAAGAGAAAATAAAGTATTGAAAGATTAATCTCTTCTCAAGGGTTGTCCTTATTCTTGTATAAGAGAGACAAAGAATTTGAACAGTTTTTGAAGTAACAACTAGAAATACAGCATTCAGATGACAAGCATTTATGGTTTCATATGCAAGTACTTTAAACAATGTCAATCTGGTCATTTGCACAAAAGTTATGCACGACCATCACAACTGGAAAGCACACTTCAGCTAGAGTAGTTCATGTTAATAAAAAAAAAATTAAAAAATATCTTTTAAAATATGTTAATATCCTTCTAAAAACTCTACAGGAGTTATATCTTTAGAAAACACTTTTAAACAGGTAGTAATAACATAACATAGAAAGCAGATTTAATAAACTTTTTCAAATAAAGGAGAAACTTACCAGCTGATTAAATACAGGGTCACCACCGTCACTGAAGAGATTATTCTCTTCATTTGCACTTCGGACAGATCTTTGCCTCCGAGATCCTGGTTTGCTCTTATGTTCTTGAGTAGAACACCACTCAGTAAGAGTGCTTTGCTGTTTTTCTTCTAGGATGCATAAAGTATTTCCAAAAAGAGTTTTACATCTGTCCTAATTATCCATTGTTTCCAGTTACAAGAAATAGTTATACCATTCAAGCTCTTTTATTTATCTATAATGCTGTTACCAACCCATATAAATTCCATGATTAAGGGCATCCAAAGTGCACCACTGTAAACAATTGCTATAAGAATAAGGTAAAAAAATATCATTTAGGTGGTTAACCCCCCAGTCTCTCCAATATTCCAACTTACTGCATTCCAATGAGCTTCCTAAGCAATTCTCAGTCCAGATATTTCTCCGAAAGTAAAATACCAAATAAGAAGTGATATAGCTCCCGTATGTAACAACTAGGTTTTCTATACAAGCAGAAGCAACAGTAGATAACAGCAGTGCCTTAACTGAACTCTTTTATCCACAATGACCAGAACTGAGCAATGCAATAAACATAGACGTAGGACCATATATTATTGCACTGGTTATTGATTATTGTTGGCTTGTTTGGTCATACCCTCTGTGATCATTACTTTCCATTGCCAGGAGTACTGTGTCCAGCACTGGAATCCCCTGCATAAGGGGGACATGGAACCATATGAATGGGTCTAGAGCAGGGCCATGAAGATCATCAGAGGGCTGGAGCTCCTCTGCTATGAGGACAGGATGAGAGAGTTAGGCTTGTTCAGCCTGGAGAAGAGAAGGCTCTGGAGAGACCTTACATCAGCCTTCTGGTACCTGAAGGGAATCTACAAGAGAGCTGGGGAGGGATTGCAGTGATAAGGACATGGGGGATGGCTTTAAATTAGAAGGGAGAAGATTTAGACTAGATATGAGGAAGAAATTCTTCACAATGAAGGGGATGAGACCCTGGAACAGGCTGCACAGGGAAGTTGTCGATGCTGCCTTCCTCAAAGGGTTCAAGGCCACGTTGGATGGAGCCTTGAGCAGTGTAGTCTGGTGGGAGGTGTCCTTGGCCCATGACAAGGGCGTGGGACCTGGTTGGGCTTTAAGGTCCCATCCAACCCAAGCCATTTTATGATTCGATAGCATTGAATACACATACGCCTGAAGAATGCAGTGGAAGTGTTCTGCACAAAATGTACAAAATCGTGCCCTCTAACAGCTACACTCCAATTTTCATCCAAAAGTCAGCACGTAGTATTTTCTGCTTCTATAGTTTTCATGTGGCAAAATCCCCCATAAATATGCAATACTACTCAATAATAATTACAAAAAATACATCATTTATCAACTGAAAGCAAACATACAACCATAAAAAGAAATTTCTTTGAAGTTATATAGAATCACCAGGTTGGAAAAGATCCATCAGATCATCAAGTCCAACAATTCCTATCAAATACTAAACCATGCCCTCAGCACCTCGTCCACTTGTCCCTTAAACACCTCCAGGGAAGGTGAATCAACCACCTCCCTGGGCAGCCTCTGCCAGTGCCCAATGACCCTTTCTGTGAAAAAGTTTTTCCTAATGTCCAGCCTAAACCTCTCACGGCAGAGCTTGAGGCCATTCCCTCTCATTCTGTCCCCTGTCACTTGGGAGAAGAGGCCAGCTCCCTCCTCTCTACAACCTCCTTTCAGGTAGTTGGAGAGAGCAATGAGGTCTCCCCTCAGCCTCCTCTTCTCCAGGCTAAACAACCCCAGCTCCCTCAGCCGTTCCTCATAAGACCTGTTCTCCAGCCCCTTCACCAGCTTTGCTGCTCTTCTCTGGACTCGCTCCAGAGCCTCAACATCCTTCTTGTGGTGAGGGGCCCAGAACTGAACACAGGATTCGAGGAACAGTCTCACCAGTGTAGAGTACAGAGGGAGTATAACCTCCCTGGACCTGCTGGCCACGCCATTTCTGATACAAGCCAAGATGTCACTGGTCAGATCCCTTTGGAGAACCTCAGCAGATCGACACTTCCACCCAGCTTAATGTTATCCACAAACTTGCTAAGGGTGCACTCGATGCCTTCATCCAGGTCATTGATAAAGACATTGAACAGGGCTGGACCCAGCACTGAGCCCTAGGGAACCCCACTTGTAACTGGCCTCCAGCTGGAGTTAACTCCATTTCCCACCACTCTCTGGGCCCGGCCAGCCAACCAGTTTTCCACCTAGGAGCGTGTGCACCTGTCCAGGCCAGAGGCTGACAGTTTCTCAAGCAGAACGCTGTGAGAAACTCTGTCAAAGGCTTTACTGAAGTCCAGGAACATACATCCACAGCCTTTCCCTCATCCAGTAGCTGAGTCACTTTATCACAGAGGGCGATCAGGTTAGTTTGGCAAGACCTGCCTTTTGTGAACCTATGTTGACTGGGCCTGATCACCCAGTTCTCTTGCATGTGCTTCATGATAGCACTCAAGATCACCTGCTCCATGACTTTCCCTGGCACTGAGGTCAGACTGACAGGCCTGTAGTTCCCTGGGTCCTCCCTGCGACCCTTCTTGTAGATGGGCACAACATCAGCCAGCCTCCAGTCCAGTGGGACTTCCCCAGTCTTCCAGGACTGTTGGAAGATGATGGAAAGGGGTTTGACCAGCACATCCACCAGCTCCCTCAACACCCTTGGGTGGATTCCATCTGGCCCCATAGACTTGTGGGTGTCTAGTTGGGCAAGCAAGGCTCCGACCACCTCCTCTTGGATCATGGGAGCCTCATTTTGCTCCTCTAGCTCCTGGGTTTGTACACAGACAGAACAACTTTCTTTACAATTAAAGACTGAGGCAAAGAAGGCATTAAGTACCTCAGCCTTTTCCTCATCCCCTGTCACTGTTGTTCCTTCTGCGTCCAATAGGGACTGTATGGTCTCCCTAGTCCTCCTTTTATTGTTAATATATTTATAGAAAGATTTTTTGTTATCTTTCACAGACTTTGCCAATCTGATTTCTAGTTGGGCCTTGGCCCTTCTGATTTTTTCATGATCTCACTTCCCTCTTGTAGTCCACCCAAGATGCCTGTCCCTTCTTCCAAAGCTCAGACATTTCTCTTCTTTTTGATATCTCTCAAAATCTCCCTGCTCAACCAAGCTGGTTTTTTCCCCCCCACCAGCTCTTTTTCTGGAACATGGGGATGGCTTTCTCCTGAGCTGCTAGGATTTCCTTTTTGAATAGCTCCCAGCCCTTGTGGGCTCCCTTGCCCTTAAGTACTGTCTCCCATGGGACTTTGCCAACCAGCCTTCTGAACAGTCCAAAATCTGCCCTCTGGAAGTTTAATGCAACTGTTCTGCTAACCTCCCTCTTCACCTCACCTAGAACTGAAAACCCTGTCATCTCGTGATTGCTTCGTCCCATAATCTATTGCAATAATGTAAACACTGAGATCTAAAAGATACTTGCTGTCTTCTAATCACACCTCATTTCATATTCTGACTTTGGAATTTTAACAGAGAATCATCCCATGTAGCTGTTCAATCTATCAGTCAATGAGACTCATTTCCAACCCTAACAATTAAGAGGAATTAAGAAGAAGAATTAAGAGGTCCACAAACCTTGCTGCTTCTCTTTTTGGTACTTTAGCATCTCTTTGTTTGTATACCCAGTGCTTCGTAAAATATCCTCCAAAAACATCTCCTTAACTTCAAAAGGTCTTCCTTGTACTGAAAGTAAAAGTAGTTCATAAAGTGTTAGATATTCCCTAGCTTCATTTATGATCCGAATTTTAAAAAAGGGTTTTGCAGATACAAAAAGTGAATTATACATTCTTAGGGCCTGATTTAAGGAATTATTCTTTTCCTTGAAAAGAACTGTAGAAGTATCTTCAGTGGAGTTCATTTTGTTAAGATTACCGGGCCACAAAACAAAACAAATTTCAAAAGGGGAATGTCAGCTGGGCACCTTGTTTCCCATTAACCTCTTCAATTCTTTAAGTGTTACACCAAGAGATGCTCTGAAGATTGACAGTTATAAATGGCAATTTTATCAAAATGAGAAAAAAAAAAGACTCATTTTTGTTTATGTTTACAAAAGAACAGTTAATTGTGTAAGACACCTGGATTAAAAATTATAACCGCAATTAATACAGTTTTAGTGCACGATCCCACAAGCAGACCATCACCTTTATATTAAACCACTTTATCTCCTTAGAAGTATATGATGAGAAAAACTTCACTCAATTTCCTCAATCGCTTCAGCCCAATTTGGCTCTTTTTTACAGAGTACTTCCTGACAAATAAGACAATCCAACGGTCCTTATTTCCTAACAATCTACCCTGATTTCTGTTTCAATATCACTGTCTCCTAGACCTTACTTACAAGGCATTAAAGGATTCTCTCTCACAGGAAGAATTAAAATCTCTAGATTTTAATTTCTCATACCTTAGCAGACGTTTACCATACCTTAGTTTAAATCACTTAGGGCTTTTCTCTTGTTCAGAAATAACAAGCTACAGCTCACATACTTTTAGAAGGTATTACAAAGTCTTCCAGCATTGATCACAAAGTGTGTGCTACAGGAACGCACAACCACAAACTGGTGGTTTCTGTGCTAAGGATTTTGTCAGCTATATTATTGAAGGAGGATCAAATCTTTCTCATGACATTAACAGAGAAAGCCTGCAAACCCTCTTCTTTTATTTCCTAAATTCTCAAAACTGGAAAAAGCAAAGGGTTTTTTTCAACTGTAACTCATCTGTTTTGCAGACTAAAGTAAGTGATAGCAGTGCAGCCACTCAGGTTAACCAGAGAAAAAGATTGTCATCAGGATTTCCTGAATAAGCATACTGATCTAAATGAACAGGAAAGCCACAAGGAGAGTCTAGTGGAAAGCCATAAAATAATTAGAACTGAGGTTTCCTTCTCCAAAAATAAGTCTAAATCACTGAAATAGCGTAATTTCCGGATTCCTGCCTCCAACAAGTTGCAAGCCTTATTTTACTAGGTACAAATTGAGAATTGACAATTAAATATTTCTATCTATAACGAAACAGTTTTCTTTTTCAGGAACATTCAAAAAATTAAACTGATGATTTGTAGATAAGATTCTCAGTTAAGTGATTCTACTCATATCCTGGGACTGTTGAGCTTCTTAAAAAAAAAGGCTGACATGCAGAAAGCCTACTATGTTGGTTTGAAAATACAAGGTTTCTCTTGAAACACTCCTACTGAGAACAAGTTGTACTTAGACATTGTTGCTGAAAAAGGAAGATCTAGAGGTGCCACAGGAGGTCACCCATGTGCAAAATTTGCAAGCCAGAAGGGTGAAGAGAAAGAAATACAAAGCATCTTCCACACGTTTTACCTCTACTAAAGATGAGTCAAATGAAATAAAAACAGCAGTAACGATAACTTTTCCTTGCATTTGAATGTCATCTAACTGCAGATTACAAAGTCCAAATCAAAATTAACAGAAATTGCCATGGTTTTTCTCAGTGTTTACCTAGACTATTAGCTAATTTATTTAAAATAAAGAATCATATGATTAAAATATGAAAACCCAATTTACCTAAGACTGTACTTCTAAAGTGACCAGCTGCAGTTATCTGTGTTTTATCCACTAACCAGCAGCAATCTCTGAGAGACCTGAAGAACTGGAATTCACAGGAATGAATTAAAATCGATCACACTGTTGCAGATCCTAGGGTCTACACTATCATGTAGACCAGCACTTTAAGAACCTTTTCCTGTTTCCTGAATTAATCAGAGCATGGGTCAGGACATCCCTGCACTTACAGAACTTCCTGCGATAAAAACTCTCACATCTATGCAAATAGCTAAAAAACCCACAAAATTAACAAACTAAGAGCAAGCATTGCTGTAACTCTTAGCGTATTTATCATGTTCCATTACTCAGCACGGTCTGCTATTGTTTAACCTATAAATGCTACGGCAGGTATACCTAGACTTAAGATTTTACACGAATACTTACTGTGCATTATTGGGCAACTTCCAAAATATCTAACAAAGAGATCTGCATCCAGAGCAGCACTAGAAATAATTAGTTTTAAATTATCCTGTTTCTGCAACATATCTCTCAGTTTTATTAACAAGAAGTCACTGAACCTATCCCTCTCATGTACTTCATCCTGTAACAAACGGGGTGGGGGAGAGAGAACAAACAACAGATAAACATCATGGACTCAAGATTGTAACTTTCCACAAATATGAAACTGAAAGATATAATTTGCTAGTACATTGAAGACACATAGAAATGTGTTCACCTAATTTAAGACAGGATTTTTTTTTAAATATTCAAAAGTAACAAATATTTCAAAAAGTTTAATAAAGCTATCTCAGAAAAACATATATCAAGAAATTTTATACACTGCTCTGTCAAGATGCTAACCACATACAGCTTGATTTCAGAGGTTAAAGCGAACTGAAACTTTTTAATTCTTATATTTGAATTAATTTTCAAGATAATGACAAACTGCCAATTCTACAAATATATTAATATATTCTTACTTCACAATTGACGAATGTTTAAAGAAATGTATGATAACACACAATGAAAAAAGTTAGATTGCTTAGAGCCTTTAAGTCACACAAAAAGCTTATCCCTAATTAAGTCACATGACTGACTAGAGTAATTGCTTTTGTTGGTGCATTCTGTTCTGGTTTTTGTATTATGGACTGTTGAAGCAGGGACGCAAATATATTTTTAAATACAACATTTTTAGGCTGAAGTCAACAATGTATAAATTGTTCTCACATTTTTTTTTTATTTTGATAAACAGGCAGGCATCTAAAATTATCACGAATATTTGTCTTCAGCCATGGAGAGCTCAATCTTGAAAAAAAAACATTCCGGGTTCCACTGACATCAAATTCCACAACAGGAATACTCACATCATCAGAAATGAACGCCTAAGTAATTTGCTGAAAATTAGACTAGTCATTATCTTGAAAACATCTAGGCTCACGGAAGGACCGCAAATCTTGTACTGCTAAAACAAGCTCATGATACAAAAAAATTCTGACACACTTGTGTTGAACCATATATACATAAGCCCCCTTAAGGCTCTTCTACTTTCTGACAGAGGAAGTTCAGAGAAATTTAGAGCTCTGTCCCCCACAATTGCATAAAGATTCCAAAACTAATTATTGGTATGAAGCTAAAATAAGATACTGTTACAAAATTTTTAAAAAAGGCAAAAAAAGCAAACTATGCACTATAATAAGGACTCAGTAAGTCTTTAACAGTAATTCAGATTCTAACTACATAAAAACACTGTAAATGCTCAGCAAATTAAAGACAACAAGGATCTTATCTGGCAATCTATAAGTAATACACATTGTTCAACCTCACATGAAATACATTAGGATTCTTACCACAATAACATGTGTCACTGTTGACAGAGTGCTGTCTCCTGCCATCAGCGTGCGAAGTAGGATGCCATTAGTGCAAAATGTTAACAGTGTCTTTGGAGAAACCCTATTGAAAAGTTCATGAAGATACTTCAGTCTTTCACACCATTTAAATGCATACTAGCTTTCCAAGACTTAGTGAAAATTAAATTATTAACAGCTGCTCACCAGAAATGGAATTAGATTATAGTTCTCCCAAGGAATTCACGCATCCTATTTGTTTGTAAACATTGCCTATTCCCAGAGCATTCCTAAGGAATCTCAGTGCTTAAGCTCCCAACCTTCAGGCAATGGATTAATTAACAAAGTGAGATTCAAATTTATATAAATAAATAAATAACCAAGTAAAATAGAACCTTGAGAATCACTTCATGTTGTTTAATTTACTGGAAAATTCAGCATGGACTGCTTTGGAAAAACAGGTGCCAATTCTTCAGTATATGCTTCGATACAGTTTCGTATTTGCCTATACCTGACTGAACCACAAAGAAACGAGTTAATCCGTTTCAAGTGCTTTAATTTTTCTCTTCAAAAACTTCAAAATCTTTAAAAGTTAATATTCTAGTACCTGTGGCAGAGTTATTTGTGGAAGTGAAAACAGTGATTGCCACACTACCCAGCATTGTCATTTGAAGCACTCAGAAGTTCCTTTGTATTACACCGTACAGTTCTCTTCTGAAATTAATGAGCTCACTCACTGCATTTCTTTCGAAGTTCGGAATTCATCCCTCCTTTCAAAAATCCTCCCACCTTTTAGATTCAAGGAACACGTTTAACGTGTACTTTACCCATCTCTACTACTCTCTCTTCTTCAATAGCTTTCTAGAAATCATCACTGCTCTCTAATAGTTAAAAGGTTAAGACTCCTGTGTTACTGTAAAAACCTCCATCCCACATCTTCTTTTATGGAGTTGGAAATATAGCCACCTCTCTCTTTTGCTCTTTCTCTTGAGAGGACTTATTGATTTCACTTGAGCAGGATTTTCTGCATTGCTTGCAATAATTCCTCCACTTTGATGTGAGCTACGCTTAGTTCTTCTTCAGCCAGCATAATAGGCCCACATATCAATCATGCAATTAAATTTGAAATTTGTCTTTACTAGCTCTTTCAAGCCCTTAACAGAACTGTGAACTCCCATATACATATTCAAATTCTTCTTTAATTTTACTGTTTTTCAAGTGTATTCAAGTTTCATTAGCTATGTAACATCTTGATCCATGTAGCAACGTAACTAGCTCTACATTTTGCCATCCTCTCATTCACACTCCAACACCTGCACATTTCTGGAAACCCCACTATCTAGAGAGTTCAAAGAATCTAGAAATCACACAACAGCTTTCAGACTTTCATCTACCCCTACTCTACTTTAGGAATAAGTTCCTCAGCTGACCTAGAGTTCTCTACTTTCATGTCACTTCACGCTTTAAACAGTAGTTAATGCACACTAGACCGTCAAGTAATGCTCAACCTCATCAATTTCTCTAAAACTTTTGTGCTGTTTCCTTTTATTTCCCCTATCAACTCTCACTATAGCATCTGTTACAGTGTGCTGCTCTGCCTACCTATCTCCAAAGCTTGCAGAACTTTTGGATCTAACCACGTTAAAAGTAGGGAGAAAAAAAAAAAAGAGGAAAGTGTAGGCTTGATCTGAATTCCACACACACACCCCAAAGCAGAAACGAAAATACCTGCAATTCACTCACATAAGACAACTTACTACACGAAAACAAAAAATACAGGAGGAAAACTATCTTTTTCACTCTTAAATATTCGACTACCCAAGCAACAACACGCTCTACCTATACTTTACATACTAAGCTTATACTAGGCTGTATCCCAAATATATTGTAGTTCGTATGTACACAAATCTAAAGACTTCAACACAAAATCAACTGGCAATAAGAAATGCCATAAGTACCTGCTTTCTAATCGAATCTGATAACCAACTGTCTGGCCAATCTTTTCTCCTCTTTCTGCTGCCACTCTTTCAGCCACTGCAACGGCTGCTAAACGTCTCGGTTGAGTGCAAAATATACGACAGGGAGTCCCAGTTTTGTAACAGTCATCAAGAAGGAACTGTGAGATCTGCAAAGAAGTGGTTTAAAGTTCCTTGTCAATTTGATAAAGTCATAGCTTTTCTACCAGAAAACCATTTAAGCGCATCTCAATATTACATAGGTTGCAAGATAATTCACCATAAGATTATCATTGCAAATGTGCTTGAAAGGGTAGAAAGACAGCAAACAAATTTCTGACTTTAATTTGTTTCAAAAGAAATAATTTAGGCTTCTCTCTCCTGCTTCAGAGAAATCTATATAAAATATTTGTAGATAATCTTTCATTTAAACACAAAAATATTCTACTAGAACTAGCTTTAGAAGGAAGGGGGCTACAGAAAGTCATGAGTACTTTCCCTTCAAAATCTTATATTACTGTAATGAAAACTGGTTATCAATCACAAAACTGTGCAGAAATATTTATGCTTTTACTAAGTACCTACTGGCTTAATATTTCAAAAGCAAGAAAGTGAATCAGAACACAAGACTTTCAACTGCATAGGAAAACAAATGCCTTAAAAGCAGCACAAAGCAATCCCTTATTACCTAAATATTAAAAAATGCATTAGTTTTTTTCTAAATAGTTTTTATTCCATTAAAGAAACATACTTGTGTAGTTTTTCCGGACCCAGTTTCTCCTACAATCAAAACAACTTTATTATCCTTTATTAGTTTAACAATTTCATCCTGTTTTTCAAAAACTGGTAGCGATTGCCTGAAAGACTCAAACTCCGATTCCCCTCTTTTCACTGGAACCTGGGGGATACCACTGCTGAGTCGTCCACCTGTCTTATTCACTCCTCTGTTTTCTGTGAAGAGAAGTTAACACTTCACTTGGGCAGATGCAAAAGCAAGTCACTAAAATATTGCTTAAAAATCATACATAAAAATGAACACTGCTAACTTTGAATGCACCCCTATAGATGTGTCAACTGACAAACACACATTTACAAGCCATACTCACAGTAACACATCCTGTTACAATGCTTGAAAGAAATATTATTCAAAGGAGTTCTTACTTTCTTAGATACTTTGAACAAAAACAATCTATGCTGGTGCATTGCTCAGTGTCAAAAAAGGTCATAAAGAGCAAAAAGAAATAGAAAACAAATGCAAAAAAATAAGCTGCCTGGCATATTTTCTTCGTTATATTCACACATTCACACCTTCACAGTTCGCATATAAATAGTCACTGTATAGTTAAACTTTTAAATTATTCCAAACTAACAAGGTTGTCTCCTGAGAAAAAGATAACTTTGCCGTGGTTCAGATGCCTTCTTACACATGCTCCCTGGTCTTTTATGACCTCTATCCAGTTAGTATTACATAGACCAATACTCTAGTCCCTAAGATTTATCTGAAATCATGCAAAGTGAGACATGCTGCATATCTAGACCCCTGGATCCACAGAGCACAGTGTTATACATTAGAAACCAATGCAGAACTAACTAGAGAACTTGCTCATCTTCAGAGAAGACTACTTCAAACTCGGTATTGTAAATGCTATTCTGCAACTCCTTAATAATTATTTTCCAGAAAAAGGAAAAACTTGCTCTAAGTTCAATTGTATATATTTAATGTGTTTAACAGATTAATATATTAAATTACAAGCACTGCCTTACCAAGACAATCACAGACTAACAGATTGAAAAAGCCAAAACCTATTCTGTTTTGCAAAGAAATTAAAGGAAGATAAATTTTACACTATTCATTAGTTTATGCCTTACATTCCTAAGAAACTGCTTTTCAGTACTCTTATAATTCTGTTCATTAAGCAACCCTAATAAACAAATGAAACAACTGAAAAAGAAAAGTAGCAAAGGAAGAACATAAAGCATAAAGCATCATAAAGCAGAAAAATTCAATGAAACAAGGCATACTGCTGTGTTTTCTGTCCACCACGCTCAGCTTTGCCCACAGAAACACAACATAGCTCTTTCACACTCATAACAGTTAAAGCAACAATCTCATTAAAAGTATTTTTTTAAAGCCATGGTGTATCAGAAATCTGTCTTCCAGTGAGCTCTTTCATATTCTAGAAGCCTAGATATAAGTCTCTCAGAGACCAAATATATTTTAGAAGATAAAACAAAAAAATAACTACTAATTTTATTAAGAACGTGGATTGCTATAAGCAGAACAGCTTTTCTCATAAGGGTGTTCTTCTGTAGCAGTCCTGGTAATACTTCTTTCTTCAATCTCAGCTCACGGAATTCACATTTCAGAAACATACTTCCAAATAAATTTGGCTGGAACTGGCTCAAAGATTCAAAAGTAAATTAGCGCAAAGCAGACACTGGAAAGTGGGTAACATAACTGCCTAAGTTCCTTTCAACACCAGTTCTAAATGTCCCCGTTACTAACAACAAAAAGTCAATAAAAGTAATGGGTTTGTTTTAGGGATGAGTGTCAGCTGGGTTGTAGGTTGGTTTACTCTTTAAGCCATATCGATCGCCAGTCTATATCAGAAGATACCTTGAACATACCCGATTCAACAGCACATGCATTTCCTCGCTTTGTCTTTGGCCGAAGTTCTGATCGTTCTTTACTTGTGACGGGAAATCTCACAATTAAACTCCGAATGGTATGTTTCGTACTAGAAGCCAAGCAACAAGTCATTACTGCACGTGACACTTCTGATCCATCCTTCTTCCTTACAGTCAGGTATCGATTTGCTCCTTTTCTGAAAGGAAAAAAAAATATATTTTAGGAATAAGTAACCTATTTATATTTTAGGAATAAGTAACCTATTTATATTTTAGGAATAAGTAACCTATTTACATCTATGTAATGATCTTTGACGGTAATTCTTTCAAGGTAGAGGTCAGCAAATGCTGCTATGGTTTTACAACAGTACACAAATACACATGCTATATGGAAAACTCCATCTATTTGGGGTTTCCCTGAAACCTTCCATTTCCACTAGCTTTTATGTAAGAGAAAATAACACCATCACGCCTGCATACCGATGCTCTTCTCCATCACTTCTCAACAGAAGCACTCTTTTGGAGGTGCTAGTCCAGGTCACGTTTTATCTGTCAAGGTGTGAGATACTATGCAAAACCCTTAAACATGAAATAGTGAGTGGAAAACAAAACAGATCTCGATGAGAAGTCCTTTGTATTGATCCACGAAATCCAGAAAACGTTACAAGGTCATGCCACTTCAAACTAACCATGTACAAAGATACTTGTTTTTATCTTAAACTTTTTTCTCTAGCACTATTTTGTGCAACAGTGCACAATATACACTAGGAACAGAGATAATTTTAAGTCACGAAATTCCACATTTGCACCAAACAAATAAAATAAAAATGAGGCTCTAACTTACCCTTTGCTTTTAGATATCAGCCCAAGAGACCGACAAAGCCGGTGAACAAATGCTCTTTCTGTACTTGTGAAAGAAGAAGGAAATTCCATTTCTAGAAAGATAATAAAAGAAGAACATAGAACCACGCAAGACACGGTGTTCTTAGAAACACAGAATCACTAAGGTTGGAAAAGCCTGCTGAGATCATCAAGTTCAATCATCGGCCCAGCACCACCGTGCACTGAACCGTATCCCCAGGGGCCACATCTACACGGTTTTTGAACACCTACAGGGAAGGAGACTCCACCGCTTCCCTGGGACAGCCTGTTCCAATGCTTCACCGCTCTTTTCATAAGGAAATTTTTCCTGCTATCCAATCTATACCTCCCTCGGTGCATCTTGCGGCCGTTTTCTCTCATCCTATCGCTCGTCCCTCAGAAGAAGGGCCCGCTCGTCCCCCGCACACCACCACCTCCTTCCAGGCCTTCGCAGCCAGCGCTCAGGGCAGCCCTCGGCCTCCCCAGGACGCAACGGCCCCGGCTCCCCGAGCTCCTCCCGTCGTTCCCGCCCCCCCCGCAGCGCCAAGGGCAGAGCGGACCCGGGAGCCGGCGGGAGACTCGGCCTCGACCCCCCCCGCCCCCGCCCCCGCCCCGAGCCCCGCACCTTTCTCCTCTCCGCAGACGAATCGATCCAGGGCGAGGTGCACCGCGATGTCCACCTCCTCGTCCACGCGGATCTCCCTCGGCCCCTCGCCCCGGCCGCTCGAGGAGGAGGCGGCGCCGCCCGAGCCCGCCGAGCGGCCCGGCCGCGACATGGCGGCGGCAGAGCGGCGAGAGGCTCCGCGCGCCTCGGCCCAGGGCAGCCCCGCCCCCGGCCCGCCCCGGCCCGCCCTGAGCGCGCCTCCCGCGCGCCGGTGGAGGGAGGCGGCGCCGGCCGCGCGGTTTCTAACTCGCGTCGTTTTGTGGGTTTTTTTTTTTTGAAGTATGATGATCCCTAAGGGGTTTAAGTCTCAGAGACTTCTCTCACAGCTCCAGTTAGACTTCTTTTCCAGAAAATCGCCAATTTAGCCGTCCATTTATTCATTAACTTCATTTTAGATCCTTGGAGGGGCTGCATCTGAATCTCATCCTCGTCAGCGGACAAGGTGTGAGAAGGATCGTTTCTGTGATGCTTGAGGCTTATGTACCACGGGCCGTCTCACTGGGGAAGATGCTCAACATACGTACCCTTTCATCCAGAAGGACATATATGAACTTCTGTGGTAGTCTGGGTGCTTACACATCCAAGCCACCAAAGCAAACCCTGTGGGTAATGAACCTTCTCGATACCACTATGAACAAAGCCTGTTAACTGCTTATCCTTTATAAAAATGGAATGGAACAAACATCAACTGTGTCTGAGAAGCAATGAGTTCTGCTGACTGAATGCAAGAGATGGGGACAAGAACCATGTCCAACACTGCAGTGAAACTTCTCCAGCTGCCTGTGGCAGTCACCACAGCCAGAAGGCTCCTATAGACCTTCCTCCAGCACTTCTTTCAGAGATGCAGTTAACTGAGTTAAGTCTTCTAGGGATGGAGTGTATGTTCCCACAGGGCTTGGCAGCTTTCCCTCAGGAGCCAGCACATCCGCCATGTGCCTGGGCAAAGGAGACTTCAAGAACATCCTCTCTTGCGCTTACATGCCAGATGGAGGGCATTTTGCTGCCTTTGAGGGACCAGAGCTTCTGGCACAAGGCTTAATGCACACTGTCAGAAAGGTGGAACAGCTGTGAACCTGCAGTTTAAAAACACCCATGGAATGGAAGCGAGTTTCTCTGCCACCGGCAGAACCGTTACTTCGAGGGATTAAATAGGAACAATATCATCACCCGCAGAATAACATTTTATCTGGATAATGATTACAGTACTAAACTTGTTAACCTCAAAAACTCTTCATAACAACAACAACAAAAGCATCTTGTCTTCTTTCATCCCTAGCACCACGTCATTGCTGCATTCATAGTTCAAGTATAACAGAAAATGTAAACAGTTCACCACGGTAACATTGCACTCAGTTGGAGAAGAGAGTAGAAAGGAACTGGCCCCTTGCTTCTCAGAACTAAGCCCCTTTCTCAAAAGCCTCTTTAAATACTTGAGAGTTAGCATTCTGACATATGCATTACAAGCAGCTTGGGTGGAAGTGGAAAGGGTTTTAATCTCCTGCGCACACACACCTCTCCATTGCTTCAATGTACCTTTGAAGCAATAATGTGAAGCCTTCCAAATTCCTCCTGTGCTCTTCTGTGGGACAAAGTGGCTTTTTCTTTCTTAGGCAGGGAAACCCGTCTTGGTCACTCTGCTACTACTGGTTTCCTCTTTTGATATTCTTTAAGGGGGGGGTGGGGGTGGTGTATGCTCCGGGAGCTGCCTTCTCTAAAACAGAACTGATTGATCTCCTCAACAAATATGGTGTTGAGTTCCCTGTTATGCACAAGTCTAAGGTCTAAAGTTACAACACAACTTTATGAACGAACACCTTTCCTAGGTCTAACTCCAATAAAACTTAATTGGCTGTAAAAGCCTAATCATGAAATAATTTCACTGTGCTATTGTTGGCAGCAGAAACAGAAGAGGAATCGAGATAAAAATACTAATACCCTTTCCTATACTGTACACACCCATGAAAAGGATTGAGTTTTAGTTCACAGTCATGTTGAGTGAGTGACTAATGGGTTACTGGTTCTAGAATTTTCTTTCGTCTAAGATACTAATTAACCACCACAGCACGTGCTTCACAACCACAGCCTTCTCGCTTCAGCCCATTCCCCAGGTGTTAGAAGCAGGCAGGCCTTGGATAACAAGTGCCTTAGCAGCACAAAGAGTGGCGTTTGTCAATATGACTGTGACTGGCAGTGTTGCGGAACACTTGAAAGGCACAGAAAGCACAGACACACATCTAGGAGAAACAACAACATTTTATTGATTCTATAACTCTACCCTAAATTGAACATTTTCATCGACATTTCAAACTTTGCCTTTGGTGTTGAGACTGTAAAGCAAGAAGGGAAAAAATATCAGCCTTGTGTCATCAGAGAGATGTTTAGCTATCCATTATACCCCACTCCCTAAATATTACCTTTGATTAAGACTGTAAATGGTATGGCTTGGCCCTCTCCACTGCCAGGTGCCTTTGAACTTTAGGAAGGATTTTGTCATGGGGATCAAATACAGAATTTCTGGCAACTGCTCACTCACTAAATTAAAATAACTCTGCAGGACCTCATTCTGATACACCTGCAGATTTCAAATGGCTTGCAAAATAACAGGCTTTCCCTTGTTTTTTCCTGAAACACCAAAGTCTGAGATGACTGACTATACAGAGAACTGCAAATGGCGTTAGACAAAATGCTGTGGTTATTAAAACAAGAAAAAAAAAAAAAGCTACCTACACACAACTGGCTGGATGAGAGTTTCCAAAGGCAGGACCTAAAACTTCCAAAATTACCTTATAAGTTTGATTCACTAGGAAACTGTGGTTCCAGAAAACATCAGCTGCTTCACAGATCCATAACAAAAGTTCACAGAACACCAAATTTAATCTGGTTCTTATCAGGAGTTAGATATGTATTTCTTTTTATTTATGAAAGTGGTAAAATGAAAGCTGTGGAATTGCAGAGCACGCTATAACTAGAGGAGGAGATAAAAACACCCAGACCACCCACCATTTTACCTGGGGACTGGCATCCCGAGTGCTCTCATCTAGAAAAGAAAGTTGTGTTCAAGACTTTGATGGCTTCATTACCTGGATGTATTTCAGGGCTTTTTTTACACTCTCCTCTGCAGATGAATGACTTAACAATTCTAGTTTTAACCCGGGGTGCTATTTCCATTGTATCTGGGTGACACAGCAGGGCAAGTGATTTCTGTAAAAGTTGAAGACCAGGCTTACTAAGATACATACATACATTCTTGCAACACAAATACTCAAAAGTTTCTTAAAGTAAGGGTGAACTCTGTTAAACAAACTTACATGAGTTACTAATGACATAGTTGATACCAGACATGTAAATGAGATTTCTTAGGTATTTGCAGAAAAGCTACTCCGTTAGGCATACAGAACAAAGGGAGTAAGTTTTATCAACTACCTGTCCAGGTAATTGAAGCAGAATCTTAAATCATAACTAATTGCTGAAGGTGTCGCAGCAGGACTACAAAAGAAGCCTACTGTATTTTAGTCCCTGTTATCAGCTAAGCAGCAATTTCTTAAAATTCGTTTTACAAATAACAGTCTTGCCTTGCGCAGTAATGCATGTCCAACTGAACGGGAACATACTTACTTCGTAATCCTTGTGGTCCAGCAGCCAAATCCTTCCATGAGTTTCACAAGGCAAATGTGTTGGCAAAAGACTTGACAATTTTTTCTGTTTTATATGGCCAACAACTGAACACGTCTCTCAGCAAGTAAATTGTCTGATATCAAATATATAATTAAGGCTAGCAAATTTGTAAGACCAGCAACTTATCCCATTACATTTAGAAAGACAGCGTAAATGATTAAATGTGGATCTAAACCAGCAAGCAGATCCACCACTGCTAGTGCCACTTTCTGACCCCTGGTTTTTAGAAGAGCAATTCTGGATATTTCAGCAGCTTAAAAATTAAGTGTCTGCCCCATGACTTCCCTCTTCTCTCTTTTTATTATTCCCTGTGCCCGCACTTCCAACAGAACAAAAGCAAGTAATGTTGGCTGTGCTGGAAAAGTGATGATTTCAGAAAAAATTGTCTACTCTAAGCCACTGTTAGAAATCCTTTTGCTCTGAAGCAGCAGGGTTCAGTGCCTTATTCTGGTAAGAAGCCATTTGTTACAGGTACGGGTGCCCTAAAAATTAAAAAGTGTGTTTAAATTTTGATGAAAAAAACTAGCGGGGCTTTGTACCTTTAACATTTCTTAATAAATCCATTCTCTCATAGGAGAAAGGATCTTGCAACAGAGCACTGAAAAAACAATCATACAAATTCCACAGTACAAAAAAAATTAAAACGATCCTTCTGTCTATGATTGAATTCTAAATTAAATGTTTTCACTAGCTTTGTGTTTGAGGAGTAAAATAAAATCAGTTCTTAAGCAAATAGGTGACAAATGTTTAAGAATGTATGTGTGCATATCCTGAGGGTGTAATAAAAGTAACCAGGAAGGATACAATCGCATGTTTGTAGGTTTCCTCAATGTTTTCTAGTAAATAGAGATCCAGCAGTGCCTGAAAGGAAAAATTAAATGTTCTTTAAACACTCCCGTCATTCATAAATCATAGGCTTTTGGATTGGGAAGGGGGAGGGTGGTGTTTCCAGTGAACACGGCACTCACATGTAAACTGGGAGGGGGATATTTCCCAGTTTCTCCTTCCTCTCTCTGCCACAGCTTCGCAACTTGATCTGCTAAGTGTGAAACTATGCCGTCAATCATCAGACAGTCTGAATCCCATTTTCCTCTGGAAAAAAAGGTAGCAAGGATTTGGACAGAGGAAGACACTAATGCCAGCCCTGCAGAGCAACAGATTTCCTCCAGTCCAAACAAAACCAGAAAGCTCCCATGAGTCAAAGAAAGTAACAAACACACAAAGGCAGGATTCTGACTTGAAATGCACGTGAAGGGAACACACCAGCCTGTATCTAAGTTACTAGAAAAGTGAGCTCAGTAAGACAAGCATTTAAGCCAATCTCTAATACACTGCGGCTTCCACCAAAAGTCATCTTGCTGCAAATACAAATGTCGACATAAAAGCCATTCCCTTCCACATCTGGATCTGCAGTGGAAGCATGCCAGAGCTGTAGGCTTACCTTGATAAATGCTTCAGCTTCTGTCGCCGACCAGCGTAGCAGGTCTGAAGCAGAGGTTAGTTGTAGAAAGGTGTCAAGGGGATTGAGACATGGACTTCAGTCTGATGGCTCAAAGACCCTTTATTGTGTTAGCTGTTTCTTGATATACCCTTTTGGGTTACACAACAAGCTGCGCATAAGCTGTCCAGGCGCCTATCTACAGTTTATTATTGGTTAAAGGTGCTTGTCCATGCGCCTATTACTAACATATTATTGGCTAAACAACTGTGCATGCTAATAAACAAGTTACACTAAAATTAACCATGTTGATGTTTTTCTTCTTTTGCTTTTCTCTCAGTTGCTTCTTCTTCCCATCTAGCTAGGTCTTGGTTTTCTCTCCGTTGCTTCTTTTTCCCACTGAGCTAGCTCTCTGTTTCAAGGTCTTGTCAGAGTTGCTCGATGTCAACAAGGCCCACAGCATCAAGTCCTTCTTCCCTATAAAATGTCTCCACAATTCCCCCTTTTGGTATTTCAACTAAAGCATTTAGGCGGAACATGCGATCGACTTGACATTGTACACACTGTAACACTCGGGGGATAATTGTTAAAACAATTAACACCATTAAAAATGACATTCCTCCTTTGACCAATATTTCTCATACCCATTCTGTTATCCCAAATCCTGCTAGCTAGCTAGCTAAAAATCCTTGTCCATGTGTCAATTGTTTTGTCATACCTTGTAATTTCTTTATGGCTTTATGTATTGACTGAGAATGGTCTGACAAATTCATACAACACATTCCTTCTAACTCTCCACATCCGTGGCCTTGTGCTAATAATAAAAAATCTATTGCTGCTCAATTTTGAAGCGTAGCTTGTAGATTCTTACAGAATCTACATCTACTGTAAGTGCTGTCAATGCTTTTGAAGTTAAATTCGCCTGTTATGCAAACCAACAACTCAATCTATCTAATGTACTCAATGCTTTGGCTATTCCTACTCGTGGTGCAAAAAGAGCAGCTAAAATTCGGGAAGTACGATCCAAATTCTGCACCTGACTATTACAATCTACATTATAAGTGACACTATGTCTAGGTCAATTTTTGTTTCTTTTGTGCTGCTGCAGTAGTTGTTTCATAGACGGCATAAACATGGTTACCCGCCCTAGAATACAGGGTTCCCCTCTAGATCTTGAGGGGATTCCTCACCAAGCTTGATCGCCACATATCAGGAAAATACCAGGTGGTAATTTCTTCCGACTATAAGCTGTATTAATTTCTATGGTTTCTTTTCCTCCTTCACACCACCATGATACATTATACCACCTACTTTCGGGATAAACAAATCGGTAGCTAGAAGATCCTACCCAGCTTCCTGGGTCTTCCTGTCCATACCAAAATACGCAGCTCCCATTTTTCAGTGATCCTGACAGTCCTAACTTTTGAGGCTCCAAACCAGTGTACTTTAAACTTAGTATCAAGTTTTTGACATCTGTGGCATTACGTACTGTGAGGGTAGAATTATTGTTTATGAAAGGCTTAAAACTCACATAATCTCTTTGTGTTAATGGTAATCTTATCAAACACATTCTAAATGGATCTCCTGGAGTGGCTAAAGAGAGACAAAATGAGTCTTGACCTGTCACATTTGCAAATGTTATCCACACATTCTTTCGAGTATTGATTGCCCAGGGACCTTCATCAACTGTCACCATTGGATTAAGAGCACCCATAATGTTAACATCCTCCTCGTTCTTGTTGGCTGTTTTTGTGGTTGGGGCTTAACAGTCGTCACACAGCAACACGGGCTTAACCCACCTCGCTGGTGCCCAAACCGGTCCCATATCTGTCGAAACAAATGTATAACCTCGCCTCCATGCTAATAGCTTCTACGGACCTGTCTGTTGCCCTTCTCTGTTTTTCAACAGCGCTTTCACATTTTCTTGTACTTGCTCTATTTTTGATGGCATGGTTTGCATATGCTTCAATATCGGCACAATTTGATCATCTCCTGCTAATTACAAAAAATTCATCACATTGCACCTTCATCAGCCTGTTTGGCGGTGTCTCTCCTGATTCCCTCCTTTTTTTTTTGTTTTGCTAACAACGCTTTTACCACTTGATGGGTACGTTCAATAATGGCTTGGCCAGCGGGGGAATGCAGGATTCCCGTTTTATGTGATACACCCCACTTTCTTAAAAAGGCCTGCGTACTTTGTGAAACATATGCTGGTCCATTATCCATCTTGATTAACTGCAGAATTCCTAAAGTGGCAAAAGCTTGCCTAAAGAGTGTCTGTACATGGTGTGATGTTTCCCCTGATAGCGCCATCAATACAACTGCCATTGAGTATGCGTCCATAGAAACATGTACATATTCCAATCTTCCAAACTCTGCAATGTGAGTCATATCAGTTTTTCACAACTGCAATGACTTTAATCCTTGTGGGACCACCACAAACAACGGACCTTTGGTAACTTGTTGACAATCCGAACAGGCTTGCACAATTGCTTTTGTCTCTGCGATAGGTAAATTGAACTGTCTCCTTAATACATTTGCTGACTGATGAAAAAAATCATGAGAAATTCGTGCCTGCTGCCACAAATCAGGCTTTGATTGCTATGCTAAAAAAACCAGGTTGCATTAACTTGTCCGCTCTAGCATTTCCTTCTGCTCAAATCCCTGGCAAACTGGTGTGACTCCTATGATGATGTACATAATACATTGCCCTTCCCTGGTTCAACAACTGTAGCAGTTGTTTTAATAACTCAAATAACTGCTGATTTGAAACCTCTTTCAGAACTGATCTTCCCATTCTTTGCACAATTCCTACAACATTGATTGAATCAGTGATAACGTTCAAAGGTTGGCCAGGCCATTTATTAAAAGCCTTGACCACCGCCTTTGACTCTACAATTTGTGGAGATGCCTGTATTAAAAAAGTTACATTTCTCCAGTCTTTCCCCACCATCCATAAAATTACTGCTTTTCCCCTTCTTCCACTTTCGTCTGTAAAAACAGTCTGGGCTTAATTTTGTTTTCTCTTCAATAACTTGATTCTCTAAAAAAGTTATGAACTTACTGCTGGGATAATGTGTCTTTAATTGTCCTGTATAATTTTCAATGCCACTTGCAATGCTAAACTATTTTGTGAACACCACTGTAAGGATTCTTCCTTCATGGGAATTATAAAATGCTGTCTGGCTCATACCCTCTCAACTCCAGAAATTCTTTCTCTACCTCTAATTATCAGCATGGCAAAAGCTTCAGGTCTGGTCACTATTGTTTTGTTCATTTGATGTTTAAGAAACAACCATTTTATAATTCCCAATTTATCATTTTCCGCTCTATCCTCCAGCCATTGCATTATAATTCCTACAGGCTGAACTTCATTGTTAATTAACAGTAAATGCACAGGCTGTTCAAACACCACTCGATGTGCTTGTCATTGGTCAACGGCCTTCTCAATTTGCTCTAATGCCCGTTCTGCCCTTTTTGTCAATTTTCATGGGGTGTTCACATCTGTATCGCCCTTCTATAAATTAAATAAAGGTTTTAACGTCCAATTGTCTATTTGCAGTAATGATTGCACCCTGTTGATATTTCCCAACATCTTTTGCACATTGTTTAGTGTTTTGTTGTCAACCCATGCTGTCAGCTTTTGTGGAACAACAGTTTAGTCAAATATTTTCCAACCCAAATACTTACATGGTGGTTGGACCTGCACCTTCTCTGGGGCTATGAATAACCATAATTGTTGTAAATCATTTACAAGCTCTATTTGACATTGTTCAAGCTGATCCTGTCCCACTATCAAAACGTCATCCATATAATGAAAGACTATCAAATGTGGATGTTGTTGTTGAAAAGGTTCCAGTGCCTTGGCCACATATTGTTGACAAATTCTTGGTGAGTTCTTCATGCCTTGTGGCAATAGTACCCATAGATATCTTTTCATAGGTGCTTGCTTATTTACTTCTGGCACTGAAAAGGCAAACTTGTCAGTGTCCTCTGGAAAAATAGATGTAGTAAAAAACGAATCTTATGAGATCTATGATCAAAATGTTCCAATGTCTCAGAATCATTGTCGGTGATGGTAATCCTGGCTGTAGTGCTCCCATATCTTTCATTACTTCATTGATCTTTCATAAGTCGTGTAATAGTCTTCACTTCCTTTATTTCTTCAGTATCACAAACACTGGTGTATTCCACGGACTGACAGATTCTTTAACATGTCCAAGTTCCAATTGCTCTAAAATTAACTGTTGTAAAATTGCGACCTTTTCTTCTGATAGTGTCCACTGATCTACCCAAACTGGTTTATCCGTTTTCCACTTCAGCTTGAGTGTTGGTTGCTGACCAGTGGTCATTATTGAAAAGGAGCCTTTGCTGGCGTACTGATGACACATTTCAATTGTGATAACAGATCCCTCCCCATGAGGTTCATGGGGGTTGCTACCACATAAGGTCTGGTGAAACAACACCCACCATCAGGCAACACAAAAGTCACAGTCTTTTGGCTCATCCTTGTTTCACCTGTAAAGCCTCCAACTCCTATCAGTGTTCCATCTGATGCCGATAGAGGCCAATCAGAAGGCTAATGTGATTTTGTTATCACCGTGACATCAACTCCAGTGTCAACCAACATCTCTATTTCTTTCCCATCTCCTTTTTCAGTCATGGTTATCAGATCTCGCAAGACCATTCGCACCAAAATTTTTGGTTTCTAGTTTTGAATTCTCGTTGCCCATAATAACTGTTTTTCCTGAGCCATCAGTAAATATTGTAGGGCCGTCAATCAGTTGCTCTCTACATGAAGGCTTCTGTTCTATTTGTAATGTTTGTAAAGAGAAAAACAATTTATGACTTGGTAAATGGATATCAGTAATTCCTGGATAATCTGCTAGAGCTACTTGTTAATTCAAAATATTTGCCGTGCAACACTTAGCATATTCTTTTGTTATTGGGATATAAATGATTGTCGAGTCTTGGCCTAATAACTGAATGCTTCTTTTTCTTCCCTTGGTGATTATCATTGTAATAATTTCAAATCTAGTGACTATGTTTGTTTGTTTGTTTGTTTTTAAGGTTGATGTGGTAAAATATCCACTCAATAATTCGTAATGAATCTCTTGAATTTTCTGCTATTCATTGTCTTAATATCCCTAATGGTTGTCTGCACTAGGGCCCAGCAGTTGCTGATCTGATAAGGGACCCTGGAATGCAGAGTGTTCTCACAAAAACACCGTTAACTCCTCTGGACTTCGGCAATGCGAAAAAGAACACATTCAGGGAAAGTGTTAGGAGAAGTGGGGGCACTCACACACACACACACACAGAGCTGCAAGGCTGGGCTTTATCTGTTTTGGGTTTTTTTTTTCTTTTTTTTTCTTTCTTTTTTTTTTTTCCTGCTGGATATTCTAAATATTTTCGCTCTGAAGCCTTTCATTCCAAAGATCCCCAGGTAAATCTACCTGTTTGCCGGCTTAGTGGAGATTTGAGATTGAAAGGTCCCAGAGATGTATTTCTAAGATCAGTCAAAACCAATTTGTAAGTCTTACAAATGTTTGAAGTGCTTCAAACACACACACACAACCACTCATTTCAGAGCTAGCTCAAGGCATCCATATAATGTTGATTATGACTAGTCGATAATAACAGAACAAGTATTTCAGTTCCAGTAAAACACTGCTCTTTGTTGCTTTGTGAGTGTCGTACTTTGCAGGTTTACGATTTTTGTAGTTTCTGCGTTCATAGAATCATGGACTGGTCAATTTCCTGCATGGGATACAATTGCTGGAAAACAAATCAGCTGAGTAATTCTAGTGCCCTTTGATAGAAAGCCAGGAGGCATAGACATCCAAGCTATTACTTGCATTGCTGTCGTAAAGTTGGCATCAGTCAATTCTGGTAAAACAAGCAATCTTTGTAGCATGTTATCATGCAATTGACAGTGTACTAAGTCAGTTTTCTGCATTCTCTAAGGCTAATTGTTTAAGCAAAACTTCTCTAATGGTGATATTGCCTGCTTGCTTATTTAAGGCCTCTTGTAGTTTGTCTAGAAAAGTCATGTAATAAATGCCATTTTCCAGATTTCCTTTTTATCACAAATACAGGTGTGTTCCAAGGACTATTAATTGGAACTATGTGCCCTTGATCTATTTGCTCCTCCACTAAATTTTGCAATGCACCCAAGTTTTCACTCGTTCATGGTTCCAATGCCTATTCCCATTGCACTTAACACATCTCTCTCCCTAAGATTAGTGGAACGTGCACAACAAAGGGTTGTACTACAGCCATTTTAATATGTTCTGGCTTTCCCCCCTCGCCTTCTTTTTTAAAAAATAAAACTTAATATGCACTTCAACATAAGATGTGGAGTTTGTAGGGACTAAACCAAATGTATTTCAGGGATTCTTGTGGACACAAAACCTCATGAGCCATGCTCTAGAGAGTCAACTTGGAACACAGCTGCTTTGAACAAAATTAATTTTTCTATCCGGCTATCCTTTGGTATTAATGCTAGTGGAGATGTTGTCCATAACACTAGTGGAGATGGCATCCATACCCTTGCTTGAATTATTCCAGTAAAGCCTGGATCTATGACCTCAGGTAAAACAAAGATTCCCAACTGAATTATTGATAATCACTCTAATTACAAGTAAAGCCACCCCCCAGTGGTCCTTTTACATTCCGTGGTATTGTGTGAAGTGTGGACGATTGCAGCACTACTGCAATGGTGATAGTCATGTCTGTCTCGGTGCTGCCTCTGGCTCTTGCTCTGAGGTGAGAGCTGCTGCTTGCCGTGGAGGCATCTGTGTCGGTATGTGCCTCCGAACCATGTTTTGCTCCTGGTTTTCCAACAATACTGTCCTGTTCTTATTCCATTTTGATCTACACCAACTGGCAAAATGTTTACCTAGCCATGGATCAAAGGGATTATCAGCTGTTGCAGATGGCCCTGCACCAGCCTCCGAATACTGAATATTACTGTCCTCTTGCTTTTTTCATGGTTCCGCTAAATCTTTGCGCAGTCTTGAGTATTTTGGCAATTCGATCATTAATCTCCAGTTAGATAACAGGCTTACCGCCCCAGGGTTGTCCCTGGTAGCCGCATCCCATAATTTAAATCCCGTGGCATCCCAGATGTTTATATAATATGCAGGAGTCAAACCTAAACCTGGATCCCAACCCTGTATCCATTTTAATAAAGTCCTGAGTTGTCGCTCAGCATAGTTAACGTCCTGTTTCTTTACTCTTGATTTTAAGATATCTAGTGTAGTCTGCTCTTCTGCAGACATTGAAGGCTCCATTATTCCCAAGCTCCCAGGTGCTCACCATTTTCGAGGATTTTACTTGTCCAGACTGCTTCAGTGCTCCACACTGGCCAAATTTTTTCCAACTGGGTGTCGCTACAGACGCTTCTCTCCAGCAGTTCTGACCCTGAATGTCAGGGTTTAACCTGAGAGGTGTGGGTCCCTCTCAAGTTGGGCGCCATTTGTAGCAGTTAAGGCATGGATCCCATCAATGGGGACGACAATCGAGATCAACTTTATTTAGAGAATGTAAACTTTATATAGTGCCTCTGTATCCAGTAACAGCTATGCCAGTATATTTCTACCTAGAATCATAGAATCATAGAATAACCAGGTTGGAAGAGACCCACCGGATCATCGAGTCCAACCATTCCTATCAAACACTAAACCATGTCCCTTAGCACCTCGTCCACCCGTGCCTTAAACACCTCCAGGAAAGGTGACTCAACCACCTCCCTGGGCAGCCTGTTCCAGTACCCAATGACCCTTTCTGTGAAAAATTTTTTCCTAATGTCCAGCCTAAACCTCCCCTGGCAGAGCTTGAGGCCATTCCCTCTTGTCCTGTCCCCTGTCACTTGGGAGAAGAGGCCAGCACCCTCCTCTCTACAACCTCCTTTCAGGTAGTTGGAGAGAGCAATGAGGTCTCCCCTCAGCCTCCTCTTCTCCAGGCTAAACAACCCCAGCTCTCTCAGCCGCTCCTCATAAGACCTGCAAGAGAATCCCACAGGTCAGCAACAGTGTGCAACCCCCTGTTTTCCACAGATGTGCCCCTTATCTTCATGTTTTCTGCCTAGTGCATTCCTTTCCTATTAACCCATGGTTCTTAAAAAAGATTCCAAGGTCTCAACAAGCTACAAGCAAGAGAACATCAGTCGTTTGTTCTGTGCCTCCTGCTAATATCACAGGTACACCAAGGCATCAGCCACTCGCCCCAGCACACACGTAATACTGGAACCCTGAAGTGACTCAAGGGGACACTGGGGGGACCCCAGGGTGACCCAAGGGGATGCTGGGGGACATTGGGGATCTTGAGGGGACACTAGGGTGCCCCCTGTGACCACTGGGAGGACACCAGGAGCCATGGGGAACCCTGAGGTGATTCAAGGGGATGGGAGCCTTGGGGGGACTCCAGGGTGGCCCAAGGGGACATTAGGGACCATGGGGGGACATTGGGAGTCACCCAGAATAAATCAGGAGGACATTGGGGTCTACAGAGGGGTACCCAAGGAGTGGCCATGGGGGACACTGGGGTCTGTGGGGAGCCCTGAGGTGACCCAAAGGGATGTTGGGGACCACGGGGAAACATTGGGGGTCCCCCAAGCTGTGTGTCCTCCCCGACCCCTCGTCCTTCCCCCCCAGGCACTGCAACATGGTCCTGGAGAATGTCAAGGAGATGTGGACGTAGGTGCCCAAGAGTGGGAAGGGGAAGAAGAAATCAAAGCCTGTGAACGAGGAACGTTACATCTCCAAGATGTTCTTGTGTGGAGACTCTGTCATTGTCGTCCTCCACAACCCACTCATCGTGGGAAAATAGGATTGGGGGGGGGGCACAAACCACTCCCCTCTTCCCAAAACCCCTACGCTGGGGCCACACGGAGCCTCCGTTCACTGCACCCCGGCACAGGGAGCTCGCTCTGTCCCCACCTCATTGGGAGGTTTGGGGGGGCTTCTTGCTTGGGAGAGGGAGGTTCTGAGATGTCTGGCCCCCCCCAGGCTCTGTGTCCCTCCACCCCCCAGGCAATAAAGCTGGTTCCTTTCTGCCTCGGGTTGTGGTTTGTGGGCCAATAAATGCTCCCCGCCCAGATCAATAAATGCCATCTGAGACCTATAAATGCTGCCTTTTGATCAATAAATGCCCTCTGGGATCAATAAATGCCCATTTGGATCAATACATTGTGCCCACAATCAGTGAATTCCCCCATTGGATCAATAAATGAGCCCCTCAGATCCAAGAGTCATGGGCAATGGAGCTAACTCCAGCTGGAGGTCGGTCACCAGTGGTGTCCACAGGGCTCAGTGGTGGCTCCAGCCCAGTTCAATGTCTTTATCGATGACCTGGATGAAGACATTGAAGGGACCCTTGGCAAGTTTGCAGATGACACTAAGTTGGGTGGAAGCGTGGATCTGCTGGAGGGTAGGGAGGCTCCAAAGGGATCTGAACAGGCTGGACCGCTGGGCTGAGACCAATGGCATGAGGTTCATCAAGGACAAATGCCGGGTCATGCATTTGGGGACCAACAATCCTGAGCAGCTCCAGACTAGGAGAAGTCTGGCTAGAAAGCTGCCTGGAGGAGAAGAACCTGGGGGTGTTGGTTGAACATGAGCCAGCAGTGGCCCAGGTGGCCAAGAAGGCCAGTGGCATCTTGGCTTGGATCAGAAATGGCATGACCAGCAGGTCCAGGGAGGTTATTCTCCCATGGACTCTGGATGCGCTTCTCACATTCTGTGTTTAGTTCTGGGCCCCTCACCACAAGAAGGATGTTGATGCTCTGGAGCGAGACCAGAGAAGAGCAATGAAGCTGGTGAAGGGGCTGGAGAACAAGAGGAGCAGCTGAGAGAGCTGGAGTTGTTTAGCCTGGCGAAGAGGAGGCTGAGGGGAGACCTCATTGCTCTCTACAACTACCTGAAAGGAGGTTGTGGAGAGGAGGGTGCTGGCCTCTTCTCCCAAGTGAGAAGGGACAGGACAAGAAGGAACGACCTCAAGCTCTACCAGGGGAAGTTCAGGCTCGACATCAGGAAAAAATATTTCACAAAACGGGTCATTGGGCACTGGAACAGGGAGGTGGCTGAGTCACCATCCTTGAAGGGGTTTAAAGCATGGGTGGATGAGGTGCTGAGGGACATGGTTTAGTGATTGATGGGAATGTTTGGACTCGATGATCCTGTGGGTCTTTTCCAACCTAGTGATTCTGTGAATAAATGCCACTACCCCCATCGATAACCCTGGAAAAGCGGAGGTGGGGGGGTGGAGGAGCGCTGGCCACACCCCTGTCCTTTGAGGCTCCCCCCAGCCCCTGCCCAGGTTGTGGGACTATCACAGTGGGATCCCCCATTACCCTCGAGAGGTGAGGAAGGCGCAGCCCCCAAGCTCTCAGTGTCCTTCAGGACAGTCATGGGAGAGACATCATAGCTCACAGCTCCCGGCAGACCTCACGTCTTACCCCGTGGTGCCGAGGTGTTTGCCGAAGCTTCTTCATTCTCGTTGCTTATGCTTTTACCTCCATCCACAACGATGACAGAGAGAACTCCTTTCAGACCTAAGCTGTCCTGGCATGAGAATGACTCTCCCCAGAGGAGGAAATCTGCCCCACAGCCCAATGAGGAGACTGAGGTCTTGCCGCTGGAGATCAGTGAGTGAAGAGTCCTGGTGGGCTGGGCAGGGCTGGACACCAGGGTCAGGGAGGTGGTTCTGTTCCTCTGTTCTGGTGAGATCTCATCTGGAGTCCTATGTCCAGCTCTGGAGGTCTCAGCATAGGAAGGACACAGATCTGTGAGACCAAGTCCAAAGGAGGCCATGAGGATAATCTGGGGGCTGGAGAACCTCCTGTGTGAGGACAGGCTATGAGAATTGGCCTTGTCCATCCTGAAGAAGAGAAGCTTCCAATATGGAAAGGGGCTCCAGGAAAGCTGGGGAGGGACTATTGATGTGGGGGTTCAGGGACAGGAGGAGGTGGAATGGTTTGGAGTTGAAAGAGGAGAGACTGAGATGAGATCTTGTGGATAAATGTTCTCGTGTGAGGTTGGTGAGGACCTGGCCCAGGCTGCCTGGAGATGTTGTTGCTGCCCCATCCCTGAGGGTGTTCAAGGCCAGGTTGGATGGGACATGGTGCAACCCGATCCACTGGGAGGTGTCCCTTCCCATGGTGGGGGATTGGAACCCAAACTGTTCCATCATTCCATGATTTTGGGGTTGTCCTATGCAGGGACAGGACTCCACAATCCTTGTGGGTCTCTTCCAACTCCTCCCAAGGATGGAGCAAGCAGAGGGGACCCGGCTCCTGCTCTGGGTTCTCCTCTGCCCTCAACCCGGTGTCACAAGGGCTTTTCCAGATGTGTCCTCTCCAGCACAGCAGCTCAACTGCACGTGGAGCTTATGCTGACTGGGGAGCAGGACCCGACCAGGCAGCCAGTTTTGTCCCCAGCAGAGTCTCCTTCTCCTTCCACCACACCCTCTCACAGCCCTCCCTGCTCTCCTCCTCTCTTAGAAGTCGGCTGGTTGCCCATCTATGCAAAGGTGAAGGAAACAGGGGACTTCATCTGTGCCTTCATCAAATGCACAGAGGAGGCAACCCTGCCCCTCACTGCCTGGGCAGAGTTGCTTCTCCCAGGTCTCCATCTCACTGCTCCGGTCCTGCTGGCTATGGGTGTCCCACTCTCACGCTCCCTATCTGGTCTTCGCTCCAGGAAAACAGTGAGAAGCTGAAGTTCCTTGACTACATTGGTTCCCTGTGCCAGGCCGCCAAGAAGTACTGCTTGTCAAGAGGCCTGGACCTGTTCTGCTGCAGCTACAATGTGGTGGAGAAGGTCAAAGTGAGAGGTCAACCAGGAGCTCAGAGGAAGACGGCAACACTTGGGCAGGGCGAAGGAAAATGACCTCAATGTGCAGCAGGGGAGGTTTAGTTTGGATATTGGAATGATGTTGTTATGCAAGGAGTGGAGAAGCATTGGAAGAGGTTTCCCAGGGAAGTGATGGAGTCTCCGTCCATGGAGGGGTTCAAAACATGTGGAGATACAACGCTTCAAGAGGTAATTTCATAGGCACGGTGGGGTTGGACTGATATTTGGGCTGGATGAGCTTAGAGGTCTTTTCCACCCCTAATGATTGTATGATGCTATGAGGGTCTGGAGGCTCTGGGTGGTGAGGATCTGGTGTTGCTGAGTGGTGAGTATCTTGTGTCCCTGGGTGGCAAGGGTCTAGTAGCCCTGGATGCTGCTTGTTGCCAGGTCTCATATCAATTGGGCTTTGCAGGAGCTGATGAAAGAGAAACGTGCTGACGAACATCTCCAGATGGAGCTGTGGCAGAAAGCCATGTGTGCCATCACTGAACTGAATTACCTCAACATCCCTCATGGTCACATCTGGGGTCGACGTCTATACGTACAAGGCCTCCAGGCACCGCTCCCAGCACCAGTGCCTGACTGGTTCCCCTGTCTCTCTCCGCAGCTCCTGGCAGAGAGTGCTTTAGGGCATGGAGACACTCCTGCTCCAAACCTGCCCGGCAACAGTCTTGTCCATCTCTCTGAAAGTCAAGAACTTCTTAGAGATGGAATCCATCCATGACCACTACCTCTCGGTAAGTGCTGAATGAGCTACAGGAGCCCCCATGCCCTCTGAGCTGCTCCCTGGCTGTGATACCACCAGAGGGCCAAGGCAGGGGCTCATCTTTGCTTGCCCACTCTCGTGCCTTCATCCTCTTCTCATGTTCTGGTCACCTCCACAGGATGCTCTGCACTTTGGGATGTGTGGCAGTCCTGCCCCGGCACTGGGAGATGGGATCCTGGTGCTGAGGGGGACAGCAGGAAATCCTATCACAACTCTTTATCTTCTTTGCAGACCCTGGAAGCCCTGGATGTGATGATGGAGAAGTTGGTGGGCATCATTCCGGTCACTAGACTCAATCAGGAGCTGACAAACATTTTCCAGGTCCGCAACAAGCTGGGTTCTGAGGGGCTGCTCCTCGCCCTGGGAGAAGGGGGTGTCCACTCTGAAGTCGATGGTCCCCACCTCAGTTCCGGGTGGAGAGAGCGCTGCCAGGAGGGTGCCCAGCTCCTCAGGGAACCAGGGGCTGCCCACCAGGCTCTTCAGGAGCACAGGAAGGTGGCACCTGCCTTAGTGCCTGGCCACAAGTTTCGCCCACAGGGTCTGTCTCACCACCCAGGGCCACCAGACCCTCATAGCAGCATACAATCGTTAAGGTTGGAGAAGACCTCTACACTCATCCCATCCAACCATCAGCCCAAGTTTGCAAGGTCTCCCTAGGACAGGGCCCCCACTGGAGCCTTTGTTGGAGAGCAGAAGAAGCCTTCGTGGCCTGGGTGAGTCCAGCGCAAGAGCTAAGCAGTGTTGCTTCTGGTGGAGGAGGACTCTGCTTCCAGGGCTCACCAGGACCTTCTCTCTTCCCAGACCCTTCTGAACTTCACCAGCTCTGAGGGATCAACTGTGCGCAAGAGCGTCCTGGGCAGGATTGGGAAGCTGATTGGTCTGCTGACCAACCCCACGCTGCAGGTGAGGAGCGAGGAATCCTCCAGCCAGGCCATGTCCCCTCCCTTTCCACTAGAGTGGCTAAAGGTCTCCCTGCATAGAGCTCCTGCCCTGTTGGCTGCTCTGAGAGCCAGAGCATCGCCCGGCAAAGCCTTGATTCTCCAGGGGTGCAGCCCTCAACCCTCCTGCTCTTCTGCCTCCTTCATGCAGGTCCCAAATGAAGAGTGAAGATCCACAGACAGCCCTGTCTGCTTTGAAGGGCTGCAGATCCCCATCCTGGGCCAGCTACTTGGTCATCTCTTTGTTTCCCCCGGTTCTGTGAAAAAGAAAGAAAATCCAGCTTTGGAAGCACTTTCTTGTCTGTTCAACTTCATCCACAAGCACGAAAGTAAGAGACATTGTTGCGGGTTCATCCCTCTACACCAACATCTCCTCATAGCTCTGTTTCTCTTTAAGCATCATTAGATGTTAAGGATGGTGACGATAGGGTTGACCTTGCTGGCCAAGCTGCTTTGTCCAACTGATCCTTCTGCCCCTTCCCTGCTTCTTCAGGCAGGTCAATGGCAAACAATGAAGGACAACAGATCCACAAGGATCTTGAGGACACCTCTGTGATGGATTTGCTGGAAGTGCTACTGGGACCCTGGAGTGCAGCCTTGCTTGGGGACAGCAGGAACCTTCTCAGCAAGGACAGCGAGGCCATGCCAGCCCCACTGAGTCTTAATGCCTTTGCTCCTCCCAAGTCCCCTGTCAATGCCTCAGACAGAAGTCCCTGCAACAGAGAAGCTCCTTACCATGGGCACATCTTTGGAGTCAGGTGGTGGGGTGATGGCCCCAGGTGCCATCCCTGCCATGGTGGCAACCTGGGGAGCTTTCCAGGCATGGAGCTTTCCCCAACAAAGAAATTCACTAATTCACACAGGCAAGAAGAATGAAGATCCTCCTGACAGCAACGCAGATGTTGTTACGAAGGCACTGGTGACCCTGCAAAACATTCGAAAAGCCCCCAGACCCTTCTGGAGCCTCCCAGGGCCCTTCTAAAGACCCCAGACCCTTCTAGAGCCCCCCCAGGGCCATTTTGAGGGCCCCCAGACCCTTCTAGAACAACCTGGGATTCTTCTAAAGGCCCCCAGACCCTTCTAGAGCCCCCCAGGTCTGTTCTAAAAAATCCTAGGTCCTTCTAGATCCCCTCAAGGCCCTTCTAAAGGCCCCCAGACCCTTCTAGACCCCCCCAAGGCCTGTTTAAAGGCACCCAGACACTTCCAGAACGCCAAAGGGCCCTTCAAAAAGCCCCCAGACCCTTCTAGAGCCCCCCAGGACCCTTCTAAAGCCTCCCATACCCTACTAGAGCCCCTCAAGTCCTTTCTAAAGGACCACAAACCATTCTAGAGCCCCCTAAGTCCCTTCTAAAGCCCCCAAGACCCTTCAAGATGCCCCCAGGGTGGTTCTAAGGGACCTCAGACCCTTCTAGAGACTCCCAGGGCCCTTCTAAAGGCCCCCAGACCCTTTTAGAACCCCTCCACACCCTTCTAAGGGCCCCGAGACTCTTCTAGAGCCCCCCAGGGCCCTTCTAATGCCTCCCGTACACTTCTAGAGCCTCTCAAGTCCTTTCTAAAGGCCCCCAAACCATTCTAGAGCCTCCTAAGTCCCTTCTAAAGCCCCCCAGGCCTTTCAAGATGCCCCCAGGGCAGTTCTAAATGCCCTCAGACCATTCTAGAGCACGCCAGGGCCCTTCTAAAGGCACCTAGACCCTTTTAGAGTCCTTCAAGAGTCTTCTAAAGGACCCGAAACCCTGCTAGAGCACCCCAGGGCCTTCTAAAGGCCCCCAGACCTTTCCAGAGTTCCTCAGGGCCCTTCTAAAAGCCCCCAGACCCTTCCAGAGTCCCCCATGTCCCTTCTAAAGCCTGCCATATCCTTCTAGAGCCACTCAAGGCCTTTCTAAAGGCCCCCAAAGCATTCTAGAGCCAACTAAGCCCCTTCCAAAGCCCTCCAGACCCTTCTAGATGCCCCCAGGGACCTTCTAAAGTTCCTGAGACACTTCTAGAGCCACTGATGGCTGTTCTACAGGTACCCAGACCTTTCTAGAACCCTCCAGGGCCCTTCTAAATAACCCCAGACCCTTCTAGAGCCACCCAAGGCCCATTTAAAGCCCTCCAGACCCTTCCAGAACCCCCACAGGCCCCTCTAAAAGCTCCTACACCCTTCCAGAGCCCCTCAGGTCCTTTCTAAATGCCCCCAGACCATTCCAGAGCCATCCAGGGCACTTCAAAAGGTTCCCAGACCATTCTAGAGAAACCCAGGAGCCTTCAAAAGACCACCAGACCCTTTTAGAGCCACTCAGGGCCCTTCTAAAGGCCTCCAGACTTTCCTAGAGCCCCCCAGGGCCCTTCTAAATGACCCCAGACCTTTCTAGAGCCCTCCTAGGCCCTTCTAAAGGCCCCAAGACCATTCCTGAGCCCTCCAGGGCCCTTGTAAAGGCCCCCAGACCCTTCCAGAGCACCCCAGGGCCCTTCTAAAGGACCCCAGACCCTTCTAGAGCATTCCAAGGCCCTTGTAAAGGACCCCAGACCCATTTAGAGACCCTCAGAATCCTTCTAAAGGCCCCCAGAGCCACTTAGATCCACTCATGACTCTTCTAAAGGCCCCCAGACCCTCTTAGACAACCCCAGGGCCCTTGTAAAGGCCCCCAGACCCTTCTAGAACCCTTCACGACCCTTCTTTAAGGCACCCAGACCCTTCTAGAGCCTCCCAAGGCCCTTCTAAAGGCCCCCAGACCCTCTTAGAACCCCTCCACATCCTTCTAAAGGCCCCCAGACCCTTCTAGAGCCTTTCAGGGCCTTTCTAAATGACCCAAGACCATTCTAGAGCCCTCCAGGTCGCTTCTAAAGGGCCCTAGATTCTTCTCGAGCTCCTCATGACTCTTCTAAAGGCCCCCAGACCATTCTAGAGCCCCTCATGACTCTTCTAAAGGACCCCAGACCCTTCTAGAGCCCCCAAGGGCCATTTTGAGGTTCCCTAGACCCTTCTAGAACACCCTGGGATTATTCTAAAGGCACCCAGTCTCTTCTAGAGCCCCCCAGGCACCCAGACAGTGCCAAAGGGCCCTTCGAAAAGCCCCCAGACCCTTCTGGAGCCTCCCAGGGCCTTCTAAAGGCCCCCAGACCCTTATAGAACACCTCATGACAATTCAAAAGGCACCCAGACCCTTCCAGAGCTCCCAAGGGCCCTTTTGAGGGTACCCAGACGCTTCTAGAACACACTGGGATTCTTCTAAAGTCACCCAGACCCTTCTAGAGCCCCCCAGGTCTGTTCTAAAACCTCCTAGGCCCTTCTAGATCCCCTCAAGGCCCTTCTAAAGGCCCCCAGACCATTCTAGAGCCCCACAGTGCCCATATAAAGGCCATCAAACCCTTCTAGAGCTACTCATGACTCTTCTAAATGCCCCCAGACCCTTCTAGAGCCCCCCAAAGTCCTTCTAAAGTAACTTAGATCCTTCTAGAGCACCTCATTACTCTTTTAAAAGCCCCCAGACCCTACTAGAGCACCGCAGGGCCCTTCTAAGGCCGCCAGACCATTCTAGAGCCCCTCAGGGGCCTTCTAAATGGTCCTAGACCATTCTAGAGTCCCCCAAAGCTCTTCTAAAGGAACTTAGACCCTTCTAGAGCACCTCATGACTCTTCTAAAAGGCCCCAGACCCTTCTAGAGCCCCCCAAGGCACTTCTAAAGGCATACAGACCCTTCCAGAGCCCCCCAGGTCCCTTCCAAAGCCTCCCATATCCTTCTAGAGCCACTCAAGGCCTTTCTAAAGGCCACCAAAGCATTCTAGAGGCCCTCAGGGCCCTTCTACATGACCCAAGACCCTTCTAGAGACCCAAGGCCCGTTTAAAGGCCCCCAGACTCTTCTAGAGTGCCAAAAAGACCTTTGAAAAGCCCCCAGACCCTTCTGGAGCCTCCCAGGGCCCTTCTAAAGGTCCCCAGACCCTTTTGGAACTCCTCCACATCCTTCTAAAGGCCCCCAGACCCTTCTAGAGCCCCCCAGAACCCTTCTAAAGCCTTCCATACTCTTCTAAAGCCCCTCAAGTCCATTCTAAAGGACCCCAAACCATTCTAGAGCCTCCTAAGTCCCTTCTAAAGCCCCCCAGACCCTTCAAGATGCCCCCAGGGTGGTTCTAAGGGACCTCAGACCATTCTAGAGCACCCCAGGGCCCTTTCAAAGGACCCCAGACCCTTTCAGAGCCCCTCAAGAGTCTTCTAAAGGCTCCAAGACCCTTCTAGAGCACCCCAGGGCCATTCTAAAGGCACCCAGACCTTTCCAGAGCCCCCCAGGGCCCTTCTAAAAGCCTCTAGAAACTTCCAGAGCCACCCCAGCCCTTCTAAAACCAGCAGACCATTCCAGATCCATCCAGGGTGCTTCAAAAAGCTCCCAGACAATTCCAGGGAAACCCAGGGCCCTTCAAAAGGCCCCCAGACCCTTCTAGAGCCCCTCAGGCCATTTTAAAGGCCCCCAGACTCTCCTAGAGCCCCCCAGGGCCCTTCTAAAGGACCCCATGTCCTTCCAGAGCCCCCCTAGGCCTTTCTAAAGGCCCCGAGACCATTCCTGAGTCCTCCAGGGCCCTTGTAAAGGCCCCCAGACCCTTCCAGAGCACCCCAGGGCCCTTCTAAAGGACCCCAGACCCTCCTAAAGCCCCTCAGCGCCCTTCTAAAGGCCCCTAGACCCTTCTAAACCCCACCAGGGCCTTCTAAATGACCCCAGACCCTTCTAGAGCCCCCCAGGGCCCTTCTAAAGGCTCCTAGACCCTTCTAGAGCCCCTCATGACTCTTCTAAAGGCCCCCAAACCATTCTAGAGCCTCTCAGGACCCTTCTAAAGGCCCCCATATCATATTAGAACCTCCCAGGGCCCTTCTATAGGCCCCCAGAGCCTTCCAGAGCCCTCCAGGGGGCTTCTAAAAGCCCCCAGACCCTTCTAGAGCCTACCAGAGCCCTTCTAAATGCAGCCAGACCCTTCAAGAGCCCCTCATGACTCTTCTAAAGGCACCCAGACCCTTCCAGAGCCTCCCAGGTCCATTCCAAAACCTCCCATATCCTTCGAGATCCACTCAAGGCCTTTCTAAATGCCACCAAAGCATTCTAGTGCCCACTAAAGCCCTTCAAAAGCCCCCAAGACCCTTCTAGAAGACCCCATGGACCTTCTAAAGGTCTCCAGACCCTTCTAGAGCCCCTCATGGCCCTTCTAAAGGTCCCCAGACCCTTCTAGAGCCCTTCAGGGCCCTTCTAAAGGACTCCAGACCCTTCTAGAGCCACTCATGACACTTCTAAAGGCCTTCAGACCCTTCTAGAGCCCCCCAGGGCCCTTCTAAATGACCCAAGACCCTTCTTGAGCCATTCAAGGCCCATTTAAAGGCCCCCAGACCCTTCCAGAGTGCCAAAGGGCCCTTCAAAAAGCCCCCAGACCCTTCTAGAGCCTCCCAGGACCCTTTTAAATGCACCCAGACCCTGCTAGAGCCCTTCCTAGACACTTCTAATGGCCCCCAGACCCTTCTATAGCCATCCAGGGCCCTTTTATAGGCACCCAAACCCTCATGGATCCACTCATGACTCTTCTAAAGGCCCCCAGACCCATCTATACCCCCCCAGGGCCCTTGTAAAGGCCCCCAGACCCTTCTAGAACCCCTCATGACCCTTCTTTAAGGCCCCCAGACCCTTCTAGAGACTCCCAGGGCCCTTCTAAAGGCCCCCAGACCCTCTTAGAACCCCTCCACACCCTTCTAAAGGCCCCCAGACCCTTCTAGAGCCCCCCAGGGCCCTTCTAAAACCTCCCATACTCTTCTAGAGCCTCTCCAGTCCTTTCTATAGTCCCCCAAACCATTCTAGATCCCCCTAAGGGCCTTCTAAAGCCCCCCAGACCAAAGCTTCCCATATCCTTCTAGAGCCACTCAAGCCCTTTCTAAAGGCCCCCAAACAATTCTAGAGCCAACTAAGGCCCTTCCAAACTACCCCAGACTCTTCCCGATGCCACCAGGGCCCTTTTAAAGCTTCCCAGATCGTTCTACATGCCCCCAGGGCCCTTCTTAATAAGGGTCAAGAGGTGCTCTAGAAGGGTCTGGGCGACTTAAGAATGGTGTTGAGGGGCTCTAGAAGGGTCTGGGGTCATTTAGAAGGGCCCTGGGGGGCTCTAGATGGGTCTGGGACCCTTTAGAAGGGCCTTGAGGGGCTCTAGAATGATCTGGGAGGCTTTTGAAGGGCCCTGGGGGGCTCTAGAATGGTCTGGGTGCCTTAAGAATGGCATTCAGGGGCCCTAGAGGGGTTTGAGGGCCTTTAGAATGGTCTGGGGGCCTTCAGAAGGGCCCGGGGCATCTAGAATTGCCTGGGCGGATTTTGAAGGGCCTTAGTTGGATCTAGAGTGGTTTGGGTACATTTAGAAAGGCCTTGAGGCCCTGAGTGGTCTAGAAGGGTCTCGGGGCATTTAGAACCATCCTAGGGGATTCTATAAGGGTCTGGTGTCATTTAGAAGGGTTCTGGGTGGCTCTAGAAGGGTCTGCGGGCCTTTAGAATGGCCCTGGGAGGGTCTAGAAGGGTGTGGGGGCCTTTAGAAGGGCCCTGGTGGGCTCTAGATGGGTCTGAGGGCTTTTAGAAGCTCCCTAGAGGTCTCTGGAAGGGTCTGGGGTCTTTTAGAGGGGCCCTGTGGGTCTCTAGTAGGGAATGGGAGCCTTTAGAAGGGTGTTGAGTGGCTTTAGAAGGGTCTGGGGTCCTTTAGAAGGGCCCTGGGGGCATCTAGAATGATCTGGGAGGCTTTAGACGTTCCCTGGAGGGCTCTAGATGTGTCTGGGGACCTTTAGAAGCACCCTAGGGGGTTCTGGAAGGGTCTGGAGGCCCGTAGAATTGCCTGGGGGGCTCTAGAAGAGTCTGGGGTCCATTAGAATTGTCATGAAGTCTCTAGAAGAGTCTGAGGTCCTTTAGAAGGGCCCTGGGGGGCTCTAGAATGAGCTGTTGGCCTTTAGAAGGGCCCTGGGGGGCTCTAGAATAGTCTGAATGCCTTTAGAAGGGCATTAGTGGGCTCTAGAATGGTCTGGGGGATTTTAGAAGCATCATAGGGTGTTCTAGAAGGGTCTGGGGGCCTTTAGAAGGGCCCTGTGGGGCCCTGAAAGGTCTGGAAACATTTAGAAGGGTGTTAACGGGCTCTGGAAGGGTCTGGGGGCCTTTAGAAGGGCCCTGAGGAGCTCTAGAAAGGTCTGGGGGCTTTTAGAAGGGGCCTGAGGAGCTGTAGAAGGGTCTAGGGGCTTTTAGAAGGGCCCTGAGATGCTCAGGAATGCTCTGGGGTCATTTAGAAGGGCCCTGGGGGGCTCCAAATTGGTCTGGGTTCTTTTAGAAGGGCCCTGTGATGGTCTAAAATGGTCTGGGGTCCCTTAGAAGGGCCCGGGGGGCTCTAGAAGGGTCTGGGGAAGTTTAGAAGGGCCCTGGGGAGCTCTAGAAGGATCTGGGATGCTTTAAAAGGGCCCTGAGAGGCTCAGGAATGCTCTGGGGTCCATTAGAAGAGTCCTGAGTGGCTCCAGAAAGGTCTGGGGGCCTTTAGAAGGGGTTTGGGAGGCTCTTGTAGGGTCTGGGGGCTTTTAGAAGAGTCATGAGGGGCTCTAGAAGGGTCTGGGGGCCTTTACAAGGGCTCTGGGTGCATCTTGAAGGGTCTGAGGGCCTTTGGAGGGGCCCTGGGGGGCTAGAGAAGGGTTTCGTGGCCTTTAGAAGGGCCCTGGGGTGCTCTAGAATAATCTGGGAGTCTTTAGAAGTGACCTGGGGGGCCCTAGAATTCTCTGGCGGCCTTTTGAAGGGTCCTGAGGTGGTCTATAAGGGTCTGGGGTTCTTTAGAAGTGTGCAGAGGGGTTCTTGAAGGGTCTGGGGGCCTTTAGAAGGGGTCTGGGGGGCTCTAGAAGGGTCTTGGAGTTTTTAGAAGGGCCCAGGGAAGCTCTAGAAGGGTCTGGGTGCCTTTAGAAGGATCTTGAGCGGCTCTAGAAGGATCTGGGAGCATTTAGAAGGGTAGGTAAAGGATCTAGAAGGGTCTAGGTGCCTTTAGAAGGGTTTGAGGGGGTCTCTAAGGGTCTTGGGGCCTTTAGAAATGATCTGATGGTATCTAGAACGGTCTGGGGGCCTTAAGAAGCACCCTGGGTGCCTCTAGAAGCATCTGGGGTCCTTTAGAAAGGCTCTGGGTGGTTTTGGAAGGGTCTGGGGGCCTTTAGAAGGGCTCTGGGGGGGCTCAAGATAGGTCTGGGTGCAGTTAGAATGGACATCAGGGTCTCTAGAAAGGTCTCGGGGCTTTTAGAAGGGCCCTGGTGATCTCTAGAAGGGTCTGGGGGCCTTTAGATGGGCCTGGGGGCTTTAGAAGGGTCTGAGGTCCTTTAGAAGGGCTCAGTTAGGCTATAGAAGGGTCTGGGAGCCTTTAGAACAGCCCTGAGGGGCTCTAGAAGGGTTTGGGGCCTTTAGAAAGGCCCTGGGGGGGGCTCTAGAAGGGTCTGGGAGAATTTAGAAGGGTAGGTAAAGGATCTAGAAGGGTCTAGGTGCCTTTAGAAGGGTTTGAGGGGGTCTGTAAGGGTCTTGGGGCCTTTAGATGGGATCTGAGGGTCTCTAGAACGGTCTGGGGGCCTTTAGAATGGCCCTGGGGGTATCTAGAATAATCTGGGGTCCTTTAGAAGAGCTCTGGGGTGCTCTAGAAGGGTCTGGCGGCAGTTGGAGGGGACGTGAGTGGCTCTAGAATGGTCTGGAGGCCTTTAGAAGGGCTCTAAGAGTCTCTAGCTGGGTCTGGGTGCCTTTAGAAGGGTCATGGGGGACTCTAGAAGGGTCTGGGGTCCATTAGAATAGTCCAGAGGTGCTCTAGAAGGGTCTGGGGGCTTTAAGAAGGGACATAAGGGGCTCTTGAAGGGTCTGGGGTCATTTAGAAGGGCTCTGAGGGGCTCTAGAAGGCTCTGAGGGGATCTAGAAGGGTCTGAGGGCCTTTAGAAGGTTCTTGAGGGGCTCTAGAAGGGTCTGAGGGCCTTTACAAGGGCCATGGGGGGCTGTAGAACAGTCTGGGGTCCTTTTGAAGGGTCGTGGGGGGCTCTAGAATGGTCTAGAAGCATTTAGAAGGGACGTGGAGCTCTGGAAGGGTCTGGGGGCCTTAAGAAAGGTCCAGAGGGCCGCTAGAAGGGATTGGGGTCCTTTAAAAGGGCCCTGGGTGGCTCTAGAAGGGTCTAGGGGCCTTTAGAAGGGCCCTGGGCTGCTCTAGAAGGGTCTGGGTTCCTTTAGAGGGGCCCTGGGAGGCTCTAGAATTGTGTTGGGGTCTTTAGAATTGACCTGGTGGGCCATAGAATTCTCTAGCAGCCTTTAGAAAGGCCCTGAGTGGGTCTATAAGGGTCTGGAGGCCTTTAGAAGGGTGCAGAGTGATTATTATTCGGAAACGGTGTGGCCAGCAGGTCCAGGGAGGTTTTCTCCCTATGGACTTGGCACTGCTGAGACCGCTCCTCGAATCCTGTGTTCAGTTCTGGGCCCCTCAGCACAGGAAGGATGTTGAGGCTCTGGAGCGAGTCCAGAGAAGAGCAATGAAGCTGGTGAGGGGGCTGGAGAAGAAGAGGAGCGGCTGAGAGAGCTGGGGGTGTTTAGCCTGGCGAAGAGGAGGCTGAGGGGAGACCTCATTGCTCTCTCCAACTACCTGAAAGGAGGTTGTGGAGAGGAGGGAGCTGGGCTCTTCTCCCAAGTGACAGGGGACAGGACGAGAGGGAATGGCCTCAAGCTCCACCAGGGGAGGTTCAGGCTGGACATTAGGAAAAACTTTTTCACAGAAAGGGTCATTGGGCACTGGCAGAGACTGCCCAGGGAGGGGGTTGAGTCACCTTCCCTGGAGGGGTTTCAAAGACAGGTGGACAAGGCGCTGAGGGATATGGTTTAGTGTTTGATAGGAATGGTTGGACTTGATGATCCAGTGGGTCTCTTCCAACCTGCTTATTCTATGATTCTATAATTCTATGCAAAAAGAGCACTGTAGTGCTCTGTTTTGGTGGCTCACCCTCCTTTGGCTTTTTTTTTAATGCCTTTTATGAGTTTCTTTGGAATGCGCAGGCAGCCAGTGGCTTAGATACTGCCAGTAAAAACAACAAAGATGCTCCTGTTCCCTCTTCTTCCCAGCATGCCAGCTACATGTTCATCACTGTTCATCTTTGGCTCCCTAAATGATTATATGATCCTGTTTATGGTCTGTCTTTTGTTATTGCTGCTACCAGCAGGTAGCTTTTTCTTTTTTTACAGTCTTTAGAATGATTTTGATCCTGAAAATAGCAAGAAGCGTTGCTATAGCGTGATGTTGTTGTCACTGTCTCTGGCTTTTTTCACTACCAAGAAGACTTGTAGCAGGCACCATGGCTGCCATTTCAGTCAACAGGAGATCTAACTTGCAGTCATGGAGGGTGGTGTATAAGAGCTTATAGTTAGATTTGAATAAAATATAAATATCCAGAGCTGAAAAAGAGAAAACTAAGGGAGAGGTGGGGGGTGTGGAATAGAAAATCAATATCCTTTCCACAGATAGCTCATCAGACTATTGGATTTCATGAATTTTATTTGAAAGCATGGAATGAAATATTTATCATTTCCATGTTTCTTCCCCTGTTTACTTATTGTTGAGTCTTGGATATGTACTGTTGACTGAGATAAGTTATGAGAAATGTTACATCTAAAGAACATGCAAAATTTTTGGTTTGATGAGCAAATACACGTGTATAAATTCTTAGTAAGCTGGGAGTGCAGTGATGTTTGCCTTGTTTATTGATTTTACAAAGTATGATTAAAGGGCACCTCAAATGGTGCCCTTGAATACCAAGGAGGCATCAAATACTGTAATTGCTGATGGCTGATGTCTGACTTGATCTCAAAACCTTCTTCCAGCAGAGACTCCACATTCTCTTCCATGAGAGTTTTGTCTTTCTTCAGCAAAATTTTTTTCTCAAGGGCCAAATAAATCCTTCTTGTTGTCATTTCAGCCCATTATTTGTCAGTCATCCTCTATGCATTTGTAGATTATTCCCTTTTTCTTCATGGAAGTGTTTGAGACCTAAATATGTCTTCTCTTTTTAAGCCTGGAGTAAACCAGATTCTTGCAGTCTTTTTTGCATGTGTTTTCCTCGCTTATGACATACTTAGACCTGAATCACTCTCCCTGCTGTCCTCTAGATACTCTCCATGTTTCTCCTGACATACAATATCCAAAATCATCCCTGCAAAAACTTTACTGAATAGCTTGGAGGAATTACTTTGTGTCTGGGTACTATACTGATGCCTTTCTAGCTAAATAGACTGTTTATCCATCTCACAACAATATGCTAAGTGTGTTTTAGAAAACCTACACAAAAGGAATTGAAACTGTATTTTAGATTCTCAGTTTGTGAGAAAACAATACATTAAAACTGACTTCTTAAAGAAACGAACGGTAATTTCATACTTCCTCTACTCCAATCTTTTTCCCAGTATTAACTATTTATGCTAGCTTTTTATTTGCTAGTTAAAGCAAACTTGACTTGTTCTTAAAGGCCAGTTATTCCAATACTTCATGTGTTTGAATAGTACTGTAGGATATTTACTGTAGAACAAAGATCTTGAACTTTTAACACAGGAGAAAGGAGGCCACCTGCTGAGGAGTGACAGGAAGTAGTGTACTGGTATAAATGCTTTGTAGAAGGGACAGTTTTATGGTAGAGATAATGTACAAGAAGAAATTCCATATTTAAGTGCAGTCGGGAGTAAATTTGTTATACCCATGCTACAGGAACCACAGTGCTTGATATGATCTTCCAGAAGATTGATGTACTGTGAGTTCAGTTTCTCGTGATGATATCATAGAATCCTAGAATAACCAGGTTGGAAGAGACCCACCGGATCATCGAGTCCAACCATTCCTACCAAACACTAAACCATGTCCCTTAGCACCTCGTCCACCCGTGCCTTAAACACCTCCAGGGAAGGTGACTCAACCACCTCCCTGGGTAGCCTATTCCAGTGCCCAATGACCCTTTCTGTCATGAAAAGTCATGATTAAATCAGCAACAGAGTGCTAACAGACTTTGTTTTGTTTCCCGGTCCCACCGAGAACATAGACAAGTTCCCACTGCATATAACCATGACTTCAGTATTTGGCCACAGGCAAGGCTACTGTCACAAACCTTCCACATTTCCAGTAAAATCACCAGAAAGCACTTGTATTTTCTGGGCAAATCAAGTTCGCTATGGTAATGCAGAAGCTGTTTCATGCTGTTACACCCCAGAAATATATTATACGTTTGTGTACTGGACCCACTCAGTCACTTAATTGCAAAGCTGAAAAATCAAGATTACAGCTAATTATGGACTCCGATGGAATATATTGGCAACTGGTATTTGTTCTTGATCATGATATTGAGGCAGAGTACTAAGTCATAAAGCACTTTGTAGGCTCAGAGGGGCTCTTGGGCGGGTCATTTTATACCTTTCCCAGTTTGGGTTGCTGTGTACCACACAACCTTCACTTGCATGGTGCTAGGCGGTGTCTCCAGCTCGTGCCTGCATGCAGCGACCAACCGCCACCTCCACCCCAAGATGAACTTCTGTGGAGTGCTGATTTGCTGCCTTTGTGGTTTCAGCGGCTCTTGCGTTACAACCTGGCAGTGGTTTTCGACAATCTTTGAGACAGGATTTCCCAATTTGGCTCCTTACACAAGCCTATCAGCTTTCTTGGAGTTCTTAATGGAACGACTCTGGACAGCTCGTAATCCAAGAAAGAGCTGCTGGAAGAGGGAAGTCTCTACCACTGCACGCCAACAATGACCATTCACAGGAATACTGGTAACCAGAGTGCCCTCCTAAAGCTAACAAAAATAATCATTCCTTATCGCAGTGCAATCTCTGTAATACTACAGGGATCTTCCTTCCTGTGTAGCTTGATTTTTTTCTATCAAATAAAGGCCATCCTCACACTTAAGAGCAAGGGCTTTCCCTGTCCTCTTACTCAGAAAAGAAACCTCAGTCACTCACCAAAGGGCAAACATCAGCCCTAGGTCTTCTGCACTTCCAATGACAGTCAGATAAACCCCAATTAAATTAATATGTTCTGGCTCTTGGGAGGCATATAGAGTAGAAGGTGCTCTTGTCCACATGAGAAAAGTGTCCTGAGATATTGTTTTACTGGAGAAACACAACCGGGCTCATCAGTATCTTTTTCTTAAATTTTATTCCGACAAATGAATTTGAATTCAGCATCAATAACTAAATACGTAACATACACACAGAAACAAACCGCACTTAACATAGTTTACGTTTCTTTACAGACAGACAGAGAAGCTCATCTGCCTCAGCACTAGGAGTCTATGTGCTATTTTGCTGCTTCAGCGGGAGGAAGAAAGGATGTTCCAGAGCTTCTTCCAGAGTAATGCGCTTCTCTGGGTCATACTCCAGCATCTTTTTGATCAGATCAAAGAGGTTCTCATGGTCACAATCGTAGCACATCATGTATTCCTTTGTGAAGAAAACAACAAAACACAGGCTTCCAGTCTTAGAATTGCACTTGGAGCTCCTCTGCCAAGAAGCATCTTCCCCCTGTAATCTTACCTTCAAGGGTTTACAGCACCCTGAGACGTGTTGCCTAGCAGCACTGTATTCATCCCAGAGCAGCCGGCCCTTATAAAAATAATTCTGTTTCCTTAATGAAACAACTCTGTTAATCATTTGCTCTGGCAAAGGCCCCAGCAATCGCTCCATCATCACCAGGTGTTCTATGTCTTCATCAGTCTGGAGAGAAGTCAAGAGAGACATTTTTCATTCTTGGTTATGTGGAAGTTATCAAGAAGCACACACCAGCCTGACTTCATTTTTGACTGTACCCTGCAAGCAATAAGCTGAACTTGGTCAAGGAAAAAGGTGAGGCTCAAGTTCTCTATTTCCTGAAAGAAGTTACTATCTACTGGAGTTTATTCCCCTTCCCCTTCCCCTTGCCTTGGTGGGCTTTTTCTTTTCTTTCTTCAAGTTCAACTTCAGCAATGCTGTTAAGAGGACAGGATTGAGGTGTTTGAGTAGTATTTGCTGATGGTGATAGATGAAGCCACATCTGGTATTTAGGGTACTGTAGGACAGGATTTGGCTAGCTTCAGGAAGACCCCCAGCAGGGACCAGTTGATAAAGGAGGATGTGCTGGATGTGCTGGAACTTGTCGCCGCAGGCCTTGGGAAGAGCGAGATAAGGCTTTTGTTTAGAAGGAACAAAAGAGTCTGGCTATGTGAGGATGAGCACAGGTGTCTGTGGTTGCGAGACAGCTACCTTGATAAGAGGAACTATTGTTGTTGCTGAAGGAAGTAAATGTTTGAAAAAAGCTTCTTTGTATTAACCGATCTGTGATTGCCTAGTTTGGTGTGGGGACCAATCGGTTTGAGACACGCTTCTTGTAGCTAGTATAAATATGTCTGAAGAACACAATAAAATTGACACTTTTTGCTTGTATCAAGTATTGTCCCGTCTCTCAATCGCGGCAATCCACAATACTTTATTATTTCCCAATATGATATTTAGGAAAGCGGTGAAACAGACCACAAGGATAAGAGATGGTATCTACCACGTTCTACAGAAGGAGTGATGTCCACAACCCAGAGCACTGGATCCAAATGTAGATGAGAAACTATGTACTGTAAAGACTACTTATTTTTTAACAAACTGAAAAAAGAAGTTAGCCAGGCGTACTTCTTGCAAGTTGAAATATGCTTTTACTAGCAACTTTTCTTTGTCAGCTCATTTGTTGAAGATATTTTATAAAATTGACTAATCGAGTCAGCATTGTGTGTAGACTTCACAGTCTATCATCAGAAAGAAACAGAACTGAAAATCTCCTCTGTCTGCATTACTTTTAAGTTACCTGGTTTTGCAGTCTGGACAGGAAAGAGTCGTCTTTTGTCATTGTTACATGTATACATACACTTTTCTAATCTTTAATCACAAATCAGTCAATTAAATCTTGGCACATCGTGTTTCTGTGAAGCTCCCACATTCTTAAAGATACGCATTAATTTCTAAACATGTACCTCCACTTCATTTGTTTTCACATAAAACGAGGTGACAGTTGCTAATCTAGTTCTATATTACACTTCTGCGACAAGCTTAATTGAAAACCCATCTCGCTCAATCAGCAAGAATCAGCAGCAGGGATAGTAAATTCTGCAGCTGGGCACTAGATTGAAGCTAGAAGGCGGTTGCCTGAGCAGGGGAAGCCCAGGAAACCCATGAGAGAGCAAGGGGCAGGTGACTGACTCTTAGAGTGACAGCTGCCGTGTGGTGACTGACGAGGCAGGGGAGTGGGCAAACAATTGTGGGGTGCATCAGAAAAGTAGGGTGCCACAGTTTGTATGGGCAGTGAAGGTGAAGGGGCTGGAGAACAAGTCTTACGAGGAACGGCTGAGGGAACTGGAGAACAGGAGGCTGAAGGGTGACTGTCTACAATTACCTGAAAGGATGTTGTAGAGAGGAGGGTGTTGGTCTCTTCACCCAAGTGATAGGCAATAGGATGAGAGGGAAGGCCTCAAACTGCTCCAGGGAAGGTTTAGAATGGATGTTAGGAAAATTTCCTTCACTGAAAGAGTTATCAAGCACTAAAACTGGGTGCCCAGGCGATTGAGTCACCATCCATGGAGGTATTTAAAAGATGGGTAGATGAAGTGCTTAGGGATATGGTTTAGTAGTGGACAGTTACGGTTGGACTTGATCTCAAAGATCTTTCCCAACCTAGGGATCCTATGATTTCTATGATTCAATGATTTCATTCTTCCTTATAAATGGAGGTCTTTCAAACAAAATCGGTATAACATTTCTTACAATTATAATAACTCTTCTGATGTCATTAATAGGTTGGCGTAACAATAATTGCTGGCTTTGTCACTGCAAACTGTGATGCTTACTTTGGATAACATTTTTATTTAACCGTATTTGTGTCGTATATCATTTGAAAGTGAAAATTCGTGCTACTTATCATGCTAATTATTTTTTTTTCACTGTTTATTCTATTTTAGACTATACTGTGAAATTTAAGATGGAATAAAAGCAAATTCAAGCATATTTGTTGAGTTCAGAAGGAGATGTAAAGCAGCAACACCTGCTGCTAGTATCAACCAAACACTTGCCCAGGTGACTGTCAAATATACAGCTCAATACTGGATCAAAAAATCTTCATAATGGAAATATATTGAAGATAACAAGTGTTGCGGCCATCTTTCTGCAATAGACAACAGCCATTATTGAAGCGGACACATATAAAACAACTTGAGGGGTTGCAGAATAACTAGACATTGACCATTTAACAGTTGACCAACATTTGTACAAAATTTGGAAATCAAAAAAGCTCAACTAATGAGTGCTACATGAGCTAAGTAAAACCAAAAAGAATCACCATTACTTAATCTGCTCTTCATTTCTTTTGCACAATAAATTGATCCATTAGATCATGCTGTGACACATGATGAAAAAGAGATTCTATATGACAACCAATTACTTTCTGCACAGTAGTTGGAAGAGACCCATCGGATCATCGAGTCCAACCATTCCTACCAAAATGACTTCACATCAAACCCCATAATAAAATCACAGCCGAGGGAGGCAAATCGAACTGCAGCACAGACCCCCTTTCTGGCTCCCTACCAAAGGCAGCTCCCGTGAGCTAATCCACGAAGTTGCCATTAACTTATTGTGAAACTAGAAAAAATATCCTCCCTGGTATCCAGTGACAGGACAGGCAAAAGGTTCAAAGCTGAATCAGGGGAAGTTTATACTGGGCATTAGGAAACAATTCTTTATCAACAAAGTGGTTAAACACTAAGACAGGCTTCCTAGAGAGGTGGTCTGTGCCTCAGACCTGCAAGTATTTAAGAGCAACTTGGACAATGCCCTTAACAATATAATTTAATTTATGATCAGCCCTGAGTTGGTCAAGCAGCAGGACTAGATGATTGCTGTAAGTCCCTTCCAAATGATCCATTCTATTCCAATCCATTCTATTCCTTTCCATTCCATCTTAAAAATATATGTATACATTTGGACTGCATTTGAAGGCGTAGAGGATTATAAAATCCCAAACAACCCAAATTAACTAATTGCTACAGCTACATCTTGGTTTAGATAACTCATATGATTAAAAAATTAATTTTTCTTTCTTTGATTTCTAGTATTTAATTTCTGCTTTATTTTTCAGAGTTTAAACCTAGCTTTGCTTTCCAAATTAAGGTTAGATAGTCTCTTCTTCTATGAGAGGTCACTGAATTAAACATTTTAATTTCACCATCCTCCCCATCAATACAATCAATTAAGATGTATTTTTGTTAGGTTTAAATTAATAAACAGCATTAAAAATGAGGTTATAAATCTTACTCTGTTATTTTCTAAGCTAAACAGTAATGAATGACATGATCAAGTTCAGCTATCAAATTCTAAAATAAATAATCTTGGCACTTGTTCCCTACAGAGGAATATATCTTTATTTTTTATATTGCTAAATGATGAATATAGATTGTATTATTTAACTGATTCATGAGAAAAGTCTTCCACTGCCAAAATTGTAATTTCTATTTCTTCAAGTGGCAAATAAATAAAAAAGAATTGCCAGTTTTCATGGACTGTGATTGTTAAGAATGGAAGAACATTTTGTAAATAGATGTAAATACATACTTTTGAGATCTTAAAAAATTGCAACTCAGACTTGTAACTGTTAAATAGCTTATTATTTTTGTTGTTGCTTTGGGTTTTTTGTTTTTTTTTACTGAAAAGTAAAATAACATCTATATATTCTAGAGGAAAAAATCTAAAACACTGGGATTTGATGAAAAGTGATCTAGATCTTGCATCAATTTGCTGATCTCCTTGAGCATCGTTTTTGAAGAGTTACATTTGTTTTCTGAGCAGAACTAGTAAGTAACATTCAAATGTTGCAGCTATCTTCTCCTAATTTTGCAGTTTGTTGGGCTTGCTTTTCCCTATAATTTCCCTAGTTCAAATCTTAAACTGCTTGCTTTCCTATCAGTTTTCTTCTTTGAGTTTAGAAACAATGTGAAAGAAAAAGAATGAAAAGAAATTATTATGCCAGACAGCAGATATAACAAGACCACTGGAGCATCTTCTTTAAATGAGTGTGTAACTATTTTCCTAAAGGAATTAAAAAAACTAAAGATCATACTGGTATCAAGAACAAAGTCTTTAAATTAGTGAGAAAACCAAAACAAACAGGCGGATAATAACAGAACCTGTATGTTCAAGTACCATTTAACTGGATTTTCAAACTCTACTAATTGATTGCCAAATACAATTCTTGACCACCTCATTCTTTACTCTATAAGGCTAATGAAGTAATACAGGTCATTAAACCACACTCTGATAGATGCTGAGCACAATTACTAAGAAAATGCTCTTTTGTTTGTTTTTTTTGGCTAAAGTGTCAGACATTACAGAAACATGCATTTATAGAAACGAAATGGAAAACAATAAAGTAAAATTAAAAATTATTATCTACCTCAGACTACTTAAGCACGCCATTGGATTTGAATGAAAACTATGAAAATATAAGAAGCTACTTACCAGTTGATGACTAACAAAAAGCTCAGAAATATGTAGTCTGTCAGCCTCGGGAGTCTCCACTGAAGATATCAGAAGCCTGACAGTTCAGCAGCTTTCACTGAAACAGAACAACAAACTTTTGAATATGTTCAGATAATAACGTTTTTCTTTGCATGATACTCAATTAAACAAACAACAATGTAGGCATTGGACTGTCCTTTGCAAGAGTATATGAAGACATTAACACGTTTATCCGGACAAGTCAGTACTTCAGTAACGTAAGAATTTTTGTTTGCAAACAGCTGCTCAAAATCAAAACTTTACTTGGAATAACTAAATGTACAGCAATGGTATTTTCAAGGATTGTAACTAGCTTGGGAGTTTCTAATGATTTTATGTCTTTAGCTAAATTTAGGAAAATAAACTGATTTCAATACATTTTCATTTTAGAACAATAATTATTTTCTGCCATAGAAAAACAAGGGAGTATATATTCTGAAAGAAACTAGTAAGTAAACAAGAAAAATACTCAAAAAACAGCAAAAAGTTCTAGTCTTGACCTTGTACAAATTTAGAACCAGATCTGGTTCTGAGAATACTTCATCTATGTGCGTTAGTTCCTCACCAGTCATTCTCAGATATGTAGTACATTGAGTTTTTACTTTTAATAAGTATTGTCACCTAACTAATCTCAGAGTTTTACACAATCAGCTTTATTTTCTGTCACACTAGAAGAGTATGGCATATATGGAAGACTAATGAGTTAAAGGAAAGCATTTGAGAAAGACCACCACTCAACGTACCGTAAATTCTACCAGTAAAATATAGTTATATTTGAACTTCATTTGCAAAGATGGTTTGTTAGCTTTTTTAAATGCTCTCTTCACTTTAAACTACTCATGAATCATTCATGATAAGAAACATGAAAACCACGAGCAAGCCTAGACCTCTGTTCCACGCTCAGATAATTTGGGTTTTTTTGTCATATAAGATGTCATTTCCCAAGTCAAGAAACCTTCTTGCTTTTGACAGGAAATTCATCAGATATGCCACAATGTCTTTGAACAAGTGTTTGGGTCAAAGTATTAGCAGGAGTTGCAGAAATATGTCCAGTATTATGTAATTTTTACTGCTCTCCATTTGCTTCCTTGTAATTTAAACGGTAAGTAACACAGCTCTCTGGTCACCCCAGAGGAGCTATAAACAGGAACAGACTTTACTGAAAACAGTAACAAAAACCCCAGCACTAGAGGTGTTGCACTGTGTAGAAAATAACAGATAAAGTGACAACTGTCCTAGAACCAGGGTTCTGATTCTTGGTTAGGATCAGTGACCTGAGTTTTGCCTGGAACACTTTCATATAGCAGAAACAGCTTTGTTGAGCTTACCCTTTACAAATATTATAATGCTCACAGTCCTACCTATTCTGTTCTGTTTTCACATGATTCTTCAGAATCAGAAAACTTCCTCATTGCTAAATTCTCTGGCTTCATCTTTGTTAACTTTTTATGGGTCAGTTCCACTGATCTTGCCCTTAACCATTCTCCTGCAGTAACATAGCAAGAGGACAGATTTGCTTTCAATATCCCACTGGGATAATTGTTCTCTGTCTGCTCTTGGAGAAACCATCGTGAATCATTATACTGTCAGTATGAATGACAGCAGTGCTGTTCTTTGTAAGCATGATTCTGATGTTATGATCATATAAGCATGATCATGATATCAAGGTTCTATTTATACACTGAGATTTGTTAAAGTCATTATGGTTATTATTACTGCCATGCTGATCCTCGGTTGCTATTGTCATTGTGAATACATTCTGTCACATTTTCTACTTCTGGTTTCAGAGCTTGTTTTCCCTAAGCTAAAGGTTTCACATTCAGTGGAACACCAAACATTAAACTTTTGTATTATTTTTTATTCTGTATTTCTGTTGGTGTGTTTTATTGAAGTTGCAAAATTGCCCAGGATTTTTTCTTACTCCTATACACTATCTCTTGGAAACCAAAGATCCAACTTCTGTTCTCGATGAGATGCATAATTACCTGATATTGGACTGATTGTGATCTGTAACAATCTAGTTTTTTCAGGGCTTGCAAGTGTTAAGCTCAATGGTGTTAAAAATAAGCCCAGCACAGATAATAAATTCTGACAAGTATCATGATGGAGAAAAGCTGTCAGTACATGAGAAATTACAGAGTTTTGGTTGAAAAGACTGAGAGACATTAGTGGTCAGCTACCATCTTCCTTTAAACAGAGCAAATTCCAAATTCCAATTAGACATTTCTGTCTGTAAACTTGATTTACTTTTGGCGAGTTTCATCTCTAGCCACCACAGACCTGTAATGGAGTGTTGTCTTTGCTAGTTAGAGGCCATAACCTCTCCACAGAGGCTGTGCAGCCTCCATCCCTCAAAGCTTTTCAAGTCTTGAAAGACAAAGCCTTCTCCTTGATATTAATACAAATAAAATGTGCACATAGACCAGACAATAGAGTCTATCCTCTTTGTCATTATTTCTTTATTAGGGATAACAATAAAAATGCAAATTTGTTCCTGTTTTTTGTTTCATGAAATATTACTGCTGAATTATTGATTCCATGAAACTGGATGGAAAAAATCATAGTAAGTTCGATGTGGAGAATTTTTATCTAGTATGTATTGGACAAAGTCTAGGAGTTACCAATTACAAATGGAAGTCAGTATTCTTTACATATGATACCGTGTGTTCATGTGACTATGATTTTAAGCAAATGCCTCCATATACACTGAAAGAGAGAAGCACAAGCCTATTCTGAAACATGTGGGTGCCTACCATTGGAGACACTGCTGGCATGCTCAGCATTAGCTATGGGATAAATTTAGTTTCAGCAGCAGATGATTCAGAAGTTTAAGGATCAAAAATAGACAATATTTAATTAGAAAGCAGAGGAATTACCTTACCAGTAATATCACAAAATATTTCAAATGTTTCTGGTCTCAATCCTGTATCACATATGAAACTGTGAAAAAGTCAGCAAGGACAAAATCAAAAGTTATTGACAGCTATATCTACTAATGCTTTATTAGGATTTTCATTTCTACCTTCTCAAAAGTAAGTCATCTATTAAATCAATATTAGAACTCAGATCTCAGTTAGGGGTCTTTCTTTTATAGCTTAGAATTAAATTGGCCAGAACACAAGCTACTGTATCTTCAGGGCCCAGGAAGGAATTCTCAGTAACTTCAGAGCATTAACACTGTACAAGGAATGTACTGCCATCTTTCAAACTTTCAGTGTCAAAGTTCTACTAAAGCAAACACTGTCTATAATGGATTTCTACATTCATTATGTTTTAACTCTCCATCGAGATTATTCTTTTATGTGGGCAATACTGTCGACTTGACATCTTAAATAGTGCCGAAACGATGTGGTGGAGAGTGTTAGACAGCTTGACAATCAGAAGAGAACAAAGCAGGAGTGCTCAGGAAGCTTGCTAGAATATTTGGATTGATTTTTTTTTTGTTTTTAGAAGACTTATAAGAACAGTTTACTGAGGGAGAGAAAAAAAGCCTAAAAATGGAGAAAATGGCAAAAGTTGGAGCAGAAGCTGCCCCCATCTACAATACATAAATTCTCCTTCAGTGGATAACTGATGAAAATTATTTTGGAATGGAATTGAACATGATTGAGCCTACATACATGTTTATGTCAATCTTATCATGAGAATGTTTCTCAAATGATGATCTGAGAATTGAGAAGAAGAGAGGAAAGATTTGTTGTAAAAAAAAACCCAAAAAGCAGCAAAGCAGCTCCAGAAAAAGGAAATCCTGCTCAAAAAGTAATAATTGGTTAAACTACACAGTAAATCTAGAAGAAGAGGAGGTGCTTTGCTAAGAATGTGTAATAATAATTTAAAAACAAATTTAAGAAATTTAAAAAAGGAAGGTCTAGGACTCATATAAATTATAAGTGTATTAAGCAGGGGAAAAACTAATAAAAGAATGCCTTAAATTGAAGAGGAAGCACAATAAAACTGTACAACCAGTAGTATATTCATATCTTGTAACACTGGGATGGTGTAATCACAAAATATACTAGAGAAGAGGAGGCTGAGGGGAGACCTTATTGCTCTCTACATCTACCTGAAATGAGGTTGTGGAGAGGAGAGAGCTGTTTTTTTCTCCCAAGTGACAGGGGACAGGACAAGAGGAAATGGCTTCAAGCTTCGCCAGGGGAGGTTCAGGTTTCACATCAGAAAAAATAATTTCACAGAAAGGATCATTGGGCACTGGAACAGGCTGCCCAGGGAGGTGGTTGAGTCACCATCCTTGAGGTATTTAAGAGACAGGTGGATGAGGTGCTGAGGGGCATGGTTTAGTGATTGATAGGAATGGTCAATGATCCTGTGGGTCTTTTCCAACCTAGTGATTCTGTGAATCTGTGAATGCAGTTAATGAAGCTGACAAAACAGCAAAACAGGTAACAAGAATTAGCAGGAATTACCATTTTCAAGATGAAAAGAATACTGAATTTATCAGGCACTCCCATTTCCATTCCAGATTTCTGAAATAAATAGTATGTTAACACATAAAGTATACGCTGAGTTATTTTATCTTGATAGTTCTTTGATAAGGTAATAGATTTTTTAAATGGAACCACCTATCTAGACTTTGGTGGTTCACATCATACAATATGGCATGAGAAATTCTTACTTAAATGGAAGAATATGTGAATTAGTGCAAGAATTTAAAATTAGTAGGGAACTAGTAAAAGAAGAGAATAATGGACTAGTGGTGAAAATGAAGATTAAAGAAAAATTCCTACTAAAGCATCTGAAGGACTTCTATTGGGATTTTTGTATTTCATTAACCTTGCCTAAAAATGCAGTGCTGTTTTAATGAAAAGTACAAATGACACAATTAGGAGTTACTGTCAGTGGGCTGGAATATCATACCTGAAGAACTACACAACCTTGAGAAAGATACTAGACTGCTGTCTACTGCAGACTTGCTTGTTCCTTTCATTGTTTTATCTTCAGCTTGGTATTCTTGCATGAGAACGAACAAAAACCCCAACAACTGGCTTACACTGCCTCTCTAAATCCTATCTCCATATTTGCCACATATCCCCAAGAGTTTACTTGTATTTTGTGGTATCTGTATACCAAAATCTATGCTGTTCTTTGTCCAGCAATGAAATGTCTCCAGAAGTATGACAATGTTATACACAATGTTATACAGACTACACAGGTACCTAGATACGTAACGTGACAGGCACACATTCTTAGGGAGATCTGTCAACAGTACTCTTCATTTCATTTCACAGGCCCTTAAAATAAAAAACTAACATGAAAAAAGACTACAAAAGGGATGGTATCCATGCACGACATTGCGATTTTATTAAATATCTTTTGATGTTGTGAAATAAGGTTACTTGGGACAACCATTTGCTTACTCTTGATGCTTTTATTTCAATATGGTAGTGAAATATTTCTGGTGAAATTGCCAGTTATGAATAACAGCAAAGGAAACTCATGATTAATTTTCATTACCAGATTATTTAGCTGCATGCTGCAGAAAATTGTACTTAATTGTATATCTAAAATCAATATTCATCTCAATTAGAAAGGAACAGCAATAAACACCTGCAGCGCATGCTCAAGGACAAATGAGACAAATGTTGAATGTAATGAATATTTGCCTATATACCTAACTGCTTTAACACGTTTCAAATTCAAACTTGTATGTGAAAGCAGTATCACTATTTCTCACCAGCAAGATATTTGCTGAGCAAATACAAGAGTGTCTTCTTAAAAACTTAACATCTTTGGTTTTTTACAGTTCTTGGACATAGTCATTAAAAATATAATACAAAATCTATCTGTTAATAAAAATCTGTACCTCACAGTTTCTGAACAATGCAGTAATTTTATTGCTTTTGCCTTTTACCATGAATTTTAGAACATTTTTCCCTATGAAAAACTCTTGATGTCAAAAGAAAGTAATCTTGGGAAACTGAGTTTAAACAGAAGGGAAGGGAGAGCTGAAAACATGATGAGAGTTGGTGTTATCCAAAAGCAAAACCACTGTTCTTCAAAAGTATTTTTCTTTGTCCAACTAGGACCCTCTTTGACATTTTCTGTGCACAGTTCATTTGAGAGTGCTCAGCAGCAGCTGTTTCCAGTAAGCAGATGGATAAATTGCAACCCTGTCCACTCAGAGGGGAAAGGCTGTAGTTGTACAGACGCAAACTGTGCCATGCTGTTTGCTCACAGAATGAGGAAAATGAACCGTAACTTTTTCTTCCACTAATGAAGCCTTCTTAGGAAGCTCATAGCTGAGTTAAGACCGGCCTTAGCTTTTGCCAGCACAACCAAGGAAGCTAACTGAATCTGAATGGACCAGCAACCCGCAACCAACAGACCAGTCTTTTACAGTCAACAAAATCAAGTTCAAGCAGTTCTTTCCTAGTACAATGACACTCCCGACCTACAAATCTCCTAGATTTTTCCCATACACGTGCAAGCTCTTTTCATTCACAGCTGATGTAAAGATGTTAGCAGCACACAGTTACCAAAATAATGCCATAGTTTTTGAGAGGCACTTAGGCTTTATCTTAATACACAAGACAGATGAAGACCCATGAAACAGCCTTATTCACATCTGTAAAGCTCAACTCTCCCCCTTCCAACAAAGTCAGAGAGATGCTGTTCAGCCTGACAGCTGGTAATAGTCTCTGGCCCATGTTATCCCTTGGCCATTCCCATGCACTGGAACAACTGTCTCAGAAATACGCTAATTATTAAAAACTCTGTGAAAACCCTATGCCACTGGTTAAGTCCAGATCGTATTTTGGTAAATTCTATGGACATATTTATTTTAGTTATTAAACTCACCTGTTTTCTGGCAGTGTTATAATTAACTTTTAAATTTTGCCACCTGCCATCTTTATCCTCTGTCAAAAATAATTTCCAATATGAGTGGAAAAGTGAAAAAAATGTCCATTTATTATTTATAGTCTATTATTTGTGTAGATCAGTGATCATGATAAACTTTCTCCCATAATCCACAGACTGTTATCTTCCATAAGAATATAATCATAAAATCAGACTAACTCAGGTTGGAGGACATTTAGGGTGGCACTTCCTAAAAATAACACATTATTCCAGTTCACTGGAAACAAGTAAGTAACAGTTGGTGAAATGGAGAGCTGAAAGAAACAGTGCTGTCACTTCATTGTGTTCAAAATACACAAGCACCTAAAGAGTTTTTACTCATTAATTCAAAGATTGTATTTTCTAGGGATGTCATAGCCACTGCATTCATTTTTCAAGGAGGAAACTGAAATAATGAGAGTATGACTGAATGCTCTTTGCTCACATAATGCTCACATTAGTGCTAAAGTCAAAAGGCTGTAAGAAATAAAGTGATTAATCAGAATGGGCAAGTAGTGTGTGTCCCATGAATAAATTTCTTATATAATTCACCTATATAGTTTAGAAAATAAAGTAACTTAAATTGCTAAAAACTGTTAAAGCTTACAGATTTCTTCCTGTTGGAAAAGGTACAGTATTTTCTTGAAAGGAAAATAGTTCTCTAACTGTGATTTGAAGGAATAGCAGCTGGTTGCCCTCCACATTTTAACATACACTCTAGTGTTTGCTGACCAAGCAATTACCAATAGTTCCGAAAAAATAAAGACATTTGAAATAAATTTACCAAGATACATCTGTTCTTAGAGCTAAGAACATTTTTTCAAAAATATCTCAAGTTTGTTCCATGTCATAAAAGGATGGTTTCAATTTCAGTTCCCTACAGTGTTAACTGCAACCATTTACTTTAAACATTATAGATGTTTTCAAGTTCTTGTTAGCATCAAAAAGAATTGTCATTAACTCATTAAAACATGCAATAAAGTAAGCCATTAGAATGGTATGTGGAAAATAAAACCAACATGAAGAGATGCTAATATGTGTGATAGCTCAAATGAAATAATGAAAAAACTTTGCTCTGGCAGTATGGGCTGATAACTGAGTTCCTCAGTAAGGTCCACTTTCAATTCAATGAGATTCTTAACGCTGATTTTGGTGCTAAGATCATAGCAAAACAGAATATTATGGCTGCAGGGATGACATCATACAGTACACAATATATTATTTTTCATATCACACACATGCTGACAAAAAATCCCAAATCCATAAGAGACGCAAAAACCAAAACAAAACAAAAAAAACCCCACAAAACCCCTCAACACTTTTCCATATTGTTACTATTATGCAATTAAAATGTTTTAGTAAGAAAGTATGAAAACCCTTATTAGGAATCCATAAGATATTAATAACTGCAAAAAAAGTCCTGTAAACTTAAGTAATTTAGCCCTCTATAGACAAAACAGTATTCAAAATACTGGTTTTGGTAGTGAATATGGCTAAAAGACTACAATCCTATCGTCTATATTACACACACACATGCAATTCTTGAAGAAGAAAATGGAGAAATGTTTACTCTTTAAATGCCAATCCTTATATCATTCAAAATGCAATATGTAAACCTGATTAGGTAAATCAAAAGTAGTATGATTAAATGTCCATACTCAGTAACCTAATTACATTAATTAGCAACTCATCAATGCAGAAAGTAACTTGAGTGATCCTACTGTAAAGTTACATAGGATGTAAAGAGAAGAAACCTCACTATTACTTTCCAGCACACTTCTTCCCTGCAGTTCTGAAAGAAAGATCTGGTTACCTGTTTTTTTGAAAAATAAAGAAATCTGGTAGTTGTTAACAAATGTAAAAAGGGGGAAAGAAAGGGAGTTTATCCCTGGAGTCTCTTTCTGCCTTTGAGGACTCTGTTTTAAATGGAAACAAAACCAACAACTTCTTTTGTTAGCTAGTGTTATCTTCATAAAAGTCTATGATAAAATTTTATGCTTTGAAGAAAGAAATTCCTTAGGTAAAATCACAAACATATAGCTAAGTAAACTTTATCAAATGGTCATTTAATATATAGAATTGAATTTAAACTGCACCAAGAGTAATATAAGATCTTGCTTTTCCTCATTCCTCTATCCTGGCTACGACAGTTACCTTCAGGAGTTTCAGGTCAAGTATATTTCTAACTGGATTTTCTAAGTTTTAAATAAAACTGCAATTTCCTTTATAATTTCTATTTTTTTCTATAATTGGTAAGATTTCTGCAACTACTTTTTATCTTACTTAAGGATTCACTGCTACATGCATAGAAATCTGTCCCCTTGTGTAGCAAGCCACAAATCCATCAGCACAGTGTATTATTAGTAAAAACATTAAAACGTAGAGGTCAAAATCATTAGAAAATGAGGCAAGCAGGTTCTTCCATAGTATTGATACTGTCCTGATGTCGGAAACTCAATCTGACTTCAGTGGGGACTGTCATCATTCAGCTCCACTTAAAATTAGGCAAAATAAATTTAATATGGCATCCATTTTAATACATTTTATTATACAATACTTTAGAAAACATGTTACAGCTTCTTCACAAGGCAAAATGCTAACTGGTCCTCCTTAACAACTGAAGAGCCCTCTGGAAGATCATACTCACACTGTAAACATGCACATCTGCTGACTGATCTGTTCTTTTATAGATCTGCAGCTGCTTCACAAATGCTGAGGCAGCAGTTTCATCAGTGCACAGAAGGTCTCCAGAAGTGTTTGCCTGCTCTGATTTTCATGGCAGATTTTATTTTAAAGCGTAGAGAGAGTGCTAGCTGGCACCAAAGTCTATGTCACCGCTCAGTGCTCCTTTCAGATTGTCTTGGCTTTTGCTTTCTGTTATGGCCATCAGGGTGGACAGCCTCGCGAGCCTTCCCACTGTGAAGCCATAGAGAAGCCTAGTGAGTGCTGGTGCTGTAAGCTGCTGATCAAGAAACCTTGCGACCTGCTAACGGACCTTTAGAAATGGCTCTGTTTATTCTCCTCTCTGCATCAGCGTGAACTCTGAAATACAGGATTTCTTGAATGCCTGTGCCTCAGTATCAAGTTTACACCACTTATTACATAAGTGTTCCAAACTCCAAAACAGGAAAGGAAAAGTAAAGCTAAAGTAATTTATTGACCTGTACACACATAAGGGACACGTTTTAAAGCACATGCTGGCTTTGTTTCCTACATTTTATATGACAACCACTTACACAGCTGCAGTTTATTTCCTACAAAGTGTTTATTTACCTGAGAACACTGCCTTCCGCATACGGCACTCCCAACAAGTGCTGCTGGTGGAAGGTTTGGGTCTGAGACGGAAAGCCAGCAAAACTGAAGTCACATCAGAAAACTTCCTGAATGCAATGATTTTCATAGGTAAGCCATTGCTTCCCAATGTTAACAATTTCACTTTCACTCAGTTAAATAAACAATGTGGGTCCCTCTAGTACATCTATTAATTCTTTTTTTCAGAAATTAGCATAAAGAAGCTATTTACAAAATAATTCTCATTCTTCAATGAAAGAAATACTGTAACAGCCAAAGCTCCTATTTTTATAATGGCTAATTATTTTCTCTGTGAAACTCTCATCCACCATCCACCTCTCTGTTGACTTTTGTCCTTCCTCAAAATTACCTTTCTCATTCTTTCTTGTCTGGGATGCTTCATACAGCTCAGCTGATGATATATACTGAGTTTTTATAAAACTCTTCTGAGATAAAACTCAGTATTTACTGGCTGGGGTCTCTTTACCTGTCATACTAATGCGACATCAAATAAAGCCTAAAATAGATGATGTTTGTAAACTGGACAATAAAAGGTCTGTTTATATTGTCTAATTTATTATGTAAGTACACATTTTACACGTCATTTTCAAGTAGCCATCATTTCAGCTTACAGTAAGCTACTGATTACCAACATTAACATTGGGATTAAAATCTCTTCGGAACAGAAAGATTAAAATTTTAATTTGACATGAAAATCATAATCAACTATTGAAGTGTTCTCCATTAATATATAGTACTGCTTGGTTTAACAAACTACATGGTGGTATTTTTCCTCTGCTTTACAGCATTTTATTACAGGGAGCAGATAAAATAACACCTTTATGCAATAGTTTGGGGATCCTTTGCTATGAAAGGTGCCACTTAAAGATAAGTAATCTCCTGAAATTAATTTATTGCACTACATTATATCATAAGCATCTAACTAGTTTAAACTGATGTTAATCAGCACAGCTGCCCTTCTCTCCTCCAGTCTCAGTCTGAACTTTTCTACCTTTATAGTGCTCCTTAATTAAAGCTGATGTAAGTTCGTATGATAAACACCATAAACTAGACTAGGCAGCTTTCAGGAAAAACTTTGTTTAAAATTAGTATGTCAACCTCTTCTTTAATCTTCCTGATCAACTAGGAAAACAAAAAAGTTTGTCTTTTTGTCCCACCAGTCAATCCCAATCAAGTTCACTGAGTAGTCATGTGAAAGCTTAGATTAGCTCAAGAGAGAGAGCAAAAAGGAATAAATCGCCATGAGAACAGGCACATCTCATGGTGTCATTACTGGATTAAAGAGGGAGTGAAATAATGGTGTCAGAATGAGTTTAGTCTCGAATGGAAAAAGGAAAATTTCAAAGATAGATAATAAGCAAGATTATCCCAATTTTCCCCTAGGAAAAAGTGGAACACGTGAAGAATTTAATTGTAAGGTCACTTTCTTGATATAATACTATAAAACCTGACTTGACTTTAAAAAAGTAAAACAAAATAAAAAAATAAAGTTTAGGTGAAACATTAGTACAGAAGGGAGAATAGTGAGCCTTGGCCATGGATGAAAGAGACAATTAGTGGTCATAACAAATAGATATAATTAAAAATTCAGTTATATTTTGAACATGGAATTAAAAATAAAGAAAATTAATTAATTTAGTGAAACAAAGAAGAAAAATCTAGAGAAAAAATAACTATAGATATCTGCTAAAAATATAATTTGAAAAGTCTATCAGAGACTACACTACATTGATATTAAATTCCCACAAAAAGCTATAAATTTTAGCACTGAAGTCCTAATTCTTATAAAAGCTTTCTAACATAATAAATGATGATATACTATCACCCACAGAGTTTTGAAGAATATCAATCAACAACATCAAGCAGAGCATTTTAAAGACTTACTAAAGACCTTTCCATTTTTGCCAACATCACAAATCTCTGCAAACTTCTTGACCTTATACACAGCTGATGGCTCATTAGTAAAACAACAAATCGACAAATTTCATGAAAGAACAGAGAAAACTACCAAATCAAATAAACCTATTTTCTTGTTAAACCTAATATTCATACAAGGTTTTGTGTAAATATGCCTTCACAAAACAGAAAAGCAAAAAAGATATAAACTTGCACAATCCAATATCTTTTCAAACAGGTATTCTCCTTTTCACTTGTTTTATATTACTCATAATTGACACAACTAAGCTAAAATTGTTGGATACCTTTGCTATTTTTTCATATTCAGTGTCTCATTTCCAAAAAATATTTCTTTTTCCAGAAAATGTAAGAAGCAGTCAAGTATTGGTAAATACAATAAACATAGTCAGGAAATCCAGAAAATTTACCTATCAGTGGGTTATATCCATGTCCCACAACATATTACCACATCCATATTACCATTATGGTCTGCTAGATTATTCAGTGTATAGTTAACACCTTTGTACATAGGTTTTGACAGAAATTCAAATGTCCTGCCAAAACGTATTTTAAAAAAATACTTTAAAATCTAACAAATTAAGGTAAAACAAAATTCATGCTGTCTTGCTAAACACTGCACTTTTCCTGCCTCCATTCTTGTATATTTTTACAGAACTGCTCCAAGAAAAGTATAGTAATGTTAGAAAACCCCCAAACATATCTTTTTCTTCGTTTCTTTCCTTCTTTCTTACACGCACACACATAGCTAGCTAATTTTGGATCATCTTACACAATGACAAAAGATGTCTTCAGTAAACAGAACAAAGTAAACTGGAAGTACTCCTGCAATTATAGATGATGTGGTGGGCAGATCTCTGAAAAGAGACTACATTTCACAGTGAACCCAGTGCTCCCAAGTCTGAAAATATTCCTTAACAACAAAACCTGAGTCCATGAGATATCAGTAATTCATCTTATTAATCTGTGACTTTGTTAGCTACAATTGACCTGGCATGAAATTCACAGTGAAGATAGTAACTATTTCTGCAGCAAATTGTAGGTATATCCAGTGGACAGGTATTCTAATACAGCTACTCTAAATGTAACAAATCTCAGGGACATGTCTGAGACTCCATTCACTGAGTCTGCAGAACCAAAAGGCAATACTGTCAGTTACAATTCTTAACTGCTACAATGAAAACCAGCAGCTTCTCTGCATCCAGACTCCTCATTACTGCCAGAAGTGTACTATGAGATTGTTATATAAAAGCCTTAAGAGTATCTGGGTTTATAACACAAAAAAACCCCTATTACAACTATGGCACTAATTAACTATGTGAAAAAGCCTCCATTATTTCTCCTGCAGCCTCCTTTCCTGGTCTGCCTTTGAGTCAGAGACCTGCCTGACATGTCTTGTGTCTGTGTGAAAGACTATTTCCTTACCTGTTCTTGGCATGGAGACCAGCTAAAAAGTTCATAGACAGAAGTGTCAAGTTTGAAATATCGCAGGACATCTGTGGTGTTGTCTTTAACTATGTTTCTTCTTGACGGCATGAATTAGGCCCAGTCATCATCCTTTTCTGTTTATTATCTTTTATTCTGCAGCATGTGGCATAATAATTCTTGTAGAGATTTGAAACAAGACACAAGGTTCAGAAAGGTCACATTTAATTGCACGCATAGTGAATGTGAAAAATTTCAACCATGAGATTATAAGTGGGGACAAAAGCATCATGGATATCTGGATAAATAAGGACGACCAAAGAGAGTAGAAGAGAAGACACAGTCTATAAAAGCAGTTGAAGCACTAAAATAAGTAAGGCAATAAAATTATTGGGAGTACAAATTAGCTCAGAGAAAATTATCCCTTGCTATGAACCATTTAGAAGAAAGTTAAAACTACGAAAGGTGAAGTAAAATGCAGAAGAAGATCAATTTAATTTCACTTCCAGAATGTGAAGCAACATTTTAAATTGTCATAAACTGCTTGTTGTTAATTGCCATTATTGATCACTTCAGTTAGGCAGTTTCATTCCAAACTCCTCTGTTACTCAGCTGCGCCGAAACATAAGACATTCTTTCATTCATGTATTCTTAAATGGAAACTGAACCCCAAATTTTCAACGTCTGCTTACTGTGCCTATCCCACAGTTCAGATTTTCTTAGACCAGATATTCATATTCTCTTCACCCATCTTGAGCAAATTTTGCTATAGCTCATCAGTGAAAAGAAGAAGACATTTGGTTCTCTCTTTCTCCAGGACACTCTGAAGCACCCTGAAGATTGATGCCTGACAAGCAAGCTGACAAGACAGTAATGACATTCATTTAAGAATGTTATTTCTCATGGAAAATGGCTTTGAATTTTTACTTATTTTACTTATTGCTAAACAGTGAGTGAACTGGAGGACTGTAATGCATTTTTCTACTTGATTTTTAGAAAGAAGATAGACTCAGAGGTGTCAGAAATACTGCACACTCAGGGAATTTCTGAATATGTTAACACACAACTCAGACAGAGACTGGTTTTTAAGATATTTAACAGATCATTCTGACAAACAAGAAGTTACTGAGTAGAAATTCAGATATGTATCCAAAGCAGAAACCTACAACAGATATGTGGTAAAGCAAACAGAACTTACTGGACTATTGTAATTTGTGTAAAATTCACACAAAGTATGTTATCATTATACAGACAATGTTTGTGCAAACAGAACACATTGCTGTGTCAGTTATGAAGGTTTTAAATATGTGTTGAGCTACTTGGACAGAAATCCATTCTTGAATTGCAGACAAAAAGCAAAAAGAAAAAGAAACAAAACAAAAAAACCCAGAGACGCTGACACGTGTGCAAAGGAAACGTGACTAAGCGAGGTGCTCATCCAATCAGTAATCTACTGTAGTTACAGAGAAAACATGACATATAGATCCAATTTGACAAAGTAAGACAGTGTCACTTAAGGTAGTACTTAGGACTGCCAATACTGAATATTATTTTTTTTCATATGCAAAATTTAAAATCAAGTGCAACTTGGAGTGACAGGACTGAAAATACAAAGGAAATAGGGAAAAAGAATTACAAATCTCATTTGAAATACTCAGAATTAGGCTGCACTCCAATTCTAGTATTCAAGAGTATTCAAGAAGCAAAATACAAATACTGATCCAAAGATTGGTTTGGGAACTTCTAGCCACCCTTAGCAAGAGAAAAACATGCATTTACTTTTCAAATACTTGAGTAAATATTGTCTCATATTTCTCTAAAGTACAAGAACACATGCATCTGTCTCACAAATCTAAGCGAGGGGAATTTAGCCATTAATTTGGGATGGGTTGACTTCAGGGAAAAGTCAGGTGAGTTTTGGTATATCTTCACAGAATAATTAAAAATTGTGTTATCCCAATATACATCTTCTCTCATGAAATTTCTCAGCAACTCGGTACTGGCATGACACGTCACATGGCTGTTGCGCACTTTAATCTGCCTCCAGTAGCTGGCGAAGAAAGACTCCAGATTAGCCATAAAGTGCTGGGGTGCATATATAGCTTCTGCTTTACAGATGTACTGCATGCAAGATGGCTCATCAGGCTGAGGCAGTCATGAATTTAAGTTGGATATTTCATACTAAAACCACCGAAGATGCTTTTGCCATGAGCATCTGTACATACCTAAAAGCCCAATGTTTCTTCTCCAGCCTAATTTAAAACATACATAACTGAATCCAATTCACAGAAATACATTTTGGAGGAGTAGTAAGGGTACTACTGTAAAAGAAAGGGATTGACAAAGACATTAATTGCCACATTGAAAGAATCTCCCCTCACATCATAAATTCACATTCTGGATTGCAAGGTCCAGAAGAACAGAATTGGAGTTTGCACTTGGATAACGTTATCACGTTACCTCATTCAGACTTGCAGGTGTTAAGACTAGAAAAATTTTGGAGCCTTGTGACAAGAATTACAAAACAGAAGTAAGCAGAGCATCTCTAGGTGGGTATGGGAAGAAAGAAACGTCTCCATCCCATCTGGAGGCAGATTCTGCCAGGCATCATTCCAAATGACTGCACGTGCAGGGGAGTGAAAATAAAATATTGTCCGATTAAGATCTGAGCTTCGGGACAGACCGAGATACAGAGATCTGATGGAAAGGTGGCAGAATCCCATGACGCTATTGAACTTTTTTTGGTTTTTCTCAAACTAGCACCTTAAACATATGTGGTTGCTGGACAGCAGGACACGGCATTCAACTTCTTCTCTACAACCCTACCTCCCAAATCAGAGCCAAAAAGCCTAGAACCAGGGCAATAAAGCGTTACAACACAAAAAGCAATTTTCTACTCATTTTGTTTTTTAATTCAGTTTTGTCCTTTTCCAGCTAAGTTAGATTCCTTGGAGCAAAACCAGTAACGCTCTAAGGATAATCAGAAGAGAGTCCTGTAGTCCTGGCCATAGAGCTGTGTCAGTACACGAACAGGAGCCCAAGCGCTGCAAGTCCCCCAGCAGGCAGAGTGCTAACCCACGGTCCTAGGGTGGGAACAAGCATGTGTCGGGGTAGGGGCAGAGTTCAGGGCTAGTTTGTCTGTTTGCTTTTTGTCAATATCTACACGGCTAAAATAACAGAAAAAACAACCCCAAGCACAAACAAACAAACAAACAAAAACCAAACAAAAGCCCACAAAAAGAATACCTGGAAACAGAACATCTGTTCCAGATTGAAATGTTCAAACATCTGGTCATGTCCTAAAGTTATTGACAGGCCAGCCGTACAACACAGGTAGATCTTTACTGCCTTTTTGGCAGATGCTGCACTTACGTTCTTCTTAATTTGCACTTGTTACATAGTTCTGACAGCTAAATGCCATTGAAATCTTAAGAGACGTGCACCTTTACATTCTTTTCGCAAGCTTCAGCACAAGGCATAAACCCACCCTCTGCACATGTCCAAACAGCTGGGAACATCCACCCTGAGGAAGACTTTGCTAGCATAGATCCATGTTTAGTTTGAACGATCACAACCTCGAACATGGTTCAAGAAGATAAAAAGCCATTCCTGCCTCAACCTGCTTTCAGTGCAGTTCAGGTCACATTCAGGTTCATCGTGATGGCACCTGAAATCCTGCAGCTACTAAATATCGACAGAAGATGCTGCTGCCCTAAGTGTTCCATCAGAGGAGCAGATGAGTCCCAAGTCCTGACAGGACGTTACTGAAAGCAGACCGTATCAAAATACCCTCTAACCACCCGCATGCTCAAGCTCAGGAATGTCTGTGTGGCAGAAAAGATAAGCCAAGACAAACATCCCTTTTTGCGTCATATTTTAAGGCACATCTGATTATAAAAAAGCATACATTATTTAAGAAAAGGGAAAAAATACATGTGTATGCATACCTGCTGTCAAATACACAAACACAAGTAGAAATACATGCTATGAGATATTTAGATCCAAATCACCCCTTTCCACTCACACTTTTTAAGCAATCGTGTTTTTCCCTCAGTTTGTACCCAATGCAACAGAGTCAGAAGTAAAATGTCATGATTGCCGTAACGTGGGTTTTGAAATACTGGAGCCAGCTCCTAGCCTTTCTCTGAGGAAACCCTTCTAGCGTCCTGGAGGTCCCAACTGGAAGCTGTGGATACTTTTGAAGAGGACAGGATGCCAGGCAATGGATAAAACACTGACATCTGTTCATCTAATTAATCCAACCCCCCTGGCAGTAATCCAGATGGGCAGAACACAGAGTGATTTTGGGGGACAGGAGAATAAAAACCCTAGTACTCCTGAACCACAGATTTCAAACGGCTTTTAGCTTTGCTGCTTTTATACGAGTAAGCTGTTTCCATATGAACCAGCTCGTTAGCAGGTCCCAGCTGCTCCATTAACCAGTACGGGGAGATTTGGTATCACCCTAAGAAAACAATAAACTGCTACAGAAAGAGCTTTCTGGACCAACGGAGCAGCCTCACTGGCCTCTTCCAGAAGGAAACCTACCTCTCAGACTTCTCCGCAGGAAGGTTTAAAGCATTACAAAGTTCACAGCAGAGTTGAATATGTACATAAATACACGTTCAGATGTATTCACTAAAGCAAGAAGGACTAAAAATAAGCTTACTACACAGTTGAGGCTGCAGTGGTCAGGCTCTGTTCTAAAAAGCAAAAAACCAGTTCCATCTGCAATGCCTTTGATAGTTCACTAATTGATGATCAAAAATGCATGTGCTTCAGCATCATTTTATGCTTTTATATGGATATCTTATTTCATTATAATTATCACAGACCATAGAAGTCTATCAGGGCCAATCATTTCTTAATGCAATTAAATTCCCAGGGGAACAATATGAAGTAGTTTATATTGGGGAAATCTAGGAGAGCTTATAACCAAATGGGAGCCTGCTAGTCTACTGCAATTATTCCAAACTAGAAAAGTAAAACGAACTGCATGAATTTTTAACAGATTTTCTGGAATACTTGAATTAAAACAATCAGTAGGTGTCAGAAGTTGCAATATGAGCTCATCTTCAGACTCCTCCTACATCCTCTAGCACTCACCTCTTCGGGGAAAGGATTATGCAGCCGCCTTCTCCTCCTGGATGAAATCCCCCACTCTCAAAAGAGCTCTCTGGGCTATTCGTCTGCTTCCCAGTCCTGTTAACACAACAAGTAATCACTGTGAGAACATCTCGTCGCTGCCACTGTTTTAGTTCCATTTGCTCCCCCTCGTAAGAGCCATGTTTGATTTAACATCTTGCATTTATCCAAGATAATACTGAGGTGTTCTAAAAAATGTTGAATTTTGAGAAATAAATCTTCAGCACATCAATCTACATTGGGCAGCAGTTTGCACAGCTCTTTCCAAACAACACACAGTTCCACTATTCCTTACATCATTTGCTTGTCTAAGCATTTTGTAGTTCCATTGAATAAAGCCCAGTACCTGTTATGACGTACAAGGCTAACTTCATAAAGGAACTTCAAAGACAACTTAGTCCTAAAGAAGATATCTTACCTCTTCTTAACAAACACAGACCTAAGAAAATTGTCTGTAGAAGAAGAAAAGGCAGATTAAGAAAACACCAGCCAGCATTAGCTGAAGTGAATAGCCTCCTTCTCCAGGCACCTACGCCAAGTGCAGAAAGCAGCACACCTCTGCTGGGATATTTTCACCAGGGAAGATTTTATAGCAGGAGTTCAGGAGAGCAGGGGCAGACAGTGGGCACTTGGAGCCAGGAGAGCTTCGCTGCTGTCAGCTGCCAAGCGGGAACAGAGTAGGAGAATCACCAGAGAGGTGGAGCAGAAAAAGGTTGGCTTCAATAGAACTCAGCCTTCTCTGATTGTTCCTATGAATTACAGAAGAGAAATATCATAACAGTAAATCATGACTAGCAGTGAACTATTTTCCTAAGTACACTGAAGAGCACAGAATATAAGAATTTCTTCTTGCGTCAATATTCCACGGCAATAGCTTTTCTCCCGAGGCTTAGAGAAATCCTTCCTCCTCTAATCCTGTTTTCCAGTGACAACTTAAGAACTGAAATGGCAACAATTACCCCTTTCTAGTGCTAATTCACAAATTGCCAAGATTTCGTGAGTGCCCCCCCCCCCCGCCCCACAGACCCCCCCTGCCCCATAGATCCCCCCCCCAGCCCCACGGATGCCCCCTAAGTGACCCCCCCCCCCTTCTTAGACCTTCAGCCTCCTTCTCGCCTTCGTCTTCGCCTTCGATGCCTTCGTCACCTGCCGAGCCAAGATGGCACCCGCCGGGGGGCAGGGTGGGTGTGGGGGGGGATCTATGGGGCAGGGAGGGGTCTATGGGGCAGAGGGAGGGATCTATGGGGCAGAGGGAGGGATCTATGGGGCACAGAGAGGGGTCTATGGGGCACACCACCCCCTTTCTCCCCCCAGATGCCGACTCCTCCTGAGGCGACGGCCCTGCCCCACGGCGCTGCCCTATAACCAGCCACCCCCCACCCCCCTGCCCAGCCCCATAAGTGTGGGGCGAGCGTCAAGATCTCAAAGCTTCTCCGCGGTCGTGGTCTGTGTGGGGATCTATGGGGCTGGGGAGGGATCTGTGGGGCTGGGGAGGGATCTATGGGGCAGAGGGAGGGATCTATGGGGCAGAGAGGGGGGATCTATGGGGCAGGGGGCTCACAGGCCGCCGTCTGCCCCCCAATTAAGAGCCCGGGAGCCACTTGTGGGGCAGAGGCCTTTATTGGGGGGCGCCTTCCTCCTCCTCCTCCTCCTCGTCCTCTTCTGCTTGGGGGCTGCGGTAGCCCCAGAGGCGCACGGTGCCGTCCCACTGTGGGGCAGAGCCAGAGGGCCTGCCCCACACATCCCAGCCCTGCCCCATAGATCCTCCCCCTGCCCCATAGATCCTCCCCCTGCCCCATAGGGACCCATAGAACCCAATAGAACCCAATGGGGACCCATAGAACCCAATGGGGACCCATAAAACCCAATGGGGACCCAATAGAACCCAATAGAACCCAATGGGGACCCCATAGAACCCAATGACGGGGCGCACCGAGGCGCTGGCGAGGCGCCAGGGCTGGGGTCCCCAGCAGACGTCGCGCACGCAGCCGCGGTGCCGGCTGAGCCGCCGCAGCACCCGCCCCGTCAGCACGTCGTACACTGCGGGGGGGGGACGGGGGGGGGAACGAGGGGGTCAGGGGGTGCCCTCTGCCCTATAGATCCACCCCCCGGACCCATAGAGACCCACCCGGACCCATAGAGACACGCCCCGCCCCCCCTCCATTTTATGCCGTTGCTGCGCTGCGGTCACGTCCTCTGCCCCATAGATTCCCTCCCTCTGCCCCATAGATCCCTCCTTCTGCCCCACAGACCCCTCTTCTGCCCCATAGATCCCTCCCTCTGCCCCATAGACCCCTCCCTCTGACCCATAGATCCAATCTGTGACCCATAGACCCCCCTCTCTGCCCCACAGATCCCTCTCTCTGCCCCATAGAACCCTCCCTGCCCCATAGAACCCTCTGTCTGCCCCATAGACCCCTCCCTGCCCCATAGACCCCTCTCTCTGCCCCATAGACCCCTCCCTCTGCCCCATAGACCCCTCCCTCTGCCCCATAGACCCCTCTCTCTGCCCCACAGACCCCTCTCTCTGCCCCACAGACCCCTCCCTCTGCCCCACAGATCCCTCCCTCTGCCCCATAGACCCCTCCCTCTGCCCCATAGACCCTCTCTCTGCCCCATAGACCCCTCTCTCTGCCCCATAGATCCATCCTTGTGCCCCATAGACCCCTCTCTCTGCCCCATAGACCCCTCTCTCTGCCCCATAGACCCCTCTCTCTGCCCCATAGACCCCTCCTTGTGCCCCATAGACCCTCTCTCTGCCCCATAGATCCCTCCCTCTGCCCCACAGACCCCTCCCTCTGCCCCACAGACCCCTCCCTGCCCCATAGACCCCTCTCTCTGCCCCATAGACCCCTCTCTCTGCCCCATAGACCCCTCCCTCTGCCCCATAGACCCCTCCCTCTGCCCCATAGACCCCTCCCTCTGCCCCATAGACCCCTCCCTGCCCCATAGATCCCTCTCTCTGCCCCACAGATCCCTCCCTCTGCCCCATAGACCCCTCCCTGCCCCATAGATCCCTCTCTCTGCCCCACAGACCTCTCTCTCTGCCCCACAGACCCTCTCTCTGCCCCATAGACGCCTCTCTCTGCCCCACAGACCCTCTCTCTGCCCCACAGACTCCTCTCTCTGCCCCACAGACCCCTCTCTCTGCCCCACAGATCCATCCTTGTGCCCCATAGATTCAATCTCTGCCCCATAGATTCCTCCCTCTGCCCCACAGACCCCTCCCTCTGCCCCATAGATCCCTTCCTCTGCCCCATAGATCCCCCCTCAGCCCCTTTTCCCGCGCTTTCCCCTCACCCCCTTTTCCCGCGCTTTCCCCTTCCCGCCCGCGTCGCTCCCCGATGACGTCAACCCCCCCGCGTCGCTCACCGATGACGTCAAACCCCCGCGTCGCTCACCGATGACGCCTCCCGAGGCGCACCCCGCCCCCAGCGCGCGCCCCCCGGCGGGCGCCAGGCGGCAGCGCAGCAGCGTGTGCAGCACCACGTGACCCCGGAACGTCTGCAGCGACGGGTCCCCCGGAAGCGCCGCCGCCGCTGGGGGGTGACGTCATCACGTAAAAAAGGGGGGCGTGGCCACGCACGCGCGCGCGCCCCCCCCCCCCCCCCCCGCGCGCGGCCGCCATGGCAACAAAAAGGGCGGGAAAGGCGAGGCGGGAAATGGAGCGTGAGGAGAGGGGGCGTTAATTAAAGGTAATTAAAGGTAATTAAAGGGGAATGGGGCGGTTGTTGAGGTAATTAAAGAGGTAAATAGGGGGATAGAGGCGGGATATGGGGTAATTAGGGGTGATTAAGGGCGAATTGAGAGGTTATGGGGGTAATTGGGGGGGAAAAGGGTTAATACAGGTTTAATGAAGGGGTAATTAGTGGAAAAATTAGGGCAATTAAGGGATTAGGAGAGTCATTAAGGGATTAGGGGAGTCATTAAGGGATTATGGGAGTAATTAAGGGTGATTCAGGGAAAATTCAGAGGTTATGGGGGTAATTGGGGGGAAAAGGGTAATAGACGTTTAATGAAGGGGTAATTAGTGGTAAATTGAGAGGTTATTGGGGTAATTAAGGGCTTAGGGGAGTCATTAAGGGATTAGGAGACTCATTAAGGGATTAGGGGAGTCATTAAGGGTAATTAACGGCGGATTAAGGGCGAATTCAGAGGTTATGGGGGTAATTAAGGTGTCATCGGGGTAAATAGGGGTGAATCCCAGTCCCCCCTTTTCCCCTCCCAGTTCATCCCAGTTCCCCCTTTCCCCTCCCCAGTGACTCCTTTCCCCCTCCCAGTGCCTCCCAATCCCCCCTTTCCCCTCCCATTCCTTCCCAGTGCCTCCCAGTCCCCCCATTCCCCCTCATTCCCCCCCAGTCCACCCTTTCCCCCTCCCAGTGCCTCCCAGTGCCTCCCAATCCCCGCCCAGTGTCTCCCAGTCCCCTCTTTCCCACTCCCAGTTCTTCCCAGTCCCCTCCCAGTTCTTCCCAGTCCCTCCCAGTCCCCTCTTTCCCCCTCCCAGTTCATCCCAGTCCCCCCTTTCCCCCTCCCAGTGCCTCCCAGTCCCCTCCCAGTTCATCCCAGTCCCCACTTTCCCCCTCCCAGTCCCCTCCCAGTTCATCCCAGTCCCCTCTTTCCCTCTCCCAGTTCTTCCCAGTCCCTCCCAGTCCCCCCTTTCCCCCTCCCAGTTCATCCCAATCCCCCCCAATCCCCTCCCAGTGCCTCCCAATCCCCTCCCAGTTCATCCCAGTCCCCCCTTTCCCCCTCCCAGTGCCTCCCAATCCCCTCCCAGTTCATCCCAGTCCCCCCCAATCCCCTCCCAGTGCCTCCCAATCCCCCCTTTCCCCCTCCCAGTTCATCCCAGTGCCCCCCAATCCCCTCCCAGTGCCTCCCAATCCCTCCCAGTGCTCCCAGTGCGTACGGGGGGGGCGCCTCCTCCCAGCGATAGTCCCAGCTCTGGGTGGCCACAGCCCTCCTGGCGGCGGCCACGGCCCCGTCCCCCGCCGGGCGCCTCAGGTTCCACAGCTTCGCCGTCTGGTCCTTGGAGTTGGACACCAGGTGCCGCCCGTCGCCCTTGGTGGGGGGGGACACAAACCAGTATAAACCAGTACAAACCAGTATAAACCCCCTTCACCCCACCCCCCAGGCCCCAAATCCCAGTCCCGAGCTCCCAGTTGCCTCCCCGAGGCCCCTGAAAACCATCCCACCCCCGCTCCTCCCACCCCAGTTGCCTCCCAGTAGCTCCCAGTTCAGCCCAGTCCCCTCGCTCCCCCCGCCCAGTGCCTCCCAGTCCCTCCATACCCCCTCCCAGTGCCCCCAGTTCCCCTCCCAGTTCATCCCAGCACCCTCCTAGGGCCCCCAGTTGCCCCCTCCCCCCCTCCCATTCCCCCTCCCAGTGGCCCCATTCCCCCTCCCAGTGCTCCCAGTGCCCCTCCCAGTGCCCCCATTCCCCTCCCAGTCCCCCCAGTTCTGCTCCCAGTGGCCCCCAACCCCCTCCCAGTGCCCCTCCCAGTGCTCCCAGTCCCCTCCCAGTGCCCCCCAATCCCCTCCCAGTGACCCCAGTCCCTCCCAGTGCCCCCAATCCCCCTCCCAGTCCCTCCCAGTGCCCCTCAGTCCCTCCCAGCGCTCCCTGTGCCCCTCCCAGTCCCCCTCCCAGTGCCCCCAGTCCCCCTCCCAGTGTCCTCCTTCCCCCTCCCAGTGCCCCCCAATCCCCTCCCAGTGCCACTCCCAGTGCTCCCAGTCCCCCCCAGTGCTCCCCAATCCCCTCCCAGTCCCTCCCAGTGCCCCCCCTCACCGGGCTGTGGATGAAGGTGACCCCCCCACGGTGCCCGGCCAGGCGGCAGACGGGGCGGTGGCCGCGGTGGCCAAGGCTCCGTCGGTCCCAGAGCCGCACCAGCCCGTCGTCCCCCCTGCTCAGCACCAGCTGCCCCCCCGCGTCTGCCAGCGCCACCGCGTTCACGTCCGCCTCGTGCACCTCCACCTGACCCCCCCAGTAAGCACCAGTTCACACCAGTTCACCCCAGTCCCCCATAACTACCTCCCAGTCACCCCCAGTCCCCCTCCCAGTGCTCCCAGTAGCTCCTACAGCATCTCCCAAGCTTCTGAAGACCATCCCACCACGGGTTCCTCCTCCCTATCTCCCTCCCAGTAGCTCCCAGTTGCTCCCAGTTCACCCCAGTCCACCCCAGTGCCCCATAACTACCTCCCAGTCCCCCTCCCAGTGCTCCCAGTTCCCCCCCCCTGGCATCTCCAGACCTTCTGGCCACCATCCCAGTTCCACCATCTCCACATTCTTTGCGTCTTCTCCCCCCCCGAATTCCCAGATTTTGCTTCAAAATTCCCTGATTTTCCCCCCAATTCCCTGATTTTCCCCCCAATTCCCTGATTTTCCCCCCAATTCCCTGATTTCCCCCCCAAATTTCCCGATTTCCCCCCCAAATTTCCCCAATTTCCCCCCAAATTTCCCCAATTTCCCCCCAAATTCCCCAATTTCCCCACAAATTTCCCCATTTTCTCCCCCAAATCCACATTTTCCTCGCAAATTCCCCAATTTCCCCCCCAAATCTCCCCATTTCCCCCCCAAATCTCCCCATTTCCCCCCCAAATCTCCCCATTTCCCCCCCAAATTTCCCCATTTTCCCCCAAATTTCCCCATTTTCTCCCCAAAATCCCCATTTTCCCTCCAATTTCCCCATTTTCCCTCCAATTTCCCCATTTTCCCTCCAAATTCCCCATTTTCCCCCCAAATTTCCCCATTTTCTCCCCCAGATTTCCCCATTTTTCCAAATTCCCCATTTTTCCCCCCAAATTTCCCCATTTCCCCCCAAATTTCCCCATTTCCCCCCAAATTTTCCCCAATTTCATCCCAAATTCCCAAATTTTCCCCCTCAAATATCCCCATTTTCCACCCAAATTCCCCATTTTCCACCCAACTTCCCATTTTCATCCCAAACTCCCCAAATTTCCCCCAAATTCCTCAATTTCCCCCCCAAAACTCCCCAAATTTCCCCCCAATTTTGCAATTTTCCCCCTAATTCCCCAAATTTTTCTTGCCAAACCAGAAGGATGGATGCTGACAGGGTTATGGGGGGTCCTGAAAGAGCAAGGTTGTCTTTGAGTTTTTGTTGCGGCGAATGAAGCAAACGGGGGCAGCTTGTATGAAAGTTTTGGAATTCCCACCCCAGAAAGTCCTTAGTTTGTTTTGGCCTGAAGGAGAAACCTCATCCCTTCTCTGGGCAACTTCTTTTCATCTGGCTGTGGAATGGGAATTGTTTTACTCTTGCTATTTTGCACTCTTTGGAAAACGCTTTTGCTTCTCCAGCTGTGTTTCACTTGGGTTCCTCTCTGCTTTCAAGCCTTAAAGTGTCTTGGCAATGGCAGGAAGGGGTATAACCGACTGCAGCCAAATTCCTGATCCAGGTTTAACTTCCAAAGGTGTTCTCGTCTTGGATCTAAACCCATCTAAAATGGGTTTAACGAAACTGGATTTTGTGGGGAGGGGAGAAGGGTGAGGCTGCAGGGTTTGGCTGGTGCAGAAGGAGCCCTCCTGTGCATATCCCCAGCAGCGAGGGGTATTTCTGTGTTTGCTTGCCTCTTCCTTTCTTAAGCCAGGTAGGTTCTGAATTTGGGTACTCAGGAGGCTGTTGGGGGAGCACCGTTTGGATCCTCCATTCTTCCAAAGTGGTCACTTCAGCTTGTGTGCTCTTGGAGTGGAATAAAGTTGAGCTCTGTCAGCTGCGTCCCCTGACCTGGAAATAATCGCTGCAACAGGCAGAAACACAGCAGAGAGCTGAGAGTGCTGCCGAGGGAGGGGCAGCCCAGGAAAGGAACCCTTTCTTGATATTATTTGAGCTCAAAACTGATCATTCTGGCTATCTGTTTTGGGAGAGGGGAAGAGAACCTTTTCGAGTTGAACTTGCTGGTCACTTCAGGCTCCTTATAACTATTTTTTATTTCCTTTTTCCATGTCGGAATGCTTCTGTTTGGTTTGCATTTTGCCTTTTGAGCTTGTCTTATTGCTTGCCTGGAGAGGGAGTAGAGCTGTGTGCATTTCAGAGCAGGGTGGCTGCACGCTGGGTGCCCGGGCATCACCAGGGATGTGCAGAGAAATGCCCTGGGGAGCCCAGGACCTGGAACACTGGGATTAGCAGGATCAGTGAATGGTGTTTTATGCTGATAGGAAGGTGTTTATCCCAAATTATGCTGATATTGGGAGTTGGAAATATTTTCTTCCTGGCCAAGGCTTCTCTGCCAGCGCTTTTCATTGTATGTGCAATACTGACCATCACTTCTGTGTGGTTGCTTGGGAAGGCTGTGTGTGTGTTTGTTTTAATTCTTAATTTTACTAATAATTTCTCCAGTGGCGAAGGGCTCGGATTGCCGCTTGCAAAATGACCCTCACCTTCCAGCCACCCCATTGACGTGTTTCACACTGCAACCTGCTTCTCTGGGTTGCGCAGCTATTTGTCCATGTGGCAATTTTCTCCCCTCCCGCCCCTTCGTCTGGGTTTGAACGGAGCTTAATCCGCCCCGGTGCTCCAGGAGGAAACTCCCCAGCCCGTGCTGCAGCTCCTGAGCCCAATCCAGGCTGCGCGGAGCCCTCTGCCTCCGATCAGCATCCCTTTCGAGATGATGCCGCGTGGAGCTGCCGATTCAGCCTCGCAGGAGCCTGTGCCGGCAGCGCGTTGCGCTGCGCTCGATGCCGGGCTCGATTCCTGTTTCTATTCTGGTCTCGAGCTGCTCAGCTCTGCTTCCTGCCTGCACGCCTCGCACAGATTCCCCTAACCCCCAGCCTTTCGTTTCCTTAGGAGCGATGTCTGATACGGAGACTACTGAAAAAGAAGACGGCGACCTCCGTGTGGAGGTGGGCAGCAGGGACGCCTGGCAGCTTGCTCGGGAGAGGACGGGCTCGTTTTCTTTTGAGCCTGGCCGGCGTGAGAAGGCGGGTCAGTGTTTAATCAGGGAATTGCTGTAGGGTGACCAGTTCTGGTCTGGGATCCTGAACAATAGCCGTGTGCCCCGTCACACGCATCCCCTGCGCTGCCGCAGCCTGGGAATACGGAGCCACTCCCTGCGCCGTGGCTGCTGAAGCACGCACCTCACTGGTGACCCTCGCTCTTGAGCAGCTCGTTGTTGTAGAGCAGGGAAATCAGTTTGGCCCTTCCTTTTTGCTGCGGACTTGGTGTCATTGGAGACACTTGAAATGGTGCGGAAGCCTCTTGTCAGTCTGTCGGGCACACTAACCTCGACCTCTTCCCTTTCCATTCAAACTTAACCTGCCAGAGGTCCTGCACCATGTGAGGGAGGGAAAGCCCGTGGTGGTGTGACCTTCAGCTACTGCGTGGGGCAGTCGCAGGGGAAAACAAAGGTGTTTAACTTCAGCTGACAGCACTTCATGTGTGTTAAACGCTGCCACACCTGAGCTTTTGGTTCATGGGAATCATTTTCCTTTTGGCGGGCTGGATTGACTCGTCTTGGAGACGTGCACGATCATAAATGCCCTGGAGAAAACTGCTTCCACATGAAGCTCAAATGTGGGACGTGGCAGGGGCCCAGGGCTTGGCTGCTCTGCTCCGTCCTGCAGCGGCTGCGCGGCTCGGATGGGCCGGTGCCTGCGCCCTTGTGGGTCCAAAGTTCATGCCGTGATTTCAAACAAGGCCGGGTAATTGGAGGAGGAGCTGTGTCACTGGGTTTGGTTATGGTTTTGAATAGGATTTTACATGAGAAAATAGAAATGTGTATTGAAAGGAGAAGGGAGCAAGCGGGGCGAAAAAGGAGAAGGGGGAGAAGGGGGCGAAAAAGGAGAAGGGGGAGAAGGGGGTAACTTTTAGGGATTGACTGTTCTGGCACCCTGGCCCAAGGGGTAGCGCTGGGCATACATCAATGTCTGGCATGGGCCAGGTTTCCATGGTTATGCTACCCCTTCCTCTGCGCTGAGGAAGGGTGAAAGGAGAATTCCCTCAGTTCTTTCCTAATGTGTTTGCAGTTTCTCCATGCTCCCTGGGTCAGCAGGTGCATTTTTGCAAGCAGATCCTTGCACACAAATGTTTTTTTCCAGAGCCACCCCAGCTGGCAGTGTCCAGGGTCTCAGCTGTAGCCCCTCAGCTTGCTCCATCATTGCATCCCTGCTTTGGGAGGACTTTGGAAAGGAGCTGCCAGCTTTCAGCTCTCTCCCTAGCAGCTTTTTCCAGCGAAAGGACTGCCCGAGCCATCAGGCAGGAGCACTTGGGCCCAGTCTGGGCTGTGCAGAGCCCTCTGCCACTGCCACCAGTTAATTTCTGGTACCTTCGAAACCTTATTCTCTCCTAAAATCTTCCCTCCTTCTGCTTATTTCAGGAATTCTGTCACTCGGTTGTTTCAAAGAGGCAGGTAACAATACCAAAAGCTGAATTGTCTCACAATCCCAAGCGTTGCACTGAGCAGACGCCTGTCTAAGTTTGTGATTATTCAGCCTCTTGCCTTTGCTCCGGTACTTTGCCCACCCAAGCTGCTGTGGTTGGCATGGTGGCACCATCACATGCTGAGATAACTCAACGCTTTGGAGTCTAAATTGAACATGTTGGAGATGAAAGTGCCTTCCAGAGGAAGCACTGCTGGGGAGTTGGAAGATCCTTATGGCTGGCAGAAAGAGGGGAGCTTCCTGCCTCTTGGGTGATGTAGCATTGCGAAGGGGCTGGAGTTTGTCCTCAGAGTGAAGCGGGGTACTTAAAAACCTTTAGAAGGAAGAGAAAAGCTCTTTAATAAATAAGTGACTGTAGTCTGTCGTCTCAGACCCACGCTAGTCCCTCACAGGCACTTTCCTTTCCAAGGCCTGATACCTGAGCAGCCTTCCTGATGGATGCGATCGACTCTTTGATCCTGTTCTCCTCAGGTGTCCCTACCACGCTCCCAAAAAGCGGTGCTACTGAGGGCACCCAGAGAGTGCAGGGATAGGACAAGGGGGAATGGTTTTCAGCTGGACGAGGGAAAACTGAGGTGAGATCTTAGGAAGAAATATTTTCCTGTGAGGGTGGGGAGGCCCTGGCCCAGGTTATCTGGATAAGTGGTTGCTGCCCCATCCCTGGAGGGGTTCGAGGCCAGGCTGGATGGGGCTTGGAGCCCCTAATCCAGTGGGAGGTGTCCCTGCCCGTGGCAGGGGTTGAACTGGATGGGCTTTGAAGTCCCTTCCAACTCAAAGCATTCCATGATCTGTGGAAATGTCAGGTCAGCTTTGCCAGGTGCTGCCTTGGATGAGAAGTTTGGTGCGGACAGAGCATGGCAAGATCTCCAGGTCTCTTTGTGTTTATCTCTAAAGTGTTTTGTGAAGCATGAGATGCAAGATTCTGTTTTCTGTGCCTTAGAAGGAGAAACAGGTCTACCCGTTTCCCCAAAATTGCTGCCAGTCAGCTGTGTAATTTGTGATAGAGGAGATTGAGGTATTTTGGGTGTGGAAATAAAGGGGAAGGAAAGGACAAGCTTGTGATTTCCAAGTGTTGATAGTTCTTGAATTAAGTGGAAAAGAAACTGCAGTGAAAATGAAATTGTAATAGAAAGTAGGTGTTTCAATTAGTCAGAGGCAATGAAGCAGCTTTTTTCCCTTTCAGAAAGAATGAGGGAATAAATTTAGCTATTGTTCTCTGGTTTTGCTTGTGAGCGCCTGTATGGAAACAACCGGCCTTATGGAATTTCTAAGCTCTGCCGCATGCTCGTCTCCTGATCATCATTTCCTTGAGTGCTATCTAGTGATCTGACGGCGTCGTCCGGCTCCTTCCCTCGCCATCCACTCTTAGGCTGGAGATCATAGAATCCTAGAATCTACAGGTTGGAAGAGACCCACCGGATGATGGAGTCCAACCATTCCCATCAATCACTAAACCATGTCCCTCAGCACCTTGTCCACCCGTCCCTTAAACCCCTCCAGGGAAGGTGACTCAACCCCCTCCCTGGGCAGCCTCTGCCAGTGCCCAGTGACCCTTTCTGTGAAAATGTCCAGCCTGACCCTCCCCTGGTGGAGCTTGAGGCCATTCCCTCTCATCCTGTCCCCTGTCCCTTGGGAGAAGAGCCCAGCTCCCTCCTCTCCACAACCTCCTTTCAGGTAGTTGGAGAGAGCAATGAGGTCTCCCCTCAGCCTCCTCTTCTCCAATGAGCAGGGAAGGCTGCAAACCCCAGCGAGGAGATCCCTTTGCTTTCTGGTCAGTCTTCCCACTGTTGAGGCTCGGTGGGCTGGGCTGGAGCGGAGGCTTCAATCCCTTCTCCTCGAAGGTTTTGATGTGAAGTATTTCTTGTTGTTTCATCCCTGTTTAACAAACCAGCTGCTATCACATAGCAAACTGGTGGTTCCTCTTTTCATAGAAAAGAAACGTGGCGGTTTCCAGCATCAGGCTCCCTTGGGCTGGTCATGCCAGGACTTGCAACCCTTTCCCTGAGGCGGAAGAACTCCCTGCCTCCTCCGTTGGGTACCGGATTGTGTGATTCCAGGCATGGTTTTTGTTGTGGTGTGAACAGGAGGCGTTAGCTGCTGAGTCCCTGTTTGTCAGCAGCACTGACAAACCCGTGCTGGCATCAGCCAGCGCTGGGCAACCAATCGCAGCTGGAACGATTATTGTTTCAGGGTCCCCGTGGGCTTCCGCTATCAGGTCACATCCCAAAGTAACACTGGGCAGTATTTCAAGGGAAGAAACTCAGGCTTTGGGGCTGCAGCCAGCCGGGAGTGTGAGATTCTGTGTGAAATAGTTGGAATCCCTCCAGCATTTTTGATCTGCAAATGAGCAGTAAAATGCATAGAAACCACATTGGAAACACGTGAGGAAATTCTCCAGCCCCTGACGTTTCCTTCAAGTTGGCAGAGTTACCGCTGTGGAGCCTCACCTCCCGGCTCGGCTCGATTGGCTGCGCTGGCGGGAGGAGGGGAGAGGAGAGGAGAGCCCTTCTCCTGGGGCCACCATCTAGTTCCAGGTCCCCTCCTGATGCTCTGTGGGAGGCAAATAAAACCTTGCTGGCCCTCTCCTCTTGGGCTCGATCCAGAACCTGCTGCCGGCAGCGGGACTCCATGACTTCAATGAGATTTGCTCTATTTGAAAGGCTTCTCTGTTTCTCTACAGACCATTTTATGGGTAGCCTTGAGTTCTATTTCCCCTCTTGAGTAGATGGGAGCTGGATGGCACCCGTCAGGTTTGGTTAAAAACTCTACTCTGTGCCTTGACGGTCGGCATCCTGGGAAAATTACTTGATAGATGGGGAAAAAAATGACTTGATAGGTTGAAAAGAGTCCCTTATGGATGTGCTGGTTGCTTTTAGGTGTTCCAGTCCTGGCTTCTCACCTTCCCCTTGCATCAGTCTCGCTTCCAAGAAACTTAGTCCTGCTGGATAACACTTGGTAAACGCTGCTGTGCTGGCATCTTAGCTGGGAAATGGCTTTATTGTTTGAATGTGTAAAACTTACTGATCTTTAGAGGTGAAAGTCACTTCACCAGTTGATTTTGATGGTCCTGTTTGTGATCTCAGAGCTGAAAGGCTGGTGTCTTCCTGGGTACGAGGTCCATGATGGTGCGCTAGCAAGGCAGGGATCCCTCGCTTACACGTCTAAAGCAACCCTATATTAACCTGCTTAATTAAACCAGCGTTTTTAAATGACTCGCAGTACTTAGGTTAAGCCTTGATGCATAGGTGAAGTTGACGAGATCAGCTTTAAAGGTCGTTAGCTGGTGGGTTAGGAGGTAATTTTCAAACTGTTTTTAACATTGTTTGGCTTCACATCTTGCAGATCTTTTCCTGGCTGGCGTTACTAAGCTGTATCCCCTCGTTCTGCCTGGTTCATGTATGAATATTCCTGGTTCCAGTGACCCCTCTCAGATCCTGGAGGCAAACCTTCTCCTTTGCCTCTCGGAGAAGCAGGCTGCTCACTCCTGCTAATGGAAGGGGATATTCACGTTTCACCTTGCACCGTTGCTGTGTATCTGTCCTTTCAGGCTTATATTTTCTTTGGTGTACATTTATATTGTGTTTTTCCCTCTGAGCATAGAAATAGCTCATCTCTGTAGCTTTGGGCTCTGCCCCTCTGGGCTTGAGGATTTGATAGCTCTGAAATGCCACGAGCTCTTGGGGCAGGGATTTTAAAATCTCCTGCAAAGGGGTTTGGCCTCCAGCTTTGTTTCAGTGATGATGAAAACCGCATTTGGCGATTCAGACTAAAAATACCTTAATGTGTTTAAGGGAAATACTGTTTTTTACCGTCTCATCTTAGCTTGGACTGAATTGGCTTCTGGACATTCTGATCCCTTCACTACTCAGAGGGGAGCTGAGAGGTGGATCTCACACCGGAGGCAGAATTAGGTGCAGCGAGTCCCAGGGAGAGGAGTGTTTTGCTCTCGGTTGTTTGTGTTGGTTGATGCTTTTTAATGCAAAATGTTGAAAATACTGTCTTTTTACTCCCACTTCCAGTGGTTTCCACGGGAGGAATGTGGGTTTTGTCAAAGTTGACCAGGAGGAAAAGAAAACAAGGAGCTGCGTAAATGAGCAACGTTTTTGATGTTACAATGGAAGGCAGTGAAAATTGCAAGAGATCTTAGACGCTATTTTTAGGCTTTTTAGGCATTTTTTTAGCCTTCATTGAAATAAAACAAAGGGTTTTTTTCCAGGAAGGTAATGTTTGAACAAATCTACCTCCAAGATAGCTGTGCAGGAAGTGATCTCTAACAGAGGCAGTAATGGAGAGGAGGAAGGACGGGCGATGTGCTAAGTCACCCCACTGACAGACTGGCATTTTCAGCTCAAACGTAGCATTTGCCGGTGTTTGTAGAAGCATTTTGATCAAATTTCACTGTTAAAATAGACAAGATGGTTCTGCTGCAACCAACAACAGAATGTGATGCAGCTGGTACCCCCCATTTGTCCTTCCCAATGTCACTGTCCAACCTCCCCTCTCCACCAGGGGAGATTTAGGCTGGACATTAGGAAAAAATTCTTCACAGAAAGGGTCATTGGGCACTGGCAGAGGCTGCCCAGGGAGGGGGTTGATTCACCTTCCCTGGAGGTGTTTAAGGCACGGGTGGACGAGGTGCTGAGGGACATGGTTTAGTATTTGATAGGAATGGTTGGAGTCGATGATCCGGTGGGTCTCTTCCAACCTGGTTATTCTATGATTCTATGATCTCTACAAATAAACTCTTCTCACAGGGCTGAGGTGTTTGCAGGTCTGTTCTTCCCTGTGAAGACAACAACTAGAATGAAGTTTGTTTTACGGGTGCAGCAGAACAAGACCGATGGTGAAAAGGTTCAGAATTGAGCTCCCTCTTGCAAGCTAGTTTACATCCCCTTTTCTGTTGAGAATGAGACTCTAGCGCAGCTGAACTGTCAGGTAGCACCAGTCTTTTGCTGGAGAAGGAAGCTGGGGAAAGTCAGTTCTCCACATCCTTTGTAGACTTCTCTTAGCAAACCTGCTTCTTTTGAGGACAAGATCTTAATGCTCAGTATTTGGAGTGAATGTCTTTTATCCTTGCTTTCTCTAGGCCTCCTGGTTATCCCAACATGAACCAAGGTGGGATGATGGGCACTGGACCTCCTTACAGACAGGGAATTAACAGTATGGCTGGCATGATGAACCCCCAGGGCCCGCCCTATCCGATGGGTGGGAACATGGCTAATAACTCTGCAGGTAAGCCGGTACCATCTGTCAAATGTTGCATTGATTTCGTTGTCCCATATTGAGAATCGGTGTTAAAGATTCTTCTGACTTCCTAGGGATGGCAGCAAGCCCTGAAATGATAGGCCTTGGGGATGTCAAATTAACACCCGCAACTAAATTGAACAATAAGGCAGATGGGACACCCAAAGCAGAATCCAAGTCAAAGGTAAAATGTTTTCGTTTTTCTAATGACTTCCATCCTTGTCAGCATCCAGGGAGATAAAACCATGACACAGTAACTGGAACAGTGCATCTGTCTAGTGGTGACTGTGGTTCCTGAGAGAACACGATTGGGTTCCTCCTCCTTACCCTGGACAGACTTCTCGCTGTAGAGAAGTTGTCCTTGTAGCGTGTGATCCGATTGCTCCTTGCAACCAGGATTTTAACTTGAGTGTGATGAGTGAGTAGGACACTCATTTCAAAGAAATAATTGTCTTGACAAGTGTGTTTTGGAGAGGGCTCTGCAATAAACCACTAAATCCAGGTGTAATAAGTTCTGTGGAGGAGCCTGAATGGTGAGGCTGCCATACCCACCGACCCTCATTAAGGCCAGGAAAGGGACTTCTCTATCAGAATTCTTGTGTCCTCCCCTCTTTGTGACTCAAGAGTTCAAGCCTCTCTAGAATTCCTGATGGATGCCTGGCACACTTTATTTTTACATTCTCGTTGCACTTTTGGGCCTTTGATAAGTGGGGAGAAGGTACCTGCACAGGTGGACCTGTTGGGTCACCTTTCCCAAGTCCCCGGGTCCTTTGAATACCTAATCAGTGTAGTGTGTGGCTTGAATCCAAAGTGTAAAGGTAGAAACCACCTTGTTGAAGTGCTCAGTGTAGGAAAATTGAATTATACTTGATGTGGCCAGCCCTGGCTGGGCTTGAACTGTACCTAGAACAGATCCATCTTGGAACAGTGGTTCAACAGTGTTTACAAGAGGTTTTTTAGGATTTATGAGGGAACAATTGAGAGGTTTGCTTCTGGATTCATAAACCGTTGAGAAATGAAGAGGAGCATTTCCCAGCCCTTTGGGAGCAATCAATTACACTTGCAAAATGATTCAGTATTAGGAATTATCACCTGGCAGAGTGAAACTGCCCAAAGGAGCGTGAACAACGCGGGGTTTGTTTCTGGTGTAGGCTTGGAGCTACTTGGTTCTCATCTCTCAGCTGGGAGGTGGGACTCTAAAGTGTTACAGTTGTTTCCCAAACAAACCTCTTCCTAATCCTGTATTAAAGCCAGAAGAGGGAGGCAAACAGGTTCTTCAGGGAATGTTTTTCTTTGCATTGCTGCTACCAGTCTCAAAAGAGCCAGCAAAACAAGCAGTTTCTGAGCCCATAGTCTCTACTTGAAGGACAGCAAATGCTCTGGAAGTTTGATACTTGTGCTACCAGCTGCCTGCGAGAACGTTGAGAAGATCTCTCACTTCTGCTCGTGTTATGGCTTCTTAGTATCATAGAATCATGGAATAGTTTGGGTTGGAAGGGACCTCAAAGCCCATCCAGTTCCATCTTGTGCCATGGGCAGGGACACCTCTCACTCAAGACCAGGTTGGATGGAGCTTGGAGCCCCTGATGCAGTGGGAGGTGTCCCTGCCCATGGCAGGGGTGGAACTGGAGCGGCTTTGAGGTCACAGGTGCTTCAAATCTTAGCTTTCCTTTGAGGCATGCATCTCCCTCTTGAGTAGGAGAAGAGGCTGACCAGAGGCAGCTCTCACCCTGGCAGGGTGCAGTAGCCAGGGGGAAACTCCTTTGCAGTTGAATTAAATGTTTTCTCCTGTATTTAGCAAATGAGCCCACAAAGGATGCCTCAAAGAGATGGCTCTCTGCAAGGACTCCTTGAGGTTTGTTTGGTTTCTGTGGCATTCCTGAAACCTTTCACTTTTGAAAACTGTGAATTCCTTGAGTAGCAGCTGATTTTTGAGATACCTTTGTCGAATAATGCCTGCCTGATGTTTGTCTGATACAAGTGTGGGTCTAATATAAAGCTGTTCTTGAGCAGAACTTGGAGCTCTTCCCTGACTGCCTTTTTAAAACCCTCTCTGCTGTAAGCCAGCTGGTTTTGTGCTGCTCACTGCTGGTATCTCTTTCCTTCTCCTAGAAGTCCAGTTCCTCTACTACAGCCAATGAGAAGATCACCAAACTCTACGAGCTGGGTGGTGAGCCCGAGAGGAAGCTCTGGGTCGATCGTTACCTGGCCTTTACTGAAGAGAAGGCCATGGGCATGACAAATCTGCCAGCGGTGGGCAGGAAGCCCTTGGTCCTTTACCGGCTCTGCATCTCAGAGAAGGAGATCAGAGGACTGACTGAGGTGGGTGACCAGGTGTCTGTGGTCAGAGCTGCTTCCTGTCTGGCAGTCACAAGTCAATGGGCCACACGATTCAAAGTAGCTTTGTAGCTCTGGGGTAGCCCTGGCTTCCCACTTACCTGTTTATTTTGCTTTTACTTTTTTAAATAATGCTAATAATAATTTTAAAAATGCTTTTTAATGCTTCCTTAATAGGCTGGGTTGTTCAGCCTGGAGAGAAAAGGCTCCGTGGAGACCTTAGAGCAGCTTCCAGTGCTGAAAGGGGCTCCAGGAAAGCTGGGGAGGGGCTCTTGATCAGGGAGTGCAGAGATAGGACAAGGAGGCATGGTTTTCAGTTGGAAGAGGGGAGATTGAGATGAGATCTTGGAGAAGTGTTTTCCTATGAGGGTGGGGACACCCTTGCCTAGGTTGCCCAGAGCAGTGGTGGCTGCCCCATCCCTGGAGGGGTTGAAGGCCAGGTTGGATGGAGCTTGGAGCCCCTGATCCAGTGGGAGGTGTCCCTGCCCATGGCAGGGGTTGGAACTGGATGGGCTTTGAGGTCCCTTCCAACCTGAACCACCCCATGATTCTATTGACTTTGCATCAGGCTGTCAACTGATCTCATGGCTAATTTGATTTGCAGTCTGTCCCTATTCAAATGATCTCTAGGTGGGGAAGAGAGTTTACTACTAGTTCTGAGTTTGAACACAACTGTGTCTGCCTTGCTTAGCCCTTAGAGCGTCCTTTGTTTTAGCTGGGGAGTGTTGCTTTCTTCCTAGAAAATGTATTGGAGGAGAAGGAACTTGGATATTGAGTTTAGAGCCTCTTGGTTGGTTGTGCAGGTCAGCAAAAACAAGAAGTGGTGTGAGTTAGCCACCAATCTCAACGTGGGCACGTCCAGCAGCGCAGCTAGTTCTTTGAAGAAGCAGTACATCCAGTGTCTCTACGCCTTCAAGTGCAAGATAGAGCGAGGTGAAGACCCCCCTCCGGATATCTTTGCAGCTGCCGATTCAAAGAAATCTCAGACGAAGATCCAGCCTCCGTCTCCAGGTGAGTTCAGACTTGGGTTTAGGGTGTGCAATGGATGCTTGCGCCAGAGGAGACAGTGAGAACTTGGAGGCTTTGTGCCCAGAGAGCTCCACGAGCCTATTACGGGTTGAGTGCTCTAGAATTCAAGCCCTTTCAAATGAACTGCTGTTTCAGATTTGATGGGAGGCTCCGGTTTTGGAATAATTAAGCATAGTGTTCAATGCAGAAGTTAAAGGAGGACATGAGGTCCAGGCCAACAGTGCCTGCTGTGCATTTTGGTCTTCATGAAGTCTGATCCACTCTGTCTTATTTGCTTTAGGTTCATGACTTGAATCACTGCTGAGCTTGCCAACCCTTTAAGCTTCAGATTTTCCACTTTGTCTTATAAGTAAAACGTTCAGATGCTTTTTTTTCTGGTCAGGAACCTGTTCCTATACGTGAAGTAAGCTTTATCTGCTGTGAAGTTCCTGTAATTTTTGCAAAAAATGCCTTTTTGGTTCAGAAACCCAGCATTACCTTTGTCTGGCTTCTGAGGAAGGGGAATAATGAACCCTTTTTTGATTGTGCTGCAGTTGGGTTTCAGCCCCGCTAAGCCCTTGATCGACAGCGTGCTTGTCCGAATAATCTGTTGGCAACTACATTTATCTGCTCAGTTACAGTGGTGGTTTTTATAAAGAACTAAATCGTGTTGTTTCGCTCGTCAGGAAGCCTGTCCTGGTGTAGCTCCAAACCTGGTGTATTTTGTGAGATAAAGCAACTTGTGTGTCATTAGAGCGACCTGTCTAAAGCGGTGTCTGAGTTCTGCTTAAACTAGACTACAGATCCATCCCCACCTCCTTCTAAAAACTTTCTTGCCCTCTGAGATGCCAGGAGGTGAACAAAGATGTTCAGAGCATTTGGAGCCTGGGACTTGTAGGATGTCAGCCAAGATGCCTGTCAGGATGGATGAGGTGGTGCATCATATTTTGTTTTGTTTTCGCCGATACAGGAGTGTGTGAAGGTGGTGACTCTGCCTTCAAGGGCCGTGGTGCAGGTGATCTGTGAACTGTTCCCCCACATCCTATCCCTGCACTCCCTGATCAAGAGCCCCTCCCCAGCTTTCCTGCAGCCCCTTTCAGTACTGGAGGGCTGCTCTGATCCTTTAAGCTGTATCAGTCCATGTTCATCCTCCTCTTCTGCTTCCTTTTTCCTCCTTTCTCTCTCGCTCCTCTGGATCAGCCCAAACAGAGGGTGTAGTACACAACACAAATCGCATTCTCAACTTCATCTCCAGACTCCAAAGCCTTCCCTGTTTGAAAGCCAAGTGGACAGCAGCTGAGGCTCTTAATCAGGGAGTGCAGGTATAGCATGAGGAGAAATGGTTTTCAGCTGAAAGAGGGGAGATTGAGATGAGATCTTAGGACGAAATGTTTTGCTGTGAGGGTGAGGAGGCCCTGGAACAGGTTGTCCAGAGCAGTGGTGGTTGCCCCATCCCTGGAGGGGTTCAAGGCCAGGTCGGATGGGGGTTGGAGCCCCTGATCCAGTGGGAGGTGTCCCTGCCCATGGCAGGGGTGGAAGTGGTGGGCTTGGAGGTCCCTTCCAACCCAAACTGTTCCATGATTGTGTGATTTTGAAGTCCCGTCACTTGGACAAAGGGCTGAGGCATCCCACGCAGACACCACTTTGTGCTTCTTGCAGACTTTATAATCCATTGGTTTTGATTTTCCTTCGTTCCAGCCTGTTGTGGCCCTTGGAACTTTGTGAATTGAGGATCGCGCGGCATGATTCCACATTGGCTGCTTTTTGAGGCTGCAGAGCATCCAAAGGCCTTGCAGGATAATGCTCTAGGTAGAGGTCTCGGTGCTGGAGCTGTTTTCCATGTAGTGTGCATTCATAACCCTCCAAACCCAAACGTATTCACAGAAGGGCCTTGGCTGGGCCGGGTGGTGCCGCGCAGGCACGTGGCGCGGGTTTCCTGCAGCCCAGCTTGGGTTCCTGCTCACAAACTGCGGCGCGTCCCCGGGGTGCGGAATCAGTCTGCCGTTGGGTTTTAATTCCCAGAGTAATGGAACTGGCCTGGCTCCAAGCGTGTGTGAATTTGTGAGTGGGAGGGACAGCAGGGGGTGGGGACAAGCACCAACTGGCAGCGAGGTGGGGAATGTCTCGAGGCCTCTTCCTGCCGATGCCAGCGTTCCAAACGGTGAATTTCTGGGGGAAGCGAGCGGAGCTGAACGGGAAGGAGAACGGCGGGGAGGGCCCATGAATGAAACTCCCCGCTGAGCTTGCCTCTGCTCCTCCTTCTGCCAAGGCCTCCCTGGGCTGGGAGGGAGCCGTGAAGAAGAGGACAGGGTGCCAGGAAGGTGGGGTGTAAACAAACATGGCCTGGACGTGACCTCGGTGGATTTTAATGAAGAGCTGAAATGACTCATCAAGCAGCAGGGCTGAAGCCGAGGGATATCGCGTGCTGGGGATGGTAACTAATGGAAACATTAATGAAGAGTTCAGCTCTTGCCAGCTGCGAGGAGTGTATGAACCTGAGAGCTGGCAGTGTCACAGTGATCTGGGGCAGGGAGAGCTCCTCGAGCCGGTGGCACAGCTGGATCACACATGATGGCCTGAGATTTTTTCATGAAAGCTTACTGTAGTGTAAAGCAACCTGTATGGAGCCAGGGAACTTGCTGGACGGGTTTGGTTGTTCAGTGAAAGATCCATCATCTCCGGCATTCCCTGTTCCAGGAATCCTTGGGAGTGGTGCTTGAATTGACCTGCATGAATTAACCCCTCTGGAAGGGCAGAGCCTTGTTCAGAGTTAACTTGGTGATTTCCGCTTACATCCTGGAGTTTCTATCACTAAAAAGATGGTGAGGCTTCCAGGAGAGGGCTCGCGCTTCCAGGAGAGGGCTCGCGCTTCCAGGAGAGGGCTCAAACCCGCCTTCTTTCTCGACAGAAAGAGAACATGAAGGTGCACTGTAGAGCATCAGCCTTTGGAGTGAGATGTCCTGGGCAGCACAACATGGTGCCATGGTGGTGGCGCCTTGTGTAAAAGAACGTGGTAAAGAATAAAGTCACAATGAGAGCAAACATGTCCTCTCAGCTTTATGCTACTGCACGTGGTTCTTCTGGGAAGTCTGGCCCAGGTTCTCCTTGCAGCGTTTTGCTCCTTGTACTTCTTTGGCCGTGGTTCATCTCTGTCTCTTGGAGGGCTCTCTGCTCATGCGTTTCTGTTCTTGCAGCGGGTTCAGGCTCCATGCAGGGCCCTCAGGTGCCTCAGTCCACCAGCAGCTCCATGGCAGAAGGAGGAGACTTGAAGCCACCAACTCCAGCGTCTACGCCACACAGCCAGATGCCCCCTTTGCCAGGCATCAGGTATGAAACCATCGCTCCCAGTGTGACTGCAAGGGTGCTGCTGGGTCCCTACCACAGATGGCTCTTGTGGTGGGGCTCCCTGGCTTTGCTCCTTCGTTCATGGCTTACAGCAACACCGTTGGCTCTGGATCTGTGTGAGAATAGTGATTCCTTTGGGTTTGGGGTCAAGGACAGTTTTGTAGAAGGGCAGTTCTTTGTGACTTTGTTGGAGGAGTGTGACTGTGATCCTAGGGGACAGCAACACCTGAGAAAAAACGTGGGGAAAGGTATCCTGAGGAGCATGGTGGACCTCTATAATCCTGTTGTGGTTTTTTTTTTGGATCAGGAGTAACTTGGTGGGCCTTCAGGATGCCTTTGCTGATGGTAGTGATCCTACGTTCCAAAAGCGGAACTCCATGACTCCAAATCCAGGGTACCAGCCCAGCATGAATACCTCTGACATGATGGGTCACATGTCTTATGAGCCAAATAAAGATCCTTACAGCAGTGTGAGGAAAGGTGAGGAGGTCCTCGTGTGCTCCTTTCCCTCATCTTGAGTACTAATCCCTGTCTCTCTATGCTGGAATTAGCTGTAGGAGACCTTCTGCTTGCCCTCCTTCCCCAGGAGACAGGGCCTGTCTACGTCTGCGTTAGAAAGATGTGTTTACTGGTGGTTCTTTCCGTGTTTCAGCTCCTGGAAGCGATCCCTTCATGTCCTCAGGGCAGGGCCCCAACAGTGGTATGGGTGACCCTTACAATCGTGCTGCAGGTCCAGGGATGGGTAATATGGCCATCGGACAGCGGCAACACTATTCCTACGGAGGTCCTTACGACAGAGTGAGGTGGGTGCTTGAACCTCGTGAAACGATCGCTTTCACTTCCCATTGTGACTTTCCTGATCCATTTGAGGAGCGAGGGTGAATTCAAGTTGGACATGTGCGGTGTTTGTGTTTGCTTCCCTGTAGGACGGAGCCCGGCAGGGGACCTGAGGGCAACTTAGCAAGCGGAACTCCGCAGCCCAACATCATGCCTTCCAGCCCGGAGTCGGGGATGTATTCTCCCAGCCGCTACCCGCAGCCGCAGCAGCAACAAAGGTCTGTGCGGGGTGTTCCCAGCAGCAGCTCGGCCCGGTTTGGGAGCTCTGGGATTGTGAGAGTGGTCACACAAGTAATGCATCTGTTTCTTCTCCAGACGTGATTCCTATGGCAATCAATTCTCCGCTCAAGGCACATCCTCCGGCAACCCCTTCCCTCGCCAGCAAACCACCATGTATCAACAGCAGCAGCAGGTGAGTTGTTGGCAAGCTTCTCGTTTGCTGGACTGAGGGACAGAAGAATCTGTGAAATTTCTTAGAATCATAGAATCTTGAAGGTTGGAAAAAAACGTCACAGCTCATTCAGTCCAATCGTTACCCCAACCCCACTGTGCTGACTAAACCATGGCCCAGGTGCCACATCTACGTGCTTTTTGAACCCCACCAGGGATGGAGGGTCCACCACTGCCCTGAGCAGCCTCTGCCAGGTCTTCACCACTCCTTTGGTAAAGAAATCTTCCCTAATATCCAATCTAAACCTTCCCTGGTGCAGCTTGAGGCCGTTTTCTCTCATCCCATCGCTTCTTACTTGGGAGAAGAGCCCAGCACCCACCTGGCTCCAACCTCCTTTCCAGGAGCTGTAGAGAGCAATGAGGTCTCCTCTCAGCCTCCTCTTCTCCAGGCTAAACAGTCCCCGGTCCCTCAGCTGCTCCTCATAAGACTTGTTCTCCCGACCCTTCCCCAGCTTCGTTCCCGTCTCTGAACTATACGCCAGCCCCTCAATGTCCAACTCAAATTTGTGTTGAGGGGAGGATGAAAAAGCTTGGGACTCTGTGTTTATGAATGTGTAGAACTAAGTACTTTATACAGGAGACGCTTTTTCCTAGTTTCCAGATAGTTTAGATAAGCTTTAATTAGCGTTCCCAGTGCTAGCAAAACAACGTTCTGAGAACGGAGGCTGTGCAGTTGGCAGGTGTGCATGTTCTGGTCAGGCAGCAGGAGATCAGGAAGCTTTACTGGGCTTCCCTTCCCCCCTGGAACATCCCAAACTCCATAACGCTTGGGGCCCAAGTGGTGGGATGAGGTTGGAGTCAGTTCTTGATCATTTGGGGGAGCTGTGGGTCATTCTGCACCACAATGCGGAGCTTTTTGTTGTCTTTGCCTTGCTGAACCTGCAGACAGAGGCTCCAGACCTGCCTCCTCTCCTGACTGCCCTGCTGCCTCCTACTCCTTGTTCCCCAAACCAGCAGGTTTGTTTCAGGACAGAGTTCGAATGAACATAAATCTCTTTCAAGAATCCTTGCGTATGACTTGCTCTCTGTATCCGTGCCAAGACCCGTAAATGTTTTTCTGATAATTTTGAGTCCTCTGGTTTAGGAGAGCATGGAGAGGGCACTTGCTGAGCTGTGCTAAGAATAATTCCAACTGCTCTGCAGTTTGGCTCTGCAACCAGAGCCACAGGGCTCCAAGCCAAGAGTTCGAGTTACTCTGGCGCTCGGCATCTTTGAAGCCCTAGAGCTCCATCTGAAGCCAGTCATGACCGTGGAGCTTCCAAGGAGACTGTGTAGCAGCTTGGTCGACCCTTGGATGCAAGAGAGAGCTCGGGTTTTAATTCTATCTCAGCAACTGACTGTTTTCTCCATTTGCACTTAAAAGGAGGAGGAGGGAAGAATCTTTCTGGTTCCTTTCAGGGTTGTGTGAATAACCCTGAGATCACCTCTTAGAACTGGTTTTAACCTTTAGCTGCAGCCCGAGCGCTGCCACGTGTGTATATATATATGACGTTGTACATTGCACATACCCTGAGATCCCCTGCAGTTTTGTCCCCCTCTCCTCCCCCTTTATAGTATGACGAGTTACCGAGTTGATGACCTGCAAAAGCGAGACACAATTGTTTAATCTCTTGCCAGACATCCCTCCCTGGAGGATGCTGTACCGGTCTCTGTGGATAAAGTCATTGCTGTCTCAGCAGCCAATCAACTTATAGTGTATTTTTTTCCTGTTTTTTGTTTTCTTTCTAATCGAGGTGTGAAAAAGTTGTAGGTTCAGTTGAAGTTCCTGATGAAGAAACGCAATTGAGATTTTTCAGTGATGAATTCTGCATATTTGTATTTCAGACAATGTAGCTAAAAACTTGATGTAAATTCCTCCCTTTTTTCCTTTTTTGGCTTAATGAATATCAGTTATTCAGTATGAAATCTTTAAACTATATGTTCCACGTGTTAAGAATAAATGTACATTAAATCTTGGTAAGATGTTTGTAAGGGTTTTTTTATGAGCAGGACAGGGAGGTGACTTCGGTGCCGGCAGGTCTTGGTGCTGTGATGTTGTAGGTCGGCTCCTTGCACGGAGAACCTTCAAGGTCCTGTGCTTTCCAGCAGCTTTGGAGGCTGATAGCGTGTGGTCTGGCTTTGTTTTCTCCCTTTGGCTTGTTTTGGTGATGGAGGCTTTTGGTTTGTGCTGCGTAGGCTCAGGTAGGAGAGGATTTGTAGCAGGAGATGAAGCTGAGGCAGAGATGTGTGCTGTGCAGGGTGGAAAAGTCTCGGAAGGGAGGTGGTTCCCTCTGAGCTCTATAAAATGGACCATTTCATCTCCTTTGCGTTTTCTTAGAAGCTTGGTGTGGACTCTGACTTGAGAGGAGAGGGGGTTTCAGCAAAGAGCTAAAGTCCAGGTTCTTCCTGTCCAAATCTGCTCATTTCCATGGGTGTTTCATCGAGCCTGGAGCTTTATCCTCAGATAGTTGTAGGAGCCGGCTGGCTGAGCCGCACCAGGTTCGGTTAAAGAAGAAGGAAAAGCTTTTTTTGAAAGGCAAAGGTAATTTTTGTTCAAGCAATGTCCTTCTTTTATCCTGCTAGTCCTCTCCTAGGAAGCTCTTGGTTCCCAGAACCATCATTTGACTGTGTTCCCTAAACTTCAGGTTCCTAGAAGTCATGGTCTTTTTCTGAAGGGTCAGCTGGAAGTTCTGGAGTTCTTTGCCTGGCAACATGAATTTCTGAAGAGGCAGGAATGGTGCTGGGCTTCCTTAGCTTTAAAAATATTGAAACCAAGTTAGGAGATAGGAAGTCTGTGGGCATGTGCCATTCTGCAACAATGTTGATTTAAGCACAACTTCTCTCATCACTTCAGTCTGTACTCTGCGAGCTCTGGTTGATGTGATAATGTGAAAATCTTGTAGTGTGTTTTTTGGTTTTTGTTGTTTTGGTTTCTTTTTAACAGAACCTCAACACCAAGGCTGGAGAATCACAGGATTGTGGAATGGTTTGGGTTAGAAAGGACCTCAAAGCCCATCCAGTTCCACCCCTGCCCTGGGCAGGGACACCTCCCACTGGATCAGGGGCTCCAAGCCCCATCCAGCCTGGCCTTGAACATCTCCAGGGCTGGGGCAGCCACCACTGCTCTGGGCAACCTGGGCCAGGGCCTCCCCACCCTCACAGCACAACATATTTCTCCCTAGGATCTCATCTCAATCTCCCCTCTTTCAGCCCAAACCCTCTCCCCCTTGTCCTATCCCTGCCCTCCCTGATCAAGAGCCCCTCCCCAGCTCTCCTGGAGCCCCTTTCAGTACTGGAAGCTGCTCTGAGGTCTCCCTGCAGCCTTTTCCAGGCTGAGCAGTGCCAACTCTATCTCTGTCCTAGTACAGAAATTGCTCCAGCCCTTGGATCATCTTTGTGGCTCCTCTGGGCTCGCTCCGATCAATCTGTTCCCTTGCAATTAGATGCAAGATACTTTGTTTTAATTTAGTTCACACAAAATAATAATCTTGCTTCTTAAGTAATGCTACAATAGCAATTAATGGTTGCAGAGCTCTGGAACAAAGTTTTACCTATTTTTGTATCCTATTAACTAACAGGAGAGGCTGTAGATGAAAAATAAACTCTTTTTCAAGGACTAATGGAAGAAGAAATGGATCGTTGTCAAAGGTGCTTGTCATGGCTTTGGATGAATTAACATCTTACTCTAATAATTGAGCCTGTTTTTAATCTTAAGGATAGTTTAAAAAGCTAACTGATTTCTTTTTACATGTTTTCAATAATAAACAGGACTTCTGTATGACTTGTGTGGTTTTCTCCCTCACTTTTTTCCTCTTGCTTGTTCTCTCTCCAGGTTTTCCTGATTTTTATCCAAACTCTTTAAACTGCACTTGGACAACTGAAGTGTCACCTGGCAAGGGTAAGAATCTAATGGGAGTTGCATCTGCCTACATAATGTCTGTGTTTAAAAAATTGAAACACAGAAACGCAATAAAATCCCTTTTATGTATTAAATTAGTGCTTTCTGCCAGTCTTCTGAGGAAGAATGATTTTGCAAAATAAATATCTTTGAATGCGGTGTTAAAATGTTGTGTTTATTCCGCAAAAGAAACATTCTTTAAATTATTAGCGGAACAAATGTCTTTTAGTCTCTTTTAGGAAAAGTAGAAGAGGTAAAATACATTAAAATAATAGTTACTTATTAAATAGCACAAAAGGTTTGGTGAAAGCTGTGGGGATCCTGTTGGTTGCTCTTCTGCATGATTATTAAGCGTGAAGAAGCAGATTTGATCTGTTGATTAGGAACTTTAGATTTCAGATTTAAATCTGAATTTAAATTATATATATTTAGGCAATACATATAGTAAAGTGGCATTTGGATGCTATTATGTGTGATTATATATATAACTATATATAATAGAATCATAGAATCATGGAATAACCAGGTTGGAAGAGACCCACCGGGTCATCGAGTCCAACCATTCCTATGTATATATATATATAACTATATATGATATATATAACTATATTGGAAGTTTCTGCTGTTTAAAATTTTCTTACAGGCTGGGTTTTTGTTTAAAATGTATATGGCATTTTAAATGTAAATCGTACGAGAAGCCTTTCCATGAAGAACGTTATTCCCTACAGTAAATAATTGTATTTGAAAACCTAATGGAAATTCAAAATTGAAAAAACGGGCATGACTTGAGTAAAAGATTGGTCCCAGAAAATATGAATCTGTATATATGGAAGACTGTTCACAAATCTTGTATCTGTGGGCACTTCCTGGAAGGTTAGAATAAAAGATAGAATTCTGTTGGACAAAAATGCAAAATATAAAACCTGAATACAAAGTCTTAGCCAATTATTAATGTACATCTCCTGGTTTAATAGTAAGACTATGACAGAGGTTATAAATGAAGGAGACATAGAGGAACTTGAATAAAATCTGTACCATACAAATTTTGATTTTCAGAGTGCTGTATACAAATAGCTCTGAATTCCATCAGTTCTCTGAGGGGAGGGATTGATTTACAGCGAGCTAAACAAACGTCCACACTGCACATTTGGATTGGTTAAGCCCGAGTTCTTTCTGCAAGTTTTATTTTCTGCATGTTTTCTTTTCTGTGTGTCATGTTTGGATTCCGTGTGTGACTTTCTCTAAAACTCTTTCCATATACTGTAAGTTTTGCTTTCTGTGTCACCTCTTTATAAAGGAAGAGAAAAAAACTTCCCTTTTAATGCTTGTCTTTCCCCCTTTTTAATATTTTTAAAGGTGTCCAGCTGTTTTTTCACACCTTTGACCTGGAGAGCTCTCATGATTATTTGCTCATTACTGAAAATGCAAATTTTACTGCGCTTTGATTTATATCTGATTTTTCGATTTCTCATGAAGGCTTCAGCATCACATTTTCAGGTAAGAAATTCAATTCTGCTACGTGTCTGGAAACTGTTTTCAGATATTTTTAGTTGTAGATGGCAAAAACTTTATGAAGAATCAGGGAAAAAAAGAGCAATATAAATTATATAGTCCTTACTGTAGAAAATGGGCCAAGGTTTATAGGGTGGCGAACAGATAGACAAGAATGTTTGTTATGACTCTTTTAAGGAAACCCAAGCACGTTTTTTGAAAATGTGGTCATATATCTTTTCATTCACCCTTTATTTGACTTCTTGTTACATTTTTCTTCATATATAATTTGGTTTTTTTAACTCATTAGACTTTTTGTTACATCTTTAATAGAATCCTAGAATAACCAGGTTGGAGGAGACCCACCGGATCATCGAGTCCAACCGTTCCTATCAAACACTAACCCATGTCCCTCAGCACCCGTGCCTTAAACCCCTCCAGGGAAGGTGACTCAGCCCCCTCCCTGGGCAGCCTCTGCCAGTGCCCAATGACCCTTTCTGTGAAGAATTTTTTCCTACTGTCCAGCCTAAATCTCCCCTGGGGGAGCTTGAGGCCGTTCCCTCTTGTCCTGTGCCCCGTCACTTTCTTCATATATAATTTAGTTTTTTTAACTCTCTCACTTCTAAATCTGTTTGGGGGTTGAAATGAATCACGAGTTATGTGTACAAGGCTTATAAATAATTAAAGAAAATGATAAACTATTAAAACTAATTTTACAGTACAAGCTGATTGCAGCCCTAGAAAATAAGAAAATAAATGCAATGTTGGTGGGACACAATAGACAGCTAATTACTGTAGATGTAGCCATAAAGACACACAGAAACAGGACTGAGTATCAGTAGAGGAGACAACTCTGAAATGCACATTTTCCAAGTGTTCCGTACTGACACAATGCAACTGGGCTGGTTTTAAGGGTCCTTTTTCATATTGTGTTTTCATTCTTTTAACTCTTACCCGGCTTGTTTTGGTTTGGCTTGTTTTGTTTACATTTTAAAACCTGTAATACAGCGTCGTGAACTACAATATTTAAACATAATGTCTTGTTGTTCAAAGTCAGCTCCAGGTCAGCGAATAGTTCTTTTCTGGGAAAAACCCTGGGGCTGGAAAAAACACCAAGTTTTATGAATCCAGTTTTGGTAGCCTTTGGTAGCCTTTTTTTATCCTTTTTGTTATCTTAAGAGACACTTTATGTAGATTAGTGTGAAAATTCGATTTGAAGTTGTAAGTTTCCTTATAGTGAAGGTGGGAAGGAAATAAAAATGAGAGACCCCTCTCTATAAATATAAATCAATAAGTATTGACTTTATTAGTCTAGACATTCCTAACTTTGTTGTTACACGTGTTCTTTTTAACAAGACTGAATTACACCATGAAAGAAAGAAGCAAACCTTTAAGAATCCCCTACGGGATTAGAAAGTTACAGTCAAAAGAACAGCATTTTCTCCATCTTTACCCACAAAATTGTTGATACTAAACACCTCCATGCTTGTGTGGACACAGTGAATTAAACACTGCCAGACCGCGGCCTGTGGTTTTTCTTTTAGATCAAAATGAATTGAGTAAGTGGGCAAAATACGAGGTGTGTATTGTCCCTTGGTCGATATTGTCCCCTCCCGTGGTCTGACAGTGCAGGCAAAGACTTCAACTCCCCACCGAGCTTCTCGGCTGTGGTCCCTCAGGCTGCCAGTAGCTTTGCACGTATGTAGCTCAGTGCACTTGCCCTGATTATAGCAATCGGTAATTTATTGAGGTCACGCAAGCTTGGCCACTGTCTGTGCTCCATCGCCCCTATGGTCCCTCAGGCTCCTGGTGGGTTAAGTTAAGCAGCACTTTGCCGTCTCTTCCACCTGCTGCTACCGTGTTGTCTTTGAAATCTGCTAGTCCTTTAAATTAATTAATGCTGCTAGAAACTTACTCGCTGCCATCAAATCGTGGAAGTTCACTGTGTACTGCATGAAAAAGTCATTGTTTTTATCTCTTTGAAATCCACATTCTTAATTGATTAATGAAACATCCGGTTTCATTAAGTGCCCTTTGCTCTAACAGTGCTGGTTTGATGAACAGTTTTGCAAGCTTGCTGTCCAATACCTTCATGATTTTGTAAACTTCAATCATATCCCTTCTCAGCCTTCTCTTGTCCAAACTGAGTCTCTGCTTCTAAAACATAAACCCCTCAACAATTGCCCGTGTCTGTGATTTCTACAGCTCTGCTCTGTTCTTCCACACTTGCACAGACAGCTCAAGAAATGGGCACTAAAAGTCAATAAGCAGAGGCAAAGAAATGCCCACCGTTTTGTTTTTAAACCTCATTCCTCTACAAACTCTCATATTTCAGGGCTAAATCATCTTTAGGACTAATTGTCAATTTTGTACATGTGTGAATTTATGTTTTCTCCTTCATACAAGGTCATGTATTTTTCTTCTTCAGAAATATATCAGAAGTCACTATTGCGTTCCTTCTCCATTTTGTTTTTTAATTTTTTTTTGCAAAGAAAGTAGCCTTTTAAATATCAGTTAGGCAAAAGGAAAATGTCTTATGGTCTACAGCACCTAGTTTTTCAGCAAGAACGAGTTCACTCTCAACTGACATAACATAATCCTCCCCTCCCTTTTGGGAGAGCTGTCGGCTTCTGAAGTTTTCTTCCTTACCTTTTTGTATCCTAAATATGGGCACAATATGTTATAAGCCTGAGTTTTCTGTCTTGTGTCTGCACAGGGGAAAGTCCCAAGATGACCTTGCAGGCAACTTGCAAGGGATGCACTAAGGATGAAGAATATTTATAAAACCTCTGCTGAAATGCAGGGCATTTTCCCACCTTACTCTGTTTTTAAAGAGAACAGGTACATAAGTTGTTCCACATTGGGTGCAGGTGCCCAGCCTTCTACAGGGGGTGGCTGAGCCCCATAGCCAAGGTGGTGGTGCCTTGGGAAAAGGGGATTTGTAACAGGGCAAAAAATGCTGTGCAAGAGTGTGTGAGAAAGAGGAGTGAAGGAAGGAAGCGTGAGGAAAGAATCTTGATAACGCCAAGGTCAACTCAACATGAGTGTCTTACGGTGTATATAGCATCGCTATTAGTTTGAGACAGGAGCACTAAGAATTCCGTGAGGACGTAATTAAGAGATTTTGGAATATATATAGGAAGGTGCATAAAAATGTCAGGAGGCTATACAGGAATTATCCCTCAAACCATAAAAGCTTTTAAAATACATTCCCCTTTGGGATGATTTTATGCCATTAAAATCTCTGCAATCAAAGAAAATTGAAAAGTTTGTTTGTAAGTAATTTCTCTTTACTGTCAGAATGAGAAACGGGAATTGAAGAAAATCCAGCCAGCCTTTCCCTCTCCTTCAGGGGAGGGTCTGATTTTATATTCTCACAGCAGATGCAGAGAAATTAGCACCGTTACTACCTCAGGAATAATTGTAGCACTGTCCTCGTGCCTACATATTTTGATCCCAGCAGTAGAGCAAGCACTTCCCTTTCAGTTCATCAAAAATAACACTTGCAAGGGTGTTTCTGACCTCAGTAGGAATGTGAGGGGGAGTCAAAACTCATGTTTTCAAGGAGAGTTCGTGCAGGTTAAAGACTGAGTAGCAGGCAAAGTTTTCTGCAGCTGTGGCAAAATCTGAACTTGAATTAGCAGGGAAGAAATCTGAACTCAAGTAAAGAAATAGAAACAGAATCACCATTTTGAGGCATATGGCAAAACTGAGTACCTGGATTATCTGTTTATTTTAAACCTTATCCTTTCTCATCACTAACACTTCAGTTTCCCGATCTCCCTGCTGTAATTCCCACTCGAAATTTCATAATTCTTTAAAGTGGCCACTTACAGTGAAATCTTTATAATGCAATCGCTGTGAATTTGTCACAGGTAAGAGGAAAACCAGGATGTTATTCCACGTCTTTCATCTATTTGGCCATATAGACCTTCTCTTTGTGGTCATGACAGAGAAAATAGTAATCGTAACGTGAATGTCAAATGGATCCTCCTAAATGAGTTAAAAATGTGGGATCTAATAGTGATAACGTCTAGATTCATGTGTTGAATGTGTTCTCCAATTGTCTAATTTACTTTCCCAGGGGTGATTCAAGCTAGTTATCAGTTTAGTCCACGGAGATTCAATGCAATATTATTTCAATTACTAGACTAGACATGTACCTACTTACATCTGTAATGTTAACAACAACTGGATAAGTGTCCCCAGTTAAAAATTGTTAAGTTTTTTTGCATCTACTGTCATATGATACGTCTTATCTCATTTTTAGTTCATCAAACAATGTTTTCATTTGTGTCTGGATTCATCTTGAGAGATGCAGTATTAGAAAACTGTTGGAAGAGGATGTCTAAGGAACAGTGTTAGTCGTCGGCTGATGTGGGGGTTTTGTCTTCTCTATTTTAAGGTGAAGAAAAATCACATTTTTAACATAGTTGTGATACTTTATTAATGACTACTAAAAATAGATTATTCCATTCCTCAATCCAAGTAAATTTTCTCTGTGTTTTTGCATAATATGTGTGACCAGGATGTTATTAAACAATAAATCTTACGATGAACAAATGCTTACTTATTTTGTACAGTGGTTTTACAGTTCTGATAAATAAAGCGTAATCAATCCATGAAAGATCTGTAGTTCTGGCCTAGGACAATGGTAGAAGCCAGGAAGCATTTTTTCAGATGCTCTTAGCACAGCTTAAAGTCATATTTCTGCCTACAGGTAGACATTAAATACGTGTTAGTGCTGGCACAAATCTTAAATACAATTGATTGTCTCTTCTGAGAGCTCATCCACGTGGCCTGATATAAGACAATCTTTCCTTAGTAATAAAGACAGAAAGCATTGTTCTATTAATGGCTAGCATCATGTATTATTTTTCAAAAGATTCTTTTATGGAAGGTAATTATTTATATTTCTTTATGTTAATTAAACTAAATTTAGGCTTTTAGCTTAAAAAATCTCTGTGCATGCTGGCTTTATTAGTTTATTTTGCTAGTGTCAGCACTGGAAATGAATTAAGAGCTTAAGATACTTACTGTAGTTGTGACTTTTATACTAGTTATCTGCAGTCCCTCTCGCCTGTATGACATCAGGGTAAATTATCTTTTATTTCATATTAGAAGAAAGCTGTTCAGACTGATTCTTTGCTTTTCCATAAGCATTCCCATGATGCATGGTATATGCTTGGAATTATGAAACACACTTCATATTTGTTTATTTTTCCATGATAAAGTACAGGTGATTTATTTAATTTAAAGAAGAAGTTATCTTTTTTTTTTTTTAATTCATTTTGATTACAAAACCAAAACCCAAACCCAAACAAACAGAAAAACCCTTAGAGGACTGTTTCGGTACTTTATGGCTTTCAAGGTTTTGCAATAAGCAAAACTAAATTCTCAAGCCCTAGCCAATTCTTTGTGCTTGTCCTGTACTGGTGAACGATCTAAAGAAACTCTTATTCATTCTGTGACTGGAGGTTAATAGTGTTGATTTTGTCTCTCATTGAAAGTTTTTAATAAAATAACATAAGTAAAGGAGATCATCTCCACACTTAGGCTGGAAATAGACTCAAACCTTTATTAAGACCTTTCTTTCTTTATTAAAACCTTTAGTAAGATAAAAAGTTGCTGTAGGTTTAGAGTCTGAAATAAGCAGTGACAGATTGACTTTAATACGTCTCCCTCAGCTCTGGTGTTAATATCTCCGGACACTAGAAAACAGAGCAGTTACTTACTTCAGTGGTGATTTCAGAGGTCATGCTTCTGTCAGCCTTTGTGAATAATCTTGATAAATAATTTGATTTTATGAAACCTCAGAAGGTGGGCTTGCTTATAAATACTAATTCCATTCAAAATGGCCTCACAAAACTGAAAAAGAAAAAAGCCTGGAAAACATCTTAACAGTGACAGAATATTTTATATTTCACTGAACTGCGTAACCAAGCCGTATGTACCTGACACAACGGAAACAGTGATGCTTTTGGAGAAACTATTGGCCGTACAGAGCCGACTTTGGAAGTGTTGTATAAGGATAAACTCATATTTTTCAGATATTTAGATAAGATGTCCAGTTCAATGCTATTATTTGTTTTCCACAAGGTGTATGATGGAAAAGACAGTTCTGCGCACTCTCTGGGAGCCTTCACCAAAAATGACTTGATGGGAGTTATGCTGAATAGCACCTCTAACTGTTTGTGGATAGAGTAGAATACCAACAGATCTGATACTGCCCAAGGATCTCAGCTCGCTCACACAAGTAAGTAGCTCACAAAAATGTTCTGATCGAGTGTTAAGTGGGGAAACGTGTATTTCCAGCTGCAGTGATTTCTCATGGAATGGTAAAGATAATATCCTAGAACGTACTGAAGTTCAGAGTCTGAATTTTACTTGTCTACACGTGTGGATAAGTTTCAGTAATTAGAGAGCATTACTAAAAGAAAAATTGTAAGCTTTCAAATATAGAAAGCATTGTTATTTTGAGGATTTAGCAGTGGGGTTTGAATAAGAGTGCATTGTGACATCTGTGGGTTGAATATATTAGTGTTGTACTGTAGCAGTTGCAGAGCCAGGTATTAAAAATATAACGTTTAATTCCTGCCGACAAATTAAAAAATACAAAAGAACAAATGAGAATAAAAAGAATGCAGTGTGCCTGAGTGAACTCTCTGTATGTCTGCTTGTCAGGATCAAGGTGAAGTTTGCTGGAAGGAGAGCTGAGTAAAAAAGTTTTGACAAGGGGTGCACTTGTCCTACAGCTTGGATGTAATTAATTGAAGTACTTAAGCTGGCAAAACAATGAGTCTTTTGGAAAGGAAAACTATGGGGAGAGCTAGTTTGTTTCCAACACACAGAATGAAATTTTGTCCACCTTTCAAGGAATCTTCAAGTTCCCTTTGCCTTCAATTTGTCGTCTTTTATATCAGTTTCCGTGAACCTCTACTAAATCCTTCGGAGTAGAGCAGCACATCATAATGTGACATAGAAATGGAATCACGGCTGTTTCTAATATCTCTGCTGATTTCCCTTTGGATTGGAGCCAGCTGTGGAATAAGCGGAAATATTTTAATAATGTGGAATAAGCAGAAATAATAAGCAGTGTGCCCAGGTGGCCCAGAAGGCCAGTGGCATCTTGGCCTGTATCAGAAGCGGCGTGGCCAGCAGGTCCAGGGAGGTTCTTCTCCCTCTGGACTCGGCACTGGGGAGACCGCTCCTCGAATCGTGTGTTCAGTTCTGGGCCCCTCCCCCCAAGAAGGATGTTGAGGCTCTGGAGAGAGTCCAGAGAAAAGCAACAAAGCTGGTGAGGGGGCTGGAGAACAGGCCTGATGAGGAATGGCTGAGAGAGCTGGGGGTGTTTAGCCTGGAGAAGAGGAGGCTGAGGGGAGACCTCATTGCTCTCTACAACTACCTGAAAGGAGCTTGTGGAGAGGAGGGTGCTGGCCTCTTCTCCCAAGTGACGGGGGACAGGACAAGTGGGAATGGCCTCAAGCTCCACCAGGGGAGGGTCTGGCTGGACATTAGGAAAAAATTTTTCACAGAAAGGGTCACTGGGCACTGGCAGAGGCTGCCCATGGAGGGAGTTGAGTCACCTTCCCTGGAGGTGTTTAAGGGACGGGTGGAGCTGAAGGGACATGGGTTAGTGATTGATGGGAATGGTTGGACTGGATGATCCGGTGGGTCTCTTCCAACCTGGTTATTCTATCTAAGAATGATTTTTAATGCTATTATAAGCTTCCCAACAGCCATATCTCCACTGAATTGTACCAGTTGCCTTGTCTGCCCAACTATACATTCCTCAGAGAAGGAAAAACTATAAACAAAGAGGAAGGGATAACAGGAGACCCGTCTGCTCAGCACATACTGTAGCTGGCACAAGATGTTCACTTTCCTAGTGAGAAGACTGGCCGAAAAACAGAGGTGTCAGGGAGGTCCAGCCCAAAGCCAGCCTCCAGAACCTGCTTCTGTCTCACAAGAGCCAGCAGGGAAGTGTCCTCTTTCTGCCAGGGCTCCCTCAGGGGAGGGTTGGGCCCTGCAGCTGCAGGAAGCACCATCCCAGGGACAATGCCAGAGTGGCCAAGGGGGATGTCTCTCCTACATGGGTGCCAGGATCCCTTTTATCCCTTCCCACAAGGGAAGCTCAAGCCCTGCCACGACCTTTGAAGGCAATTTTTGAGTCCAGCATTTTCCAAGGAGCAGAGAGCAGACATCCCCCAAGAGGTGGAGGGGGAAAGCGGAGGGTGGCCGCTGCCTTCTCCCAAGGGATGAGCTCTGTGGGGCACGCCATCTCCCACAGGCAGAAGTTACCCATGTCCAGCTGGTCGTCAAAGCACGTGCCCCTTTTCTTTTATGTAGAATTGCTCCTGGAGCAGAACGAAGGTGCCGAGTCCTGCGACCTGGACCCCTTGCCCAGGAAAAAGACAAACCGGCCGCTGGGGAATACACTGGTTGTTACTGGTGCTTATTATTGTTAGGGTCCAGACTCTTAAGAACGAGACGGCACGGCAAGCTGGTACAAAAATAAAGTACAGTATTTATTCTCTTGCGCAAGAGGTTAAAAAACCAGACTGGCCGCCAGGGACGCTCTTCAAGGGGAGCGACCCCGGCTGTGCCTGTGGAGTTACATTTATAGTAAAAGTAGGCACATACAAAATAGTTAGTTGCAATCTTCTTGGCTGGTCTAGGGGTACATTCGGTGTAGTCGTGTTACATTCTGATGGACTCCAGCAATCTCTTATTGTCTGTGTATTCTTGCCCCAGGGGGTGTGTGCAGCACCCTCCCATCCAAGCATCATCTCAGGGGGCGGAGATGTGCCAGCAGCTGCCAGCCCGGCCGCCCCCTGCCAGAATGGCTTTCACATTCCTGCCTTTTCTTTGCTTAAGGACCCTCACAATTATTTCTCCCGGGCTGCAGGGAATGCCAGAGCCTGTCCCTGAGAAGTGGCAGCAGCAGGCAGAGCGGCTGGGAGAGAGATGGCAACAGGGTGAGAGGCTGGTGGCAGAGCGGCCTGAGGAAGGAGATAAAGCCTGGAGACACGGGTGTCCTGTCTGCCACAAATGGGATTCTAGATTGTCACAGTCTCGTTGTTGCTTTTTCCAGGTGACTGAGTCATGGCCGGATTCCCCAGCTTCGAGACGTGAGTGAAGCCTCTTATCACAAGGTGGCCTTTTCCTGCCCTTCTCTTTGCTTTTTGATGTGACGTTTGCAGAAGGTGCCTGCTTGTGACAGGCTTGGCTCCAGCTCCTGCAGACCCCTTGGTGACTGGGCTCTGTGGTCCTTTCAGGCTGCGGGGGGCAGTGGTTTCCTTCTGCTAGGGGACGAAGAAAGCCTATTTTGCCAGTGGGACATTGCAGTCCTGATGTGCACTAGGCTGATAGAAATAACCTTCGCTGAAGGCGGTGGATCTTGCTGGAGTCAGCTCCCATCCCAGTTACCGTGGGTAACCACAGTGCTGGGGGAAGACCAGGGCAGAGCACAAGGGCATGAGGACCCTGCCAGTTTCCATCCTCTTGCTGAACGTGTGAAATGTCTGGAGTCAGGACTCCCTCAGGGGGAGTAGCCCTGGCCTCTGGAGGGGATTGCTGCAGGGACAACTGCCTGAGGAGCAAAGACCTTTATTTAGGCTTAATGGCTCCTTTACATATGTTAACTGGTGAGAACAGGCGATGTATTCTTTACAGTGAGTAGGTTTTGCTACTTGTTCCCCCCCTAGGTCAGGAATATTATTGGCTGAGATGAACTGTTGCTGCGCCGTGGTGTTTCTTCTTGTTACTTTGCTTCTCCTCCCAGCCAAAGTCTTTTCAAGGACAGCCTCCATTTGCCTGTGTCCTTCAGCCTGCAAAAACCTTCACAGCCTCTGAAGGCTGTAGGCCCTGTGATAATTGTTTAAGATTTAACAAAACGAATTGCATGAGTGTTTTGGGTTGGAACAAGGTGTGGGAGCCTTAGAAGGGTGTTCTGGTTGCAGCCTGCGGGATGCTGCCAGCTCTATGGGGGAATCGCCCTGGGCAGAGCGGAGTGGATGTGCTTTATCCCGATCACTGGTTTCTCAGATATCTGTTTAAATCTGCTTTTCTCACATGACTGCTGGGTGTCCAACCGTGTCGATGACTGAGGTGGGCTCTGGAGCAGAAAATTGCCAGCGAAAGACCTGTAACAATTGGTTAAGGATTGCCCTGGGCTGCCCAGGAGCTGGGGAACACATCAGACAAGCATACAAGTAACTAGCAACATGCTGCAGCCACTGGCATCCTTACAGCGGCTGATTTAAGGCTTTCAGAGGAAAAATCCAAGTCTTAAATTTACAGACATAATGAGAGGCTGCGAGGTAACGTTTACAGGTCAGGAATGAGACCAGCGATTCCAGCAGAGGCTTCCACAAAAGCGTAAGCTCACTCCTTAAAGCCCGGGTGTTTCACCCCTAGCAGGGGCAGTACAGGTGGCACCAGGCTGCCGTGTATTTGGCAGCGAGGCTGTGTGTGTGTGGGGGGAAGGTGGCGGAGCCCAGGTACCCAAGGCCCTGACTGGAGGGGCCTGTGTGAAACGATTAAGTAGCCAATGTCACACGACTCACACCAAGGCAAAGATTCCTGCTTCATTATCTAAAAGAAACGTGGAAACTTGCAGTTGAGTCCCAGGGACAAGTTCGGACAAGGTCCAAAAGCCTTCTCATAATTCACAAGGTGAATGCAGCGCCCAAGCGGTTACTTACAACAGAGTTTCACAGATATTGTACCCGCTCCTAACCGCCACATTTGATGGCCTTCTCTCTCATGCCGATGACCTGTGATTACAAGGGGACTGTCAGACAAAGCCCATGAGAAAGGGCTATGTGAGCACTCTGGAAAACTCTGAAAAAAAAGCACCGAGGAAAGCTTCCGGTGAGAAATGAGAGAAGTACAAGACAGAGCAACTTTCTAATGATACAGAGAGAAACCTTAAAGACAATGTGTCCTTTCCAGTGATTAATTCTTTTGCAAGGCTAGCTTTATTCAGGTGCAAAAGGTGGGTTGTGCACATGAAAATATCCCTGCCCATTTTGATCTGAAAACTCCTCAACAGCTTGTCTCATATGATATAGTGTTAGAATCATAGAATACACCCCAGGAACACATGGACACCCACCCGCAGGACAGCCCACCCATGAAGCACACCCCCCTCCACCAGGTGTGGATTCCCACCCCCGGGACAGCTCTCCCCCAGCAGACACTGATGCCCACCTAGAGGCCACAACCCCCCAACAGACACAGACACCCATCCATGGTGTAGGAAACCAAGGGACATGCAGATGCCACACAAGGGCACAAACACACACTCATGCTTTCATTTCAACTTGATTGATGGTCATGGCATTGCAGTGTCTGTAATTCTCCAGGACACTGCTTCCACAGACACCCAGTGCTGGGGTCAGCGGCGACGGGTGCGTGTCCTCGGCCGGCGCCGGTTCACTCCAGCCTTGGATCTGGGTGCCCCAGTCGGCCGGCGCCTCCTCGCATTCTGGCGCTGTTGAGATGACCCTGGAGGCGCCTTGGGCTGCGCTTCTATTTTGCCTGATTCCGGGCATTTGTTTGCTTCCACAACTTCCTCTTGACGCTCAAAGACAAGTACAAAAGACAGAGTTCCCTGCAGTACAGGAACCTAAGGAAAATGGGGCACATTCAACCCTCGTGTCATATGCAGTATCTGTTCTTGCCTTCTTTGCTGGTGGCTCGTCAGGGTCCGGCAGAGCGGACCCCAGACACACTCCAGCAAGGAAGACATTCTGCAGGAAAATGTAACAAAGACTGCTCTTTATGCAAATTCAAACAAAGACAATTAGATCTTTTAGTTCTGCATTAATTCGTTACCTCGGCCGGCACCGGTTCACTCCAGCGTGGTATGTGGGTGCCCCAGTCGGCCGGCGCCTCCTCGCATTCTGGCGCTGTTCAGGATGACCCTGGAGGCGCCTTGGGCTGCGCTTCTATTTTGCCTGATTCCGGGCATTTGTTTGCTTCCACAACTTCCTCTTGATGCTCAAAGACAAGTACAAAAGACAGAGTTCCCTGCAGTACAGGAACCTAAGGAAAATGGGGCACATTCAACCCTCGTGTCATATGCAGTATCTGTTCTTGCCTTCTTTGCTGGTGGCTCGTCAGGGTCCGGCGGAGCGGACCCCAGACACACTCCAGCAAGGAAGACATTCTGCAGGAAAATGTAACAAAGACTGCTCTTTATGCAAATTCAAACAAAGACAATTAGATCTTTTAGTTCTGCATTAATTCGTTACCCGTCAAACACAAAAGATACTGCCACTCCGTCTTCCGCATTGTGACAACAGCAGTTTCAAAATTTCTTACTCTTAAATAAAGCTTAACTTACTGTTCATCGAAATAAAAGCAGTGTTCGGGGTTTTCTTTTTAAATCTTAAATATTTATATTTTTTTTTCCAGAAAAAAATAAGTGTTTCACAGAATAAGTTGTGGGTTGCCCATGTTGCTCAAACTGATACTAATTAGTATTTCAGCAGAGATGGAGAACACCGATGATAACAATTCCCTGGCAACAGATCGCATAATTAATTCACGTGACAAGTACCATTTCTAAATGCGTGCACAATCGGTTCTATAAAAAATGGACAGAGGTTATTGCAGAACTATACTAATGGCTTTTAGTAGGCATTTCCTCTTTCTTTTTTCCACTTTACAGTCCATAGTTAATTACCCACATTCAATTACTTACAATTAAGTTTCCAATTACTCTAGACTCTCCTAAATGCTCCACATTCTAGAGGAAACATATTTTGTTAAAGCACAATGCTCCGTAATAGTCGTGCAAGAATAAACAATACAAGCAGGTATGCCAAAGTTTGCAACCCAAGTGTTCTCCAGCAGTAAATCAACCTGCTCGTCTCACAGAGACTGTGAGCACAGGCTGCTGAAAGGAAGAACGGCAAAGCCGTGAGCAGTGTCGGATCAATCTAAGACCAAATAGCTTAAGTTTCCACACAGTGTAAATCAAGATGAAGGGCTTTGAGATGCAAGTGGGTTTCACTTCAGGGAAGAATGATAGGCACACAGCTAATACTAGAAAAAAAAAACCAAAACCAAACACAAAAAAACCCTGCATGAAAACAAACAAAATAACCCCAAACAATAAAAACCCACCAACCCCCATAAAACTACATAACTGAATCCAATTCACAGAAATATGTTTTGGAGGAGTAGTAAGGGTACTACTGTAAAAGAAAGGGATTGACAAAGACATTAATTGCCACATTGAAAGAATCTCCCCTCACATCATAAATTCACATTCTGGATTGCAAGGTCCAGAAGAACAGAATTGGAGTTTGCACTTGGATAATGTTATCACGTTACCTCATTCAGACTTGCAGGTGTTAAGACTAGAAAAATTTTGGAGCCTTGTGACAAGAATTACAAAACAGAAGTAAGCAGAGCATCTCTAGGTGGGTATGGGAAGAAAGAAACGTCTCCATCCCATCTGGAGGCAGATTCTGCCAGGCATCATTCCAAATGACTGCACGTGCAGGGGAGTGAAAATAAAATATTGTCAGATTAAGATCTGTGCTTCGGGCCAGACCGAGATACAGAGATCTGATGGAAAGGTGGCAGAATCCCATGACGCTATTGAACTCTTTTGGTTTTTCTCAAACTAGCACCTTAAACATATGTGGTTGCTGGACAGCAGGACATGGCATTCAACTTCTTCTCTACAACCCTACCTCCCAAATCAGAGCCAAAAAGCCTAGAACCAGGGCAATAAAGCATTACAACACAAAAAGCAATTTTCTACTCATTTTGTTTTTTAATTCAGTTTTGTCCTTTTCCAGCTAAGTTAGATTCCTTGGAGCAAATCCAGTAACGCTCTAAGGATAATCAGAAGAGAGTCCTGTAGTCCTGGCCATAGAGCTGTGTCAGTACACGAACAGGAGCCCAAGCGCTGCAAGTCCCCCAGCAGGCAGAGTGCTAACCCACGGTCCTAGGGTGGGAACAAGCATGTGTCGGGGTAGGGGCAGAGTTTAGGGCTCGTTTGTCTGTTTGCTTTTTGTCAATATCTACACGGCTAAAATAACAGAAAAAACAACCCCAAGCACAAACAAACAAACAAACAAAAACCAAACAAAAGCCCACAAAAAGAATACCTGGAAACAGAACATCTGTTCCAGATTGAAATGTTCAAACTTGCGGTCATGTCCTAAAGTTATTGACAGGCCAGCCGTACAACACAGGTAGATCTTTACTGCCTTTTTGGCAGATGCTGCACTTACGTTCTTCTTAATTTGCACTTGTTACATAGTTCTGACAGCTAAATGCCATTGAAATCTTAAGAGACGTGCACCTTTACATTCTTTTCGCAAGCTTCAGCACAAGGCATAAACCCACCCTCTGCACATGTCCAAACAGCTGGGAACATCCACCCTGAGGAAGACTTTGCTAGCATAGATCCATGTTTAGTTTGAACGATCACAACCTCGAACATAGTTCAAGCATGCTCAAGCTCAGGAATGTCTGTGTGGCAGAAAAGATAAGCCAAGACAAACATCCCTTTTTGCGTCATATTTTAAGGCACATCTGATTATAAAAAAGCATACATTATTTAAGAAAAGGGAAAAAATACATGTGTATGCATACCTGCTGTCAAATACACAAACACAAGTAGAAATACATGCTATGAGATATTTATACCCAAATCACCCCTTTCCACTCACATTTTTTAAGCAATTGTGTTTTTCCCTCACTTTGTACCCAATGCAACAGAATCAGAAGTAAAATGTCATGATTGCCGTAACGTGGGTTTTGAAATACTGGAGCCAGCTCCTAACCTTTCTCTGAGGAAATCCTTCCAGCGCCCTGGAGGTCCCAACTGGAAGCTGTGGATACTTTTGAAGAGGACAGGATGCCAGGCAATGGATAAAACACTGACATCTGTTCATCTAATTAATCCAACCCCCCTGACAGTAATCCAGATGGGCAGAACACAGAGTAATTTTGGGGGACAGGAGAATAAAAACCCTAGTACTCCTGAACCACAGATTTCAAACGGCTTTTAGCTTTGCTGCTTTTATACGAATAAGCTGTTTCCATATGAACCAGCTCGTTAGCATGTCCCAGCTGCTCCATTAACCAGTACGGGGAGATTTGGTATCACCCTAAGAAAACAATAAACTGCTACAGAAAGAGCTTTCTGGACCAACGGAGCAGCCTCACTGGCCTCTTCCAGAAGGAAACCTACCTCTCAGACTTCTCCGCAGGAAGGTTTAAAGCATTACAAAGTTCACAGCAGAGTTGAATATGTACATAAATACACGTTCAGATGTATTCACTAAAGCAAGAAGAACTAAAAATAAGCTTACTACACAGTTGAGGCTGCAGTGGTCAGGCTCTGTTCTAAAAAGCAAAAAACCAGTTCCATCTGCAATGCCTTTGATAGTTCACTAATTGATGATCAAAAATGCATGTGCTTCAGCATCATTTTATGCTTTTATATGGATATCTTATTCCATTATAATTATCACAGACCATAGAAGTCTATCAGGGCCAATCATTTCTTAATGCAATTAAATTCCCAGGGGAACAATATGAAGTAGTTTATATTGGGGAAATCTAGGAGAGCTTATAACCAAATGGGAGCCTGCTAGTCTACTGCAATTATTCCAAACTAGAAAAGTAAAACAAACTGCATGAATTTTTAACAGATTTTCTGGAATACTTGAATTAAAACAATCAGTAGGTGTCAGAAGTTGCAATATGAGCTCATCTTCAGACTCCTCCTACATCCTCTAGCACTCACCTCTTCAGGGAAAGGATTATGCAGCCGCCTTCTCCTCCTGGATGAAATCCCCCACTCTCAGAAGAGCTCTCGGGACTATTCATCTGCTTCCCAGTCCTGTTAACACAAGACCTTTAACTCTTTCTCTTTCACAACGCCATGACAATTCCTATTAAAACAAGCCTTGAAAACCACTCCTCTACAACGCAAATAATTATTAGTTCTTTCACCCAAAGGTATTAACATGAAGATTGGAGCAGAGAAACAATAAGAAGTCTCTAGGGATGGATTCTATCTACATACATCTTATCCTGTTCTTTTAGTCATTTTTAGAATACCTCCATCCCGGAGCTGGTAAAACAAATTATTCTCTTTCCCATTCTTTCACTCCCTCTCTGCTGACATCCTGACGGTGATGCTTTTCTTTCTCTGCCCATGCAAGAACCTTTCAGGCTTTAGTATGTTCTTTACCCCAAGACCTGCTTAAGAAAAGCGATACATAGCACGCTGATGGGGGCCAGAATGTGATTTATTTCCCATTTCATGGTTTTCCCCGAGGACCCAAGTAATCACTGTGAGAACATCTCGTCGCTGCCACTGTTTTAGTTCCATTTGCTCCCCCTCGTAAGAGCCATGTTTGATTTAACATCTTGCATTTATCCAAGATAATACTGAGGTGTTCTAAAAAATGTTGAATTTTGAGAAATAAATCTTCAGCACATCAATCTACATTGGGCAGCAGTTTGCACAGCTCTTTCCAAACAACACACAGTTCCACTATTCCTTACATCATTTGCTTGTCTAAGCATTTTGTAGTTCCATTGAATAAAGCCCAGTACCTGTTATGACGTACAAGGCTAACTTCATAAAGGAACTTCAAAGACAACTTAGTCCTAAAGAAGATATCTTACCTCTTCTTAACAAACACAGACCTAAGAAAATTGTCTGTAGAAGAAGAAAAGGCAGATTAAGAAAACACCAGCCAGCATTAGCTGAAGTGAATAGCCTCTTTCTCCAGGCACCTACGCCAAGTGCAGAAAGCAGCACACCTCTGCTGGGATATTTTCACCAGGGAAGATTTTATAGCAGGAGTTCAGGAGAGCAGGGGCAGACAGTGGGCACTTGGAGCCAGGAGAGCTTCGCTGCTGTCAGCTGCCAAGCGGGAACAGAGTAGGAGAATCACCAGAGAGGCGGAGCAGAAAAAGGTTGGCTTCAATAGAACTCAGCCTTCTCTGATTGTTCCTATGAATTACAGAAGAGAAATATCATAACAGTAAATCATGACTGGCAGTGAACTATTTTCCTAAGTACACTGAAGAGCACAGAATATAAGAATTTCTTCTTGCATCAATATTCCACGGCAATAGCTTTTCTCCCGAGGCTTAGAGAAATCCTTCCTCCTCTAATCCTGTTTTCCAGTGACAACTTAAGAACCGAAATGGCAACAATTACCCCTTTCTAGTGCTAACTCACAAATTGCCAAGATTTTTTTTCCTTCCTGTTCTACCCATTCAGCAGTGCTCAGTATCCTCCTAGAGCATAAGTGTGAATGGTTCAGCCCAGTGGCACCTGAAGGGTTGGCATGGAGGGTAGAGAAAGATGGGAAAACACATCTTCTTAAATGGTATGTTTGTGGGGTCTTATTTCTCTTCTTTGGAAAGAATAATAGAGACCCCTGGATCAAGACCTCTTAGCTCAAGGCAGTGGTTCTTAACCTCTCCAGCCCCGCTGGACACCTTAGTTTTACAGAGTAGCATTTTCTGTAGTCTGCAATATACAGAATTCCTATTAATTTGAAATACTTCTGCTTGTATGAACTGTGAAAAATTATAATGCTGTTTAAGGATTTAAACATTACAGCACTAACATATATTTATACATATACGAAGATAGATAGATAGATAGATAGATAGATAGATAGATAGATAGATAGATAGATAGATAGACAGACAGACACTAGGTTTTATATATATATATCACAGAATCACAGAATAACCAGGTTGGAAGAGACCCACCGGATCATCGAGTCCAACCGTTCCCATCAAACACTAAACCATATCCCTCAGCACCTCATCCACCCGTGCCTTAAACATCTCCAGGGAAGGTTACTAAACCAATTCCCCGGGCAGCCTCTGCCAGTGCCCAATGACCCTTTCTGTAAAGAATTTTTTCCTAATCTCCAGCCTAAACCTCCCTTGGCGGAGCTTGAGGCCATTCCCTCTTGTCCTGTCCCCTGTCACTTGGGAGAAGAGGCCAGCACCCTCCTCTCTACAACCTCCTTTCAGGTAGTTATAGAGAGCAATGTGGTCTCCCCTCAGCCTCCTCTTCTCCAGGCTAAACACCCCCAGCTCTCTCAGCCGTTCCTCATAAGGCCTGTTCTCCAGCCCCCTCACCAGCTTTGTTGCTCTTCTCTGGACTCGCTCCAGAGCCTCAACATCCTTCTTGTGGTGAGGGGCCCAGAACTGAACACAGGATTCGAGGAGCGGTCTCACCAGTGCCGAGTCCAGAGGGAGGATAACCTCCCTGGACCTGCTGGTCACGCCGTTTCTGATCCAAGCCAAGATGCCATTGGCCTTCTTGGCCACCTGGGCACACTGCTGGCCCATATTCAGTTGGCTGTCAACCAACACCCCCAGGTCCCTCTCCTCCAGGCAGCTTTCTAGACAGACTTCTCCCAGTCTGTAGCACTGCACAGGGTTGTTGTGCCCCAAGTGCAGGACCCGGCATTTGGCCTTGTTAAACCTCATGCCGTTGGACTCAGCCCAGCGGTCCAGCCTGTTCAGATCCCTTTGCAGAGCCTCCCTACCCTCCAGCAGATCGACACTTCCACCCAGCTTAGTGTCGTCCGCAAACTTGCTCAGGGTGCACTCGATGCCTTCATCCAGGTCATTGATGAAGACATTGAACAGGGCTGGACCCAGCACTGAGCCCTGGGGAACCCCACTTGTCGCTGGCCTCCAGCTGGATTTCACACCATTTCCCACCACTCTCTGGGCCCGGCCATACAACCAGTTTTCCGCCCAGGAGAGCGTGCGCCTGTCCAGGCCAGAGGTGACAGTTTCTCAAGCAGAACGCTGGGAGAAACTGTGTCAAAGGCTTTGCTGAAATGTTCGATGTCATTAGAATGGCTAATTACCACCCCCTGGGTCATTAGAGTGGCTAATTACCGTGCCCTGTGTCATTAGGGTGGCTAATTAGCCTCCCCCACCCCCTAGAGTGGCTAATTAACAAGTTCCCCCCCCATTAGAGTGGCTAATTAGTCCCTGACATTCCCTGCCAGCCCATTCGAGTGGCTACTTGGCCCTTGGTGTCGGTAGCCACATCGTTAGAGCGGCTAATTAGCACATCGCCAAGCCATTAGCGTGGCTAATTAGTGCACCTCATGCCGTTCGAGTGGCTAATTAGCCCTGAGTGTCAGTAGCCACATCATTAAAGCAGCTAATTAACACATTCCGAGGCCATTTGGGTGGCTACTTAGCCCTGCGTGTCAGTAGCCACATCATTAATGTGGCTAATTAACACTTTCCCACACCATTCGAGTGGCTACTAGACCCTAGATATCAGTAGCCACATCATTAAAGTGGCTAATTAGCATGTTCCTGTGCTATTAGAGTGGCTACTTGGTCCCCATTGTCAGTAGCCACATCATTAAAGCAGCTAATTAACACATTTGGAGGCCATTAGATTGGCTACTTGGCCCTGGATGTCAGTAGCCACATCATTAAAGCTGCTAATTAACACATTTGGAGGCCCTTCGAGTGGCTACTTGGCCTGGAATATCAGTAGCCACATAATTAACGTGGCTAATTAACACGTTCCTGTGCTATTTGAGTGGCTACTTGGTCCCCAGTGTCAGTAGCCACGTTGTTCAAGGGGCTAATTCACCTGCTCTCCTGCCATTAGAGTGGCTACTTAGCCCTGGACGTCAGTAGCCGCGTGGTTCCCGGGGCTAATTACCCTGTTCCCCGTGCTTCTCAGCCTAACGAGCGTCTCCTTTGTTACGGTGCAGGGGTGACGATGCTGGGGACGGTGACGGGCACCGTGTCCAACAGCCTGGCCGGGGCGGGTGGCCACGGGGCCTCGGCCTCGCTAGCCACCCCCATCACGACGCTGGGGGCCATCGCCACCCTCTCCAGCCAGGTCCTCAGCCCCTCCCCCACCACCGTCTCGGCCGCCGCCACCACCGCCTTGGCCACCGCCGCCATCGCTGTCCAGGTGGGCTACCGGGGGGGCTACTGCGGCTACTGAGGGGGCTACTGCGGCTACGGGGCCGGGAGGGGGTGCGGCGGGGCCGGGGCTACCAGCGAGAGCTTGGGGGCTACCTGTAGGATCATGTGGCTACCGATGTGGGAGGCCAGCAGGGGGTTGGGGGCCACCAGTGGGACCTTGAGGGCCACCAGTAGGACCTTGTGGGCTACCAGTGGGACATTATAGGCCACCAGTAGGACCCTGTGGGCCACCAGTAGGACCTTGAGGACCACCAACAGGACCTTGAGGGCCACCAGTGGGACATTATAGGCCACCAGTGGGACCTTGAGGGCCACAAGTAGGACCTTATAGGCCACCAGTGGGACCTTGAGGGCCACCAATAGGACCTTGAGGGCCACCAGTGGGACCTTGAGGGCCACCAGTAGGACCTTGAGGGCCACCAGTGGGACCTTATAGGCCACCAGTGGGACCTTAAGGGCCACCAATAGGACCTTGAGGACCACCAACAGGACCTTGAGGGCCACCAGTGGGACATTATAGGCCACCAGTGGGACCTTGAGGGCCACCAGTGGGACCTTATAGGCCACCAGTGGGACCTTGAGGGCCACCAGTGGGACCTTATAGGACACCAGTGGGACCTTGTGGGCCACAAATAGGAGCTTAAGGGCCACTAGTTGGGCTCCAGGGGCCACCAGATGGGAGGATCCATAGATTAGAGGGAGGTTGTGGTCGTGGACCACTGATGGGACCTTGAGGGCCACCACTGGGACCTTAAGGGCCACTAATAGGACCTTGAGAGCCACCAGTGGGACATTGTGGGCCACCAGTGGGACCTTGAGGGCCACCAATAGGACTTCATGGCCCACCAATAGGACCTGAGGGCCACAAATAAGACCTTGAGGGCCACCAGGGGGACCTTACAGGCCACAGATAGGACTTTGAGAGCCACCAGTAGGACCTTGAGAACCACCAATGGGTCCTTGAGGGCCACCGGTGGGACCTTATAGGCCACCAGTAGGACCTTATAGGCCACCAATAGGAGGTCGTGGGCCACCAGTGCGACCTTGAGGGCCACCAGTAGGACCTTGTGGGCCACCAATAGGACCTTATAGGGCACAAGTAGGACTTTGAAGGCCACCAGTGGGACCTCGTGGGCCACCAGTAGGACCTCGTGGGCCACCAATAGGACCTTATAGGACACAAGTGGGACCTTGAGGGCCACCAGTGGGACCATGAGGGCCACCAGTGGGAGCTCGTGGGCCACCAGAGGGACCTTGAGGACTGCAAATTGGACCTTGAAGGCCACAAATAGGACCTTGAGGGCCACCAGTGGAACCTCGTGGGCCACCAGAGGGACCTTGAGGGCCACCAATAGGACCTTGTGGGCTACCTGGTTGACCTTGTGGGCCACCAGTGGGACCTTGAGGGCCCCCAGTAGCACCTCGAGGCCCCCTACCATGGGCCGTGCGGCAGGGCCCGGTGGCCACCTGTGGGCTGGCGCGGTGGCCGCCCCGCGCGGTCGGTGGCCGCGGGGCCCTGCCTGTGGCTTGGGGCGGCCCTGGGCTACCTCTGACTGTGGGTTGGCCCGCAGCCGGTGGCGGCGCCGGCGCAGGTGACGCTGATCACGACGCCGAGCGGGGTGGGGGCGCCGCCCATGCAGGAGCTGCTCGTCTCCATCTTGGCTTCTCCCACCTCGGAGTCGGCGGCTGCCGGGGCCCCCGAGGCGGCCAGCGAGGCGGCCACCGTCACCCTGCTCTGCTCCAACCCGCCCTGCGAGACCCACGAGACGGGGACCACCAACACGGCCACCACCAGCCTGGTGGCCAACGTGGGCGCCGCGCTAGCCCCCCAGCTCCAGCTGCTGGCCGAGGGCTCGCCCGGGCCCGGCCCCGGGAGCCGCGGGGGCTCCGGGCAACCTGGAGAGCTCCGGGCAACCTGGAGAGCTCCACGAGGCCGCCGCGGCCGCTGCCATGGCCACTGCCAGGTTCTGCTCCGGCTCGTCGGGTGAGGCCCAGGCCACCGTGGCTACTGGCGCGGCCAGCATGGCCACCGCCAGGTTCTGCTCCAACCCTCCATGCGAGACGCACGAGACGGGGACGACCAACACGGCCACCACCACGGTGGCCACCGGCTCGAACTTGTCCCCCAGCTCTTCGTGTGAGAGCCAGGAGATGGCGGCTACCAATGTGGCCACCGTGGCTACCAGCAGGTTCTGCTCTAACCCCCCCCTGCGAGACCCACGAGACGGGGACGACCAACACGGTGACGACCTCCATGGGCTCCAGAACCTTCTCCAGGTCTTCAAGTCAGAGCCAAGAGACCATGGCTACCAGCACGGCCACTGTGGCTACCAGCAGGTTCTGCTCCAACCCCCCTTGTGAGACCCACGAGACGGGGACGACCAACACGGCCACCACCACGTCTGCCATGGGCTCCAGAACCTTCTCTGGGTCTTCATCTGAGGCCCAGGGGACTGTGGCTACCAGCACGGCCACCGTGGCTACCATCAGGTTCTGTTCCAACCCCCCCTGCGAGACCCACGAGATGGGGACGACCAACACGGCCACCACCACGTCCGCCATGGGCTCCAGAACCTTCTCAAGCTCTTCGAGCCAGAGCCAAGAGACTGGGGCTACCAACATGGCCACTGTGGCTACCGCCAGGTTCTGCTCCAGCTCTTCGTGTGAGGCCCAGGAGTTGGGGGCAACCGACACGGCCACCGTGGCCACCGGCAGGTTCTGTTCCAACCCCCCCTGCGAGACCCACGAGACGGGGACAACCAACACGGTGACGACCTCCATGGGCTCCAGAACCTTCTCCGGGTCTTCATCTGAGGCCCAGGGCACCGTGGCTACCAGCACGGCCACCGTGGCTACCAGCAGGTTCTGCTCCAACCCCCTCTGCGAGACCCACGAGACAGGAACAACCAACACGGTGACGACCTCCATGGGCTCCAGAACCTTCTCTGGGTCTTCATCTGAGGCCCAGGGGACTGTGGCTACCAGCACGGCCACCGTGGCTACCATCAGGTTCTGTTCCAACCCCCCCTGCGAGACCCACGAGATGGGGACGACCAACACGGCCACCACCACGTCCGCCATGGGCTCCAGAACCTTCTCAAGCTCTTCGAGCCAGAGCCAAGAGACCGGGGCTACCAACATGGCCACTGTGGCTACCGCCAGGTTCTGCTCCAGCTCTTCGTGTGAGGCCCAGGAGTTGGGGGCAACCGACACGGCCACCGTGGCCACCGGCAGGTTCTGCTCCAACCCCCCCTGCGAGACCCACGAGACGGGGATGACCAACACGGCCACCACCACCGTGGCCACCGGCTCCCGAGCCTGCGAGCCCCCTGAGACGGGGACGACCAGCACCGGCAGCACCGTGGTGGCCACCAGCTCCAGCTCCAGGCCGGCCGAGCCGGTGGCCACCAACAGTGCCGCGGCGGCCACCAGGCCGTGTTCCAACCCTCCCTGTGAGACCCACGAGATGGGGACCACCAACACGGCCACCACCACCGTGGCCACCGGCTCCCGAACCTGCGAGCCCCAGGAGGCCGGCGTGGCCACCACGGCCACCGCCACGCTAGCCGCGGGCTCCCGGCCGGCCGAGACGGTGGCCACCCCCGCCTTGATGGCCACCGTCGCCTCGGTGGCCGCCGACGCTGCCTCGGTGGCTGCCGGGGGGGCCGTGGCTACCGTCTCCGCCCCGGTGGCCACCGGGCCGTGTTCCTCACAGAGCCAGGAGGCCCCCGTGGCTTTGGGGTCCCCGCTGGGGGGGCCCCCGAGCCCCCGCGACCCCCCCGGCTGCTCCAACCCCCCCTGCGAGACCCACGAGACCGGGACCACCCCCACGGCCACCACGGTCACCGCGGCCATGGGCGCCAACCAGGGTCAGTCGGGGGGGGCCCCTCCTTTTTGGGGGGTCTGGGGGGGGGGTTGGGGGCCCTTTCTAGACCCCCTTTATGGTTTTGGGGTCCCTTTTCTGCCCCCTCCCCATTCTATGAGGGGTTTGGGGTCCCCTTTCTGCCCCCTCCCCATTCTGTGAGGGGTTTGGGGGTCCCTCCCCCATGGGTTGAGGGGTTTTGAGGTCCCTTTCTGTCCCCCCTTATGGTTTTTGGGGGGTTTGGGGTCCCCTTTCTACCCCCTCCCCATTCTCTGAGGGGTTTGGGGGTCCCTCCCCCACGGTTTGAGGGGGTTTGGGATCCCTTTCTGCCCCCCCTTATGGTTTAGGGTGGGCTCAGGGTCCCCTTTCTGCCCCCTCCCCATTCTATGAGGGGTTTGGGGGTCCCTCCCCCATGGGTTGAGGGGTTTTGGGGTCCCTTTCTACCTCCTCTTATGGTTTTGGGGTCCCTTTCTGTCCCCCTTATGGTTTTGGGGACCCCTTCTGTCCCCATTATGGGTTTGGGGGGGGGTTGGGGTCTCCTTTCTGCCCCCTTCCCTATTCTATGAGGGATTTGGGGGTCCCTCCCCCATGGTTTGAGGGGTTTTGGGGTCCCTTTCTACCTCCTCTTATGGTTTTGGGGTCCCTTTCTGTCCCCCCTTATGGTTTTTGGGGGTTTTGGGGTCCCTTTCTAAATCCCCTTATGGTTTTGGGGGGTTTTGGGGTCCCTTTCTGCCCCCCTTATGGTTTTGGGTGGGTTTGGGGTCTCTTTCTGTCCCCCCTTATGGTTTGGGGTGGGTTTGGGATCCCCTTTCTGCCCCCTTCCCTATTCTATGAGGGATTTGGGGGTCCCTCCCCCATGGTTTGAGGGGTTTTGGGGTCCCTTTCTACCCCCCCTTATGGTTTTGGGGTCCCTTTCTACTCCCCCTTATGGATTTGGGGGGTTTTGGGGTCCCCTTTCTGCCCCCTCCCCATTATATGAGGGGTTTGGGGGTCCCTCCCCCACGGTTTGAGGGGGTTTGGGGTCCCTTTCTGCCCCCCTTATGGTTTTGGGTGGGTTTGGGGTCTCTTTCTGTCCCCCCTTATGGTTTGGGGTGGGTTTGGGGTCCCCTTTCTGCCCCCTTCCCTATTCTATGAGGGATTTGGGGGTCCCTCCCCCATGGTTTGAGGGGTTTTGGGGTCCCTTTCTACCTCCTCTTATGGTTTTGGGGTCCCTTTCTGCCCCTCTTATGGATTGGGGGGGGGTGGGGTCCACCCTGTGATTTGGGGTGTTTTGGGTTGTTTTGAGGCCCCCCCCCCCCCCCCCTTTTCCCCCCCAGAGCCGCCCCCGGCCGCAGGACCCCCCCCGGGGGGGTGGGAGACGCGGAGCCCCCCCCGAGTCCCGGCCCCAGCGGAGCCCCCCGAGCTCTCACCACGGTCACCCAGGCCACGCCGGCCCCCGCCCCCGCCCTGCCGGTGAGGGGGGGCTGGGGGGCAGGAGGGGGGGTAAATGGGGCTGGGAGGGGGGTGAATGGGGCTGGAGGGGGGTGAATGGGGCAGAAAGGGGGGGTTATGTGGGTGCTATGGGGCAGGCAAGGGGGGCTGGGGGGCAGTTGTGGGTCTCTGGGGGGCAGTTGGGGGGCAGTAGGGGCTCTGTGGGGCACTGAGGGCTCAGGGGGGCAGTTGGGGGGCACTGAGGGCTCTGGGGGGGCAGTTGGGGGGCAGTGGGGGCTCTGGGGGGGCAGTTGGGGGGCAGTAGGGGCTCTGTGGGTCCGTCCCTTGTCTCCACCCGCCGTGTCCCCCCCCAGCCCATCTCGTCGCTGCGGGAGCCCTCCCCGCCGCCGTCGCCGCTGGCGCTGGTGGTTCTGCCGGGGCCGGCGGGGCCCGAGGCGCTGGGGCTGCCCCCCGAGCTCATGGCCGAGGGGCCGGGCGCCGCGGGGCCTGCCCCCGCCCCGGCCCCGGCCCCCCCTCCGGCCGCCGCTGCCGAGGGCCCCCCGGCCCCCGAGAGCCCCGAGGCCCCCGCGGGCCCCGAGGCGCTGGGGCTGCCCCCCGAGGAGCTGGCGGTGACGGCGGCGGCCAGCGAGGAGGCCCAGGCCCTCGCCATCCAGACCGTGCTGCAGGCCGCCCAGCACGCCGCGCTCGGGACGGGGGGGGACGGGGGGGGACGGGGGGTCAGTGTGAGGGGAGAGGGGGGGGAGATGTGGAGGAGATGGGGGGTACACGTGGGCTAGTTGTGGGGTGGGATAGGGGGGTCAATATGGGGCACGATGTGGGGTGGAACATCCCTTTATTTTGAGTCTCTCTTGAGAGAATTCAGAGGGTTCCAGATCCCTTTTGGGGGGTTGGGGGAAAGTAGTGGATCTCTTTAGGGGATTAGGGGGGATCCCGGGTCCCATTTGTGGGTTTGGTGGGTCCTGGGTCCCATTTGGGGGATTTAGGGGGGTCCTGTGTCCCTTTTGGGCAGTTTTGGTGGGTCCTGGGTCCCATTTGGAGACTTCTGGGGGTTTTGGATCCTTTTTCAGGGTTTGTGAGGGTCTTGAATCCCTTTTGGGGGGCTGTGGGTTTCTTTTGGGGGGATTCAGAGGGTCCCAGATCGCTTTGGGAGTTTGGGGAAGGGATGTCTTGGATCCCTTTTGTGGGGGTTTTGGGGGGTCCTGGGTTCCATTTGGGGGGATTTAGGGTGGTTTCTGTGTCCCTTTTGGGGGGTTTGGTGGGTCCTGGGTCCCTTTTGGAGGGTTGAGAGGGTCCTAGGTCCTTTCAGGAGTTTTAGGGGGTGGTCCTGGGTGTCTTTTAGGGGGTCTTGGGGGGGATCTTGGGTCCCATTTTGAGGTTGAGGCTCCTGGGACCCATTTGCAGGGATTGGGGAGGTTCTGGGTAAATTTGGGTGGGGGTTGGGGGAGCCTTGGGTCCTTTTGGGAGACTCCTGGGTCCCTTTTGGGGGACTCCTGGTTCCCTTTTGGAGGCTTGGAGTTTCATGGATCCCTTTTGAGGGGGATGTTTTGGGTCCCATTAGGTGTTTTAGGAGGGGTTCTCCTTCTGTTTGGGGGGGTGGGTGGGTTGTGGGGTCTTGGGTCCTTTTGAGGAGGTCCTGAATCCAGTGCAGGGTTGGGGGGAGTGGGGTGTGTCCTGGATCCCTTTTGGGAGTTTGGGGAGAATCCTGGATCCCTTTAGGGGGGATTAGGCATGCCCTGGATCCAATTTGGGAGTTTGTGGGGGTCCTGAGTCCTGTTTTGGGGGTTTTGATGGTTCCTGAGTCCAATCTGGGGGGTTGAGGGGGTCCTGGATCCCTTTTGGGGGTTGGGGGGGGTCCTGGGTCCCTCTTCACCACCCTCCATGCTGCTCCTGGGGTTGGGGCGGGCAGAGGAATTGGGAGCCATGGAGCCATTTCAGACTGGGAGAAAGTGGGAGGAGAATGGCTTTAATATTTGGTCCTTGTTGCTCCCAATCCAAAGCTTTCTGAACTGTCAATAAAGTAAATCGAACTTCAGCAAGTCCACACCTCTGTGCCAGTGACAGTCATTGGTCTCTGAACCTCCTTTGCTTTCTCTTGACCCCTGAGCCGTTCTGGTTCATTTTCTCCCTCTGTCCCGTTGGTTCGGGGCTTGGAGGGAGCAGCTGCGGGGGGTCCGGCTGCTGGCCAAGGTTAACCCACCACAGGACACATCAGGGCTGCCGTGTCCAGTACGGGGCTCCCCGCACAAGGAAGACCCTGCCCAGCCTGGAGAGAGTCCTGCTGAGGCCAGCAGGATGGCTGGGGCTGGAGCACATCGTGGACAAGGAGAGGCTTGGGAGATGGGTTCTGAGAAACCTTTCAGGGTACAACACTGAGCAAGGACCCAGGGCAGCTGGGGGATCCCAATGCAAGGACTTTCTCGGTGTTTGATGAGACAAAGCCATGAGCCCCTGATGGGTTTGGAGCTGTGTGAGAAAGGGCTTGGCTGAGAGACCTGCAGCGGCAAGAGCTGGGGACTGGTGCATAAGAAATTTCAGTAGGAAAAGGGTTCTCTTTTTATTGATAATGGTTGTAGAGTTGGATATCAGGCCTGCAGCAAGGCAAGGGGTGAGGAGGGGAGTGTGCAAGTGGAGAGAGAACAGCGCTGGGGGATCAAGCGCTTGTGCCCGGCAGTGCTGCCGTGCTGGGATTCTCTTCCCCTCCACCCACGACCACAGGAACTGTCCCTGCAAGTCCAGAAATGTCTCACAGGAAATATATCAGGAAACAGAAGTCGTTGAACATCCCTTTATTTTGTTTAAGCACTCAGAGAGCACAGCTCCTCATTTACACAGACAATGAGCAAGAAAAGAGAAGAAAACAGTGAATTAAAAACAGGATGACAAGATTATAAAGGGGGGATGAAAGGGGGTTTGGGGGGTGCTAGAGGGGTTTTGAGGGGGAATAAAGGGGGTTTGGGGGGAACAAAGGGAGTTTGGGGGGCATAAAAGGGGGTTTGGGGGGATAATAGAGGGTTTGGGTGGATAAAGGGGGTTAAAGGGGTTTTGGGGTGATATAAGGGAGTTTAGGGGGAATAAAGGCATTTGGGGAGAGAAAAGGGGGTTTGGGGTCAAAAGAGAGGATTTGGGGGAAATAAAAGGGGAATAAAGAAGGATAAAGGGGACTGGGGGTATAAAAGTGGGTTTTGGGGGGATAAAAGGGGGTTTGGGGAGCGATAAAGGGAGTTTAAGGGGCACATGGGGAGTGCCGATCCTTGTCCAGTTTTCCTTTCAGCTACATGGACAAATCCCATCCCTGCAGGATGAAAAGAAAACGGGAGATCAACAGCAAGAACACAGACAAACAGAGAAGCCAGCAAAGAAGCTGGTCCAGCTGAGAGAGGCCACAGCAGAGGCAGCCGCGCACTCAGGACAGCATTACTCTAACCCAGCTCTGCTCACTCCCTCCCAAAAATAAACATTGCTGCACTGGTACTCTCAGCCCCTGTGCTCTGGAGAGGAAAACGGACCCGTGATTAGAGAGCTGCACCACGGCTGTGCTGAAACTCTGGCTGCAGTGGAGGGGGTTCAGTCTTGGAGCCCAAGCTGAGGGCAGAGACTTTGTGGGGTGGGAGAGGAGGCAAGGGGGCTTGCTCAGAGGGAGGGTCTGTGTTGGATGCAGTCGTGTAGGGGTTTCTGTATTTGCCCTTCCACAACATCTCTCTTCTATGTTTCCTCACATTCTCCGATCTTATCCCTTCTGCCCGGGGATTTTCCTCACTGGAGATGTTTCCCTGGCCCATCTCTTCTCCCTGTCAATGCTCACAGACCTCATCTGACCCTCTCTGCATCCCCCTGGCCCTACACAAACCTGCCTGTTTGGCGGGTGAAGCTGGGCACAGGGTCTTGTTTATAAGCAGGAAAGGATGGGGCAGAATGAGCCTGATGGGTCCAGCAGAGGTGATGCTGGTGCTCTCCATGGGCAGAGAAGCAGCTGGAGACACTTTAAGAGGCTCCAATCAGACCTACTGGCCACTCAAGGATAGAGCTCAGGAGGCTCAGTGATTTCTTCAAGCATGAGAGCCTCTTGTTTCTTTTCTCCCCGGAAATTCCCCAGGTGCAGGGAACTGACTCAGGAGAGTTCCTTATCTTTATCCTAATCCCTGCTCTGATTATTGCCTTGAAATGTCCTCTTAGAAGTGTCCTGGGGTGATTTGGAGCCGTGAGAAGCCCTGACTCGCACAGCATCCTCTTGAGAGCACAAAGACCCTCTTTTCCAAGGAGCTGCTTCTTCCCTCCACAAGTTCTCCCTGTCCCAACATGAGGAGCTCCCTGGGCAGACCGAGCACTGACCCTGGTTTTTCTTTCCCCTGGAGAAACTGCGAGAGCCCTCCTGACGGAGCCCACAGGCTGTGGCTGTGCTGGCTTTGGGAGACTTTGGGAGACCGCTCTCGCAGAGCTGGCAGCAGAAGCATGGTGGAGGCACGGGGCGCTGTGGTCCCCCTCAGCCTCGTTATTTTCCTCCTTTTGGTAGTTCTGGAAGCCCATGGTATGTCCAGGCGCCCCATCCTAAGGGACACTCAGGAAAAATCCACTCCCCATCACACACCCCAAGGAACAGCAGCGACTTCCGGGCCAAGGCGGAGCGGGGGCGGCCGGGGGCGGGGCGGCAGAGACCCCGCCTCTTACGAGGACGTCACTGGAGGCAGCGCGAAACAGCGACCCCTTTGGCGAGAACCGGGAAGAGACGCGGCTGACAGGTCCACCCCACTCCGGCCGCCAGGTCTACCCAGTTCTATAAGCGGATACTGGGTGGACCGGGCGGCCGGTGAAGGGATCGACCTGGCAGCCGGTGAGGGGGATTGACCTGGTGGCCGCCCCTGGCTAGACCTGGTGGCCGTCCCTGGAGCCGGTGACATCTAACGGCTATCACTGTCTGCCACCAGAGCGGAGCCGGCACACCCACTTTTGGGGCCGCAACTCCCTAATTGCTGCTAACTCCTAAAAGCTGCGCGGCTGCGAGAACTCCTCTTTCGCGCTGGAGATGCTGAAGAAGGACGGCTCCCCCTCGGCGACAGCGAGCCCCTCAATTCGGTGCCGGGAAGGGGGGACGAGAGGGCTGGGCTGTCGGGTACGGTGGGTGTGCGGGGAAGGGGGCAGCGCGGCGGCGGTGTGGCGAGCCGGCAATAAATTCTCCGATTTCTGTGCGGAGCCGTCACAGCCCGCTGAGCATCCCACTACCGGCTCGTTCATCAGCCACCCGCATGGTCCGGCGGTGGCTGCGAGACTCAGATTGAGTGATGCCCTTTAATGCCTCTTTGCAGTCTTGCTCGGGGACCGGAGCTTTCGTATCGACTGCCCGTACCCTCCTGATCAGCCTCGCTCCTTTAAAGATTTCCTGCGCTTTAACACCCCGATATTTCTATTACTACACCATAAACTGCAAGTCGGTGGATAATTTATGTCCTTTCAGGCAGGTCTGGATCAAGCAGGCTGACTGGTGCAGAAGTCATTCCAAAATCTGGACCGTGCATAGTATCTTTACTCCAAATACACCTTATTTGGAATTGAGATTACTTGCATTCTCCTGATTCAGGGTTTCAGTAATGGGGCAAATGTGTCAGGCTGCTTATCCAACCTGCTAAGTCAGGGTATTAAAAATGTAATTAACATATAAATGAAAGCCCTGGCACGTGCCCTGCTGGCACAGAGGAGTCTTGCTTCTAGCCAGCAGGATGAGTGCCCTGGAGTGAGCCGTGATACCACAGCCTGCTCAGAATCCCAAAGCCGAAGCAGGAAACAGAAGAATGGAAGAAGAGAAGGCTACTGGTTACCAGTACTATGGGTCAGAAGCAGCATCCAAAGTATAAATGATAGGCACTCCATGGTTAAAATGATCTAGTCTGGAGAAGGAGAGCTGAAAAGAGTAATTCTACAATTTAACATAACCGGAAGGGAAGCTATTACACCAGATTAGATGGAAAGAAAACACTGCTCACTGAGATCACTGATCAAAGTTGGGATAAAATTCAGTGCTGGATTTCATGAACTTTTCAAACGAAAACACTCTAAGCTCTTCAGCGATATACACTAAAATGGTTTTGCAAGCAGAGTAGGGAACTGAAGGAAGGAGGCAGTTAGGTGTTTGATTCTGTGAAATGTAAGCTCTTGATGGGAATGAAGTAGAAGTTGTTTCCTTTTACTATTTATATGTCCTCTGGCTTGCAACTGCAGCACATATGAATCAATGCTTTAACACATAGTCTTCAGAATGTTCTCATGCAACTTCTGTTCAATTTTGCGTAGCTCCAGATTGAGATCTCGTGATCTGGGCGATGGGCTTTTTTTATCCAGATGCTTTCGACATTTTACGGCACTATGGGAGAAGCAACTTTGAAATCTCCCTGTAAGGGGGGTAGTTAGATTAGCAATATAGGAAGAAAAAAAGGAGGACAAAAAAAGGAATGAAAAGACAGTAGTTCATTCTCCAAAAGTCCACAGAATTTTACGTCAAAAAGGATTCACACCAAGCCACCCTACGAAGATGCCCTCCTCACTGCATAAGGTGAAAGAGGCAAAACATAGAGTTATTTTTCAGTCTACCAGTCACTGGTTGAAATGCTGCTTAAGTGTAACAACCCAAGGATACAGATGAAGACAAAACTTTTAATTTTAAAATCTTTTTTTTTTAAGCAATTTTCAGTGAATCAGGCAGAATTATGAATATTCACTAGATACTCAAAGCATAATTCATCAACTCATTTGTTTCTGCAGTAAGAAGTATGACAAGCAGAGGGAAGTCTTGATGCTCCAGAAAAGCATTTGAAAGGCAAAAATTACAGAGTTCTTTCATCTTTTCTATATACGTAATAAATACATGCATATACATTCATGTCTACATATTTTGGAGACTTCTCTCAGGCGGTAGCAAAGAATATGAGTGTAAAGAGATTATTACGAGTATTGCAGGCTAATTTGGTATAAAATGGTCAAAGATTTTCTAAACAATTTAAGCTTATGCCATTGCAAGGAAGAAACTGACAGTTTGAAAAAATTGGCCTCAATGAACTCTGACATTTCTTTTAAGTCTACATTTCAAGACTAAATACTGAGATTTGGTGGTTTTGATGTTAGGTCAATTCTTTCATCAGTATGAATGTTAAAAGAATCTGGATTTGTCATGAGGAAAAAGATGCTCATGAAAAGCATCTCAAAAAGAAATTATTGTCTGACACTGCAGTAGTATTGCCAGAGGAATTCCAGGGGACTTTGGGTATAACCTATTAAGTCATTGTGTGCATTGGGTTTACCTCAGGAGTCCAGTACACAATTCTGGCAGTATATCAAAACACAGAACTTTGCAAATTGCTTCCAAGACCTGAAAGCTTGTAATAAAGATTACAAGGAGTGGAAAAAAGAAGGGGCTTTTGTTGTGTATCCCAACTTCTGAACTTTTTATATGTTTAAGAGCAATACTGAAAAGTAAGTGGACTAGTTACAGAGGAACCTATATAGCTGTACCATAAATTAACAAAGCTTTTACAGATTAGAGAAAAAAAAAATTATTATTCTGCTGCTGTTGAAATTTACTTTGTTAGGTAACTGTTCCAGTTAATCGTCTATAAGATATGCCCACAAACCCAGTGTCTCTTTGTTGGTGCTTGATATGCTAAACGTGTATTGATCAACTTGCAGGTAACTTTATAAAAAGAATAAGGTGTTCATTAATACATAAAGTAATGAAAAATCCAGGTTATTTATCACAATATTTTGCTGAAAGTTTTAAAATTCCAGTGAAGATAAATATCTGATACCATCAAAGTAGAAGCTTCCCTCCACCCCTGCCTTGTATTTCTCTAGCCAGGTAATGAGACAACTGAGTTAAAAAACAAATTCATTCTGTTCTACCTGTTTAGTCTTGAAGAAACGCTCCAGTTCCACCAGCCAATATGTTCATATTTAGGAAATTTTATGACTGCTGTGTATTTAGATTCTTTTTAAAAACAACACCCACTAGAATGCTTCTCAGGATGTGCTTTTCTTCTGCTGTTTACTTACAACTGTTTACTAGAGTTCTTTAGAATTGATAAAAATGAAGACTATCACTACTCTGATCTGTTCCATAGGACAAATAGGCAACAAGAAATAACCTTATGCTAGATGATGACAAACAATGAAGAGGAGACATATGTTTGCTCTGTTCCCAAAGCATAAACAGAACACAGAGTTTCCCTGACTAATAAATTTATTTTCATTTTAATTAAAACAGAACATTTAGTTGCATTTCCTCTGTTCTCCCAAAGAATTAAATAGATAAATGGCTGGTAGGGGAAAAAAATGACATTTTCTTTAGTGCCCCAATTCTTCACATAATCGATTGCTATCCATCTGTTCACTAACGTTGTAGGAAAGACACATCATATAAAGCTTTATTCCCATAAAAAGGCTTGTTAAAGTACTTTGCTTTTGATCCTGCATCTTCCAAAATGAAAGAAGTTTTTCACAAAGCAGAATGTAATTTCTCTTTTGGTATAACATGAAAAAACTATTGTTATTGGTTTACTCTTCTGATTCTTTCTACCATTAAATCAAACATACTGAAGAATGGTTCCATCTGAGAAAATGATTGCAATGGCAACTCCATAGATTCTAACCAAGAAGGAACAATTAAATAAGAGACTAATGTGCAAGACAAAACAAAAGGCTCCACTCTCTCTGTAGTAAGCCTAATGACTGAGGCTTACTACATATGCACTGAGGGTGCATGACTGAGGCTTACTACATATGCACGTAGTCCAGGAAGGTACTCGTTTTGCTTTAAGGTATTCAAGAAATGGTTTATCAGCTACTTTCCTTGGTAGCTAATGCTCCTTTATTTGGTAAACTTCAATTACTGGCTTGCAATCATTTTTAAGAAAATCTGTTCAATCTACTGATAAAATGTACCATTCTTCCAATCTCTCATTCTTTCAACCTTGTTAGAGATATATGGGTAAACTGGGGAATTATAAAATAGGGCAGGCTGCATCTGGCAGTCTTGAGTGGAGTAACTGCCATCACTGGACAAATACTCCTCGCTATCTATTAAACAAGCAGAGGAATTCCCTAGGGAATGGCAAACCATGTCCAGGAAAAGTAACAAGGAACTTTCCCGGAATTACAAGGCTGTTCATCTTTGCCTGAAGCCCTATCAAATTTATAAAGCAAATCCTCCTAGAAAAGGTTTCTAGGCTCGTGAACAGCAATTAGCTGACTTGGGATAGCAAGTATGGATTTACCAAGAGAAAATCCTGTCTGACCAACCTGTCTTCTATGCTGAAATGACCAGTTGTTAACCAACAGAGCAGGCAAGGCTGTATTATCCTTATGGCCAAATTAACAAGTTAATGTTAGATGGACTATAAGGTACTGGAAATCTGACTGGGTTGTAAGACTCTGGGAACCACATTTCTCAAGAGCTGATATTGGTCCAGATACTATTCAGCATCTTCATTGACAACATTAACAATGGGACAGTATGAAAGTTAACAGATGATACCACATTGCAGGGAGTGTTTAATGCACTGTAGGGATTGGATGACATTCAGAGGAACTCCAACAAGCTGAGGAGACTGAGGTAGTTTGGATGCTGGAAGATCTGTTATACACAGAGAGCCTGCATGTGTGCAGTCTGTTTTGCTTGGGTCTAATAACAGTCTGCCAGTACCAGAAAAGGAGCAATAGAAGCAATGGAGCCCAACTTTCTTGAGAGTTGCACAGCAATGGGATGGTACAGTAGCCACAAGTGGTAATAGAGGAGACTCTCATTATATGTAAGGAGGCAGCGTTTTACAAGGTTAAGCACTGGAATGGATTGCTCAAGAAGATTTGAAGATTTTCAAAACTCAACAGGACAAGATCTTTAGCAATCTGATTTAATTTTTGAAGTAAGTCATGTCCTGAGGAGGGCTTTCAATATGTTAATATGGAAAACTAAGCTATATATCTTAAAAACATCAGTCTTTTCTGTTTCGTTTCCTCTATTCTCCAAATTAGGCACCTGCAATACTTCTGTACTCAAGAGTCACACAAAGAAGTCAATGTCTTACTTCTCGTGTGGTAAGAAATTCTTTTCTCAATTGGCTGTACTGAAGTCAAGTCAAATTCTTGGCTTTATAGAGTCATCAATAAGTAAAGGAAATAAAATAGCAGAAACTTGCTTTTATCACTAAAAGGGCCTGACATAGCTGAGAACAGATACATTTGATAAGAAAAGTACTGGTTTTACAATATTATTTTTTGGTGTAGCAGAAAAACGTGATGTAAACCCATAGCAATATTTAAAATTTTGATAGCATTATGTTTAATAAGAAATAATTATAACTGCTAAGAATTAACCTGATAATTTTTAAAGAGTCATTAAAACAGAAAAAAATAAGAGCAAGTTTTTAAATGCCAAAAGTTTATTTAGGATTTCCTTTCAGTCCTTTATAATATAGAGCTATAGATTACTGATCCTTTCTCATTCTTCTAAATGCTTCAATAAAAGTGGAAGCTTATTGCTATAAATTAAAACTCAATGTATACTATACATGTATTTATACATCAAACATTTCAGTTCTTGTGTTTTAAGACTTGTATTAGGTGGACTGTTTTATGTTCAGATGATTCAACTGAATACTAGTTAATATTAATTTTATTTGCTATTCATTTGATTTTGACCTTACTTGCATGCTATGTTGTACTACATCTAAAAAAAAACTGTTATCAGTGGCATTTAATGGAATCAGTACATCATCATAACCTAAATGAACAGGCAATAATTGTTCTCCAGCACTGTCCTGTTCTGTCCCAATGCAATGTCAGTATTAATACATAGACATTATTATTTTCCTGCATAGACATTATTAAATTTAGAGGTTTATTTACATGGACAAGACCTAAGTTCTTTACTATGCCTTTTAATTAATAATGTATTTTCTAATTTCATTGCATGTACTATAGTGCTTTTTAACTGTAAAATGTTCATAAATATCACTACATCTGGAAGATAAACATCTGTTTAGCTATTGTTACAGTTATTAACATGCTTTTGTTACTTTTATGGAAATTTAAGTCCAAAGAGCCTTGTTTAGAATATGCATTTTCAAACATAGTTAGGGGATAACTCAGACGTTTTATCACAGAATCATAGAATCACTAGGCTGGAAAAGACCCACTGGATCATCAAGTCCAAACATTCCTATCAATCACTAAACCATGCCCCTCAGCACCTCATCCACCCGTCTCTTAAACACCTCCAGGGAAAGTAACTCAACCACCTCCATAGGCAGCCTGTTCCAGTTCCCAATGACCCTTTCTGTGAAATTTTTTTTCTGATGTCCAGCCTGAACCTCCCCTGGTGGAGCTTGAGCCCATTCCCTCTTGTCCTGTCCCCTGTCACCTGGGAGAAGAGGTCAGCTCCCTTCTCTCTACAACCTCCTTTCAGGTAGTTGTAGAGAGCAATAAGGTCTCCCCTCAGGGTCTACTTCTCCAGGCTAAACAACCCCAGCTCTCTCAGACGCTCCTTGTAAGACTTTTTCTCCAGTCTCTTCACCAGCTTCATTGCTTTTCTCTGGACTCGCTCCAGAGCCTCAACATCCTTCTTGTAGGGAGGGGCCCAGGACTGAACACAATGTTCGAGGTGCGGTCTCACCAGTGCCGAGTACAGAGGGAGAATAACCTCCCTGGACCTGCTGGTCATGCTGTTTCTGATACAAGCCAAGATGCCATTGGCCTTCTTGGCCACCTGGGCACACTGCTGGCTCATGTTCAGTTGGCCATCAACCAACATCCCCAGGTCCCTCTCCTCTGGGCAGCTTTCTAGCTAGGAAACAGCAGAAACAGCAGAAAGATTTCTCTGAAATCCTCATACTGCTAAGAAGAAGGAAGAAGGATCTAGAAAGAGAAACACTGCTTGAGTGCAGCTGCCTTCTTCGCTTGTCCAAACTCTTTCCCAAGCCTAGAGCAGGAAGCCAGAGGATGTGCTAGGTATAGTACCTGGCTGCATTGGGGTGATCCAAGGCCACTGCAAGCCTGAGTGTAGCAGGTTATCCAGGAATCAGACAAACTGCTAGCACAGCATGTGTTACACCAGCTACCACAGACTAACCCAGGAGCAGATATACACAAGCAAAAGAAGCTTGAAGACCTATAAAGCATGTCAGGAACCTATACTTGCAACTTACATATCTGATAGAGAGAATTTCTCTACTTTTTTTCCCCTATCTCTCTTTTTTTTTGTGTGAATAGTCACACCTCTACCCGCTGTGCATAGGGTTTTCTCCAAGATTCATTTGTTACTGTTCACAAAAACGCTAAGAAACCCTCACTACTCAGTGAGCCTAGCAATGCAGCAGGACTAGGAAACATTCAGCCTTTGGCATCTCTGAAGCCTGAGCAAGCACTGGGGACTGTTCTGAGGGGGAGCAAAACAAAAGGCAAAGCCCTCTGGCTTTCAGATCAGCAAAGGCCAGGTTCAGAACTGACAAATACCTTAGCTTTAAACTGCTGGTAATACTCATAAACATTGACACAAATGGATGAATTTCAAAGTCCTGCAAGAGTTTACAGTCAACTTACAGCCTTAGTAGAGGTTTGACAAGAGGTAGGAGAGAGAATTAGAACAATTTGCAAAAAAAAAAAGTCTCATTTCTTTCACTACACTCTTCCCTAAAAGAAACAGAGTGATATACGATGCAATAAATCTGTAGATAAAACAAACCACTAGTGCCTGGTACAGATAAAATATTTTTTTATGTTATTAAAGTTACCATCATTTAAGCACTTACAGCATCCTAAATGCAACTAAAGCATAATAGTAACTGCATAGTAATCACACATAGACAGAAAGATCTGCAAATGGAAAAAAAAATAAGTTAGTTTTTTAAAAATGTATTTTTTTTCCAAAAAATTCACAGTAATACCTGAAAAACTGGTTTCCTTAGTAATTTTCAAGATAAATGTTAGTTTTGTTCTCTAATTGAAAGAAAGCCAATCATCTGCATACTGCAATTGGTTCTGGTGTTGAATTTGCAATTTCCTTATTTATCTTCTATATTTAGTCCTGCATTGTTATAATGTCTTGTAAGTTACATAGCTTATCAAAACAATATACAATGTCTGTCTTCATTGATGATAGTATCTTGTAAGTTACCTAAAGCTTTCCTAGAATTTTTTTTTTTTCCTAGAATAAAATATGAAAATTAAGTAAGAAATGGTGTTTCTTGATGCATAATACGCCCAAATTTAGGACTATTAAATTGATGTCTCATGTCAGTCCACTGTGATTAAAACTTGTAAAATGGACACTATTACAGAATGCCAAGGAAATATAAATAAATAAGCAGCAGTTATGACTGATTAGTGACTGAAATCTCTTTAATGCCTCAGAGATACCACCATTTTTTGTGCACATGCAAATGACATCCCATGTGGCTTTCAGGTAAACCCAGAACATTTCTTGGAAGAAATTTCTAGCTTGCCTTAAAATAGAGACAATCCCTCTATTACATGTTGCAGGCTTCGATGCATTTTAGGCACTAGTATGTCTTTTCAGCTACCATATTTTCTGTGAAGAGTAACATGTTGAACTAATGTTTTCAGTGAGAGGCTCTAGAGACAGAATGATCAAATGTTCTTAATTGACAATGTTTAAATGAAAAAAAAAAATATCCTGGAATAATTACAAAGATTATACTCCTGGCTTGCCTGATAAGTTGGATATAACTGCCAATACAGAAGTTGAAAAAAAAATAAGTTGAGATGGTGTCAAAGACATGGTTTCTCATGGTATCAGTGTATCTTTGGTATCTGCTGATTTTCATTGCTTAATATCAATGTACCAAATCAATATAAAATTGTCTAAAGGAGTACATGGTCATGATTTTCATCACTTTCTAAATTTTTTATTTTGTTTTGGAAAGAAAACAAGCTTCTTTACATTCCACTGATTTCTATGCCATCATGCACCAGAAAACAGACACAAACTTTTATGGGACTGGTGCTTTATGTAGTTTTAGCATTTGTGACCATAATACTAAATTAGTTCCTTGATTCTGTGCAGATTCGCATGTATTATCTAATACTTCTACAGTGAGCAGCTCCTATGATTACAGTGTGTCTCCATGTGTTTGTGGGATCTTTAAAATGTTACTGCTGATCTGCTTGCAATAGTATACTTCCAGGATGTATATACCAAGTTGGATTTTACAAATGTTATCACATCAAGTTTCAGAAGTCTACCAGTATTTCTTAAGTGATTAGAATACCATTCCCATGCTTAGTAGGTTTTGTTGGAGTATGTGTATTCCCTGCAATGCTAAAATAAAAAATTAATACACTCTCCAGCAGCAATCTGGAGATATTTAGCAGTAAACACTAGAGATATGCTAAAATAATATCTGCTAACTGCTTTATAAACTCAGGATCAAGTCCTGTGAGGTATTACACTGAAGAGCTCCACGGCACATTCAGTCCTCTGTTAACTTCACCAGAGTTACAGTAAGCAAAAGTTCACCAACTTCACAACCAACATTTAAATCTGCTTTGAACTCTGTCAACATGATTAATTACATAAAGAACTCACTAGTGGGACTTTTTAAAAATACAGAGATAAATGGAATGAGAATTGGGAATTAAATTCTGCTACTGTTAACAAATTTCACTGTTGTTTCCACACAGCATTTAGAAATCTATATTACAGGTGATGGCTATCTAGCAGTAGGATAACTACAGAAAGATCACAATTTGCTAGCAGATTAAAGATAAGACAAAACAACACTTACATCTTCAGCATACAACTAGGATGCAAAATACTCCTATTGTGGAGATTTATTTTCTGTCTGTGAAAAATATTACCATGTTCTGCATGTTCTAGGAGTAAACAGCCATCAGTCAGCATAGATCTGCAATTATATATGTATATATCTGATGGTCTAATCAGGAAAAAGACACTTGGGAACCACACAACACTAAAATGAAGAAATTTAAGTACATTCACATTTGCTAACATAAAAAAAAAGTTCTCTGTATGTCTGGTAAAGGATTTTATGCAATATAAAATATTTAGGTTTTTTTCCATCCTAAAATTTAAGCTCAAACTGCTTGTTTGAGCCATGTACTACCTTCTCTGGTTTTCTTTCACGTAACCAGGGAAAATATTTCCAGAATTCTCCCTCCAAAATTTCTCTGTCATTCAAGTCTCTCATGCTATGTGATTGTCCGTAATATACAAAAATGTGCCTGTTGGGGAGATGACAGAAGTAGACTTCTCAGGATTTGCTGGTTTTTTATTTCTGTCTTGACTTTATTGTTGAAATAGAGATCCTGTGATATATTTGTATTTTATTGCCTTGAAAAAATACCCCATTCACTTCCCTAAATTTTCTTATAATGGATTCTTTTTGACAGAAATAGTAAAACTTTATTTTAAAGCCCTTTTGTATGCCACTGTCTCTTTCAGTATAGTAATGTACTCCATATACCCTTAACATTATAATTCAATCTGTATCTTTCAGTTTTGATGCTTTTAATAGGTGTTAAATAAAGTTAAGCTTAGAGTTTTCAGGTATTATTTTTATCCATACACCGTGTTTGTCTGTTTTCAGAGTCACTCTAAAATTAGTTCTTTTTTTTTTTCCTGTATTTTTTATTCTTCCTTGTTTTAATTTTTCCCTTTGTGCTCAGCATAGGAAATTCAAATTTCAAAACATTTACTGTTTTTTGCTGTGGACACTTCTTTTGTTTGATCGTGCATTTTTAAATCCACATAATTTCTTGCACCTCATTTGCATTGTTGGTACATATTTTACCCATTTACCCCTGCCTGAGTAAGACTACTACAACATTATCTTATTCCTTGGAGATCAAGAAAAGATTTCTTTTTGCTATAAGAGCTGTCTCAGAATAAAATTCATATTTTGAGCTTCTTATATATGCTCTTCCTTTCCAAAGGAATGAGTAGATGAAAAGTTAAAAGAAAAAAGTTCTGCCCTTTTTCCTTCTTTATTGCTGAATACCGAAATTCTTTAAAGTTGTCTGTACTGAAGAGGGGAAGAATGCGACTGACAGCTTTATTCCTCAAACACAATGGCCCTTTCTACTACCACAGTACAGCAGATTCTCTGTGGTTTGTGCAGAGCTTTCTTGAGAATTGATGGGGACCATAAAGTGAGCTACTACTTTCATAACATTGCACTTCAAATGCAAGATGTATTTCTTCAGCTTCGTGTTCTCTAATATAAACATAAACCTAAATTTACTTGTGCATTTCTAAACAAAGTAGTACATCACACACATGCTTGCAAGATAATGAGTGACAAAACAGCAAGAAAGACTGCTCTTTTTGGCATAATTTCAGGCTAATCAAAACATAAATGCTTGTGAAATTGGTTTAGGGCCACAGGTCTTTGAGAAATGTTTGGACTGTTTCCTATCAGAAAGACAGAGAAAAATTTCCATGAATTCAAAAAACATGATAGAATTTTTAAGGGAAATAACTGAGTAATGAGGGAAGAAAGATACATATTTGTTCTACAGGAAATGAAGAAAATTTGTTTAGGATGATCTAAGGACATAAAAAGATATTAAATCATTCCATATTAAACATTCTCAAAAAAAACATAGAAAAAGAAATGTCTGAGCAGCCTCCAACATTGTTTTATTGTTTGCATTGCAACTGAGCCTGAATGATCCCTCAGGCTTGACTATACGTTGCTCACTTTACACAGATAAAACAATAATAATAATAATAATAATAGTTTACATTATAACATACTATTCCTATTTAAATGGAAAAACTAATGTATGTATGTGACCTGTGACCTTTGATACCATGGCTTACCCTGTTCTTCAGATGAAAGCATGAAAATCAGATGGTTTGGGGTAGTTATTACCTCTTATCTCTGGAGTACAATACTGAAGCTCCTTGCTTGAAATAAATGCGACTTAAGTGTTACTCTAAACTCTGTGTTGAACACCCAGTTATAAGTATTTTTTTTAAAATGCAAGGGAAAAAAGCTGAAAAGAAAAATAAAAAGCATCTACAAGGAGTTTCTGGAAATAAGTGTTAATTCACAACTAGTTATACAGGACAGGAGCTAAATGAAACAACTAAATGTTACAGTGATAAATAAGATGAAACAGTTGCGTTTTCATAAGTAGATCCCCTTCTCCGTGCTTCCAACGCACTGGAGCCCAAGGCATCTTATCAATGTATATAAATACCTGAAGAGTAGGTGCAAAGAGGAGGGAATCTTTTCAGTGGTGCCCAGTGACAGGATAAGAGACAATGAGAACAAACTGAAAGACAGGAAGCTCCCTCTGAATATCAGGAAACACTTTGTTACTGTAAGGGTGACAGCACTAGGACAGTTTGCCCAGAAAGATGATGAAATCTCCATCCTTGAAATTCAAAAGCTGTCTGGATATGTTCTTGGGGAACTGGTTCCAGGTGGCCCTGCTTGAGCAGCGGGCTTGGACCAGATGACCTCCGGAGGTCCTTGCCATATTCAATCCTTCTATGATATTGTGATTCTGTTCCTTTGATCTACAATGTGTTATTTGTTTATCACAAAAATGATCCATTTTAATCAGTCTTCATCATCTGTTAATTTAATGAATTTCAGTCATCAGCACATTAAAGACTATCCTCTTCTGGGACAGTCTCACCAGGTGTGGTGCGTTAAGTGTCTGTTTCTCCTCCTTGTTCTGATACTATCTTCCGTTTTTCCCAAAAGTGAGGCAAAAACTTTAGCATGTATTCCACTAGGTATCAGTAACCTTTACCACTCCCTGACACTCCTCAATTGTCATATTTTTCACCACATTTTTTTCATTACTCCTATGCAGTCTTTATTTTTTTTTTATTTCCTCAGTTTCCAGCAGTGCTTACACATCATTTTCCCTGTACAACACCTTCTTCTCAGGTTACTTGCACATAATAGGAAAACCTGAAATATATTCAAATTAGTGTACCAGTTCCCATACTTTAGGTGAAATACCAATACAGAATTATTTTATAGTGGATATGTGTCAACAGTTCTTGCATGCGTTAATAAGTACTGCACTATTTACTGCATAGACAAAAACCTGCTTCCTTAAAGCCTGCATTAAGTGAAGTATAAGCTTAAAAATTCAATGCTAGAGGTGAAACCCTAATTGTGAGCTTATTCTCTATATTCTCCCCTCTGCCCTACTGACCTGATATTAAGAAATTCCTGCAAAAGGAGAGAAAGAGATATGCTTTCAAAAGTTTCAGTTTTGATTCATGGTGCAGGTATTTTCCAGTCTCTTCTCCGGACTAGTAGTGCCACCATCAATCAAACTGCCAATGAAGTTCTCAGTTACCTTTTAGCCATCACATATAACCCATGATCTTTTTCATATTTTCTGTATGCAATTTTATTAATTTTAAAGATTTTAAGTATAGTTCTATGGTTACCACCATGTGACAGAACAAGGACAGTATGCAAACAATGAAGTTGAACAAGACATAGAGATTGCTTATTCACAAAAGCTCCAGTTGCAAACATTCCCTCTCATGGAGCTCTAGAAAAATTCATAGGTGTGAAACCTGAAATACAGCTACTATATTTTCTCACAGATGGTTAAAACACTTTAGTAAGTAAAAAGCCCTCATAGAAGAGAAAGTGCAGAAAAGCAAAAAGAACATAGAGATTTTAGGCACTAGAAAAGTCAACCTTTTTCCATATTTTACTGCTGCACATGTAATGATTGTAAGTGGAAAAAATGAAACACATGCGCTCAAGTTAGTAAACAAAACAATCGAAAAAATAAACAAATTATGACTAGCGCAAAGAGAATTGCATCCTCTGAGCGTGCTATGGATGTTTACTAGAACTGTATTGTCACAGTCCAGTGGGAACCCTTAGATCTCCTAATCTGACCTGCTGTAAACTACAAGTCAGTAAGTGTAGGATAAGCACATGAGACTGGACTCCTGTAAAATAGCAGAAAATGGAAGAGCCCTCAGCTCTATCAGGAGTTTAAACAGTTAATGGCAGAGGCAATAAATTAGATATGCTTGGGCAACCCATGAGGGCAGTCTGTATCCTGGGCTGAAGAACACAACTATTTATTGCTCTATCAAGGCTCTATTTATTGCTCTATCAAGGCTCCTTACACCAGATAAGATGAATTAAAATTATTTTTTGCTTTCTAGCTGTAAATCTGCTTATTAGCATGATTCTGGCTCTATAAGAAAGAGACATCGGTCAGATACATAAATAGAGGATTTTCCACGCTACTTCAAGGGTACTGGATGAACCCATTCACTGTCCCATTGAGTCCAAGCTGTCCCATTGAGTCCAAGCTGAATCAGAGAAAGTCTTGGGGAAGACAAGTACCCATGCTGAGAAAAAATGCCTTTCATTGCTTGTGGTTTTGAAACTAATCCTCGCTGAACCCAGCGAAACCCTGAACTGGCTAAAGCCCTGGAGCCTTAACATGTAATTATGGTGTTCTATTCCAATGACAGAAGTGTTTTGATGAGCACGTGGAGGCAGAATGATGGAATGTTCTTGCTTCTGCCTGGGCTTTTGAAGAATGGTTAGACTAACTCCAATATTGAGAAATTCTAAGGCTAGAAGGATAAACAGCACTACCCAACCCAACCATCTGTGCCATTCAATCTGACAAGGCTTTTCAGGAAAAAAAAAAAGGAAAAAACAGAGAAACAAAAGTTAAAAAATCCCAGCAAAACCCCAGAAGCCTCCCCTCCCCCAAACCATGAAAACACACAAAAAATTTATTAAAATATCTGTTTTGAAACATATATCTTTACATTAGTAATATGCTTTCTATTTTTCCAATTTTTATTAATTAAGCTTCCTTATCCTGACAGCTAGAAAACATATGTTAGTAAAATGATAATTTTTGACAACTGTCAATCAAGCATATTATTACAATTTAGTCACCAAGGCTGAAAAAACCCATAGTTTTCAGCTGTCTTTTCTATTAATATTGTACTTACATCTAAAGATCATGCTGGAGTAAATTGAACTATTCAACTCTCATTTCAGAAGACTTACTTTTCTCATCTTAGATAATTCTTTTGCTTTCTTTTTAAAAGTACTGCATAGCTCTCTTCGCATCTTTTTGGCAATAAAACCATCTGAGCTATACAGAGTATTTTATTAGTGGCATTATTATGCATGCACAGACGTATGATCATTTTCTCTTTTCTTCTCTTTGGTCTCATTCCTGCACACTTACGGGCCAATTCATTCTTTTTATTTTTTTTCTTTTTGCCATAGTAGGGTACTGAAAATTCTTTTTGAGGCAATTTTCTGTGATGATTCCTTAGCACTTTCCTGAGGGAGTATTTTCTGAAAAAGGTCTGCCATTGTAAGTAAAAACTGGATCATAACAGTACTTAATTTTGCAGTATTAAATTTTCTTCTTTTGAATTGCTCTACTTTCATTAGAAGATAGATTACAGGATCACTACACAAGCTGTGTCTTGCCTTCCTTATAATTTAGTATATAACCAATATATATTTCACCTACATACTGTCCCGGTACTTGTTTGACCTGCAGAAAACAAATACAAGATTATGGACACAACTTAATCATTTAGACTTCTAATAAAAGTTACGAACTTGCCTTGATTCTTAGGTAGATTTTTTCTCTTTTGTCTCAGGTAATCCTGAAATGACCCCTTTAATGAAAAGATTTTACTATTTCATTTTTAAATCTGCCTACTATAAGAAAACAACTCCATATAAAACAAGGTTGCTTGAAACACAGTATTGCTAGTAAAGCAAAAAATTTTGAGAATTTCAGTGATCTATGTCAATTCACATGTACACATGTAATAATCAGATGTTTGGCATGGTTAACAGGAAGTCTTATGGAATGATAGAATTATTTAGGTTGTAAAAGACCCTTAAGACTATTGAGTTCAACACCTAACCTAACACTGCCAAGTTCATCACTAAACCATGTCCCTAAGCACCACATCTGCAAGGCTTTTAAATACCTCCAGGGACGGTGACTCGACCATTTCCCTGGGCAGCCTTTTAAAATGCTTGATAACCCTTTTGGTGAAGAATTTTTTTGTCATGATATCTACTCTAAACCTCCCCTTGCACAACTTGAAGCCATTTGTTCTTGTCCTATCACTTAGTTACTTGAGAGAAGAGACTGACACACACCTCGCCACAACCTCCTTTCAAGTAGCTTTGAAGAGCTATTAGGTATCCTCTCAGCCTCTGTTTCTCGGAGCTAAACAACTTCATTTCCCTCAGCCACTCCTCGTAAGACTTGTGCTCCAGACCCTTCACCAGCTTTGTTGCTCTTCTTTGTACAGGCTTCAGCACCTCAATATCTTTCTTGTAGTGAAGCACCCAAATTTGAACACAGTAACTGAGGTGCATCCTCACCAGCACCAAGTACGGGGTGATCAGTTCCCTTATCCTGCTGGCCATGCTATTTCTGATACAAACCAGGATACTATCGGCCTTCTTGGCCACCTGGATGTACTGCTGGCTTATATTCAGCCAGCTGTTGACCAACGTTCCCTGGGTTCTTTCCCTCTGGGCAGCTTTCCAGCCTTTCATCCCCAAGCCTGTAGTGTTGCATGGGTTTGTTATGGCCCAAGTACAAGACTCAAATCTTAACCTTATTGAATCCCACACAGTTGTCCTCAGCCCATCGATCCAGCCTGTATATACTCCTCTGCACAGCCTTTCTTCCCTTAAGCAGATCAGCACTCCTGCTCAAGTTGGTGTCATCTGCAAACTTACTGATGGTGCGCTTGATCTCCTTGTCTAGATCATTGATAAAGATATTAAACAGAACCAGTCTCAACAGTGAGTCCTGGAGTACACCACTAGTGACTGGCCCCTAGGTAGATTTAGCTCCATTCACCACAACTCTCTGGGCTCGGCCTCCCAGACGCGTTTCTACCCAGTGAAGAGGAAGTTTGCCCAATCTATAAGCAGCCAGTTTCTCCAAGAGGATGCTGTGGGAAATAGTGTCAAAGGCTTTGTTAAAGTGTATGTAGACAATATCCACAAGCTTTCCCTCATGCCCGAAGTGACTCATTTTGTTATAGAAGAAGATCAGGTTAGTCTTCCAGCTCGGAGGGCTGGGTACCTGGAGGACAACTGGTCTTACTACTGAAGACTTAGGCAAAGAAGGCATTACATACCTCGGCCCAAGGGCCTCTGTCAGCCAGTCTTTTAAACTGGACAAAGTCTGCCCTCCAGAAGTCCAAGGTGACAGTTCTGCTGACTTCCCTCCTTACTTCACTTCGTGATCACTATGCCCAAGATGTCCTACAAACATCACATCACCAACAAGGCCTTCTCTGTTCATGAAAAGCAGGTCCAGGGCATCTTCAAAGACGGCTCACACACTAGTTGTGTCAGAAAGTCTTCTTTCACACACTCCAGGAAACTCCTAGACTGTTTCCTCTCCACTCTATTGTATTTCCAGTAGATATCTGGTAGTGTGAAGCTGTGAGGACAAGAGCTAACAATCATGAGGCTTCTTCCAGCTGCTTATAGAATATTTCATCTGCTTCTTCATCCTGGTTGAGAGGTCTGTAACAGACTCACACTATGATACCTGTCTTGTTTATGAATATATATATATATAATTCTATACATTTATGGTGTCACACTAATGACATACAACATTTTCTGAATCATAGCATGACACATAAATGATTTCCTGGGATTTGCACCAGACTATACTGATCCTAAAACTTTATCCCTTTCTACACTCTCCTGTCTTTTCCTTTTATGTATTCAGTTTTGCTCAAAAAAATAGTACTAGCAGTTCAACAACTTTCAAAACACCTTTTATTTCAGCTGGTGTTACTTCATGTCCTACTTTGTTACAGATGAAACTTTTCAGTCATTTGAGAAAGAGGAGACCTGTGCTTCTTTTCATATGTTTCTGCCTAAAGCAAGGAGCAAGGGTAATAGTCCACAGCTGACTACTCAATCTACATAAAAATTATGTAACCAGAGCAGAGTGTGGGTTTCCCTTAGTTTGTCCAGTGTTAGTGTAGTAAGGCAAAAATTAATCCTGGCCTTAAGGCAGGGAACCATCTGCCAGTACAGAGATGAAATAAGTATTTCTAAGTGGGAGTCAGTTCCTCTTCTGTTGAAGAAGATGGCTATAAAAATATCCTAGTCCAATATATTTCTGTTCCAAGAATACATGGAAGAATTTTTTTAAAAGCCATCATATGAAGTTGAGAGCACGGTGTTATACAAACATAAGTAGGTAAGCAAACAGTGCAATTAGCATATACAGTTAGAATAAATTTTATGAATGGCACATCTGTTTTCAAAATGTGTTAACACCCTGGAGGTAGAGATTACAAAATTGAAATCTCTATACATATAAATGCTATATTTAGGTAAAACAGATTTCGATCCAGAATTTACTTTATAGAATCTTTCTTCTATAGGCTTGTGAAATTATGTACAAGATGCGAGAAGAGATGTAAGATGTTGAAATGAAATTTACTGAATTCAAGAGACTGTCCCCCATGCTAACAATAGAAAGCAAAATATTTTTAGTATGATGAGTCCTGTCATTTTTTACAGTAGAATTCAATTCAGTCATCAGTCAATTAAATGACATTTAAGTGTAATATGCAGTAATTTTAAAATTATCATTAAGTTCCACATAAAAAAGATTGTACATAACAATTTTTAAAGAAATTAAATATAAAAATATGTATCGTAGCTACAAAAGCACTACAAAAATTGGATATATCTGACTGAACTGTCAGTTCCCTGTTCAACTCCTATAGGCCAATGTCTGCCTGCAAAACATAAGCAGCCAGATCCAAACAGTAATATATGGTGGACATCTCAAGAAAACTGCTACCTTCCATATTCCTAAGTACAAGCTCAGCCTTTAGAGAAATTCAAACTTTTAAAACAAGGACATAGGTACTTGGATTTTAGCCACAGTTTTATTTTATTCCAGCACTTCTTAAGACACAGTAGTCCCTTGCTATATTTTTTTTTCTTGATACTCTCTCACATTTTAGTTTTATATTTCTTAACTTCTTGATTTTCTGTGTCTTGCAGGAATAAATACTTTAAGGCCCATTTGGCTCTATTCAGGTTATTCCGTACAGTGAGATTTACACCATCAGTTGGGAGAATGGTGTGGGTTTCTAATGCTAACTGTTGAGTGGCTTATGAGATTTCTTTTAGTAGATTCAGTTTTGATTTTTATGATCAGAAATGTCTTTACCTTTCACAACTCTTCTGTGCCAGCATTTTTTTTTTTTAGAGCAGAAAACACATCTAGTTACACTAGATAATTTTTTAGAGCCCTTTAAACCCTGTAGTTTTTCATTGTACCAATCCAGTGGATGAAACGTTTATTATTATTAATGTGAAAAAGCAATAGAGGGCAGACTAATTACCTGTCATTGCAGGTAAAGGTAGCTGTTATATATTGGTAAGTACCAGATGGTAACTGGCTTTTATGTTTGTAGACAAGTGAGAAATTATTAGGATCCCTGGTTCTCTAGACACCACAAGGGCTGTCTATAACTGCAGGGTCTAGCTTCATACAAGCAATGACAATGGGATTCAAACTTTCCCATCTCTGTAGAGAAGAGAAAAGATATAAAATCTTTATAAAGGCTGCAGAATGCTGAATGCAGTTCACTCACTGTTTTTGTCGGGAAGTTCCACACACACCAGGAACTTCCTGACTGTTTCCTCTTTGCTGCATTATACTTCCAGCAGACATCTGGTAAGTTGAAGTTTCCCACAAGAACAAGGGCTAGTGATGGTGAAACTTCCCCCAGTTGCTTGCAGAACATCTCATCAACCTCTTCTTCCTGGCTGGGTGGTCTATAGCAGACTCCCACTGTAACACCTGCCTTATTGGGCGCTCTGCTGATTTTTACCCATAGACACTCAACCCAATCATCACTATCACTAAGCTTAAGGCTATCAAAACACTCTCTAATGTAGAGGGCTACCCCATTGCCTCTCCTTCCTCACCTGTCCCACCTGAAGAATTTATAGCCAACCATGGCAGTGCTTTAGTTATGCAAGTCATCCCACCACATTTCTGTCATGGCAATTAGTTTTCCTGCCATACAATAACTTCTAGGTCCGGTTATTTGTTGCCCATGCTGCATGCATTGGTATAGGTGCACTTAAGTTGGGCTATTGATCCTGCTACCTTCCTGAATAGTCTTAATTCCTAAGTGACTACTCTAACTGTTTTCTAACCCATCTTTACATATTTGTTGCCATTTGAAGGTCTATCCCCCACTTCCTCTGAGATGGCAAACTAAAGGGCTTTGCAAGCACACAATTCCCCAGATATTGGAGTGCCATTCCCAAGCTCTTTTCTATCAAGCCTTGTTTTGTCCTCCTCCCCCTTCACATCTAGTTCAAAGCTCTATTAATGAGCTCTGTTAGCTTCTTGGTAAGTATCCTTTTGCCCCTTGGGGACAAGCTTACCCTATCCTTAGACAGCAAGTCTGTTTTTTTGCAGGCCAACCCATGGTCAAAGAACCCAAAGTTTTGCTCCTTACACCTGATTAAGAGCCAGGTATTTATTTCCTGGCTCTTTGTACTCCTTCCCTTATCATTTTCTGTAGTAGGAATGACAGAGGAGAACACTACTTGTGCACCTGATCCCTTCACCTTTCGGTCCAAGGACCTGAAGTCCCTTTTAATTGTCCTCAGATTTCTTGCTGGGTTTTCATTACTGCCTACTTGGAAAATCAAGTGGATAATAATCCATGGACCTGGCAAGAGTTGGAAGTTTTCTTTCCACATCTCTAACCAAGGTCCCAGGTAGGCAGCAGACCTCCCTATGTAATGTGTCCGATCTGCATATCAGGCTTTCTGTTCCTTTCAAAAGGGAGTCCCCTATGACAATGACCTGTCTTTTCTTCTTAACAGAAGCCTTTTTGATGCATGGCTTAGGGTGTTTTAACCTAGGGAACATTTCTAGGTTGTGAGACCCATCATCCTCATTGAGATTTGGTTCCACTTGCAGGGCTTAATATCTATTGTGCAAGGGAACCTGGGAGGCTGAGGTTGACAAAAGGGAGACACATCTACTGTGCCGGGCAGGAACCTGCTGCCATTCCGCTCCATCTCCTAAATTTCTCTCATCACCTGAATGGAGAGAGGATGGGGAGTCCCCTGTGACATGAGGCATGCTTGCCTGTTGGGTCTGAGACAGAAAGCGTAAGATAATGTTCCAGCGGTCAATCTCCCTCTCACACTCTCTGATGGTCCTCAGCCTGCTCATCTCCTCCCTGAGCCCTGTCACCCAAGCACAGTGAGTTTACTCCTTCTCTTCCTCTCCCAAATTCCTGTAAAGTCACTCTTCTGCTATCTTGGAAATGCAGAAATGGGGGGAAAGTGTGATACATCATCTCAAAGCAAAAGCTGCTGCTAATATAACATCAGTAAACACAGAGTAGTTTGGAAAAAGACTTGAGTGTGCTAGTTTTAATATACAACTCTGGACTGATTTGAATTGTGTTCTATGTCAAAAAACTGCTAAACAATAGAGCACGGGATCTTCATTTTTGATCAGTTAGTTATTAACATGATAAAGGAAGTGGTTTGTTTGAAAAGAATTTTGATAGCACACAACAACTGCTATTGCCACTTTCTCTTATGAAGAAAGATTTTTTTAATTTCTAACAGCTCAGCAGATATTTTCTTGGAAAAAATCAAAAGCAAAGCATGGCCAAAGTAAATATGATTTAAAAAAAAAAAATCCAAACAGGAAAATTACCATCTTTTATGCATTTGTTTAATCAAAAACCAATGCATTATCTAATGCTCATACTACAGAAACTGTAAAGTCTGTGTAAATATTGCACTAAACAGCACTAGAACAAAACTAAAGCAAACAATACAGCCTACAACATCAATTATCCAGGGGTCTAGAGGGACACACAAAAACTTCAGATAATTGGAGAAGCCAGCTGGCAGGCCTTTAAGTCCCTTGATCCCAAACACAGAGTTCACACTTGCTAACAGCTTTTTCTTTCACTAGGTTGCCAAGGCTCAGGAAAAGGGGTTGCATTCAGCTCCAGAGTGCCTGCCTTGAATGGAGGATCAAATTCAGATGTAATGAGTTGAGCACATAAACTTCTCTACGCTCACCTCTGACTAGTCCAGTCTTATGCTCTGGAATAAACCATGAAGAACGGATCTGCTTCCTACAGCTTGTTGACATGCTGAAGATTAGGAATTAGGATAGGTCAGCAAATAAAAGAGTTTAGGAAAGGAGGAGGATGCCAAGGATTTACAGCCAAAATTATAGTGTTATGTAAGTTGGTGTCAGTTCTGACAAACTCCAGCAGAATTGAGATTCCATTCCTGGGTAACATGGCCAAAACTGATTAACTACAATTAGATATTTACACAAATATCTCAATTTGCAAAGGTGCCAAATACCCACTAACATTGAACACATCTGTCTTGATGTGTACATCATCCCTAGTTCCATGAGGTACCATCTTTACAGTCTTCTGTGTACCTGCATTTGAACAAGACTCCTACAGCCTATGAAGCTTTTTCTGTTCTGTTTGGTACAGAGGGAGCCAGAAGAGAGAGGAGCATGGGAGGGTCAAGCAGTTGCCCAAAGGTCAAAAAGAAAATCTAAGAAAAGCTTGTTGTATCCATCCTTTGGCTGGTTCACTAACTGTCAGCTGTCCAGCTTTTTCAGCAGAGTCTGCTCAGAACCTCCCAAGACAGATGGCTGCAGAAATGTTGGTTTAGACTTTAACATTTTCTATAAAAGATAAGCAACCCCCTAAGTACTAACTTTCTGTTATTTTGGGTAGATGTCCTCTGTGTTTCAAAAGTGCCAGTCTCCTGCTAAAGAACAGAATTCTGCAGGCAAATGTTTATTCCCTCCAGGAGGAAAAACGGGGCTTTAGTGTTCCTCAGGTACAATTCATAGAATCAATTTCACATTAAGCTGTCTTGCTCTCTCTCACTGATAACATTTGATTTTTAGCTGAGTAAATCCCCTCCCCCAAAATCTAACACAACATGATTAATAGCCACGCAGGTTATTCATGTCACTAAATGAGGAAGTGGCTTCTAATCCTTTTGAATTTATTGTATAAAAATACTAAGTTGCTCTATGAACATTCAGTAAATGAAATATCACTGCACACTGATCTATATGACTCGGTGATGTATAACGTCAAGCAAAAAACTTTTCACCTTCACATGATAAAGATGAAACCCCTATGCTTTGATATACTTACAGAATAGCCAAAGATAAAGTCTGCATATGACAGCTGGGATTAAGGATTCAGAGAAGGCTGCTGAACTCTGTTTGGAATATATGAGCTCATAATATTGAGCTCAGAGGTAGAAGTTGGAGGCTAAAAACTCTGTAGTTCCTTCCTAAATTATCTTGTCCAGTAAAATAAATGTACAGAATGTCAAACATGAGAAAATTAAGAATGAAGCTATGTCATGACACACTTAAGCGAATCTTTTATATACAATTTTATCTGTGTTCCCTTTCCACATTTTTTTTTCTCAAAGCTAATGAAAATCAGAAATTATGCCTGAATAATATGATTTTTTGAAAAAGTTCAAAGAAATTAACGGAATTTCTTAAGAATCCAAGTCTTAGAAAATGCAAGAATATTCTTTTGTCATTTAGAAAAAATCTTCAACATGTTAGAAATAACCCATTAGAAGCATTGATTGTCAGGCTTGTACCTCGTTCACTTAGGCCCAACTCAGAAGTGCCACTGCCAAATAAGTTTCAGACCATAAGAAACAGCATGTGGAATCTATGATGTCTGTGCTTGCACAGAAACTTCCTTACTAGATTTAACCTGTTTCTGCTAACTTTGGGGAGAGCTTAAACTTAACCTATGTCAAATACTGAAGAATACTTAATTTTTTTTTAAGGTGAACATCGAATACGTTTTGAGATGCAAACTATCTGAATCAGATTAGAAGCAACAATCTTTTTCTTCCTACATGAGCAGGTCACTGTCAGTGTTAAGTGAATTAAATGTATAATTTATTAAGTGATTTCTTTGAACACTGAAATCTGTCAGAATTTAGACAGGTTCAGTTTGCCATCATCATTTTGGAAGGAGATTACAGAGATTAATTTTAATTATTTTCTTCCACTTTCTGTTCAACACTGTGTACAGGACCATTTTTACAGCCATTGTTCAACTGCTCTTTTATACGGGAGACTGACATGTATTTTATTCCCAGAACCTGAAATCCATTTTTAGCAACTCTTACCTTGAAAGCGCTCAAGGAAAAAGTGCCCCAAACATTTTTTTGGCAATATGTATTGATTTCCTCATTGATAAGTGGCTACATGTTGAAGACTGGGGTTCAGAATTCATTCTGAACTCTTGCTCTGTCTGATTCTTTAAAGCAAATAATAGTCAGAGGGTAACTGCAAAGGAACAACTCTTGCAAGCAACAGGTTTCACACTAAGCTCTGCTGAGACTGACAGCACAGTGCACAGAGCTGCAAATTGTTTTGATGTAAAGAAGTCTTCCAAGAGACAAATACTGCTCTCACCACTGGCAGGAAAATTAAGACAAATGTTTATTACTAGTTTTAAATCCTCAGAGTTTACCTTAGTCTTACAGTCAGGTAGGTAGACCTTTGCTGATGCTTGCCCTCAGGAAAGCATCTGATTTTCTAGAGAGGAATCCCTGCAGAGTCAGCATGCAGGGGTCTGCAGTGGGCAAAAGGAAAAGAAAGAAGGGAAACCTAGTAATTCCATACACTCTGGTCTCTCTTTGGGGAGGCACCCAGGAGGGCTGACATTGCCTTCCCTTGCTGAAATACCAGTCTTTCTCCTGTTGGCCTTTTGCCACCTTATCTGTTAGAAAGCAAAACGATGAGCTCTGATCACTGATCTGTTTTCTGATGTCTAAAAGAAGGCAACCAATTTTTGATGTTTAATACAGACGGTGAAAACAGGCACCTGGTTTGAAGGTGCCTTAAGTTTTCTTAGTGCAAGCTCTGGCTTGAAAGGATATACACACACCAACACATCATTCTTCCTGAAGAACAGAGGATTACATTCACATATCAAAATAAAACTATTCTATATAAGAAAATGCATGTGAAGAGGAAACTGAAATGTAAGCTTAATATTGGGTGTAAAACTGACAAGTCCCAAAGCTTAGTTTTCCTCAGTATTTTTAAAGAAAAGGACTCAAAGGTTTAAGGAAACCCAGAGCAGTGGAAGGAGGACAAAGGGTCGAGGAAGCTGCCATCAGGTGCTGTTTCTTCCTTTTTCGGAGCTTATATACAGCCTTCTTGCATCGCCTAGCAACACTCCTAACTATGCATATTAATGGGACAGTCATCCCCACAGTCTCAGTCAAAAACTGTATGGACAATACTGCTGCTTCCAATACCTGCATACTCCTCTGAAGCTCTATAATCCCTCTCAAGTAAACCTCCCAACTTCAAAGATGAAGAAGTGAATCTTGAATGTGAGCAGTTCTTATTACTGAGCCCGTGTTAAGTTGCTTTGCCATTTAAGAGAGCTACATATTCTGCCCCTCTTACAAAAGACTACCTTTAATGTTTTGTTCTTCCTAATATGATAAGAACACAATCTGAAATTTCTTACCATATTGTTATCATACTCAAAAGAGTTCTACAAGAATTAATGATTGAGAGGAAATGAATTTCCTTTATTTTTTTCCCTAAATAGATGCAAAGACACCAAAACTTATAATGAATTTGGCAGCATATTTTAAGGTCAAAAAGAATAACTAGAAGTTCACATTTACCCACTGACAGTCCAAGGCAACTTTAAAAATGTGACAGATGATGTTCTTATTTGGCCTCAAAAAAGGCAGAACAAACTCCTGCAACTACCATGTAACTCTTTTCTCCTCCATCTTCATAAACACCGAGACATTATCTAGATTTTTACTGGGAGGGAGATTTTCTTTCTTTTGATGGTGGCAGAAAAATAAGAATATGGGATTTCTCTTATTGTTGCTGAAAAGGGAAATGTACAGGACTTTAAAATGGCATTCAGAAAAAAAAAAGCCAACAACCTCTACGCTTGAAGGTGAAAGCCTCTTAGTTTTGCCACAGCTTATCAATCACACACAAAGGGCAGAACAATATCACCAAGTTATATTCAGTTGGTTAACACGTAATCAAATATTTGTGTGTGTGTGGCTTTTAAGTACATAAAATAAAAAATATTCTTATGAAATGATTTTTCTTTTAGGCAAATTGCTACTATCTCCTGTTTAATTTCTCTAGAGAAGAATCATGTCCTCTGACTCCAGTGGGTCAAATTCAAACTTTTTTTTTAGTGGCTAGAATAAATAACACTTGATAACAAAGTACATGTATTAGCTCCTATCTATAAACAGCTGTACATACAAAATCTAATGCCTTCTCTTTCTCCTACAAAATGTAATGGTTTACAGAAGGCTCAATCCAATCTCACCAAGAGCCGAAGAAATGCTGCTTTTTTTTTTTTTATTTGTCTTTTTCTGATAAGCAATTTTTTGTTTTCAGACCTGGATCTCTCTACCACTATTATCGCATTTATGCTGTAGATACAGGCAAATTCTCTTACAGTGTTTAATTAGAATGACACTTGTAAAGGGATGGAGTATTCAAAAGTACTATTACTTTTAAAGTTATGGCCTACTATACTCGATAATGTTTGTATCCAAACACTGTTGCTTTTAATGATGCTTCACAGTACCCTTATTTTGCATTTCTTTGTGAGAAACTGACTGCAGCAGGAGTCACATCTTTGCTTCTCTCTTCTGCTCATTCATATTGTTCTCTGTGTCTTTCTTCTACCTCCTTCACCTTGTAAGTGTAGTATAGTCTTCTAAACAACTAAGCCTGTCGCAGTGTTTTTCAAATACATTTAACAATATTTCGATACTTAGTGAAACTATGGTACTCTTCTGATATTACTGATAAGAAAATGCACATGGTATTATTCATTACTATTAAAAGCTTGTTCCTGAAATTGAGTAACATGGCCAGCAGGTCGAGGGAAGTGATTCTGCCTTTTCAAAAATTTTTTTATCTCACTTTTTTTCCATTAAAGATAGCAAATGACCTGTTAAGAGGGTTTTGAGGCACATAAAGAATGGAAAGCTCTGCCCTTTAAACATATTTCAGTCCCAATCAAATACATCAGTGTGGGCTAACACAATAAATGTGTTCTAATTAGCCCAAGTGTAGCATCACCACTGAAGGGCTCCACAAGATATTTGAAGAACTTTCTTCAGCTGTTAAAAAAAGTCAGAATGGCATGAAATACAGACACACCTAATCATTCACTGAAGTTGGATGAAAGGGGGATAATTCTGCACTAGGAAACATACTGTGTTATGCACATGGATAAAAGCAGCATACATTTATGTTTGCTTTTAATAGAACTTCTAATAGAAAGGAGGAGAGATTTTCCCTTGCATATGTTATATCATCCCAAGCTAGTACTGAGCTTGTGAGCATCCTCCCTTCACATGGGACACAATCTGCTTTTAAACACTTAAATAACTAGGCTAGCTATTTTCCAAACAAAATTATAGGAAACCAAACAATTAAGTTCATTTTAATATATTTTGTGCCAAATGTATTTAAAAGAATACTCTCTGAGGAACAGATCATCTAACACAATCAGATCTGAGAATGACCAGTTCATCTGTATGAAAATGTAAGTGCCAACCATCTGTTTTTCAAGCCTCAGTACACTCATAAACATTTATTTTGTGTAATTAACTACTTTTGTCCTTTATGTTAGGAAGTCATAAATAACTTCACTGTGCCAGAGAAAGAATACTGTTGGTTTTCATACAGACGTGTTATACCTTCCAAGGACAGGGCATTTTCAATACTGTAAAATTAAGATCATTGTTCTAACATTCTCAGCTGAAGTAACTGCTTTTCACTGTGTTCATAGGGAACTTATCCTATTGTGTATTGCTTAATCTCTGAAAAATCAGTTATAAGTGAATTCCTGTATCGATCTGATTTAGTACAGAAGTGTACAGAAATACCACTGGGATATCATCACTATAAAATCTGTCCTGGGGATTTTATGTAATTGGATTTGCAAAGTACACATTTCTCTGGACTGACATTTCTATTTTTATATTAAATATTTATCTTTCAAGTCAGTAGCTTGCGCTGACCATTTCGCTGATGAAATTGAGGACAACTTGGGATTCTGTTGTTGATGTTTGTATTTAACCTATGACTTTTGAAGGAAATTCATTAGTTAATATACAGTTTCCAGTAGTTCACTTAACTTTTTTTAGTCATGCAGTAAGGTGACCTCTGCCAGATCCACAGCCAATTGTTTATGGTGTTTTTTTAATAAGCTACCTTCGAGGAAACCTATCATGAGGGCCAGCTTTAGGCACAAGCAAAGCAGATAGTTTTCTAGAGTTGTAAACTGATTAGGGTATCCAAATCCCAGTTTAAGACAAGACAGAACTTCACTGCATTTCCCAGCAGCAGCTGTGCCTCCTTGCCTTGGTTTCCCTCCTTCTGTGGTGATAGCAAAGCAGCTCTACAACCACAGCCTAACTAAGAGGCTTGGAACACTATGATGGGATGCCTGGTTGCGTAGGAATGGAGTCAGGAAGGCCACAGCACAGCTGGAACTGAACTTGGGAAGGGAGATCAAAGAATGTGTATTCCTTGTGATGAACATGACTAGCAAACTGATACCAACAGAAAAGGAGGAGGCCAAAGTGCTCACTAATTTTTTTGCCTCAGTCTTCTTCGGCAACCTGGGAAAGCAAAGTCCCTCCCACTGTAAGAAAAAATCAAGTTTCTGAACCACCTGAGGAACCTGAGCATATGTAAGTCTATAGGATCTTATAAGATGCATCCCAGAATCCTGAGGGCACTGGCTAATGTAGTTACCAAGCCACTCTCCATGATATTTGAAAAGTCATGGTGTTCAGGTGAAGTCCCTGGTGACTGAAAAAAGGAAGCATTCCATCCATTCAGCTCCAGAGCCTTCAGCACAGGGAAGACATGGACCTGTTGGAGTGGGCCCCAAAGAGAGCACAAAAATGTTCAGGTGGATGGAGCATCTCTGCTGTGAGGAAAAAGGATGTGAGAAAGTTGGGGGTTTTCCACCTGGAAAAGAGAAGGCTCTGTGGAAGGACCTTGTGGCCTTTCAGTACTTAAAAGGAGCTTGTAAGAAAGATGGGGACAAACTTTTTAGCAGGGCCTGTGGCAATAAGATGAGGGGTAATGGGTTTTTTACTAAAAGAAGTTATATTTGTAATTGGTGTTAAGAAGACATTTTTTATTATGAGGATGGTGAGGCACAGGTTGCCCAGAGAGGTAGTAGGTACCTCATCCCTGGAAATATTTAAGGTCAGGTTGCATGGGGACTTGAGCAACCTGTTGTAGTTGAAGATGTTCCATCTCATTGCAGGGGCCAAGACTAGATGACCTTTAAAGGTCTCTTTCAACCCAGTCTATTCTATGATTCTGCCTTTCCTGAGCTCTGCCCTCCTTTAGGGGGCAAGAGGTTGTGCAGATAATAGATCCCTACTGATATGATGCAGGGCATGTTGGCAGATGCTGTTAGCGGCATGAACTTCCCTTACTGCTTGTCTTTTACAATCGCAGTTTTGCAAATGTGTGCATTTCACATGGACAGTTATGGATAAAAACAGAGGCAACAGGATCATAGTATTTTCTGGAGACAGACAGCTTATTCTAACTTCCCTGGGAAAAAATAGTGTTTGATGAAGTCAGGCTCTCAAAGCTGTAAAATAGAACTTCTTTATATTGCAAAGAAATTTTGAAATGCTTTTGGTTGATTCTGTAAAAACTGATTATAATAAACGTGTTCTTCATGCTACATGATGTGTTACTGATGGGCAGAGTTGTAGTCTGTAAGCCGTGAATGAGTCTGTGGCAATCTCCTGTTCCTTCCTAGAAAGTATTCTTAATCAAGCTATCACCTAATTAACTTTGCAACCCATTTGGCAGGAGCAGAGGGGAAGCAGAAAGATCAAGAGCCAGTATGACTGCATACCTGTGAGTCATGTTCTGGTACCAGCTGAGTGGCCAAGCTGTTGCGAACTCCTGCTATTCCACCCCACTCCCAACAGGCAGGCACCTGCTGTTTTGTGAGAGTGCTGCTGTTCTCCAGTTGGTCTGCGAGTCTGCCTTGAATGAAAGTGAAGTCCAGTTAGGCTCTGGTCTCAGGTAGGAAATGCAATGCTGCTAATTGCTTTCCTTTAAAAGACGCCCATCCCTGTCTGAATACATTAGTGTTGCTATTGGACTCATCAGACCAAAAAAGCAGGGCTTGGGCCAGGCCCTAAAGTAACTTGTAAAACTAAATACTAGATTGAGAAATCTAGAGCTTGAGAATTAAAATGCCAGGTCTTAAATCCTGGCTATCCTTGTGGAGTCTCTGAAGAGTGAATTTCCTGTAGTGCCTCCCTTAGCTATCTGAAGTATTGGGGAAGACAGCTGGGTTCTCTCCTTTAATTAGACTAAGGAAGTAGCTCATAAAAAATTGGAAAAGAGAGCAGAAACTATCCAAGCTCCTAGTGGAAATGCTGTATGAATATTGTTGGGAGGGAGTCAGTAGATCCGAGAAGTTAAATAGGCCAAAGAGTTATCAATTGTTTTTTCCCATTTTTGCACATTTCCCTGGTAACAGTTGGGCAAGTCGATGATTCAGAACATGGTTCCATTTATTTGGTTGAAAAGGGATGAGAGTCGTAAATATTTCTGAGGAATTTGTGGTAAGTTTCATCTACTGTGACTCATAAGGATTTGTGTTATTATTATGAAAACATTTGTAAAGTTTGTGTCTGTCTCTCCTTCAAGAAATGCTCACTTGAGAATCCATGCTAGGACTGTGGTGTTCATTGCTTTTCTGTTTTTTCTCTAGGGTTTGAAGTGTTAGTCATCATAGCAGGGCACTAAAACAGTGCCTGGTGCTATGCATGACAGTGTGTAAAATGAACGGCAATATTCACACTGTGCATAGACTGAAAATATTATCATCGGGCAGCTATTGAGAGAAACAGCAATTGCTTATTGCATTTGAAACCATATCAAAGTTAAAGCTAAGCAAGTTCTTTTTTAATGTGTTTCATTCACCAGGTAATAGAATTCATGGGCAACTGAGGGAGTAGGCTTACATATATATATATAAAAATAATTATATAAAAAGAAGTAAAGGAAGAAATGAACAAATATTACCCCAAGTGTTCTCTAGGCAAACAAATAAAATAATAGTACTTGCAATCTTTTGTAAATTTTCAGTATTCCATTATACTGCATGTAACATGGGTGCCATACACTTATACCAGCATAGTAAGTCCAAACTGAAGAACCTAGCCTGCTTTTCTATAATACATAGGATTTAAAGTGTGATTCTTCTTTGGGGAGTGTCCTTAAATAATTCACCCTGCTTAGTTTTAGGGCTGCAGAGTATAGATAGGTCAGACCTTGGTACTTAAGCCACTAAATGTTTGTGCAAGCTTTGAAAGGAACAGTGTTTTCATTATAGATATTCGTGTTATTGTGCAGTGACTGCATCTATAAATTGCTTATAGAAAGTGAAAATACTCTACAGACAGAACAAGTTACCAGTTAATGCAATTGCTTTTTCAGTGGAAGCAATTCAGGACCAGAGGAGATAGAATTACAGTGCACGTGCTGCTGTCTGCATTTTCCAGAGTATTATGTCCTAACCAGACTGTGTGGCTAACTTTCTGTAAGATCTGGACTATTACTGACATATCCACAGAGGCCACGTGTGCTTCTTTCTTTGGGCCTAAAGTACTCAGCGTGGATTTTAAAATCAAAACGATCTGTTTGATTACGTTAAAGGATGTCACATTTGCTACTCTTGGTCCAGAAAACAATTTCTGTTCTGGAGGCTGCTTTAGTGCCCTTCATTACAAAACATTCCCTCCCCCCAAAAATTGTCTGTTACTATAGAACAAGTTATGTGAACAAAAATGAAATGTCAGGATCAGTATTTCAACCATCTGTAGCTACTTAGGATTAACTTTAAGATTCACAACAGAATTTTTGCTTCAATGTTGTGAATCTTGAAGTTATTGTTAACTAACATAAAATGTCCAGTGAAACCTTTTGTGACTAATTAAAATGAAGCTTGAGTGGTGCTTCAAGGTATTACATTAACAATTTACTTATTTCACAAAGCTGTATTATTAGCTGATTCTGTATTGTACTTCTCATAACAACAGAGCTCTTTTTGGGAACATCTTCATTGTCTCATGTGAGGTAGAAATCATTTATTGTTTGTTTGTTGCTTTGGCTACATAGATCTGTATGCACACTTTCCTTTTCCCTTCGCTACAGTCTATCACACTTGTCCGTTTAACTTATATATAGGGATCTCTATTTAAAATAATTTTTAAAGTGTCACTTTACTCACCTTTGAATACTTTAGGACTGCCAGAACATTTTGGAGTGGTACATAGGAAGTGATATTGCTTTAGTTTACCAAGTCACAAGCAATGGAATATAATGTTAGTTCTGAACTACAAGTGCAAAGCTCAGGGTTTATTTAAAGTATCGAAAATGCAGGTTCTTGAGTTTTGCCTGCATATTGTTTGAAGTCATACCATTGATTGACTTCTGTTGCTATAGAAATATTAGAAATTCTATTTCAACATAGAACAGCTAATTGTACTTCTACTGCCATGGAAACAAATAGCTTTTTCTTTGTTCTATGATGATGATCGGTGAAGTTGAAAAATAGCAGATTAAAACCAGCAGAGAACCAATGAAGAGGTGCCACCAAGCATCTTCCATGTATAACAGTATTAAAACACCCCAAGCCAGGCTTTATTTTTAGTCTAAGTTTGAGGAAAGTCAAGGCATTTGATACAAAACTAAAGCCTGGCTTGTATAATACAATACATGGAATACATTTAGTAGGAAGTTCTGGCTTCACAGTTACTGAATGTAACACAAGAACAACATTTGTATAAATCAAGTTATTCAATGACTTGGCATATGTCTGCATTCAATGATTTTGCAAACCTCAGTGTCCAGCTCCAGCACACCAAATGCAGCTGCTCTACCTGGGAGCCTCCACTCCCCATACAGCAAAGAGATCTTTGCAGAGTGTTTAATGTACCCAGGGACTGAATTCCTAGTCTTGCTCTGTTGTTGAGCATAAGCTCCATTTGTAGGTGCTTTTTGTTTGGTGCCATAAGCAACAGGGCTTCGCTTTTGCTTGTGCTTAATACCATTATGTGTGGCATGTATTGGTATTGTGAATGATTTAACGTGTCTCCTAAATTATTTTTTAATAGCAAAATTGATAGAAGTCCTATTATGCAGTAGACTAATAGCCTGGATGTTTTAAACTAGCTTCACTACTAAAAACTGTAAAATTTCCCTGGAAATTTCAAAGGCAGATATTTTACTCATCAAAGAAACAGTAGCTGTGCAAAACAAGTATTTTAATAATAGTAATTTGGTTTGCGTTCTAGAGTGATTGACAAATATATATATAAACTGAGGTCCTTTAATGATGATTACAGCCACTGGATAGGAAAGTGTTCTTAGACAATAAATGTCCCTGGTTTTCTTTGCATTTGACCTGAACAATTTGATCTAGAAAATATGAGTTACTAGTCCTAATTCAGATGCCACCTTCTGCTCTGTATGTCGCCTAGGGCCAGAACTCTGGCAGTGCTTCTGCCCCTCCTGCTTTCTAAGCAACATGAAAACTAGCAAGCAGAGCTTCCTGCTTTAGGATTCATTTGGTGCAGGGATATTGACTGATGCTTTGAAATATTCTCCTTTTTTCCTGACCCATGGGCAAAACTCTGATATTACTGTTTACTGAATATTCACATGTGGGTGCCCCTTTGTTTTTGTGTGAAAACTGCCTTAAAGCTTCTCTTGCTTTTCTAAACCTCAAACCATCAGAGAAGCATCCTGTGAGCATTGTCACGGTGCTGAGTGAAACGTCAAGGCTACAGATGACACTTCCACTGGCACTCGGCGTACAATAGATGCCAGGTGACATTTCTTTCTAGTGGGAAGTAAACAGCATGATTTATTGTGTTGCTTATAGAGCATTGAATGATATTCTTCTGTGCTCTCAGAAATTTCTTCACTTCAGAATTCATTGTACTAATTCAGCTCTTCAATGCCTTCACACATCTGTGATGCTTATGAGAACGCAGGTCAGCCCTGATCTCGGGGCTGCGCTGGGTTCTGCTCCCTTGCAGGATCATTCATATCTCTCCAATTTCACCTGTGAGCACTTCAAGCTATACAGACCTACTGTTCAAACTTCTACTTGCTGAATTATTCTATAAGTGAGTTTTATAGAAAGCATTGCATCAGAAAGACTGTATGCGATAACTTCTTCTGGCAGGACCTAATCTCAGATCTGTCTTTGATGTGCAGATTCTGTCAGACGCTCACATGAGGTCGTTCCTCTGGGCCTCATCTCAGTTGCTCGGGTCAGTCAGCAATCTGCACAGCAGTATATTCTGTTTTGAATTCCTTTACATAGCAAAAGATGAGTCCACTCTGAAAACATAAGGACTGTCCTGTTTGAATGCTAATGAAATACAATTAGGAAATTCACATCATTTTTAATTGTTCCAACCTGACCTGTGAATTACTTTCTCTACGTTCTACACTGAAATTTAAAATAAAGACTTAGCAAAAAGATAGGTGTTTGTAATAATATATTTTAGGATGCAGCAAGTGAATAGGTTTTCTTCTGCAATGAAAAGAAAATTTATTCAATTACATAAAATAACAGGATATTAAGTAGATATTTCAAAGAAGAGGTCATTCAGACAATCTGACAAAATGCATAAAATTGACTGCCCTCGTTTTAGTCACTTGCTGTAGATGATTCTGACAGAGATATGATACTTTAAGAACATAGCTTGTTCAACTAATGCTTTCTTCAACAGCCATCACAGCCAGGACTGATGGAATTTATCACAGAATCCTATACAGGAGACAAAAACATTTTAATAATAGTTTTAAGATTTGAAAATAACTTGGGGTCTGTAATGAATGTCTGTTGTTGTCTGCTGTAATAAGTGTCAGTTATATATGGCGGTGGCAAAATTACACCTAATTTTATTTATTTATTTAAATAGTAGACTGCAGCTGCAGAAACAATATAGATTTCTTTTCAGACTTTTGTTCTTTCTAGAAAAAAAACCACCCAAACTTATATTGTGAAATATGCAGTACTTGAGCATTTTTTCCCCAGTTGTAAGCATTTTCCATTCTCCTTGGGAAAACTCATCATGGGACCAATCACATATTACGAATGGCCTTGAAAAATAAATAAACAATGTAGTCTTTTGTTAAGAGAGTGCGTGCATCTTATTCATCTGTCCTCCTCCTGTATTCCTTCTGTGTTGTTATTCTACAAAGTCAATTCTTCCAGAGAATGTATTTGATTTTTTTTCCCCTTGTAAGAAGCTTACAGGACAAAGAGCAATAGAAATTCACCTCAATATTGTTCTTGAGGAGCTATTTTTCCTTACTACCTTGAACAAGCTCCTTGTATGAAAAATGAAATAGAAGGAAAACATTAAACTATCTGCCTTTTATCCCTCTCATTTAACGAAGCGAGATTCTCCTGTAGAATGCCTTAGAGTATTTAAAAAGCCTAGTGATACAGTAATTACAGACTCAAGAAAATTTTACTGTCTTGTCTGGTGCTCTAGGTGAAGCTTTGCAGGAGTGATAAAGATAAGTTTCTCTAACTTTGTGTTGCCAGAAGTGGGGAATTGTAAAGCCATGGACCACATTCCTGACACAGGATTTAGAGAGTTACCAGTGAGACTGTACACACTTACCCATAAACAGTGCTGCTGGCCTGTCTGGCTGCCCTTGCCTTTTAGGAGAGGTTAAAATAGTAATGACAATTTAAAAGAGATACTAAAGAGAAACTAGAGAGTTTTCTGAAAGGCATGAACACTCGATAGTAAGTCTTGTTAATCACAAGTCATATTTCATACTTAGGGCTCTTCCTTGGTTCGGTGTTTGTACTGTATCATCTCAAGCTCCTAATACTGTCACTTTGGTTAATGGTGAGATCTGAGGTTAATGGCTTGACACAGTGATGCCTTTTGATCATCTTGAAGTCCTCTGTTATTCTCCTTTCACTGTTTATGAGCAGCATTGCCTAAGGTCCTATGTTTCTTGAAAGAGCAGGCACTTGATATCAATATGGTTACAGCTGGAATAAAAACGCTTAATCAAATAGAATAGTGTGTCTCTCACCTAGAAATAAAACCCAGGTAGTGTTCCCGCTAGTTAGGCCTTAAAAATGCTAAGGTTTTGCTCAATTTGATAGGTCTATGGGCATCAGAAATGTTCTGACAAAATGTTGGTGACTTTTAGAAACTGAGATGACTCTCTTGAATAGATAGTGATAAATATTTAACAGGTTTCCATTTTGAGGAGAAAGCTGTTGTTATATAATCTAGATAATAAGCATTTTTGTAATGAAACATGTAATGTTAAAAAAATCTCTTCCAGCTGTGATCCAAAGTTCTACCAGTAATATATTTTATAAATTTACTGCTATCTCAATCTACTGTCACAAAGAATCAAAATTGAACATAATAAAGCTGCCATATGTGAAGGAATTCCACCCCCTCCCCCCCAAAGGGAAGCCCAATATCCACTATGAATACTGATATATCAGAAATCATCTCAGCTCTGTTCATCCTCATTTTGTGTTTTCATTCAGAGGGGATAAAAATGAGTAATTGATTTTGTTTCCTCTAATAATCGGAATCCTCTCGTTTTTCTGGAATATACCTTTACATTTTCTGAATAGGTTTCTCATCTGAAAAATTCATTGCTATTTAGTGTACAATTGCATCCAGCCTTAGAATTAATGCCTTTTATTCATATCACTGAGTAACTATTCTGTGTAGTGGAAAGTTGATTTAGGCAATTTTCCCTATAGATTTGTGCATATGTCACCTTTGGGCAAAAGATGAGCTGATAGCATTGAAATGAATGTAATTGGCAGAAGGTCAGCCAGGGAGCCATATATGTCTAGAGTTTCCAGAAAAGCCAGAGTTGTTTCATGTTGGCATATTACTTGATTAGTATGCAGGTAAGGTGATTGTGCCTCAACAGAATAATTGGATCATTCAAATATCTGCAAGCCCTGGTGTATCTACAAAGCCTGAGCAGTGATTAGATCCTGCCTGTTCATCGCGGCAAGCCTTGAAATTCTTCCCACTGTGAAAAACTAATTTTCTGTGGGAATTTATTAAATAAGAAATCTGCATGCCACTTTACCTTGTAAGCATTACCAGCAGAATACAAAGATTTCTTTTGACTTTGATGTATGCACTTCATGGATGCTTTTATATCATTGTTTTGTTATTTTTCTGCATTCAGCACAAATTCTGGTATTTCTTCGTTACATAGATTTCTGGAGAAGAGTTGCATCTCTCTTCAGTGATAAAGCAGCAGTTCATTTAAAGAGAAGGGAGAGGGGGAAGGGTGTGCTGTGGGGAAAAACAGAGCCGTAATTAAAACATGGCAATACATTTCAGTTGTTCTGTTAAGGATCAAGCCAGAACAAATATTCACAAGTTGTGTTTCGTATTTCTGTGCAGTAATTGGTTACTGCTGCATCAGTGAATAAATTTTATCTGATTTTTGTTTTAAAACTAGAGAATGCTAATCTGTGTTAATAAGGAACAACCAATATAATAGTGTAAGATTTCTGTGCTGCCCAGAAGATTCAAAAAAAAAAAAGAAAAAAAAAAGGAATTTAAGCTTCCTTGCTGGTTTGCAAGGTCTATTTCATCCATATACAGAAGTTTTCTCAAGGGCAAAATAATAAGGTCCTTTCTATACTTACAAAATGAACTCATGCTGTATCTTGAATGCCTTGGAGCCACTGTCTCAGTCAAAATACCTTTTCAGTAAGAGGGTGTAGGGTCTAATTCATTTTCTAATCTCAGCTAATGATAGCCAGTCTGGTTGTAGTGGAACAGAGTAGTCCAAACATCGGCCCTTCTTTGCTCTATTTTTTTTTTTTCTTTGTGTGATTTTAAGTACTTAATGGCTGTAGTACAGCTACTCCTGGAAGCCAATCTAGAGATACAAACACAGTATTGCTTAAGCTACAGTATAGCACAGCCACAGTAGAAGATAATCACCTAAAAAGAGTAAATCCTCTTGGGCTAAGGAAAACAGTTGTATGCAGAGCTAAATGAATAATTCATGGAAAATAATTTTTTTCAGCTTGTAGAATGGTTTGAGATTCTCTCAACTGTGTATTAATTATTCAAATGTTTCTGAGAAATGTTTTCCTTAAACTTTATTGTAAATATTGGAAATTTGAGCTTGATTCTTGCAATGAATTATTTAGAAGACCACATGGACCTTCCAGACCTTAATTGGTTGGGTATTCACCTGTATGAATATATTTGGTGTAGATTTAAAACTTGTTTTCAATACAATCTCTGTCTAATCAAACTTAAAAAGTCCTCTTCACAAACTATGTTTCTATAGTAAAATGTATCAGCTTTAATTTTTTAATGAAAGAAGAGCATCCAGCACAATATAACATGGCTGAACGTAATTCAGTTAGAAACTGCAATGGATCTTTAAATACTTTTTCCTGCATAATTTACACAGCTCTACTTGTGCGATACTAATCACTACTTATTAGTGTTGAATTTATACTACGCAATAGGGAAATATTTCTTTGTTCCTTCTCTTTTAAGTTGTAATTATCCCTCCATTGATAGGTGTTGGCATCCAAGTGGTTTGAGGATGGTACATTAAATACCCATATATTCGTGTAATGTGACACAGTCGTGCTGTAAAAAGCATCCTGAACTGTTATATAAACTAAGGCAATACTGCTAAGTTTTCCTCATTTGTGCAGAAGGGAGGAAAAGTGTCATTGCCTTGATAGTTTCATATCAAGATGCCAGCACGTGTGAGAAATACAAAAGGATGGGGTATTTTTAGTATTTTTCCTGGCTGCTTTGAGGCCCTTTGGAGGAAATGTTTATCAGATCACTGTCTAAAGTGGCATCACAGCATGAACTCACAGACCTGGGTACTGGTAATTGATGGACTAGCTACTTGAAATGTGGTTTTGACACATGTGTTGATGATTTACATAAAATCTGGAGATGCATTATTAATGTCCTTGCTAAGTTCCCTTCAGGTGAGTAAATTTTGCTTTCTTTGCCAGAGTAATTACAGTTTGCTTACCTTGCCATAGTTGTTCTTCTAATTTCAATTAGATAAAAATAATCAGTTTCCTGTAGCAACTGTTATAGATGTATTCTGCATGTATGTAATGTCTCTTGTGTTTCTCAAATGGCTGCATTTCAGTGATGGTTAAAGTAATAGATGAGGAGAGGGATGGGGGCTATCTTCATTGGGGAAGGTGCTGTATAATTGTAGGGTGCTATTACTGCCTCCTTTTTCCTGCTCCGTAACTGGTTCTGTATCCAGTGCCCTATTTTTACCTTCTAGTCTGTGACTCCTGGCCATTAATCTCTGATGTGGATTTTTTTCAAATGCTTTTTGAAAAACTAAATGCACTACAAGCGCAGTATTTCTCTTATCTATCACAGCAGTAATATCTTCAAAGAACTCTAGGAGATTAGTTGAGCATAACCTCCCCTGCCTAAATCTGTGCTGGCTACCCTTAATCATACTGTGTTCTCTCGAGTGCTCTTCAACCTCGTGCTTTATTTTTCTCCTTCAACTGACTTTACTTAAACTTAGAACGTATATGGGGAGTTTACATGGAGATTAGGCATGGGTGAACAATGTTATCAGTGAGCTCCTACATGAGGAACAACAAAAAAAAGAAAGAATACTCTCTAGGCTAGGAAAAAGGGAGCTCGTGACAAAGATCTATAAAACCTGAGTGAAACTGAGAGGATTAATAGGAAATGATAGATCACTGTCTCGTCCACTGCCAAAATTAGGACACACCAAATGAAACTAGCATGCAGCAGAATCAAAACAAAAGGAGCTGGTTATTAACAGAACCTGTAATTAAGTCAGGGATTTTTTTTTTTACTGTCGGTTTTTATGGTTGGTAAAGTTTATATAGGTTCAAAATGACACTGGACAAATTCATGCAAGACAAATCTGTCAAGGTCACTTAAATGTCAAGACACTGAAATACGAGGAAGTCCTTAGGCTACAGATAACAAGGAATTATCACTAAATTTTAGCCCTGTACCTCCACTCTTTCCTTCTCATCTTCTGCCAGCCCATGGCAGGGGGGTTGGAACTAGATGATCTTTAATGTCCCCTCTAACCCAAACTATTCTATGATTCTATGTGATGTGGGACTACATGAACACATAGACTGACCTATCTAGCCTTTGTTTTAAATTTCTCCAAGATCACTGTAGTTGTAAATGAGAGTTCCCTGATCATCAAAATGTTCAAGAATTTTCATCTGGATGTAGATTGGCATAGGGTTTGGACTGCATGTCTCACAAGAGCAGTTTAAAGCCGCTAAAGGGTTTGCTAAAATTCACTCTTTGGCTTAGTGCCCAACGTTTTGCATAGTTGGCAGAAATTTAGCATGCAGACAACCTGTGCATTGATTGCAGAGTTTGAAGTTACACTAGAAAATGCAAATGACTCCATTTTGTCTCTGTCTTAGTTTAGGTTTTCTGATTGGTTAGGTTTTCTTGGCCTTAATTAATATTTTTTTTCTTAGAGCTGTAGAGTTTTTTTTCCTTTTCATGCTGAATGATTTCCCCTCATCCTTTTCTCAAGGGAAAGAATCATCTAGATGGGGACTGAAGGAAACTTTAATTAAACTTAGTGATAGGATAAAGTCTACAAAGATGATGCTTTAAGTCTCTTGTCAATTAATGTCCATATCAGGAAGTTTTATAATTTCCTTAAATTTCACCACTAAAGGTAGCGTCACAAAGCAGAGGATGTTTACTGTGTCAGCGTGTGCCTGCCAGGTTATCCAAATCTGAAAATGTAAGAGCAGAATCATTTCCTGCTTGTTTGCTTGGACTTTCAAGTCAGTGCAGTAATTTAAATAGGTTTTCTGATGTCATACAAAAAGGTGTTATGACTGTTGCTTTTTTTTTGTTTGTTTAAAAGATTATTATCAGGAATTATATAGAAGTAGGGGGAGTTGGCATCAGATTGCCAAAGCTGACCTGGCAACAGAGTTGACATTCTCACAGAGTGGGAAGAGAGAGAGAGAAACAAAAGAGATTATTCTGTGTAGGTAATGTATTCAGTTTTACTGATCTTAAAACCCTGAATCAGAAAGAGAAGTGGTAAACAAAGAAAATAAGCAAAACATCATGTACTGCTATCTCAAAAGAAAATAGTTTAAATATTTAAATAAACAATATAGCTTAGGCTCTGAAACAAACATAGATTAAAATTGACCATCCTGTAGCTGCAGAAAGATTGTACATGGCTGGGATTTTTTTTAAAGTCTTTAGTAAAATCAGTGGATTTTAATGGACAATCCATGAACATAAGTACATAGCCCAAGCAATTTAGTGCAACATAGTCTAGAACTTTAGCTGTACTGGTAGTTTGACGTTTCTAATTCTATATAACCACTGGACAGCTGAGCTGTTAAGTCAGCTTTTAAGTAATAATAATTAGAGACATTAATATATAATATTAATGTCATATTAGAGTAGCAATACCATTTTGCTCAGATATATTTTTTAATTCCTAGCATTTATGTTCCAGAAAGATATTTATGTAGTTGAATAAGTCTGAAATGTTACTAAGCAATGAACTTATAAGTCTCATGCCAGATAACTGATGCCCAGACAGGAAAAGAATAACTATAGCAGTGTCCTACTGGATCAAACTGGTGGCAGCTTAATGAAGGAAAATATTTTTCTAGGTATTGGTGGGCACAAAGTGTAGCCTTAGAGTTTCTGACTAATTGCAGCTGCCGATCCCAATGTTCTAATACTGAGCAGGAATGAAACCATTTTTGTTCATTCTGTCAAAGTAGAGAAATGTGCAGAACTAAATCATCACATGTATTTATGTAACAAATGCGTTCATGGAAATCAGAATTTGCTTCCTGACAAACCACAAAGGTGAAATGCAGCTATCTTCATCAGAGAAGTTATTGACTGCAAATTGTTCAGTCAGCTCTAGAACCTTATTAACATTAGTCAAAGAACCTTTAAACACAAAATAGAACAAGTCTTCATATTAATCACGTGAGATGCTCCTTTTTGTTAGTTTATATCAAGTCATGTCAAAGTGCTACTTCAATCTCATCTCATAAAATGTAGATTGTAACATACATCACAGTGTAAGGAAAATTTTTGGAGACAAAAATACATCTTGAAAGACACCAAATGAATTAATATCTTTTTAGTTGAGATTGGGCAGTCTGGTTGCGACGGGAAAAGGACAAGAATTGTCGTGGGAATCTTCCTTGGCTATTGGGAGCGCAGACAGGAATCAGACACTCCAAGGGGATCAAGCCAGAGGGCTGAGGAATGAAGGGACACTCAATAGCTTTGGTCAGAGAGGAAGAAAACATACCTAAGAGAATATAAAAGAAAACAGTAGGAAAATGTATACGGATATGTACATGTTTGCATACAACTCTGTATTTCAGGTGTATCGCAATGACGATGGTTAGACGCGTGACTGGCTGTCTGCATAGACCTGAGTGCTGATTTCCAGTAAAGGATTGACTTCTTTTTTAAAAAAGATGTTTTTTGAGTGATTTTTTTTTACTAATCTTTTGGTAGTGGGATAAGGTGCTTGATAACTTTCTCTATTTTAGCATTCAAGGTCTACAGAATGATTTTGAATATTTGGTCCTATCATTTTTTTAATTAAGCACTTTAAAAGTTCAGTGAGGCTGAATAGCAAGATTGAAAGAGGAGAAGTTTTAAAATGAACTGACAATTATTCATGGGTCATCCGTTCTCAGAATTCATTTAATCAAAGACCCATAAAAGCATACATTGTAAGGTGGTTCATTTTTTATAATTTCTTTAACTTTTTTTATCTCATTTTCAAAATTATAAGAGTCATTAAGAGACTAATTTTGAGATTCCCTCCAGAGTTTTCTTAATCAGGCACATTTTATTCTGTCTATGGTAGCTGTGAATTAAGACTAACTGAGTAAAGTTGTTAAATACCTGTTTAAGCACACACCTCTGTCTATGCAACATGGAAAGCACATGTGCAGAACTGAAGTGCAGTGGTAAATTGGGTCAACAACATAATGTTGTTAAGAAAGCAATAATACTATCATTAAATTAACTGGATACATTAGGGAACTGTACTCTGATTTGATAGAATTTTATTGTTATATAGCTGCACCTTAAAATATGTTTTTTATTTGAGAGAGTTGGGGTTTGTTTAGCTTGGAGAAGAGAAGGCTCCAAGGAGACCTTATAGTGACCTTCCAGTACCTGAAGGGGCTACAAGAAAGCTGGGGAGGAACTGTTCACAAAAGCTTGGAGTGATAGGATGAGGGTCACTGGGTATAAACTGGAGAGGGGCAGGTTTAGACTAGACATAAGGAGGAATTTCTTCACAATGAAAGTGGTGAGGCCCTGGTCCAGGTTGCCCAGGGAAGTTGTGGCTGCCCCATCCCTGGAGGTGTTCAGGGCCAGGTCGGATGGGGCTTGGAGCCCCTGATCCAATGGGAGGTGTCCCTGCCCATGGCAGGGGGTGGGACTGGATGGGCTTCGAGGTCCCTTCCAACCCAAACTATTCTATGATCTTCTACTGCAATAAGTGAGATTTTAATACTCACTGTTTACTGATCAAATATAGCACTCACTCATTTCTGTTTTAAATTGTAAGGACAAAGAATATAATTTGTTCACAAAATGGACTGTGTTCTTCTGTCTCCTTTTTCATACTGGATGAGAAACTGAAGGAGAAAACATAACCTGGCTGAATAAATCAGAAACCACGGTTTTATATTTCTATATCCACTGGAAAACTGTGGCTTTCAGCACACTTTTGATTTTCAAAGCTTTATGAATGAGGAAGAATTTTGGCCTGAGAACATTGCCTGAGTTGTAAGTGCTTGAGCTTGCAGTTCAGAAAGTTATTGAGAAAATTCCTTACCTTAATAAGGCAGGAACAGGACTCCAGCTGCTCTTTAGCATCATAATCCTCCCCACTGTTTCATTAAAATTAGTTTGTCATCTTTATTTACCAGTTCAATTTCTGAATCAAACACATTTATTTCAGCCCTTCAACATGATAAATCTCAGTTTTCCAATTAACCGAGGTTTACTGGATAATAGGCAAAAAATGCTCAGGTAGATAATTAAAATTATGTATTGTCTGGCAGGTCTGTCACCTTCCCAATATCAGACAATATTATATACTATACTGGTACCACAGGATGCACTAAACTCTGGAATGAAGTCTTAAATGGAATAGACTTTATACTGATGAAATATCAGATGAAGAATGACAACAAGGATGCCCTGGCTGTGTACAGAGTTCAGTTACTTGCTAGAAGAACTTTAGGCACCATGGCAGTGCCTTGGTCAGTGCTAAAACTAGAAATCACAGTCATAATAATGATTAAATTGCATTACCGCAAAAGTGGTGGCTCAAAATCCACTTGAAAAATCTGTGTGGATACTAAACAGTAGACAAGATAGAGCCAGTGGTCTAACTTTTGCTGAGATATAGGTTGAAATCATAACTATTTAGCATTAAGCCTTCCCAAGTACTATGTAATCACACTGAAACAGAGACACATGATTCTTATAAATGTGACAAGTAAAACAGTGCAGCAAACGCCACCAGTATGTGCCTAACTTATCAGACTCATTATGTGGACAAATGCTAAAGTTCGAGAAGTTCCTGTGTGTGTAGAAACCCAGATCTTACTGACTTTCAGTGGGACTTGGAATTTAAAAAAGAAAATTCAAGATTATGGAGTTCTTATAACAACAGCTTCAAAGCAATTCTGAACTATATGTCATCCAAGACTCAAGCTATACATATAAACAAGAATAGTATAGTTGAACAGAATTGTCTGTAGTCTACCTTAAGAGAATGCAAGGAGCAAGGTAAATCAATTCATCTTTCTAGCTAAGGAACTGGCTTTTCAAATTGCTCAGTTCCCTACTGTTTCTCTGAGAGTGATGGAAACCTGCCCGTTTTCTGTGGAACCTCATAGAAGCTGTTAAGTATTCAAGAAGGGTTGTTTGGATTTTCTTTAACCTGGTTAGTTGTTTGTAGAATAGAAGTTGAATTAAACTGAAATATTTTTGCTCTTTGGACTGTTTGCCACCTTCTTATCTCATGCTTAATCAATATCAAGGGAGTAAAATGGCCTTTGGAGGTTTGGAGGTAGAAGCTCAGGGCTCATGAGCTGTTCAGAGGTAGCAGGGGTGACTTTACCCTCCCTTCTGCATCCCCTCTGCTCTCCTGCTGGCAGCTATGAATGTGCTGCATAAATAAGCACAGCTATATCTTGCCACAGTGATTCCACATAGATAGTAGAGTACAGAAGTTTCTGCATCAGCAGGCTGGGATCATAATAGACTGCAAGGTAAATTGAAAGCTGTTCACTTTTCTTTAAACTGCTGTGTTTGGGTCCTGACGTTCTTCACAAACAAATAAATTTAAAACCATCTCTGGGAGATTTCACTTTCTTCCAGAAATGAGTTAATAAGAATTTTCAATTTCTTCATGTAAGTCATAGGCAGAGCTGGAAGCTATGAGAATAAAATTGCACTTTGTGGTCTGTAACTCTGTGCAGTGTGCCTCTCCAGCCCACTGAGCTCTCTGGAACATGTGAGGGAGGCTATTTCCCTGTCTTTTACTCTAGTTATCCAGTATCTGATGAGATCATTACCATTATTTTAATTTCTGTAATAGTACTGGGAAATGGAGCAGGTGATTGCTAATATACTTATTGCCTGCACCTTCTGGACCCTTTTGTTAATACTTATCCTATACAGAGATTTTAAAAATGCACATTTTTCCCCTGAGGAATTAGGCTTTACTTAATGTAGTGCAAAGATTCTTCTCTTCCTCTGAAATCTCAGGCAGTGGCCTTTGTTAGGTAACAGACCACAGGGCTTCAAGGACTCTTTGATTCAGTGTGTGACAAAGTTTATTTTCTTATGAACTTTTCGGGAGTGTTTTTTATCCGAAAACCAATACAAAGATTTGCTGATTGATTCTGTGTTAGAGTGCAAAGCAACAGCTCATTAGACATTCCTTTTACTCTTACAGTGACAACATTTGCATCATTTGCTCTGATCCTTTTCTTAATTTTTAATAAATTCTTGACTGCTACACTTTTATTCATTAACTTCAGTTTTGAAAGGATTGACTCAGCTTTTTCAAATGAGTACACGAACACAAAAGAATAGAGCCAAGATGCTTGATTCTTTCAAGTCACAATCCCAGATGCCTCCAAACTAGTTTTGTGATCATTATGCTGCTGCAGTAATCCGAGTACCTTATTGCCAGGATGCTTTCTGAGTGTGCAGTTAGAAACTCAGAGCTGTTAGTCTAAGCTGTGTTCTGCTTCTGTGCTCTTGGTTGAGAGCATTTCACATGTCTATCAGATTTGAGTATCTCCTTGATTGAGGTAATGATGTTCAAATGCCCTTTAAACAGAGAGGAACTTTATGCCTTTCTTGCACTTTTTTTGGTACATTGGTTAAAAAAATATCCTGGGGCTAAGAAAAGGCCTAAGAATAAATGTGCAAGTAAAAATATCAGTGTTTTGGAAGAGCTGGACAGTGTCAGACCGGTCTTTGGAGGTGGTTTCTAACACCAAGAGTTCCTATGTAGAAGTGTTTTACTGCAGTAGGCAAATTCTGTAGTATTCCTAGGAATAACTCTCAAAAATATTTGGGTTTAGTAGCTTCTCATCTTTCTTGTTTTCTAATTTTTAATGTTTATTTGCATTGGTGAAATGTGCAGAGTGCACCAGCAGCTAATTTGGAGAGACAACTCTCCCTTGTCAAGTAGCAGAAAATAAGCATCTGAATGGACAATAAGTATCTGTTTCAAGAATTAACTCGACACAGCCAGGCAAACAGATCCATGATACGGCCTCTGATTATCTGTGCTGTAACAAACTACAGTTTTGGAAAAATAAGTTTAAAATACTCAGGAGTTAATTGCAGCACTGTGTGAAGAAATGTCTTTAATCTTGTTTGATGGAACCTGTGGTGATTTGCCATTATGATAAGATCATGTAGCAGGGTAAACACCATGAGCTGCCTTAGTGTCTACATATATGTAATAGATATTTAGGCAACATGCATATAGATATTTTTTATTGACCTGTTCTTCCAGCTCATTAAACACAGCTGCTGCTTGCTATCAGGAGAAAGTGCAATGAAAGTCATTTGCAGAGGGAGGTGATTGGTTGTATTAAATCCACCATGTGGTGTTTATCTTGCTTCATAAAAGAGAAGCTGTTTTATTGCAGATGTTTGCCAAAACCCAGTAATCACTAAATGGAGTGAAGAGAGAAAGTGATAGGGAAGTGTAATCTGATACAGCTAGTCGGAGAAAAAACCTTTTCCACTGTTGCTGGATAATGATAGGTATCCTCCACCTGTCAACAAAGTAGAGGGGCAGTAGAAAGAGCTTACCTGAGCTGTCTTTATTTTCAAAAGCATTTTGATTTTTAGCCAACACTGACAGTCAATGGCTATTAATATTATTTCCTTGTCCTTTAATTGTTCAACTGCTTACAGGGGAAATACAGACGAAGGTATGTGTTAAGCCCAGCTCCAATTCATTTTGAAATCATGTTGAAGTTCATTATTCCATGAAAATTTCCACCATGCTCTCTAAGTAACTTTGTCATAGGTCCTTATGAACCATTGCAGTTGGTGATGTTCAACCAAATGTGTATCTTGCATATAATAATAAGGGTCTAAAGGGAACTGACTGACTGCTGTCTCTCCTTTGTGAAGTCATTTAACTTCACTGTACATCAGAACTACTGAGAATTTTTTTAATGGGAATTTTCATTTTTAAATCAATGTTCAGGAAATTTTCTGAGGTCGTGGATATGGTTTATGTCAATAAACAGAAATTTTGAAAGAGACCCACCCAAGAATACTGTATTAGTCACTGTACTTTCAGTCAATGTCCATTAGATCAATCAAAAATTTACTGCTGACTTCTCTCATGGAACTGCTTATTTCACGAAGTAACGTTTAATTTACAGGTGCAGGTGTATATCTGGAAGGACAATATGCATTTGTAACAAATTCATTTAATGCTGCAAAGAAAGGGCAACACAAACCTGTTGTTATTCCTACAAAACCAGGACTGTGAGTACTTCCCTTTTTGAAATGTGATGCTTAGTGCTGCCCTACATTTCTACTTTGTCTTCCTTTGCCCACTTTACATAGCTACTCACAAAGAACTGTGTAAAGGTTGTCATATTCTTAGACTGATAACTTACAAATGCAGAGTGCTGTCACTGGCTTGTAAGAATGACCTCCAGAGATACTATCAAATGCAGTGTTGAACAATGGAAGATAAATGTAACTTTAATTCCAAATTCTTAATATGGTGAAACATATAAAGAAAACGTTATGTTGTTTTAACTAGCCTGCAGATGCCTGTTTCTGGTACAGTGATGAAAGAACAATCTTTCGTATTTGCAAAGAATTAGAAATAAAAGCTGTTAGATAAGAAAAGGGGATTTTTTTTTTTTCACTTTTTTTACATTTTTTAAAAAGCAAAACACGAGAAAGCAAGTTGTTTGATACATTAATTTCTAACAGGTATGCTCCTCTCTGCTCTGTTCCTATAAAAGCAGAGAAAGAAATAGTCCGTCAGCACCAGTGCAGTGCACGGGCTACATATCACTTACACAACTAGACATCACGTCCCCGGGATGTTAGAAAGAAGCAGCTGATTGAAGCATTAACACGTCTTGAGTCCTTTTCACTGAAAGACACAAGGTCACGGCACTGGCTTAGTGAATGAGAAGTTGATATCTGATTTCTTTCCATCCTTCTTGCTCTGACTGTGCCTTAATCCACTGACTACAGTACTTAGTCTTTACTGGAGGGAGGAGGAGGTGAAAACAGCCTAAGGAAATGAATATTTATGTACATATTTCTGTAATTTAAATTCAGTCATTGAACCCAGCTAGTACATACAGATTCCACCAGTGGGAGGATCGAAATCTGTAGAACTGCAAATACTGCTGGTGAGAAAGTTCTCTTCACTAAAATAAAAAGAAGTGGAAGCAAACCTTGTGGTTAATGATGATGAATATCATCAAAATGAGTGCATTCAGAAGAAGCACACACTGTTAAATGTTCTGTATACATTATCCTCACATTTTTTCTTTCATATCAAAGGAGGAAGCATACTGATGCTGCCTGAAGTATAGCTAAACATGTATGTATATATCCTAGAAATACTCTTAATTCTCTTCTGTAATGATCATTACTTTGTGAAATAGGTAATAAGTCCAGCTTGCTGATATCAGAGAGAGTACAGACATGGTAAAAGAGTAAATGTGTTTTATACTAGCTTTCCTGTCCTTAGTGTCCAGTTAATAGTGCTTAAACCAGTAATCAAAGAGAGAACAATAAGATTTTACTCTACAATACATGAATTGGTTTTCATTCAAACCACAGACCAAAGCTGGGCTTGGCCATGAAGCCTCTGACACTGCAATAGTCCTGGGAGGAAAAAAGCCCATAGTCTCCCAGCTAAGCTGGGGACTGGGACTGCTTTAGACAGCTGAAGCTGTCTCTCCAGACCCATCACAGTCACGGCACCGCTGAGAAAGGGAAGCAGCTGTCTTCTAGTGTGCAAGAATCCAGCAGTGTTGCAAAGAGCGATTAACAAAGGAAAACTAGAATCTCTGCTGTGCTTCCACTGATGCCCTGAACATTTCTCTCTCTCTCTTTTTATTTATTATGTACTTATTTAGTCTATCTAATGAACAATCTCAGTATGTAACCTCATAATGAAAACATTACGGAATATTTCATGCTTAGATGGAGCTGAATTTGTCTCTTTGTTTAACCAAGACACGCATTGGTCGGGTTATTAGAAAATAATGCATCCACTGTATATTTTAAAGTAATTGCCTGACATTGATTTTGAAACTATGAAAATTATCAGAGAATAACAATATTGATATTATTGATAATGGATACTCATACATACCATTACTTTTGTCATTAGTGACAGTTGTTATGAGCCACAGATTTGAATTAAGCCTGTGTGCTGGCCACTGTGTAAAATCAGTCCAAGACTACAGACTTGCTCTGATAAAGCTTATGATCTAAATGCAAGATAAGAGATGACAGTAAGATGTGGCTGTAATCATAATTCATCTAGGGTTTATTAAGTGAGGAAAGTGGTGTAGCAAATGTGAATTTTAAGGGAAAAAATGAGTGAGGACGGTGGGCTTTACTTTTTATTCTTGCAAGAATGAAAGAAGTTGTAAAAGGTTCTCTTCTAAGATCAAGTACTGGGACTGTGGATATGGATACGTGCACTGATGTGGAGTAGATCACCTGCTACTTACTGAATAGAATCATAGAATATCATGAGAATTCTTGAGCTGTGAGATCTACAGGGACCTTTCTGGTGCCTGGCATAGACAGCTAATTAAAAGTTATTGACAGCCATAGCAGGGGATAAGTTTGGTAACACATCTGAAAAATAAGACTGGAGAATACTATTATATGTAGCGACTACCTAATGTTTTCAATAGTCTTATAATCTTTAATGTAACATAGGGTATATGAGTTGCTTAAAACCCAAAAATGTGTAGCAGCTGTCAGTTACTGGCCTGATCCAGAAGTCCTTCTCAGCAAAGGGGCTCATTAAAATATAAACATACACAAGGCAATGATGTGGTCCCAGAAAATGTAGCTACTAAAATGCTTATGAAGCTACGTTATGAACGATTAAATTTCAAGCCCCTGACAATGTGTGTTGCCATAGTAGATCTAGTCATCTTTCTGTCCTCAGGCAGTGGATTCTCAAACCTAGGATCATCATGCGTAGATGTGGCACTTAGGGACACGGTTTAGTGGTAGAGTTGGCAGTATTAAGTTTACAGTTGGACTTGATGATCTTAAATGTTTTTTCCAACCTAAATTACTCTATGTTTCGATGCATATGTAACAAGGAGCTGTGTGGTCTCTGCTGCTGCAGACCTGCTTTCCTTTCAGATTTAGCTCCCACTGACTCTAAAATGTGGCTTTCTCTGTGCCAATGTGTAACTTGCATTCCGCCTTCCAGATATTTCCCTATTCCTGTCCCTTGAGTCAGCACACATCTTCAGGATAGTGTTCTTTGTGGTAGCCCTTGAAAATAACAAGCACAGTGCTTAATTTAGCCGTAGTCTTTATCAAACCCATCTGAATGAGTAGTGCTGTGAGCCAAATGCCCTACTGATTTACACCTGAGCAACAGTGGATATATGGGGGGGAAAAAAGCATAGCCCAGTAGATTTTGAAAGGCAACAAATAATGCTGCGTTAGAATATTTAAAAATTCCAAGCAATGAGCTTGTTCTTAGATTAAAATGGGCATTCTGACATCAAAACAAGTCAACCTAGTTAAGATCCTCTTAAGAGAAATGTTTCTGAATGTGGATGAGAAAAGCTCTTCTTCATGAAGCCTTGTAATTTTTAAACAGTTTCCCTATACATCTCAGTTTGCAAGAATTTTTAAAGAAAATAAAGCATATATTGAAAATGTGCAAGACAAACCCCATAATTTTCTAATTAATTTAAAATAATTATGCTTTGTTTCACATAAGTAGAATAATAATTTGATCAGAAAAATAGCTGGCAGAACAAACATGCTTGTATTTATAACAGTCTAGGTGGGGTTTTTTTCCTATTGTTTTAAAGTTAGCATCACAATATAAGAAAGATAATACCATATCAGAAATTGAAAGGCTCAATAGATGTATGTTAATCTGTTAGAAATTAAAGACAGGCCTTAGATTAGATTAAATAGTAATAATAAAAAAAGAATCTATATTAATTCCATATCTGTCTGAACTGATGTATTGTCACAGGCTTTTAATGGGTCTGAAGTCCCCAGAGGCTTCCAGACTTCAAGAAACTGAAATGAATCTGATGAAGGCATTTTCAAATGGATTTGTAAAGATTTCAGGACTTTCCTGTTGTCCTCACATATTAAAATCCCTATCAACTTTTATAAGGAACTATTTGTTTCTGGTTTAGTTTACTCAGTCTGAGACAGCAGTAATTCAGCAAATCAAAAAATACTTATTAAGCAGACTGTGTTTTCATTTTGAATATTTCCCATTTTTGCTAAGTAGGAAGGTAGTAAGTTTTCATCATGAAAATCAACATGACCTTTTACAAAAATCAGGTGCGAGTATTTCAGGATTTGGATGTTTTGGCATTTTAATAGAAGACTAAATGAGTTTTTACTCATAATATATCTTAAAATGTGAATAGTTACAGGGATTGTTTTCCCTCACTTGAAATTTATTCATACATTTTGACATGATCATAACAGCTGATTGAAGTAATAATAAAAAAAAAAACTTGACTGGGGAAAAACTGTGACATTTTAGGTAAATTCCTTTTTGCTAATTCCTTGAACACTCCTCAGCAGTATATAGCATGTAATGATTGCTGTCAGTAATTTTAGATTTTATTTGGTGTTTGCAAGGTATGAAGAACTATTTCTCCGTATAGAACCTAAAGTACGTCATTGACCGTTTGAAAAAAATTGTATTTAAAACTGATGTGATGTGCAGAGTTATTATAGATACTGCTTAATGAATGCTACTGAAGTAAAGGTGAAGCATGGTAGAGCCATTGCAGACTGCTTTTAGTGTATAAATCTCTGATAAACATTATAACAAGTGGCAGGGATTGTTGATTCCCCAAAGATTATGGCTTAACAGGAGAAACCACTATGCCCAGATTTGACTTGAACAATGTGACTTGGCCATTTGGTATCAATGCAGCTACTCTAGCAGAGTAAAGGTAAAGACATACGTGTGAGCGTTGCTGGATTGGAGTTTGAAAGAGGAGCAAGTTCTAGGAAATAATATATTTTAGTGCAAAGGAGTAAACTACAACGAACGAACACACTTCTGTTTGTAAATAGAACACCTTATATGGTAGTTATTTGAATAAATGTTGAATACAAGAGATAATAAGATCTTTTATTTATAAAAATCTTTTATTTTTCACCTGGACATGACCTACATTACCTATCCATAGCATAAAGCAATTGAAGTCAATGGGTGGGGTATTTAGGATTAATATTTCTGGCACACTGAACTCAGCCACAGTTGAAACTGAAATGAATTAAGTTAAACATCTCGTTCCTCGCTCTTTTTACTGCTGAAAAGACTCTCTTTGGAAGCAGAGATGTTCAATTATACATACTGCTTAAAGAATATGCACTTTGAATTTTAGAGAATCAAGAAGAAATTAATATAAAAAACAGTTAGGTTTTTTTCCCCTGATCTCTCCCATCTGTGAGGTATACAGCATACATTGCACAAGTTTAAGTGTAGGTAATGGGTAAAAGTTAATCCGTAAATAATAACCTCTAGTAATTCATTTTAATTGCTAGAAATGTTTTAAACTCTCACTGGATAATTTATAGAGCCTTAGCATCCCTTTGATCTCTCTGTGCTGTAGGGATTGTCTATCTTTTAAAATAGAATTTCCACCATTTTAGTTCACTGGAGTTGTGGAAGATGGAAAATAGCATTTCAGTACGTAGTGCTTGGCTCTTGCTAGATGGCTCAGAGCACCTTGCTTCAAAGAAAGGAATTCATGTCAAAGTAACTACATACCAGTCTTATGCATGAACAAAGCCTTTTTGTGTCAGCAAAATAGTTCTGAAAACTGGAGGGAATGTTTGTATTTGAGGATATTCTGAGGAAATAACCTCTGCAGTAAATGCTTGTAAATTTTCCGTTGTGGTGGCTCAATCCTGCTGTTTTCACTTAAGGAAAAATCAGACTGGTTTACATAAGCCCATGCTTTACATTGGCGCAGTGCCTCAACACCTGGTTCAGTGCCTGTCTTTACCTGTTTTTTGCGTGGTTTGGTTTTCATCTGTGTCAGAGGGTAATGTGCAGACTAAGTTTTGTGTCACCCCAATCCTGCTGGCTGAGACCTGCAGCGAAGCTATCAGCCCTGCCTGTTACATCTGTGGAATCCTACCCAGAGGAGATGTTGCAAGACAGTGAGTCCCCAGTGGGATGTAATAGAATGGAAGCAGATGGTGAGCTGAAGAAAATTTCAGGGGAGGATTACATTTTCCAGTTACTGTCTTTTTGATTTCACTGTTATTGTCTGATGAATTGTGTCAGATTTGATCCTTCAGATTGAAAAGCTGCTTCTCAATGTGCTCCCAAATGTACAGATAAAGTAAATGGCTGCTGCCAATGTACTCTTTAAGAAACTTAATTTTTTAAACGCATGTTAGGAAGGGTGTCTCATTTTGTCAAGTCTGCTGTGTGATTTTTGCCTTCAGCGGAGGATGTTTTTCTCTGCCATCGTTTATGTTGATGAGTGGGTTTTCAGTAAGCTTCTGTGTTTTGATCTATACCTATGTGCTTGTAATTTATTCTTGGACAACACAAGCAGAAATGTTTTCTCTTGCTGCGGCTTATTTACACAGCCTTCCTTTGGTTTAGTTGTGGTCTCTGATTAACACTGGGGTCTACCTAAACCTGTTCGCAAAAGTGAGACTAGGACAGAAGGGAGAGACAAACCCCAAGACCTCACAACTAAGGCTAACGTGGGCAGACAGCCAGAGTCCATTGCTAGTGGGAGAGTGAGCCCAGCTTCTGGGGAATGTGAGGAGTGGATGTTCGTGACTTCTGGCACCAAGAGGAAGGCTTCTACTCCACCTAAAGGCTTGCAACTGCAAAGCAGGTTTACTGCCCTCAAAGCTGAGGGGGAGCCAGATGTGCTTTCAAGGAAACCCTCTGGGCCAGGTAACCATGAGCCATGTGGCAGCTGTATCTTTCCTTTATAATTATGAGGAAGCAATATTGAAGTAGAGGAGGCTAAGATTAGTCATAGGGTATTGTAGGAAGCAGTGTCCTGTGCTGTCCAGAAAGCAGAGTCCAGTGTTGGAGCTGATCTATTTTGTACAAAACAGGACACAAAGTGGAGCTTCTTCACTGTGAGAATACAGGGTACTCTGGAATCAGTGTGGGGTTTTTGTTCTTTTCGTCTTTGCTCCAATTACTTTCTAATAAATTAATTATTGGTCTAGGGAAGAAGTAGTGGACATTTAATTCCACAGATTAATGGTTTGGACAATGGTTGGGATAAGACATGCTTTGACTTTATGTAGGTGAAGGATTTTAATCCTGCCTTCCCAGTTCTTCGGTGCTCCATACAGTACAGCTGGCACCACTACCTCATCACTCTTGCTTCTTTTTGATTGTTTCCTAAATAAAAACCTGTTTTGATTGACAAGCAAATATTTGCCAATTTATATCATATTTGTGAAATACACTGAAAGAATGTTTTTAATTATTAAAAACAACCCCAAACAAACCCAAAGCTGTTTGCCTTCTAATGATAACAATGAAAAAATTCACCTAGCCATGACATTCAAGATAATCTGTTAAACTAAGGACACTTCCTTTGCAAATTCTAAGCAAATACGTGACCTCACATAATAACTCTCAGTCAAGACCATGCAGGTTCTTGATGACAACTTCAAAGCTAGCACATACTCAGAGGGTAACACTGTATTTCCAAGACCTTATGGCTAGAATATTAGCAGTTGTGGTACTCAAAACACGAGTAGCTCTGACTGAGTTGAACAGTTTCCTCAAGTTGGCGTGAAAATAAACATTATGCAAAATGACCAGCCCTCATCTGAGTGGAGACTCCAAAGGCTATATTGGACCAAACTCAGATTCAACTGGTGAATTATAAGTAAAACTTTCTGTATCACCTGGGAAATCCCAGACCTTCCACTCCTTGATTATCTTCTCTGTTTAATTATTATCATGTTACATGATTAAAATTCAAGAGGACTAAAAAATGTCAAGGTAGAATTTATGAATGACCCATTTTCTGTTCCATACTGAAGTGTATGTTCATCCTCTCGGTGTGATTTTCATCCACAATCAAAAACTGAATCTCTTCATCTTCTAACCAAGATTCCATGATACAGATGCAGTAATAGCCAAAGAAGGTTATTGAACGCACGAACATTATCTACATCCATCTTATCAATAAATGTGTCATGAGCCAATTTGATGCAATTACATAGAGGTGCCCTTTCTACAATACCAGTAGATCACTTTGATGTGCAACTTAACAATAATACTTTAAAATATCCATGAAAAAGAAAATCAAAACTTATTTTCAGGAAAAGGATGTTCTCTAGATATTTATGAAAGAGAAGGCTTATAGTTCAACTTAAAAGCAGCAGTATAAAATCTATCATATAAATTAGGTGGAATCAGGACTTAAACCTTGGATACAATTAAGCCTCTAGGTATGGCTGAACGTTGTTGTCCCTACCCCCATATCAGATATTGCTAGAGTTAATTGTATTTTATGTTGTTTCTTATTATAAAATTATCTTTACTACTTTTGTGTGTGTAAATATGGAAGTTTAAACAGAAGCAGACCTTATTTTTATCATAAAAATGTTTATCATTTATTTGTATAATCATAAATATCATTACTTATCAGAATAGTCTATATGCTTGTATCAAGTTCAGTCTTCTTTTTTCTTTCAGTTAAATGCTGCGTGTTGATTTATTCTGTTATGGAAGATAAGGTTACAAAAGGGTTTCAACTCTTTTGAATTGAATTGAGGTATGAGGATTAGTTAAATCTAAATGAAGTTGAAGTTTGTAGTCAGTTATAATGACATCTTTCTGACTGCTTCCTTTGATTTAGTATTGGCTTATTTACTTAGGCTTAGGAACTCATAAAAGTTGTAGATACACATGTAAATGTAATGAACTTCTCTTCTAGATTGTTACGGCTCAGCACTGTGGTTATGTGATTTAACATGCTTTGAAAGGGTACATGTTTAACACTTCTTATGTGAGAATGACTTAGAAGGACTGGAAGTTTCCAGCAACGGAGGATGTTTAACTTAGCTGCCATGTGCTACATTCTGGAACCTAAAAAGGTAAGAGATTCATCACTTTTGAGGGAAAAATAGGCTGTGGAATTCATATCTATACTCATGAGAGACTGGCCAATTTACCACACAGCTGTATAACCTTCACAAAGGCTGCTGCTCAAGCAGCTACATTGCTGGTCTCATAATGCATTTTTTTTTCTAAAGAATAGCAGTACATTGGAGGAATGTATGGAGTTATATATAAAAAATAGGCTACAATGAATCGGCTTGGTTTGGACAGCATGATGGGGAAGAAATATGACATGGGCTGGTAAGAAGGATTTAGAGCACAAGCTCAAGTCTTGATGCCTAAAATGTAACTTATGAACAGTATGTAGTTTATTAGCCTAGTCCTCAGTTTATTAGAATGATAGCTGTACAGACATAATTACTATCATCTTGTGTAATGGTAGATATTTCGCAATTCTCAATGCCTTTCAATATGTGCGGAAATCATACCATGTTGCCTGCATCCTATGAGTCCCAGTTCTGCATTCGTTCAGCTCTCTAGGGATAGATGTACACATACCCACAGAAAAAACCCTATCTTACCCTAATTAAGTCAGGTAGATGAACCTGTACCTATCACAGAATCACAGAATGCCAGGTTGGAAGGGACCTCAGGAAACATCTGGTCTAACCTTTTAGGCAAGATATATCTTAAATGAGATGGTCCAGAGCCCTGTCAAATTAAGCTTTAAAAGTGTCCAGCATACAGGAATCTACCACTTCTCTGGAGAGATTATTGCAATGTTTAGCTGTGCTCATGGTGAAAAATTTTCTTCTGGAATTCAACTGGAATCTCCCAAGGACCCCCTTACACCCATTAAACCTTGTCTTTTTGGCGTGACTGCTTGTAAAAGAGGAATCTCCATCCTTTTGGTAGACATCCTTTATATACTGGTACCTGGTAAGAAGCTCTCCCCTAAGCCTTCTCTTCTCGAGGCTGCCATCCTGCATTTCAAAGCACTGTAGTTGAAAATGGAGGTTATATGGGAAAAAGCAAAAGCAAATTAGGATAACTAAACTTCAACAAGCACTAGAATTCAAAAGTGTTTAGATGAAAATTACTGTTTAGTTTAAACTTTGATTTATGCCTTTGTTAATCAGCGCCCACGCTCTTGTTTCTGTTTCATCTGACTTGCATTATTCCTATATGGTGGAATTAATGAAAGAAGTATCTCAAGTTTGTTTTTGATAAAGGGAATTTGCAGTTGTGTATGGCCATTTTAGGAGTTCTTTTAAGTAATTTTATGTTCTAGCAGTCTCCATGCCATGAAAGTCCCTTAGGGTTTTACATAGTTGTATATGTCTTCTCTTTCCTTTCTAATGAAGCTGTAATAAGGCACCAAATCTTGCAGAATCATTTTTCTAAAATGAAATACAAAACCAGTGCTGTGTTTTGCTATCGCAGCACTGTCAGCACTATGTGATAAAGTAGCATAAATACAAATTACAGAAGCAACACTTTTTCTGCATGAAGGTAGGAAATATTACTTTTCTTTGCATGTTTTTGATTTAGTGTAACTGCTGACTGACCTGAGGCAGCTCTGGGGATTATCCTACGTGAATTTCAGGAATGGTATAGCTGCCATTGAGCTTCTGTCAGCTACCTCTTAGACAGATTTGGTGGCAGTAGGAAACGCAGAACTCTTATTGCATTTGGAAAAATATTGGAAAGTGTAATTAAATTGCTTATTTTTAAAACAGGCCAGCATGATTAAAGTACAAGAATGTCACAACAACTCCTTGTGACTGACTGTCATGGGCACTAGTGTCCGTGCCTCTGAAGGGCTGTAGTTTCTGTAGGCTGTTAAGACATTAACACATTTTGAAATAGGGCTCAAAACTTGTTTCTATTTTTTTTCAGCAAGCATGTGAAAATCCCACATCAGTATTGCAGCAATGTAATTCAGTATTTCTGTCATAATCTATTATCTCATCTGAGTGTGTTCATTCCCTTTTCCCACACTTAATGTGCACGGGAGAGTTGGGTCTGAATTCTCTGAGCAACCTTATGTGATTCAAGGTAATACATCTCTGTTTCTGTCTCACTTTGAAAAATAAGGTTCTTTCAAAATCATTAGGTAATGATACTGCTCTAAAAGAACCACATAATATTTTAGCAGCAGGACTCCTCTTAGTAGTGGCTTAATAAGTGTGAAAATACAGGATTTAAAGGGACTGTGGTTTATAATATTGCAGGTAAATGCTGCTTCCACTCTCCCCGTGAAAATTATTTCTCATGGAAAATTCTAAATTACTTTCAAGTGGTGTAGGCTGATAGAAATATTTTAGCGTGTTTACATCTTTGTTTTTTGAACCTCCTAATAATAAATTTTTGACATATGTACATTTCTTTTTCTTGTCCCAAGGTACATAATTTTTATAGTTAAAATACATAAATTTTATTGTGCTACAATGCACTAGCATCATAAAACCAAAGACCAAACCAAATTAGATCTCAGCATAAATAAATACTTCAGGATTTTTCAGGAAGCTATAAAAGATATATAGGATTGGTTTCTTTAGCATCAAAAATCTGTAATCTAAGTTTCTTGAGCCAGTAATTCTGTTATTTACTGTTGCCAGAGATAAAGCTAACACTGACCCCATAGTGAATGTATGACTTCTGGACTTCCTGAAATTTGGAAAGTAGTACTTGCATTTGTAGTTTTCTGCCCTTTCTCTGCCTGTTTTACTATTCTCCTTTTCTATTCACCAGGCTCACATAACTTCGTATTTTCATATTAATCTTAAAGCACATTGGTGAGTTAAGAAGTGAAAATATGGAAATAGCAATAACCCAACTTAACCCTGAGGAAACTAGAGGCAAGAACTAGAATTTAGCTGCAGTGGTTTATTGTGGGAAAATCTTTGAAATTTAAGCTGTTCGTGACTACGGTGAGAAATTAAAGAGGCTAGTGAATAATTTAGTGATAAAGTTAAAATAAAGCGGCTGATACTACTTGTTGGGACAGTAACCTTCCCCAGGTATGGAAAATGTTCATGTTTCTTAATGAAAACAAATTTGTGACTTACATTGAATACTCAGACACTGGATATGTTGGATTACTGTTAAATGAGACTGAGACCAGAGTAGTTACACCTGACTCACATGAATGACTCGAATTCCTGGGCACTGTGGTAAAACTTGAGCCCAGATCATCAGCCTGTCAGCACTGTTCTGCTGAAGAACCTGAACCAGGCCTCTGAGTCTTTGACAGTACATGCTCTACCTTCAATTTGATCATAATTGGGGAGGAAGGATTTCTTTAGTACTAAATGTTAAGTATCAGGCAGGAGGAAGCAAGCTACTACCTCTAGCAATTGTTTAAGTTGGAGAGTGCATCAGGGAGCTTGTATGTGCGTGGTCATGATGAAAGGAAAAAGAAAGCCTCTGTAGACTCACTGTTTTGTGCTAAGTGCCTAGTTCTGGGCTAAGTTAGGATTCTGGGGAAGAAGGGTTAATAGCTACGTGATACATTTCCACAGTCATTACTCCTTAGTCTCAGCCACAAAAGGAGCGGTATCAGGGCTGCTCAAACTTCTGTCCTTACTCTTCAGTACAAGAAATATGACATGAAATTGTGCTCTTGTTGAGCCTCTAATATTATGCGCAGAAGAAGCAAGGTATAAGCAATCTAATAACTTTTAGGGACAGCCGAGACCACGGCTGAGAAGAGAAATTAAGAGAAATTACCAAGAGAAATTAATTTTCATCATAATGTAATTACGAAGTCTGAAGTCTTCAAAGATACACATGCCCGGGTACACATGCATAGATGTACACATGCACACACAGAAAAGAAGAAAGCAAAGAATACAAATAAAAACATAAATCCTTGTGAGTTACCTGATAGATGCAAGCAAGTGGATTCTATATCATACTGGAAAGTACAGAGAAAATACACATGGATGTGCCTAACTGCTGTGTAAAAATGAATGGTTCACATGGAATATATGTATTTCTGTGTATTTCAGTTTTACATATTGTGCTTTTAGCATGTGGTACAAAACAAGCAAAATGTTAGCTCCCCAAATTGCAGCTATTTCAGGATAAATATTTCCAGTGATTGTAAATTTTTTAAAGACACTTTTCATAACGTGTAATTATGTTTCTTGGCTGCAGAATGCTAAGTTTTCAAGCACAGATCTCTAAATCTTAAGTGTGCTTTATTTCTTTTGCTTTTTATTAAAAGCAAGACTTCAGTTCATAAATCAGATTTCATATATTAAAACCAGGACATCTCTTGCATTGCTCTCTGAGGTACCTGGTACAGATACTTGAAAATAAAACCTAAACTTTACAGAGTGGTAAATCTGCTTTTCTGTTACACAGCTTTGGTAGATCTAAATTGGGTTTGTGTCATAAATTGTTTCCTAAATTCTGCACTGTGTTCTTCCTTTAAGAACTCCTTACCCTATACAAACTGCAATAGCGTATAAACAGCAACATACTAGTTGACTGAGAAAGCATAAACTACCAGGAAGAGAGGTAATTTCACTTTTCCCTAATAGAGAAGCACCTGTATTTCTTTCCTTCCACTTGTTGCTGTCTGGGTGCACCTGTCTCTTGCTATATTTCATGATGGAAGCTTCACCTGAAATAGTATTTTAAATTTGCTAATAGCACTCATTGTAATTACCATGTAATACTTCATTGGAATTCATGTAATTATTATTTTGAACTACTTTACATGGTCTGATTTGAATTTTTAATTTAGAAAACACTTAGGTCTTCGATCTGACTCCCTTTAGATCACTGAGGATGAAGCATAAATTTTAATATTCCAGGTTATTTGTATGCAACAGAATTTTCCAAATCTAGACTCTTGAATGCATGTTAGTATTTATACATGCAAAATTACTCTCAGTCCAGTGTAATGTACTTTAAGTTCTAAAATTTATGTTCAGTCACATAATAAGATAGCTTAGATTTGAGAGTCTTTAATAAAATAATGTAGTTGTAAAATACTTAATTTTACAAATTACAACTTCAAGTTGTGTTTGTGTGCCTTTTTTTTTTACATGCACACTGTTAACATAAGTATCTGATTGTGAGTATATCCAAGTTTTCATTATTTTTTTAATTTATTATTTATGTCAGAAAAATAATGATCTTTATATCCAATTTAGAACTCACTTGATAGACTTGAAAAGCAACCTGTAAGCTGCTAGGAAATGATTAAATAAGCATAGCTTAAAGAAGTGTGGATCAACTTTCTGCCTAGATGTGACCTCCAGGTGAGCGTGTAATGGCCAATATTGTATTTTTATTTTTCTATAAAAGTGCAGGGATGCCGCTTGCACCCAAAGCCTGAGGGAGTGTTTCTCTTATGAGTTGTTGCAGTCCTGCTGTCCAGATCCACTGGCTTCAGTACCAGTAAGTAGGGCTGTGAAGAAGGGCCTGAAGTATCACCGGATCTTATCTAGTGGCACAAAGCCTCTATAAAATAATAAGGCAGATGCTATTTTACCACGATAATTTGGACAGCCTTTCTCCTCATAGAAAAGCACTGATATAGTTATCCGTATGCGGTTATTGAAGGCCTAAGTATGTCTCATGAAGAAAATCTCAGAAAGATTTTAATTAAGTTAAACTAAACTAAGAGCTGAAGTATAGAAAGTGTCCTAAAGAATCTTAATATCCAAATGAGCTCATAGAATTTTCTAAAATAGAAGTGAATACAGGCAAGTTAATATTCTTTCAATAAAGAAAATTAAATCAGAATTATACATTCAGTTTTTGAGGTCTTGAATACTTTGCTGTATGCTTTCTTCCTGTCTTTCAAGTAGACCATGAATGAGCGAAGACTTGGTGGAGATACAGCTTTAATTTCTCTCAGAAAACAGTGTCCTTATTGCTGAGATATTGTTCTCCTGCTCTTGATATGTAGAAAATGAACTTATTTCTTATAGAAGGCCACTGTTGAATCTGGTGCCATAGGAGGCAGTTTCCTTACAGCAGTGTGTGAATTCAGTTTATTAATCTTAATTCTGGAAAAAATGCCCTTCTAGCATCTCGGAGCAGCAATAACTTGTTAACATCATCTACTATCTGTGTATATCTCCGCTAGCAATACTGTAACGGCATGGAAAGGAAATCATACTGTGAGAAAATATTAGGATGCCATTTGCAGCAATCCAAGTTTGTAGATCTTTTGTTTCTAAGCTGGAGAACTTGGTGAATGCCTGCAGATAGTCAAATAATACATGAGCTCCTGCAGCACTGCCTTGCAGTTAATGACCTGCTATTTCAGGGGGTTCAAGTCTGAGGCTGGATTTGTGTCATGTTTCTTCTCGATGTCTGAGTAGATCCCTTGCAGCTTGGGCTCCACATACATTTTAAAAGCCTGTGTTAACATTTTCAGACCAAAGCATATGCACAGCATGAATCTTTTTATGTGCATGTACCTCTTATGCTCCTTGCTGCTGCTTGCCCCCTTTCCAGCACTCAGCTGTATGGTTCCTTGCACTTTTTCTTCATCTTTGTTTCTGCTGCTGCTTCCCATACATTTGCTCCCAAGAACTAAGATTTTATTTTTGGGTTTTTTTTTTCTCCTTTTCCTCAAGCATTGATGAATGGCCTATATCTCAGTGCCCAAACTCACCTTTTTCTTAACTGCAAATGATTGATAGAGCAAAAATAACAGTGGAACGGTTTATGTGTCCTGACAACCTCAGCTTTGGCTAGGGCTTCCCTCAGGGGATTGTCTGTTGTTACTCAAGCAGGAATTTAGACACCTATGAATCTGGAAAGAAACCGAATGGGATTTTAGAACTCCTACTACATAGTCTGGATACTTTTTAAAAGTAGCAAGTCCAGAGTGCTGTTGATTTTCTATCATATAATATTGTGAGGGACAGATGCACAGATGGCATAATTTTGACAGATGAACTGGAGCGTTATGAAATGCATCTTCATTTACCCTTATTTGTTTTAAACGTTAAGAAAAAAACAAAAGACCATGAATATACTTTGTTAAAAAACATCCATTATTCCTACTTCTGCATATACTTAGATGCATATGCTACATAATTCTAGAGTGGTTTAAGCCTGTTATTCTTACTGTATTATCATTTAAACATGCTGCTTTCCTTTAGCATGTTCTCCGTACATTTTCATTGTTAAAATGAATGTAGCAATAACCTTTTTGGAAGAATGTCCAGTTGAATTAGTTACACTTTTAACTATAATGAGCTCTTAAGGCCAGATTTTCAAGCGGTATTGTAATGTGGCTTCACTAAGATCAGGGTACTTGTGTCAGATTACACCTATAGAAAATCTGAATGTAAAGATTAAGACAGTTGTTTATTAAAATTTGTGTGTCTACATTTAGGCAGAGAAGGAAAAAAAATAAAAAAATTACTCAAGTAGAATAGATGTCTCCGTTTTATTGACTTTCACAGGTTCCTAATCACAAAGACTTACGGCAGATTTCCTCCTGCATCTGTTGATAGAAATGTGCTGGGAGAAGTTAATGGCTTTGAAAATAAAAGACCAAAGTACAGTAGCACCCTTGAAAATGCTGACTTCATAAGTCAACATTTAAATGGGAGCCTGTCTTGGTACTAAATAGCTTTTCAGCTTCTTTCTTATCATAGTAGTCCTTAATTAAAATAGTTCAAAGGAGTAGAGTCATAAAACTGCAGTTTTTTTGGTGCTAAAAAGAATTCCTGCACTCAGCAAGGCTTCATCAGTTCTCATAACTTAGCCGTTGAGTCAATAATCTTCTTTTTATTACAGTGAACCACACATTGAGAATGCCATAAGCAATTATTTAATCTTTCTAACTCAGGGTTAGTTCAGGACCACAGTGGTCTAATTAAAAAGTGCTTCATTATATCATTGATTTCTTGATATGACGACAAAGTCCTACTTAATTCTGCATTACTTTGAAACCAATAATGCTGATAGCCAGGCTTTCTACACAAACACTGAAGGGTAGGGAAGGAGACAAATATGTCCATCTATGCAGTTTGTAGGGGAAGAAAGGAAGAGAAGAATCAAGAAAGATCAGGAAATGGAGAGAAGATTTTAACTTGCAGGGGAAACCAAGGTCTATGATATTGGATTAAAATACTTGTTCAATCAGCCAGTCTAACTAAATTCTGAAGGATGGTTTGTTGTTGTTTTCTTAAGATAAAGCTTTGCAAAAAGTACCGCGTTGCTAGCATCAGGCATTGGGCTTCAGTGATCTATTTGCTTGTCAAAACATCAACATCACAAATTCATTGCATTGCCTTACGAATGACCTCTTCTTAGCCCTGTTTTCTGTAGTTTAGGGTTTCATTCATTTGTCATGTTGCAATCCTATTTCTGGTTTAAATTTCCACTTCTGTTGAAGACATAAGTCTAAGTAGTAGTGTAAAAAAGCCCATAACCTCATTCATAACTGTCATGACCTTTAATTCAGAAGCTATAGCTCCAGAATAGCTGCAGTTAATAGTCTTTTCAAGAAGTCTATTCAGTTTTTGACTAAAAATTTATATGGTAATATTGATTGGGAAATTGAAAAGACTTATGTAGAAAGTGAATTGAAAAATAGAATTTTTCCTCTTTTTTTTCTAAGAGAAAAGAAGAAACATAAAAATTTTTGTCTTTTTATTATTATTAGCTCAATTCAGCTGTCCTACTAGCATGCTTCTTGCACCAATTCTGCTCTGTAGTTTTGTGCTTTACTGTATTTTTACAGTACATGAAAGAAGTTATGATATGGAGTCTGGTGTCATGAGATGATACTCTCTACTTTTTAACACTCAGTGAAGAATAAAATGTAAGAAAATGGAATTATAACAATAGTGTCAAGGTAATCAAGTGAAATATTTTGCTTTTTAAACATTAGAATTTCTGTACTGTCTATTTTCCACACGAAGGTGCTGCTCACTTGAGTATTCTTGCTCATTCATCACCAAAAATGGTTTCCCTTGAAATAAACTCAATTGATGGTCTCTACCTTGGTACCAGTAATGAAAAATAAGATGGTATAACATACATTCATTTTTACTAAGGGGCTGTAAGCAACGGTTAAGGGAAGGCTGTAAAAATCTCACTCTGTTTCTCTTTGCATTTATGGACTCTCTAATCGGGATACTAGCTCAAGTAGAACAGAACTTATTTAGAGTTAAATCTGCACTTGCCCAATTAGAAACCAAATTAGATATCTTCTGTAGGCTAGAACAAACTCTGGATATTTCATCCTGGAGAATTTCAAGAAGTTAAGTACAGAAAAGACTTAAAAAGTGTAAAAGTAAATTAACAGCTCAAGTTCCCTTGTCTTCTGAAAATCCCTCTTAGGAATTCTATTTACACCCAAACCAGCTCTGCTGTTGAAGGAATGACATCTGTCAAAGTCAGTGCCGTCAGCGTGATGTGCCAGTAAATCCTTTATATTTTTGCATCTTTTCCCACATATCAGGAATTGCTTTGACATGTTGAAACAAACGCCACCAAAACCATTTTCACAAATTTTGCTTGTGCTCAAATTCGTACTATATTTCTCCTTCTTGCCTTTTTTATAATAATGTATTAAATTCATCATCACATCCACAGTGTTAAAAGATTATTCAGGTTCTGTAAACTAATTTGGATGAAGCATCTTCTTGTTCATAGTGAATTCAGGATCTCTCACTTGTACATATATTCAGTCCCTCCGCAATTGTTTTAATGCCCTCACAGAGTCAGTCTTCTCACAGAGAATCAGTAATAACATCAAATACTTTAGAATCACCTATTTTAGAAAGAAAACTGCCTTCTCATAGCCTTGCTATATGCTGGGAGATGCTTCTTAGAGCAAAAAGGTATAGCTTGGTGTAGCTCATGTAGCGCTGTTTCCCATCTTCCAGAGAATTGATTTGAGGATTTTAACAGCTCCTTTCTTGCTCCTGGCTCACCTTGTCAAGCTGCTTAACTCCACAGGACTATGGAGCCTCTTATCATCTGTGCCAAGTTTCAGACAAAGCTCTGCTTCCAGCTTCACATCAGGCCAGGTAACGTAGCAACCCTTCCAGCTGGCTCCCGCCAGAGATGCCCAAAGTCACTGTTACCCTCAGATTCTACCCTTTTATGGTTTTTTACTGAGCTCTGAAAGAAAGAAAAAAAACACCCTCATTATTTTCTTGCTAAATCCATAGTGTTCTAAATTGTACTGAGTCTGTGGTCAGAGTTCAGTGCAACGAGTTGTATAGGGAATATTTTTTTGACTCAGATAAAGTTTTGAGAACCATATTATATATTGCTTGCAATTTTGAAACAGCAAATACTATAAAATGTTTTTTTTGTCAGCTGACCCAAACCCATCAGGAATAGAGTAGGCACCCTATTGCATGTAAAAACACCTTCCCTTTTCTTGATGAAACTGAAAACACATTTAGAGAGGGTTTCCTGCTTGTTATTTTCCCCTTATAATAGATAACCCACTGATAATCGACCAAGCCTTCATTTTCAAGTAGAAACTGGCAGAGAGTCACAAAATGCTGCAAGTATCTTGAAATGTTATTGCTTTGGATAAAGTATCATCTGCTTGGATAAAAGGCTGATTATCATTAAAATGTTATTTTAATATACATTAAAACATTAAGAAATACCTCTGTGCTGCTCAAGTAGTTTTGAGTCACTGTGGTAGCTCTATAAAAGTATTTTAGCTTTTTAATGTGCAGAGCTGGTTTCAAAAATGCACACATAAATCTACAAGTTATTTGAAACATGTCTCTTGAAACAAAATTTGGAAGGATTGGAATTTGCTGTTTGGTAAGCTTTAAAATCTAGGACATTTTTCTTGTAAGGAGAGAGAAATAAAACTGTTTTCTCAGAAAATAAACATTTTGCACCCAGGAATTTTGTATTTATAGATAAGTATTTGTAAAATTCACAGCCTGAAATGTCATGGGCAGGTGGGGATAACCCTGGGAGGACACGGAGCCTTCACCAGCTGCTATTCTCTCCCCCAGTGATACGGGGAAAGAATTGGAAGGGTAAAGGTGAGAAAAGCTCATGGCTTAAGGTAAAGATGGTTTCATAGATAAAGCTGCACATGTAAGCAAAGCAAAATAAGAAATTACTTCACTACCTCCCATCAGCAGGCAGATATTTCACCATTCCCAGGAAAACAGGGCTTCCTCACGTATCAAGCTCAATTGGGAAGACAAATGCAATTAACACAAATTGTCCCCCTGTTCCTCTTTCTTTCTCCCAGCTTTTCTTGTCGAGCATCATGTCGAATGGTCTGGAATATCCCTTTGGTCAGTTGGGATCAGGCATCCCACACCCTCAGCCCATTCCTTGATGGGGCGGCCTGAGAAACAGAGAAGGCCTTGAGGCTGCATAAGAAGTGTTCGTTAATTCCTAACACATCCCTGGGTTCTCAACAGTGCTTTGGTCACAAATCCGAACACAGCAACATAGGGGCTGCTATGAAGGAAATGAACTCCATCCAAGCAAAAAAAATGGTGTAGGTTTCACTGGACCTCAAAGAACTTTGAACAAAATGTAGAATATATATTCTTCATTTTTTCACTACCTGTTTTATAAATGAGAATACCTGGACTAATATGAGGATATTTCTCAATTCATGCTGTGAACCTGGGCTGATGAAGAAATAACCTGTTTCTGTTCAAAAGGATATTCTTGCTAAAAGAGAAACCTCCCAAACATTCTCCTAATCAATGCATTATTGTAGTACTCCCATTTCCTTCACCTTCCCTGTCCATATCCTTTTCCATATGTGTAAGTATAACTTTGCTCTCAATAAGTCTCCTTAACTCTAAAAAAACCCCAAACCATGCTACAATAATAGTAATGGGTTAGATTGGAAGAAAACTGCACAACTTGAACAGTTTACAAATTGTCTACCACTTAACTCAGTACTGACATGATGTGGTTGTTTGTAATTCCACCAGTGACCTATATTTTAAAAGCAGCAACCTTTTAAATACAATACATCTAAATGCCTTGTGTTTGCTTCTTTGCTCTTTGACCAAAGAGAGAAAACTATTGTAGTATGCACCGTTCGTTAGTTTATATAAGGATTTTGTGATGTTGAAACCCAAAAGACTTTAATTAAATACAACTACAGCTTGAGAAATATTACATGAATTGCAATGTTTAGGTTAAAATGCATTTTACTGGCCGTGGAAATTTTTTGAATGAGTAGTATGAACAAATCATGTGGACAGTGTTTTCAAAATTCGCTGTTGACTTAAGATGCTATAAGTTTTTAATGCTTGACTTGACAAGCATCACATAGTTTTGTATTTGTAGTTTGATTTTTACAGTGGACACACAGCACTGGTTTAACATTAAGTATCCTGCCAGTTGTTTGAATGCAAACAGCAAATCATTTGTATCACTAGCCAGTTTTCAAAATCGTGGAGTCTACCTGTTCATCTCCCTTTCAGTCAATCAAATAAGACAATTTCTAGTTCTGCCTAACGCAAATACTGTACTTCACTGTTGATATCAGAGGCTACTTAAGTACATGTGAAATCAGCAAAGTGATTAATGACTCATTAGAAAGTAATACATTTCCCAAAAGAATTCAGAGGGATTCAACTGTGGAATTCCTGCTGTACTCTACGGGAGCTACATGACTTAATCACCATGACCTGTACTTTATAAGTAACCTTTTGGGAAAATAAGCAACTTAAACTGCTGGAGACATGTACTGTTGGAAGGTATCACACAGCATTACAGCACTCCAGATTAAAAAAAAAAAATCTTGAAATGAAAATGTTATTGAGAGACTTAAACTGAAAATTCAGAACCAAAAATCTATGTTGGTAGTGACTGGGTTGGGGGGGTATTCGTGTTCCAAATATTGAAAAGTTTATGGTCTTATCCATTACAAGGCTAAAAGAGGACAAAATTAGATGGATTTCACCATTGTACTCATACATCTACTAATTCCTTTTAGCAAATGAGTAGATGTTTGCAATATGTCATGGAAGCTTCCAAAAGGCATAAAAAAACCATTGTGATTGAGGACAAATATGATAGTGAGGGAATAAGATGTCTTTGACTTCTAAATGTACACACAGTAATTCACTACAAATGTAGTTCAGGAGGTGGAAAGAGACGTATACGGTGTGCTGATGAAGTAAGTACTTTCTGCAGAAAGGCAGTAAAAATGAACTGCTTCTAAAGCACATCAAGTGGGTTCTTCATCCATCTCAACAAAATGAAGACTCACCTTTTGTTCATTCATTTTTTTGGTGTGTTTCGTCATTCCAGTTCCACATAGAATCTTTTTTTTTTGCTACTCTACAGAAATTATTTTTAATGTGAGGGGGTGATGTGCCGGCCACTTCTCTGTGCTCTAAAAGCAAGTATTGACTTCTAATCCAAAGAAACAGGTGGTTCTTTTACAGTCTTGAATAGATTGATCTCTGGAGTCAAATATGTAATATCTTTCTAAATTTCTACCATACTTCTGTGTAGAAGCATGTACTGTTGCTTTGAACTATACTTGCTTATAGTAGTATTTACTCAGGTAGCAAATCATTGACCTTGTTTATGGCTACATGAAAGATCAGGCTGTTTTACTCTCAGAAAGAAGAGGAAAATTATGTGATGCTGAAATTATTTGTTTCATGTAAATAACTGAAGCAAGACCATTAACCTCATTCTAGCGCTGTGACCATATCCTCTTGTCTATGCACTACTCTCTTAATCACAACATTGATCATTCGTTACCTTTCATACCATATTCAAAAATGCCACAAGGGATATGCAGTTTCTAAATTCTGTCCTTTAGAACACAGAATGACTATTTTGCCATTTTCTATCATTACTCATATACAGTTGTGTTTTATGATTTAATTCTTCAGATACTTAGTGAAACTATGACTTTTCAGGGTGTGTATATATATATATGTATATATATATATTTTATGTCTATCACTTATTGCATGGGTACAAACCAGCATTTAGCTAGACTTAAATTTCATGTTCCTTTATCTGTTGTAACAGTGAACTGTGGATATGATGTTATAACTGACTACGCAAGTATAAGTTGCTCTCCCAGATGGGGAAAGGTACTTTATTACAAAAAGCGCACCACCTTCAGCAATGAGAGTCTTCTCATTGACTTTAATGGGCATTAATCAGGCTTGGTGCCAGTGATTGTTTATGTGCATATTTATATTTAAGCTGTAAACACCGGAAGCATTCATTAAGCTTAACAGTGAAAGTGGCTGACCTCTCTGTATCAAAACCAGTCACATACAAATAGTAAATTAAATCAAGCATTAATCAAAACTATAAAATAGCCTGCTTAATCCTTTCAGAAACAACACACACCCTCAACCCTTGTCAAAGAAATGTTTTTTGCAGCGTATCTGGAAGGTCATCAAGTCCTGGGCTATTTCAGGAGCAAGTTCCAGATGGTCTCTAACATACTGAATTATGTATGTCTGTGTGGGAGTAGGGAGAGAGGGGCTTGAAAGAACCATTATACTGGTATGAGTAAACCCGTGCATTTTACATTCATATATGACAGGGTAGGTGTTAAAATTAAAAAAAACCCAAACCTTGGATCCTTTGTTTTAAGTGGCAAAAATAACTTGTTTCGAAAATCTTTACTGACAATATAAATTTCATATTTCACTCAATAGCACTCTAAACTCTGAAGAAGGCTTAGCTTTTATTTGGACAACATTTGTCTTGATTACAGCAGTACTAGTATTTTAATAGTATGTGATAGCCTTAGCTTGACATTCTGTAAGCTATAATCTTTTATCTTGTAATTCTTACAGTGCTATAAAGTGAAAAACCTAGCAGCTATATATGCATTATTACACAGAAGATAATGATATTGCGTAATGCAGATATATATGTTTAAAACTGCTTTGCATTAACTTATTTCAAATGCACAGGACATAAAGACAGTAAATGTTTTTTGAGCATAATGTGTAAAACTCCCAACTATTTCTGTGCCTCAAGCTACATCTCCACTTTGAATGAGTTTGCTCTGTCTGCCCACATGATGTTTAATAGGGAAAAACACTGACCAGGTATTAAGCAAAGAAAAAAAGCAGACAATCTGAGGCTGTTATTTACTTAGGTCAGAGTTGAAAATGGGATTTATTAACCAATGGTCCTTTTCAACATTAAAGCTCTTAGCCCTAACGTTATGTTCTCACCGATGCTATGATGAAATATAAAGGACATGGAGTAAATACACTTTTAATGCTTTCAGTTCTCTGTGCAGGAAGATACAGTTGGCACTGTATTGATATAAATTATAAAATAAGAAGGAAAACTAAATACAATAATGTTTAATAATAATAGTGATGCTTATTATGTCACAGAATGGAGAGCTCCTTTTCCCACTGTCATCTTTTGAGTTCTATTGTGGCCATAGCTCTAAATCCGAGATACTGGTGAAATTCTGTTCATGTGTAAAGAGACCAAGGATATGGAAGAAATTGCACGTAGATAAATCAACACATTTTTGTCCTAAGGTAATAATATTTCAAAGTACTTTCATTCTGATGGTTTTCAGAATAACTATTTCAAGTAAATTAGTGGCCTTGGACAAATTCCTGGAGGAGAAAATGACGTACATGTCACAAAAGAAATCATTGTTATAGGCACAGCTAGTGACAGTGCTTGGTGTCAACAAACAAGTTAGTTGACATAAAGCCTACCATTCAATTACTGGCATAAAGAAATCTCCTCAAAAACCAGATTGAAGGCATGGCCTATCGTACCTCAAGTTTGAATAACAGAGCAATAGTGAAAACCAGACAGTATCAGTGATGTAGTAAGAGAAGAAATTAATTTCTGATCCTCACCCTGTGCCTGTTCAATGGACTAATAGAAAATGTAAATTTTCTATACAGAAAGTAATGGAATTTTTATAATATTTTGTACATAACTGAAAATACACTGCCAGTTTAACACTGTGGCTACTAGCTTAAGATACTTAATGTTTCTGAACTTTCCCCTAGAGCTATCTTCTTCCTATCTGTCACTGTTGGTGAGCTCTAAAGTGTGTTGGTATCATGTAGCCCATCATATAATGAAAAAGAATACACAAACCCACTTAAAAGAGCAAATTGCTTCCTGGAAATTTTGGATTACTGAAGCTGATGGGCTATTGACAAAATGTTGTCCAGAAGACAGCGGAAAACCTTTGGGTGGAAAGTGTTGCTTCAGTACATTTAAAATTTTAAAAACAATTGAACAAGAAATATTTCTTAAAATAAAAACAAGGTCCAAGATCCATTTTAGGTCAGCATTCACTCACCAGAATACTCTCCAGCTCTGCACAAGAGAATTGTGATGGATTAACTGAGTGCATAACAGATATTGTTTTAGTGCATTAGCCCTGATTTCCTGTTCAAAATGATTGATTAGGCCTCAGTCAAGGCAGTGTCCGCAGCAAATATTAAGCAAACTTACCCAGACACAATCAATCACTTTTATCAAAGGATCACCACATTTGGAGCAAAAAAAAAAAAAGCTTTTTACTGTGTTCATCCACACAGAAAAACTATTGTTTGCTTCAATGTATTCCTTCAGGCTGGTCAGGTGTGAGGTACAGAAGAATAATTTGCTTATATTACAATTTGTTTTCTATTTCTTAAAGAATAACATGTTTCAAATAAGACATGGTGAAGGTGTCGTAAGGCAATTCAAATATTTAGAGACTACCCTGAAAGAAAGAAAGGTCATTTGTATATAAAAACTGACCTTGGTGGTTTCAGCCTTTGTTGGTTACCAGTGGTACCAATACTTTTTCCCTAAGGGACTGCATTTCTAAAGAATTCTTTTATATTCAGCTGTCAGTTTATTTTACAATTATTTAAGCATACATAAATATTATTTAGGTACAGTCAAATAATCTTATGTTAACAGGCAAATGTGAATTTATCATTTCAAGGGTATTGTACATTCTGTTTCTCTTTGTAAGAGATGCGGCTGAGCTTTGTGATGCTCAGTGTTAGAGCAGGCTGTTGTTAAGCAAGTTGTTAGCTTTTGCAGACAGAGACCCTAACAACTGAGACAGCACAGGGGGTTTTGAGCCCTGTCTTGAATAATGGAGTTTAGACTATCAGCACACATAGTAGGATCCTATTTAATCACCAGGAGGAGAAAAAAAAATACTTTTTTTATGTAGGTAGGAATGAAAGGACCTGCCAAACTGGTCTAAAATAAGGAATGAAGAACAATTATCCTACACTATAGGAAAGAATGAAGTAGAAAAACTTAATGACTAAAGATTATTTTTCTCTTAAAAGCTAAGATGTTACTTATAAGAAGTAGCGGAAGAATAAAACCATCAGGATTTAGGAATTTAGTAGTCAACTACAGGAGAAACTGTAGATTTAGAATTGATCCATGGCCCAGGATTTCCTCACCATGCAAATTCGTAAGTTCATAAACTTATGAACTTTCTCCATAAGCTTGGGAGCTATAGAATAGCGATATCAGGCATGTTTCCCTGAAGGAATTTTCCCCATGAATCGCTGCATCATTTCTGTGGAATGGCTGAGAGAGCTGGGGTTGTTTAGCCTGGAGAAGAGGAGGCTGAGGGGAGACCTCATTGCTCTCTACAACTACCTGAAAGGAGGTTGTGGAGAGGAGGGAGCTGGGCTCTTCTCCCAAGTGACAGGGGACAGGACGAGAGGGAATGGCCTCAAGCTCCACCAGGGGAGGTTTAGGCTGAACATTAGGAAAAAATTTTTCACGGAAAGGGTCATTGGGCACTGGCAGAGGCTGCCCAGGGAGGGGTTTGAGTCACCTTCCCTGGAGGTGTTTAAGGGATGAGGTGCTGAGGGACATGGTTTAGTGACTGATGGGAATGGTTGGACTCGATGATCCAGTGGGTCTTTTCCAAACTGGTGATTCTATGATTCTGTGATCAGCCTGCTAAAAAGGAGTTATATTTGTGTTTCTCAGTTTAACATTGGTACCACAGATCCTCTTTTAGGACCACTGCTGGTCAAGACACCTCCACTGCTCAAGCCACCACTACCGGTCTTGAAACCAACCTCTGCTTTCCTGATAAAAGGATTCTTCTACTCCTGTTCCTACTCCAGCTGGAAATACGAGTTTGCTCCACTACTATGACTCAACATTTAATCCATGCACATTTATGCAGTCTTCTGTTGCCTTCTAGCTGAGTAACTTTCTAGAGCAATTGTCTGAGGTCTAACATTCCACCAAACTCTAATAATCCTTGTTACACAAATTTTTATAGTATAAGCACAGTAAAGCAACATCTTATGGTTCAGACAGGAGCACAAATTTATTTATTGTCCTCTTTGTATCCAAGAGAACATCTGCAATGGACTTTAATTACTTCAGAGCATGCAGTGGGGATGTCTTCAAATGAATTTAAATTGCAAACCTGGTCAACTAAAATGCTTTTAATTGTTCATTGGCAGCCATTCAACACAATTTTTACACTCCGATTACAATGCACAGCTGCTTTGGGGTGTGTGTGCTAATAATGCATAGATATATCTATCAAATGTATCATCTAAATGTATGTGACACTATTTATCAGAGTTTAAGAGAAAACGCAGTCATAGAAATTATGTTTATGCTTTACATTGTAAGATCTACCCAGTACACAAAATAGTTTTCCTTTTGTATGTTTTCATTCTACTCCTGCACCTATAAAATGAAAGAGGAAAGAAGTGGAACAGTCAGAGTGAACAAACTGCAGTGCTCCCCTCCTACCTCCCTCTTCCATTTCCTCCCTATGGACATGTTTCCAGCTTTCTCCAGACCAGGGGATGTATGATGTCTCCTACCCAACACCTCTCAGAGAAGCCCTTTTCTTTTTCTTAGTGGCAAGGGAATCGATATAGAAGGAATCAGGGAAACAGAAGCAGTAGAAAGTGCCTGTGCAAACACAGAATATTTCACTGGCTGTCTCTAGATGTTTCTGCTTTCTATCATGTAAGTCCTAGAGAGTCAAGCCTGAAGAGTTTATAGCAACAATGTATTTTTTGACATGCTATCCAATTTTGATTCATCATAACTATACAGTGATTTACCTCTAGGCCACTTTACGTTTTTTTGCATTAGCTTTTTTATGCAGTAAATCTGATTAAGATATTCTAGTGTATGAGGTATGAGCGAAAGCCGTATTTGCTTTTTCTTATGCCTTATTGTTTGAAAAATTCAAGGTAGCAGTAGAAACTACCTTTTTGCAGTGCTGATTCTGTTACAGCAGCACATAGTAGATGATTTATGTGATAAAGAAATTTATTATTAACCTCATTGCGGTCTTTTAATTTTCTCAGTAACTTTTTTCTCCCTTACATGCTTTCCATATGTATTTGGCTTACTTTGCAAGGTTTTGGTAGCAGGGCAGGGCTTCAGGCATAGTTGCTATGAGAAGAGGTGATTAGCTGCCCCTGTGTTGAGCAGAGCCAGTTTCAGATGACTAAAATGGACCTGCTGCTGCCCAAAGCTGAGCTTATCAACGATACTGGTGGCACCTCTGTGATAACATGTTTAAGAAAGACTAAAATATGCTACCTGAGCTGTTTACAGTAGTGATTTGTTTGTCTTTGCTTGTATAACCTGTAAACTGAGATTCTTCACATTATGGTGCCTATGCAGATTAACAGTAACCTATGCCACAGGCTCTTAAAACCAAACAAGCACTGTGGCTTCTACTCTTGGATCAAGTCATTCCATAGCAAGTCATTTAAGTTGTGCAAGTTTCCTAAATATTCAAAGAGGGTTTCTTAAAGCAGTTTTAATTAAGATATTTTAGAACTATAAAGAAATACACTCTACTAATCTTCTTTATTTAATAGATTAAACCTAGACAAATCACTGGAGACTGTATAGTCTTTAAAAGGAATATCTTCATCAGCTAGAGATTAACTTAGATCATCTAGATAACCTGGTTTGCTGAACCAAGTTGGTTTGATATTCAGTAGTACCTCCCCAGGAGTTTGGGGTTAAAAATAGTGAATTAGAAAAAGAAAATCTCCAAAAGGGATTTTCCTTTGAACAAAATGATGTTTCAGTTTATAATTGAAATACAGTATGCCTTTGAACTTTCAATAGCTAAACCCATTAAGTAAGAGTATCACATTTCATTTATTATATTACATTTTAAGTTAGGTCCATGCATTTTTAATTCTGTTTATGTCTTGAGAGCTTGCCTCTAGTGGAATAAAACCAATCAAGAACCTAGAATAAGAATTAAAATCTAGGTCCTAATTCACCGTTGCCCTGTGGTTCCTTTGTGTTTGCTTGAATAAGCATAAAAGACAAATAAAGTAAATTTAAGGACTCTGGAGTATACTGTTATTGTACAGGGTCAGATTTTGCAAGGCCACCCTAAGAGTCCCTTAGTGTAAGAAAACTGTACTCCACGGTGGCTAAAGATAGAAGGAAGTATATTAGCTGTATGCCAGGGCAAAGCAGGAGGAAAAGTGGCCAAAATAAATGGTTTCACAGAGAATTTGTGTTTATAATATTAAAAAGTGAATGAATTGAATGGTGAATCACAGAATCACAGAATAACCAGGTTGGAAGAGACCCACCGGATCATCGAGTCCAACCGTTCCTATCAAACACTAAACCATATCCCTCAGCACCTCATCCACCCGTGCCTTAAACACCTCCAGGGAAGGTGACTCAACCACCTCCCTGGGCAGCCTGTTCCAGTGCCTAATGACCCTTTCTGTAAAGAATTTTTTCCTAACGTCTAGCCTAAACCTCCCCTGGCGGAGCTTGAGGCCATTCCCTCTTGTCCTGTCCCCTGTCACTTGGGAGAAGAGGCCAGCACCCTCCTCTCTACAACGTCCTTTCAGGTAGTTGTAGAGAGCAATGAGGTCTCCCCTCAGCCTCCTCTTCTCCAGGCTAAACAACCCCAGCTCTCTCAGCCGCTCCTCATAAGGCCTGTTCTCCAGCCCTTTCACCAGCTTCGTTGCTCTTCTCTGGACCCTCTCCAGAGCCTCAACATCCTTCTTGTGGTGAGGGGCCCAGAACTGAACACAGGATTCGAGGAGCGGTCTCACCAGTGCCGAGTACAGAGGGAGGATAACCTCCCTGGACCTGCTGGTCACGCCGTTAACAAAAGGCAGGTCTTGCCAGACTAACCTGATCGCCTTCTATGACAAAGTGACCCGGCTACTGGATGAGGGAAAGGCTGTGGATGTGGTCTTCCTGGACTTCAGCAAAGCCTTTGACACAGTTTCTCACAGCATTCTGCTTGAGAAACTGTCAGCCTTTGGGCTGGACAGGCGCACACTCTCCTGGGTGGAAAACTGGTTGGATGGCCGGGCCCAGAGAGTGGTGGTAAATGGTGTGAAATCCAGCTGGAGGCCAGTGACAAGTGGGGTTCCCCAGGGCTCAGTGCTGGGTCCAGCCCTGTTCAATGTCTTCATCAATGATCTGGATGAAGGCATCGAGTGCACCCTTAGCAAGTTTGCGGACGACACTAAGCTGGGTGGAAGTGTCGATCTGCTGGAGGGTCGGGAGGCTCTGCAAAGGGATCTGAACAGGCTGGACCGCTGGGCTGAGTCCAATGGCAGGAGGTTTAACAAGGCCAAATGCCGGGTCCTGCACTTGGGGCACAACAACCCTATGCAGTGCTATAGACTGGGAGAAGTCTGTCTAGAAAGCTGCCTGGAGGAGAGGGACCTGGGGGTGTTGGTTGACGGCCAACTGAATATGAGCCAGCAGTGGCCCAGGTGGCCAAGAAGGCCAATGGCATCTTGGCTTGTATCAGAAACGGCGTGACCAGCAGGTCCACGGAGGTTATCCTCCCTCTGTACTCGGCACTGGTGAGACCGCTCCTCGAATCCTGTGTTCAGTTCTGGGCCCCTCACCACAAGAAGGATGTTGAGGCTCTGGAGAGAGTCCAGAGAAGAGCAACAAAGCTGGTGAAAGGGCTGGAGAACAGGCCTTATGAGGAGCGGCTGAGAGAGCTGGGGTTGTTTAGCCTGGAGAAGAGGAGGCTGAGGGGAGACCTCATTGCTCTCTACAACTACCTGAAAGGACGTTGTAGAGAGGAGGGTGCTGGCCTCTTCTCCCAAGTGACAGGGGACAGGACAAGAGGGAATGGCCTCAAGCTCCGCCAGGGGAGGTTTAGGCTAGACGTTAGGAAAAAATTCTTTACAGAAAGGGTCATTGGGCACTGGCAGAGGCTGCCCAGGGAGGTGGTTGAGTCACCTTCCCTGGAGGTGTTTAAGGCACGGGTGGACGAGGTGCTGAGGGATATGGTTTAGTGTTTGATAGGAACGGTTGGACTCGGTGATCCGGTGGGTCTCTTCCAACCTGGTTGTTCTGTGATTCTGTGATTCTGTTTCTGATACAAGCCAAGATGCCATTGGCCTTCTTGGCCACCTGGGCACACTGCTGGCTCATATTCAGTCGGTTGTCAACCAACACCCCCAGGTCCCTCTCCTCCAGGCAGCTTTCTAGACAGACTTCTCCTAGTCTGTAGCACTGCATAGGGTTGTTGTGCCCCAAGTGCAGGACCCGGCATTTGGCCTTGTTAAACCTCATGCCATTGGACTCAGCCCAGCGGTCCAGCCTGTTCAGATCCCTTTGCAGAGCCTCCCGACCCTCCAGCAGATCGACACTTCCACCCAGCTTAGTGTCTTCCGCAAACTTGCTAAGGGTGCACTCGATGCCTTCATCCAGATCATTGATGAAGACATTGAACAGGGCTGGACCCAGCACTGAGTCCTGGGGAACCCCACTTGTCACTGGCCTCCAGCTGGATTTCACACCATTTACCACCACTCTCTGGGCCCGGCCATCCAACCAGTTTTCCACCCAGGAGAGTGTGAAGGTCAGGTGTATGCAAGTCAGCCTGCATTTGAGCTAATAGTGGTGACTTTCCTAGCTTTCAGTAGTTAGTGAATTTAAAAAAACTAAAATGTTATAGATGGGAGGAGATAGGGTGTCATGGTACTGGGGAAAAACATCTTTGGCATCTGTCTCTTAAGAAGTTGTCTTGAAAGCGGAAACATGATATGGTGGGTAGACCCCAGCTGGCTTCTAAGCCCCACTTAGCTGCTCACTGTCTCATCTCCAGCTGGACAGGGATAAAACTGGAAGAGCAACAGTGAGAAAAACTCGTGAATTGGGGTAAAGACAGTTTAAGAAGTGAAGTGGCACTTGCAAGCAAAGTAAAATGAGGAATTCCTTTATAGCTTCCCATTAGCAGGCAGATGTTTTTGCCCCTTCCTGGACAGCAGGGATTCACCACTCACTAAGCTTACTTGGGATGACAGATGCCATAACTCTGAACATCCCCCCTTCCTCTGTCTTTTCTCCAGGGGAGGGTTGAAGAAGCACCCTGCAGAGGTTCCCAGCACCCCTGGGGAGACCATGGCAGAGCAGGGGGGAAGAATGTGAGGAGGAAGGAGTGGCAGAGACGACTTGTTATGGCCTGACCACAACCCCAGATTGCCCATCCCCTCTGTGCCACTCCTGGGATGAGGGGATGGAGGAGTCAGGAATGAAGGACTGCAATTAAGCCTGAGGGGAAAAAAAGGATAGGGTGGTGAGAAGGTGCTTTAGTTTTTGTCTGTTTTTCTCACCATCCAATTATATTTTTAATTGGCTACTAGAGTAATTTCCCCCAAGCCAAGTCTGTTTTGCCCATGGCAGTAATAGGTAAACAGTCTCCCTGTCTTAATCTTGACCCTTGAGCTTTTCCACCTTTTCTCCTTCTGTCCTGTTGCAGAGAGGGAGGGAGGGAGCATCTGGGTGGACATCAGACAGCCAGACAAGGTGAACCCATCACATCTAAGAACTGGAAATGTTTTCCTTTTGTTGCCAGTACATAGATATGTGCCTACATGTGTGTATTCATTATTCTTTCATTGTTGACTTTGCTATGTAATTCTTAGATTTGCTTCTTTTAAATCAGAAAAAAAAATACGTAAGCTTAAGGTACAATCAGAGCTCAGCTTAGTTAGCAGAACAGTTTTCAGCTGAAAGTTTGCAGACTTTTTTATGTTCAGTTATTTTCTTTGTCATTAATGGGCTCATAATTCTGTCAAAACAAAGTCTGAAAAAATGATGTGTGATTCACCTTTTTAAAGGGCATAGCTTTCCTGAGTACAGGAGGAGGATTCAAGGCTCAATGTTCAAAATTTAGCAGGGGTACTATATCTTTCACCCATAAGGACTGTTTGACATCCTGGAGTTCGAGTAAAGCTAGAACTTTGAAAATTCATGCCTATCTTGTTGATCATCTTTTTGCATTTATGAAGGAGGCATTTTTCCCATTACCACAGTGGTCTGCCCTATGTAACAGATAGTTGTTTGTTTTTTTTCTAGGAGGGCTTAATTTTTTTTCCCTGTCATTTCTTTTTGCCAGGGAGTCTATCTAGGTAGGCTTGGTTTTAAAGGTTCATTTTTGCAGTTTAGCAATAGGAAGACTGTACATGTGATCTCTGTATGGACAGTGAGTGTATTAGAGCAAAACTGTATCTAAGAAGAATCTACACTGTAAGGCTATTTAATATCAGGATATTATACTATATTTCAATTAATATCTATCTTAGAAATACAGTGACTATTTTGCTCATCTGTTTTTGCTTTCACTTGACTGTAAGTCGTCTTTTTATTTTTGACGGGAGAAGGTACAGGAGATGATGATGACATATTTTAAGCTTGCCCACAAAGATTTTGATATGTTGTTTTTATTTCTTCCCCCTTCCCAGGCATCCTTCTGGATTCTTGAGTCTTTATTTTTTTTGTTTGTTTGCTTGTTCCTTTCTACTGGTCCTTTGTGAACAGAGGGGTAGGAACATTCCTTTAGCTGTTTCTACTCACGTGTCACGCACTTCTCAGGACTCAGTTGTTCCAGTCTCTCTCCCTTCCTTGGTTCTCGATGTTCTGACATTCAGATGAGTCACCAAATGCATTATTTTTTTGGTTGTTAGATCGATTTCATATGTGAAATTAATTTCAAATGCCTGTTCTGAATATACTTGTCTACCTTCAATTTGCCTGGCATATTGAACAGAATCCTATTAGATGTGTTTGTGAAATGACTTCTCTCCAGGTCTGCAATTCAGCTGAAAGTGTGAGACAACTGGGGAATTTGTAGCTTGCAAGCTTCAGTTGCTGGAACATACTAAGTCATCAAATATAGCTTCCTTTGTAGATGCAAAGCAAGTTTCACCTTAGGTATTTAATTACAGCATGCAGCATAGTTGGGTAGCTTGTGGGTGTTAATGTTGGCTGAGTCAATAGAGTAATAGCTAAACAGCCTTGTTTTATCCAACACACTAGGTCTGGGTTCAGAACCCTAAGGTATAACTTGTATTAGAAACTAGTGTGAAAAGATGTGAAATTCCCTGCACAAAATGCAAAATAACGGCTGCACATTTCTATTTCAAGTTTTGTTCCTACATCCAATATTTGTCTAGAAGCTGCTTCCCGCAAACTGGTTATAAAAAGCTGATTTCTGTATAGAGAGTTGTATTAGTATATGCTCTTGACCGTATATAATTATGAGAGATTATCATAGCTGTTGGTTTAGGCTCCTTTCCATATTACTTTGAAAACTGATTGTGATTGTATGCTAAAAAATAGAATAATGGGCATGTTTAGAAGCATTTCTAGTATGCTTGTATACACAGAGAAGGTAATCATTCAAAACCAGTAATAATCCTAGACTAGTGTGTGTACAGTGAGAAGAATCTTCAGCTTATTTCAGTGAAGACACAATACAGTAACATAGATGCTATGTTTTTTCCATTTATTTATTCACTATATAGTATATTTGTATTTAAAGAGTCAAAGATTGTTCTCTGCTTTACTACTGTCATATGAAAGTGTCACTAGCAAGTCAGTGTAGAACATGCAGTCTCTTTACTGTTATTGTTTATGGAATTTCTGCTGGTGCTGACTTTGAGGAATGTATCATTAAAACACTTTATCCTTGAAACATATTTTTAAAGCAACATTTCCGATCATGTACTACTGTGATACATCTTCAGCACCAGGCTCCTTGCTGCTACATTCCTCTAAGCCTAATATTCTAAAAGGAAAAAAAAAAAGAATAATACTGCAAAAATATGCTGTTTACTTTGACAAGTTAACATACTGAATAAGTTGTGGTACCTCTGCTGTTGACTCAGGTCCTCGATCTCTCCTCTACGTAGTGCCAATATATTGTCAGAAAATTCATATGATTATGATGAAAGAATTACGTCATCAGTTATTTTCCCTGCTTTAGGATAAATTTTCACTGGTATTTGTGAATATTTGCTTGCTTGTGCAACTGTTTTAGTAAAATATGAGTATGATTCCAACAAAAAGCCTGTAAGAAATCAGAACCCAAAGCTGGCAATGTTTAGGCATGGGTTTTATAGCCAAGACCTTTCTTTAATCAGAATTTGAAACCCATCAGAGGAAAGGGGCCATAAAATCAGTTCTAAATAGTCTTGGAAGTGAGATAATAGTCCTTTAATCTCATCAATGTAAGCACGACATTTTCTGCTGCACTTCATGCCTATACTTTTGCAGGAATGTTATTGGTGGAAATCAGACAGAAGGCACAGGATTACTGTAGGGGACACTTACTCACGCTTCCATTGCTGTTCTTTTTTCCAATCTATTTATTTATTTCCTCAGTGGAAATATATAATTCATTTCTGGAGCAATACCAGCTTAAACTTTTTACTGCTTCCATATTAAACAAGAATTAATGGGGAGCACATAATGTAGGACTCATAAGTGTTAAAGAGGCGAGTTTTAGAGAAAGCAATGCTGTGATCTCTGTGGAACAGTTCAAGGCATGGTTTTCCAAATTACACATGGTATTTTTTTTTTGTTTGTTTTGTTACTAAGGGTAAAACTACTGTAGTGCATGAAAATAGTATGTAATCACAGTGTCTTTATCCTTCTCTGTATAAAACAATTTTGGATAGTATACTTTTAAAACTGTGCAGGAGCTCTGGTTTTATTCTCTCTGAAGAGATAATTCTAAATTTAAATGTAGAGTGTAACCAGTTTCTACAGTCTGCTGGGCCTGTGTGACCACTTTGAGAATTTTGTGTAAAAGACTTTCATATAAAATAAAAGTTAGATTTATCTAGATAGTGATTTCAAAATTGGAAGCAATTTTTACTTTATCTAATTTCTGTGATTGTCACCAGACTGATTATCAAAAGCAGTTCAAAGTTCTAGATGAAAGCAATAGTGTCTATTTACTCCTATAGCTTTTCCAAAATCCCATATTACTCTGTGTTAAGACAGAAGACAGTTTAGGGAATCATCTGGAGCTCCATATAGTAAAGAACTGTGCAATCTCATAACTGCTAAACACATCTCATTGTTGTTGTTAATTTTTCTCCAAATGCTTGCCACAGCTCCACATAATTTTTACTTTAAGTGAAAATAGAGGAGTTGCATGTATATGTGATACTGTCAGCTAGAATGCTGAAAAATGTATGTGCCTGTAGCCACTGGGTAAATTATGAGCCTACCTTTCCATCAAAAGCACTTGCTTCATAGGCAAATATTCAATCATATTCCATAATTTCAGGCTTAATTAAGTTCCTAAACCTTTCTTTTTTTGCCAGAGTAGTGAGTGGGTAAGTGGTGTGTACTGAAGCTGGTTTACTTTGCAGTGAAAATCCAACTGAGGTGACTCTTTTGTCATTGATTATTGGAGACAATGTCTCCAGCTGGATGCCTTCTACCTGGTCACCATAAATTAGTTTTGTGTCACTGCCTCTAACAACCAATACACACTGATAGTCTCTAAATGATGGCTTATATGACCTGAGACAAGATCTAGCCTTATTTTTCTGCTCTATTACTTTCAAAGAATAGTCTTTCTATTATTAACATGCTGTAGTAAAATAACTTTAAATTCCTTTGAAATTTGTAGTGGTTTTGTTCATTGCATCTCATGAATGCAAACCTTACTGGAGGAGCAGATGTATGTGTATGCACTTTAATATTCTGATCCTTTTTTTTTTGATTACTTTAGAATGGTTTACAGTTTGATGGTTTCTCAGAACTTCTCTGGCTTGATTTTCCTACAGGTGTATAAATAAGATAGGAATTCTCTGACAGCATGATGAGGTTATAGTAATATAAACTGGCTATTAGGGCACAGTCACGGCTGTAAGCAACCTGGTCTGTCCCAGTAGGTGCAGCAGCCAGAATCTTCTCTGAAGTCAAATTTCACAAAGCAAAAAAGTTGGTGAATAACAATACTTTAGGAATGAACACTTCTGTTATGATTGGTCATTTTAAATCTGGTTAAGATAAAAATTTGAAACTGTATAGTAGTAGGTTTTAATACTTGTTCTAAGTTTTTAGTCTTGCTGGTTTCCCAATGAGTAGTCCATTGCTTTTATTTAGAAAGCCTTCAAAAAGTATATGGGCAAATTCAATTTTACAGATTATTGCACTTTTGATTAAGAACAGCAAAGTTCTCCCTTGCATTACTGTCTAAGTCTCTGATGGGGTTTTATTGTTTGTTAATTTGACACATTGGAGGTAGTTTTCAATCTACTACTATAGAAGGCTAGGAAAAACCTCCCAGCTGATTCTGGTTGGCTCCAGCAGCCCCACTGCAAGACAGAGCTGAGCCTGTTGGCCAAGCTGGTGCGCCTTGAAAGAGCCAAGCTTAGCTTGGTGAAGTCTTGGTAGCCATTATCAAACAAGCTGCACCTGTTTCTTGAATTAATCTTCTCTATCAAAGGTTTGTAAAGCAGATTGTGTTCTTCACCTCCAGGAGGTTGTGGAGAGGAGGGTGATGGCTTCTTCTCCCAAGTGGCAGGGGACAGGACAAGAGGAAATGGCCTCAAGCTCCGCCAGGGGAGGTTTAGGCTGAACATTAGGAAAAAATTTTTCACGGAAAGGGTCATTGGGCACTGGCAGAGGCTGCCCAGGGAGGTGGTTGAGTCACCTTCCCTGGAGGTGTTTAAGGGACGGGTGGACGAGGCGCTGAGGGACATGGTTTAGTGATTGATGGGAATGGTTGGACCTGATGATGCAGTGAGTCTCTTCCAACCTGGTGATTCTATGATTCTATGACTGTTATATAGGCTTACTATCCACTTCAGATGGATTTATGGTACTTCTCAGCCTTGTTTGGAAAAGTTTATGAAAACAAAATTCTTGTAGTAATGGTAATCATGTGGTTCATGAGGTTTAAATAATTTTACACTGTAGAAATGAACAATATCTACTAATAGTAACAAAAAAAATGTTATTTGTATCAGTTTCTAACTTACTTACTGTAGTAAAGCCCACTCTTCTTCTACTGTGATCCTTTTGTTAAAACCCTTGAAATACTTTGATCAAAAATGGAATACAAAGGGGATTTGTGAGTGGATTACTATACTGTGATGTCTTGGTGCATGGCCTTTCACATCCTGGTTCAGAAACTTTTCATCACCTCATTATTTTCTGACACTTTAAAGAAGGTGAAGAATGCTCAATGACAGTACATAAATCATGAGACCTCTTCAAAACTTCCTTGTTCCTTTTGCTACTCAGGAGTGTTAAAATGGTGGAGCTTTCACTCTTGGTGCTGAATTCATAAGAGGTTGTCCAGTGAAAAGATAGACATAAAATAGAGTACAAGGAAACAAAGCTACTAGTACGAAAATGAGGAAATGTGTACATAAAGAAGAAATGGAGGATGAACACAAGAATTTCATATTTAAGGTACTAAAAGATGAGAAGTCAAGAAAAGGATATGGGGGAGCGATTTTGTCAGTGTTCTGGAAGAATTACATCTCACTGGAGAATTTGCATAGATCTTTAATACTAACAGATAAAGGATAATTGTTATGAAATTCATTGTACTTCATTGATATGCAGTCAAATGCATCTTTGAAACACAGGTTTAGTATCCTGGCTGGGTACGGAATCAGGGCAGATGATTCTTCAAAAGACAGCTAGCATTACATAGCGAGCCATTCACCTGTGCATGGTTCTAGTCAACAGAAAGGTGAAAGAGGGGACCATATGCCATGGTTTTGTGCTAGTTATACTTGCAGGACAGAGATAAATGGCAAGTAAATGCAAAGATTTATTGTTTATCCGTACCAGGTGACAGCAAAAGTTCAACTATGGGCAATAAGCACAGTGGATGCTGTACGTGGTGCTGTAATTTTCTATAAATAATTACTTTGCCATCTTCATTTTAGCTCGTTAGCACAATTTACGTAAAAAATGACCTGTGTGTGACCAGTCCACAAAGTTTCCTAACAAGCTGCACTGCAGTATTAGGTTTATGTGGCAAGGTTCTAGTAGCTGAGGGGCTGCAGTGGTGGCATTTGTGTGGACAGGTCATTAGAAAAGCTTTTGGGGTCTGATTTGTTCTTTCCCTTTCGCTTTAATTAACCCTTTATGCCTATGAAGGTTTAAAAAAAGCTGATATAAAACATGGATATGCTGCCTTGCATTTCGTGTGCTTTATGCAACCACTTTGGGGCACATGGAAATAACTGCATATGGCATACAAGATCAGGCCTTGTACCACCAGACTTCACAGCTGTGACAAGAGGCTTGCGGATATAGCCATGAAATTTTCTGATATTGATTGCCTGCACGTGCAGGAAGCAGTAATAGCAGGTCTTTGATATAGGGAGTCTTCTGTTCTTCTCTGTTAATATGGGAACTACTACTACTCATATGGCAGCACTAACTGGTTTGTTAATCAGCAATTCAGGGAAAACTCTCACCAAAAATGTGTGCTGTCTACATCCCAAATCAATTTCCATGCCTTTTCCGTTGTTTCCTACCTAATTAAATCAATGTTTCTACTGCTGAGCTTAAAATGAAGCTGACACAAACTCCCTCAATACTGTAGAAACCAATTGTCCTTGCAAAAGGTCTTTGTTTTCATTGCCACTGAGTTCAGATGTGTTACATCTGTTTTATTAACTAAACTAGATGTTTACACCATCATGTTTCCATATTTACCAAGTTCCACTAAGTGGAGGTTTGCCATTACTCTTACAGAAGTGCAAACCCAGTATTATATGAAAAAGGAAAGAGAAATAATGTTACAAGTATCTATTTCTCACCAGTTACAAGGAAAATATCTGCCCATCAAGTCTTTTTCTTTTTTAATTATACAGAATTGTAAGATTTTAACTGTGTTTAGTATAAGAGTACAATATAAATCTTAGCTTTGTATGCTTCTGGAATCTTTTATCCTAGGAATCCTTTCATGTGGATGATAGTCTACCAATTCCAGGCCCAGGAAACATAAAACTTGTGAAATGCTTCTCCTTCAAGAAAGCCTTCTTTTTAAAGATAGGTTCCTTTTTTCCCCCCACACATACTTCTAAAAAGCATTATCTTGCTCTGCAGTTAGCCTCCCTGCAATCAAATAAAGGGCATGGATTAATTGGAGAACCACTAGAAATATTTTAAAGAGATTAACATTAATGGAGAAACAAATTATCTTTCCATCAAATGAGGTTAATAACAAAAATTAGTAGTGGCCCCTCACAATTATTGAAAAACCTTACAGAGTCTCTTAAAGATTAATCATGCAACTTTTTCTATAAAATCTATAGAATTTCAAGTGGTTTAAGGGTCCTAACTCTCAGCTGCAAAAGATCAAGCCCCTTGGAAGCTGAACTCTTACTGCCATGTAATATATTATTGTTTCCTCAAGGAATAAACTGTAACCTAAAGGGTTTTTCTCAAGTAGTGGGTGCCTGGTTGAACTCTCTCTGACATTGTCAGGCAGAGTTCTGGTTGGCCTGTCACAATCTGCCTTGTTCTCTGTATAAAATAACTATAGGTTCATTAGCACTTTAACTCATAATTAGGTTTTTGTAGTTGACTGGAAAAAGAGAATTTTTTTTTTTTTAATTGACTCTCTTCTATAAAAAAAACATAATTGCTTAATCCTTTACAATATTTAAAGCAGTTCTGCAATCACCATACAGTCTTTATTTGCAGAAGCGCAATTCGCAAAGGTGATTCGTAAAACCATATTAAGCATCTTTTTTATCTGTGTATTGATGGGATATTTTCTAGATTCATTGGCTGGCTGTAAATACCTTTTAGACAATCTTTGGTATGTATCAATGTACTGAAGTGTGTTATATTGCTGCAGTATGACTATCATCACTTCTAGTTGATTATTTCAATGGAAATCTTACCAAAAAAGTATTGTCTTTATTAATACAGGTATCCTGAAATAGCCATAGCTGTATACTGTTGCCTAATATTGCATGCTTGTGCATTGACTCTTTGTAAGCTCAAGTGCCCTAAGGAGTGCTGCTTGGTTTATTTTAATGAAAACATTTAGCACAGGGACAATTCTCAGATTACCTCCTGACTTGTCTACATCTGGACAGCCTGTTGGTTACCAGTAGGCTAAATTTTGACTTGTTCAAAAAAGAGCAGTAGAAAAGTAAGTCAGCTGTTATTTTTAACTTCTGAAAATATGAATGCAGTGTAGTGAACGGTGGTACATGGGCACAGTTCTCCAGGAGCATACTGTGCAGGTCCAAACTGGTCCATAAGTATCCTACATGTATTTTGATTAAAGTTTCAAGGTGATGACATAATCAATATTGTAAGCAAAAAATAAATGCCTACTTTCTATCACTTTCTCAGGAAAATTCTTCTGACAGATTGAGCATAGGCAAAGTATTTAAATTTGCATAAATTCTTATAAAAATCTGTTTTATTTAAACCTCTGGCTCCATAGATGTAGTTATAAGAAATAAGCTTACTGACTATCCATGTACACTTAATTTTTAACACGGTCTATATAAGCACTAGTGGCCTTCAATGTCTCTTCATCTCAAACAGTGCTGGTGAGTTCTCCTTCACAACATTGTGAGTTAACAGTCATTAGCACCAAAATTCTGAGATCAAGTGGTTCAAGTGTTATGGAACCACTTTAAGAATGCTGTTCTACAATGCACAGAATCACTTTATGAATGCTGTTTACCATCTGGGGATCGATCTCCATGTCTTCTCTCTCATGTTTCATAAAATATAGCTTAAGGTGCCACACTTTATCACATTCTGTTAAAACTCCCATTAATCTCACCGATAATACAAGAAACATGAAAAACTAAAATAAATAGTGGCATGTCCCCCTGTTCTCTTCTATGCTTTCTTTCAAGTAAGTCTGACTCTGAAATACTCCCATGTAGCAACAGAAGGCAGAAATTATTCACTTAAGGAGAAGCAGTTTAACAGTTGCATAGCCAAAGTTCCCTGGTGAGGAGGTTTTCCTAATAGTTTTCCAATAAAGGATATAAAAACCTCAGAGGTGGTATTTCTAGAGGAGTATATTATTAGAAAGAATTGATATTTGAGGAACTTTCTTTTATTAAAAATGGGCAAGAACTCCTGTGCATCTTTTTTCACATAAAGCTTAGTAAAGGTTAGAAAATTAGCTCATGTGTGCTGTTTATAATACAGTTGGATGGATGAAGGAGTCTTTACATTTCACAACTTCTTGTTTCTGTCAAGTTCCAGAGTTTCAGTGAATTATTTATGTGGCCACTTATCCTGTAAGGATGGAACCGAGGGTACAAACTGAGTTCACAATTGCTACCAGAAAGCCTTCAGATGATAAGATGAAAATGCATCTTGGTCTCTGCAGATCTCAAACCTGGACTTGAATTCATGGCCTATGGATGAGGTGTTGTGTGTCTGACATTTTTCATCTCTAACTTCTGAATTTTTGCAGTTTATGAACAATTCATGAGCTTCTATTTATCTTCAGCAATTGCTTTATGAATCAAGGATTTAACTGGAATAAGATAATCCAAGAAATAGTAAATTTCAATTCATTTCTGTGAATATAATATAAATTCCACATATGAGAGCAGAGATGTGAATACATTAGTGATAAAAATACTAGAAAGAAATTACCTGTTTCTATAACTGTAGTTCCCAAAGGCGTGTAGCCAGAGATTGCGGCAGATCAGACTTTTGCATCTCTTGGATTTTCTGGGACTTTCTACCCTTAAAAGTGAGCTAACACACCTCTGCAGGTTTTTCCTCTGTTAATTACAATGGGCTGCTTTTCAGCTTTATTCTCTGCTTAAAGCAATACGAAGCCAGAGCTAAAAGTTTTGGAAAATATTTCATTATTTCTAGGGAATTTCTTTCTCTTTCTCTTGGCTAAACAATAGTTCCTTCATATTTCTTGTTGATAAAACTGTTTAAAATCCTTTCCCTGCTGTCAAACATAGAATCAAGTGGGATGTTAGGCAAGTGGTTATCAATTACATTTCTCCATGCCCCAGGATTTTCTATCTTCAAATCAAATTTTGTATCTAGACTGATATTAAAACCATACCGTTAGATCGAGGGGCAGTCGGGAATTTTAAAATCTAGTAATTTATGAACTACAAAGGCTAATTAGGAACTCATGGTTTGAAGCATTGAGAATCAAGTAGTTTTCACAAAATGTTTTTTTTTTAAATTCTGTCTTTGAGTATAAGTATTTTTTTGTGTAAGAATTAGAAGCTTTGCATATATGTACCTGTAGGTGTCAAATAGCTCCCCAAATGTAGGGTGAGAAGTTAGAGGTATTGATGAAACTGTTAGCACGTTCTGAAGATGTTGTAGATGCCAATTTGTTCAGACAGCTCTACAAAGAGTAAACGGCATAATTTGCAAGTATGGAAAAGGAATTCCAAACCTGCACATTTGGTTTTGTATTAAAGATTTTACTAATTATGGCATAATTGTAAGAACCTTACACTTTAAGAAACCATAAAAACTGCCAGTCCTTCAGTCACACTGAATCCTGCTATGGCAATGCAAGTATTAAAGACACTGTATTCCAGCACCAAATACACCCTGAATAACTTCTAAAATTGCTTAAGTAGACTCTCCAGTTCAGATGCTTTCCCCATGAATTGCTACCTAAATCTTGAGAAGATGAGGATGCCTTCTAGTCTGTCAAGGTACTCATATATTTGCTGAGAACAACAAAGCCTTTCTACAGTGTCTGCAGTATTTGCTTAAAAATAGAAGAGTGTACTCCTTGGACCAGTGACAGCGTGGTTCATACAGGCCAGCATGGAATCCCTCAGTAGTCTGGCTGTGTGTTTACAGCTGAATAGTCTAGTAGCTATTTTACAAAGAGAGTCAGGAACATGGTTCTCATTTTACAGGGAAGAAAACCCCTTGAGAGCTGAAGAGAAAGAGGAAGGGGTTTGTGGCAGTGGCATCCTCAGGAGTCACATGGAGATGGAACTGGATTAAAACTTCCTGGAGTTGTGCTCTGGTTCTTGAAGTAGCAGTGCATGCCTCCTCCCTTGCACATGTCCCAAACTTAAATTAAAAAAAAATGCTTACATCACTGCTTATAACAATTCTTTTCAACATTTACATAGCCTTGCCTAAACATAAATGGAAATGAAAATAAAAAGGGAAGCACAGAACCTGATAATGTTTAATCTGTGTGCCAATCCATCCACATAGGATAACAAAAAGACAACAGGCAGACCTGTAACTTTCCCGCAAGTAAAGGTCAGTTAAACCAGCACAACCCTTTTTCCACATATAAAGCAATATAAGCTATCAGTCCTATCTGAACAGTCTCCAGTCCCAAGGCACTCTCAAAATAACTTGAAGATAAAGCAGAGATGAAAATCGGTAGATGCTGATGAGTTGGGCATGCAGTTGTCTCTTTGAGACATTTCTTAAGAGAAATTTTACATATGCTAAAAGTCAAAGTCAGGGGAGAGAAAAATGAAATGGATTAACATTTTATCGCAGACAAATAAGTTGGAAATGCTCTAATTTACAGATAATAAGATATGAGTACATGAAGATACTGCTATTGGGGCATTAAAAGTAAAAGTATTATCCTTCTGCTTAAAGATTCTACTAAAATAACTATAATTTTCTAATTAAGAAGATGTTAAATCTATGTGACAGTATAGTTAATTTCGTTCCTTGGGACCAAAACCTGAAACCTAAATGTAATAGTAACTTAAATGTTTCAGTCAAACATCCCAGAATTATTTTTCTAAGTATAACTGTATAAACAAAAATATAACAACAGCAATGGAGCAACCCTATCTTAATGCTGCCTTCTGACATCAAGACAAAAGCATTAAAGTCTTCGGACTCCAGTATTTGATACACAGCAAATAATTCTTTCTTTACAAAGCACAAGACAAATCCAGTGTAACCACTCCAGAGCTCCTATCATTGTCCTTATTCAACCCATCATCTAGAAAACAAGGCTCCAGATGCTGGATCTAAACTGGAGAGGGGCAGATTTAGACTAGACATAAGGAGGAATTTCTTCACCACAAGAGTGGGGAGGCGCTGGCCCAGGTTGCCCAGGGAAGCGTTGGCTGCCCCATCCCTGGAGGTGTTCAAAGGCAGGTTGGATGGGACTTTGAGCAGCCTGATCTGGTGGGATGTCCCTGCTCATGGCAGGGGGCCTGAAACTAGATGATCTTTAAGGTCCCTTCCAACCCAAACTATTCTATGATTCTATCTTTTTTTTTCATGTTTTGTGGTGAAAGTTGATTTGTCCATTTCCTTAAGTTTGTATCCCACAGCAGGATTTCTGTGTTTTGCTGTGATTTTCAAGAAAAAACATACTGTTTCCAAATCATCCAAGGCTACCCTGCCTGGGAATGTTGGAAGGGTTAACTGCCAGTGGACTATTACTAAAGTATAAACCAACCTCAGAATTTTTTGGAAGATGATTCATGAAGTGTTTATGGCACTGAAATTTGTAATACATCAGCAACCACCACAAATGGATTTGCTCTACTGTAAGCCTGCATATTTCACTGCAAATGGCTTTTGTGTTCACTTACCATTGGTAATGAAATGAACTGCCCTTAAAATGAAGGAATACATTTCCAGCGGTTGTGGATGTGTTATAGATGTTCTTTGCTGCAAATACATTATGAATTTTTAAAGCATTAAATATGTATGTACTATTTATAGTATTCTTACAAATACAGAGAGACTTTACGTTTTGAAGACTTATAAATTTTTTTATGATTTTTCTCTTGATTTTTTTCTTTTTTTACAGCATCTGCAGCATTTACATAGTCTGCCGTGCAGAACAATTATTTTGTTCAAGAAATCATCATGTTTTACTTCCAGTTCATCTCCCACATACCATAGATCTGTTTTCTTTAGATCAATTTTCTATTTTTTGTAAATCTATTTTCTTTACTGTCTATTTTAAAGCAATGAAACCTTTTTTTTTCTTCCTACTGCAGTAATCATCACATATCATTTTCCCCCATATAACTGCAGTATTGAACAACAAATTAGCTCTAAAGACAAGACACCAAGCACTGAGCTTAACAATGTTTCTTTGTGCGTACAGGCCCGTTTGGTTTCCTGTGTTACATGTGGGTTGATGTTGTCAGTCTGAACTACAGTTTAGGTAGTGTTAGGCAATTCTTAACCCAAGCTCTGTTGAGTAACGCTTCCCAGAACCTGTAGGCAATCTGCTGTAATCTGCTTAATTCTGTATTTCAAAAGCTACACAAGGAGAAAGACTATCTTCTTGCCTCCAGGTGCTGACTAGGTGATTGAAAGCAAATCACAGATTTTCTGCTGCCAGTGCTCCTCCCAAATATTACCAGGTACAGAATTTGGTCTTGCAGCATTTGCAGTGACTCTATTGGTCTGGATAACATTGAAAAGGGTTCATAAGGAGAAGGTTGTGTAGTTGAAAATAAGGATGCTACTAGTTTGTATTGCAAAAATGTGTGGGAGAGGGGCCAGTAAAAGTTTTGAGTGCATGACCGCAACAAGTTTGAGTATCTAAACAGGGTGATCGCAGACAAAACAGATGGCCTAGATGTTAGCTGGCAAAACCTTTATCACTACAGCCTCTAAAGATCATGACGGTACATGAAAGAAGAAGGAAGATGAAAATATTTCAGTAGAGCTGGGGAAACTTCTGCTCACTGAATACTTTTCTTAAGTAATTCCTTCTTTGACTGTTGTTTTTTTGTCTAGCAATTTCAAGTAGTTTATTAGGTTGATTAAGTTTTACGCAGCCACACTTGCCTTGTAGTATGCTCCTTACTGCCACCTCACTTTGATCTTCAGGATCTACCTGCTCTACCTTGCACGCCACAAGCTCTGAGTTTTGCAGTGTGAGTCTTCTACTCCAAGGTAGTCCATCTGTTCCAGAATTGAGCAGATAAGAAAATAACAACAGCTATTTTTCTTTTTTTCTGACCAGCTGTTGTCTTGAAAAAGGTGCAAACCCTATTCTTTTTTATCAGAACCTTGGTGCCTCTCAATTAGAATAATTGCAGGCCAGTTCTGTTTCTAATACTCTCTGGAAAAAAAAGATAATTTGAGAATAAATTCTGAACAAAATTTACTTGAAAGGGAAAAATGTTTCAAGAAAATCTGAAATTGGCTTTTATTCAGAAAATAAATTTGTTAAAAGATTTTAGGAATTACTTCCTGACTGGGAATTCGTTCTGGGAATTCATTGTGTTTCAACAGAGCATTTCACTACCTGCTGTTAATTTTGTTCTCTTGGTATTGATAATTTGCTTTAAACTGCAAAATATCTCCTTCCAAAGCCAATTTGTTTAACTGCATGGCTAAACAATTTTTTTATTTATATGTGTGTATTTTCTGTGCTAATGTTTCCTACAGAAATCACTGTGAATTATGCTTCACACAATTATGACTTTAGAGTAGAATCACCAACATTATTTTTTATCAAATGCTTTAAATGCCCTGTGTATTACAATGATGAATAAATCACAAGATATCTTACTGAAGGCAGTTCTTGTCTAAGAGATATACAGGCATTCAGGTATATATATACAGGTACATTTGCATTCATCATGTTTAGAAAGTAAAATATTTTAATGTATGTAGCTCTGGAACAGGAAATAGAGTATTTGGTTGCTGTTCTCTTCTCTGCCGCTGTCTGTATGATGCTGTCTCTCTTGGCTTCTATTTCTCCACTCATAATTTATCTGTCATGACTTCTCGTCAACAATTATTTCTTCCTATAGGTACTAACCAAACCAAAACTTTACCCTCAGCTGGGAGCCTTCTATATAGTAATGGTGTCAGACTTGTGAGTATGGAGTTCTTTTCAGAAAGATACAACTTGCAGTTCAAAGTTTTTTCACGTGACGTGACCAAAGGGAAAACGGGTATGAAAAATAACTCAAGAGAAACTTTTGGAAAGTATTTACACCAATGGAGAATATCTAGGTATTAAGGCCCGAAAAGCCAAGCTCTGTTTTAGTCATTTAAATTACTCCTGTTTCTGTACTCAGGGCCATATTTGACTAAGAAACACTTAGATGGGGTTTTGGTTTAATATTATGAGTAGTCCTTCATACTCCAGTGAGTGTTCACTTCTCAACAGGAATGCTCAAATACTTAAAAGGAACTTTTTATTAATTCCAGTCTGTGAGATCTCTGTGTTCTTTAATGAAGGACTTTAGTATAGCTCACATATTTGCATGAGCTTCACTTGTTTATTATTTTAGCACTAAAAATAGTTTTAAATTTTTCACTGTTGATGCTGCTAGCTGGCTAGAGAAATAATTCCAGTGATCCATCACAGGCAGGTGAGCGGGTGCTGAAAGGCTACAGGTCAGATTTTGAAAGACATTGAGATACCCCAAAATCTTTGTGAGTCTTATCCTTGATACCACTTTGAAAATCTATGAGAAAACAGGCTGCTTCATTTGGGATAGCCCTTTCTTGCTCTGTGTCATAACCCTGGGGCTGCATGGTCCTCTGCAAGTGTCCTTAAGTGTACGGGTGACAGACTCCAATATTATTCTGAACCAGTCAATGCTTTAGGTGAGCTGGGATTTACCCTGAAGAACTGAATGGCAACAATTCCAAAACTTCACCAGGAAGAAAGCTTGGCTCATATTGCATGAGCATGTATCTTCAAAAGGTAGGGATTTTTTATATGAAAGTTTGTCTTTCACGTTTTTTTTATCAGTTCAGTCTTAAAGATAGCATAGATAAAGTAGGAGGTATTTGGCTGTGTGGCAAACCTACCAAAGTAGTCAGCATTATTGAATCAAAATGTTGAAAATTATTTTCTTGTAAATACAGATTAAGAAAAACCTGAAGAAATTTTGCCAGCGTTCTGTTTAATTTATAGTCACTAAGCTTCTACTCAAGAACAGATTAGTGGATATGGGTTTAGATATCTTCTGCTGCAAGGAAAACCAAAGTTACCCACTGCAAAATCATTTTGTAGCTGTTTAAGGAATGTTAGCATAATGTTTGATGGCCCATTTAGGTTTGTTGGACGCATCGGCCTCCCATACTCGCTTTTGTTTTGAAGCCTGAAATAAGAAACACAGGAAAGCCATGGAATGGATTTAAAGATCCATCCCGGGGCTCCTTAAATTAAATTAACAGGGACCAGCCTACCCGGGTCACAGTGTAGCACATTTTGAGAGAATCTGTTCCAATAACCTCATAATTTCAAGTCTGATCCTGAAAATGTATGTCTGATATACATATTGGTCATCTGACAGATTTAAACAATGAGGAGCTAAAGGTCTCCAGCCATTAGTTTAACACTGCTGTATCTTTGATGAGGAACGATGATTTCTGAACTTACTGATTGAAGCAACCCAGCTCCATAAACAGCTGTGGCTTGAGAAAGGTATGTCCATGAGCAGTTTCACTGAGTGACGTAGTTAGGGGATCCAGGATCACACCTTGGGCCTTAAAATAGGAAAAGAAGTAGGCCAAGCCCCAAAGCCATAAGCAGAGGCATCGGGATATAGATATGTGCTTTTGAGTTACTTCTGCACATGATACATAAGTGGGATCTACAGTTGAGAATATTGTGGCTCTATTTATTTTCTGCACAGATGAAAGAATTTATAGGGAGATTATCCATATAAAGTTTTTTTAAGGTATCATACACTTGTGATTTAAAGCTTGCATCCTCATTACCACGGGTTTTAATTTTCTGTCTGTACACTTAAAACAACTCCTTGCTCGTAGACCATAGGGGGTAGCACATCTCTCTTCTCCTCAGAGTACCCATACGTGATTGATACATGTGCAAGTGTTGAATTAAATCTCTGTGGGGTTAATTTATTGTAACTGAAGGCTGAGCAGCACAAAAAAAATGTTTGATCATTACAGAATTAATACCTAATGTGTTGAAAAGTCTTACGAAGAGTGGCTGAGGGAACTGGGGTTGTTTAGCCTGGAGAAGAGGAGGCTGAGGGGAGACCTCATTGTTCTCTACAACTACCTGAAAGGAGGTTGTGGAGAGGAGGGAGCTGGGCTCTTCTCCCAAGTGACAGGGGACAGGACGAGAGGGAACGGCCTCGAGCTGCGCCAGGTTCAGACTGTATATCAGGAAAAAATTTTTCACAGTAAGGGTTATGGGGCACTGGCAGAGGCTGCACCGGGAGGGAGTTGATTCCCGATCCCTGGAGGTGTTTAAGGGACGGGTGGACGAGGTGCTGAGGGACGTGGTTTAGTGGCAGATAGGAATGGTTGGACTGGGTAATCCAAAAGGTCTTTTCCGACCCGGTGATTCTCTGATTCTACGAAAAGGACAAGGCAGCGTTCGGACAGGTCCGAAGGGTTTGTTTTTTCCCCCCGAACTTTCTCATAAATAGCCGCCGTCAGCCCGATTTAGCAGCAATTCACGCGTTCAGGGACGCTGCGATGCTCTCCTCGTTAGCGGAGCAGCACAATTCTTGTAAGACTCGGTTTCCTTTGGGCGAGAGGAAGGGGAGGAAGCAGGCAGGGATGTCAGAGCATCGCCAAGGGCACCGGTTTAATCGGCGCTTTCCCGAGCGCGCCCCGCGCATCCCTCCCCGCCGGGACATCCCGCCCCGCTCCGGGACGGTCCCCCGGGGGTCGCTCCAAGTTGTTCCCGGGGGGAGGTCCCTCCCGGCGGGGATGCGGGGCGGGGTGGGGGGGGCGGCCCGGCTCCTCGCCGCCCCGCGGGGTGTCCGGGCGCCGCCGCGCGGCCGCCGCTCCCGGGCGTTCCCGGAGCCGCCGGGCAGCCCCGCCGCAGTTCGCTCCCGAGCGCCTCTCGCCGCCGCTGCCGCCGCCGCCGCCTCCTCCCGCCGCCCCCCGGCCCCGCCGGGCTTGAAGGTCACCTCCGCCCGCCCCGCCGCCGCCGCCGCCGCTCGCCGCCCCCGGAGGGTCTCGCCGCGCGGGCTCGGGGGCGGGGGCCGCGGCAGGACGCGCTGAGGGCGGCGGGGGAAGGGGCTGCGGCGGCCGGCAGCGTCCCGCCCGCTCCCCGCCGGAGGGGAGCCGCGACCCCTCGCCCGCCTCGCCTCTTTATGGTGAGTTGAGGGGGCGGGGCGGGGCGGCCCGGCCGGCGGTGGGGGACAAAGGGGACCCTCGGTGCGGGGTATCCCGGCTGGTGATGGGGGCAATGAGGCAGCTCGGGGCGGGGCATCCCGGCCGGTGATGGGAGCAGCTCGGTGCGGGGCATCTCGGCTGGTGCTGCGGGACGAGGGGGACCCTTGGTGCGGGGCAGCCCCGCCGGTGATGGGGCGGCAGCTCGGTGCGGGGCAGCCTGGCTGGTAATGGGGGCAACGGGGCAGCTCGGTGCGAGTCATCCCGACCGGTGATGCGGGATGGCGAGGACCCTCGGTGCGGGGCATCCCGGCCGGTGATGGGGGACAAAGGGGACCCTTGGTGCGGGCCATCCCGGCCAGCGATGGGGGCGATGGGACCCTTGGTGCAGGGCATCCTGGCTGGTGCCAGGGGACAAATGGGACCCTCGGTGCGGGGCATCCCGGCTGGTGCTGGGGGCAGCGGGGCGGCTCGGTGCGGAGCATCCCGACCAGTGATGCGGGATGGCGAAGACTCTTGGTGCGGGGCATCCCAGCCGGTGCTGGGGGCGAAGGGGAATTGGCTGCCCCTCTCTGCCTCGCCCCTCCGCCCCTCGGGAAGGGGGCGCGGCTGGGAAGTTGTCGGGGAGCAGGGGGTGCGGGCAGGGAGCCGAGCGGCTGAGCCGCCTGCCTGCAGCGCGCCGGGGAGAGGCTGCCGGGGAGGTGTCTCCCCAAAGCAAGAACGAGAACAATGGCCAGTCGGGTTTCAGATGAGTTACCGGTTGCAAGAGTGCAGATATTTAGCTGCGGGGATACAACTTGCCTGTAAGTCATCAGTATTTACTTATTTTAGAGGCGCTTCATCCTGTGGCTTTCTCCTGCAGCATGTCTCGGGAGAGAAAAAAGTATCGGTGCTGGCTACGTATGTGTTCCATACAGGTGAAGCTACACGATATAGATTTTAAATGTATAGGCAGTTCCAGGTGGAGCTGGCACTCCTGAGCAGAGGGACGGTTTGGCAGTGTGACCGTGGCACGCGTTCTGCGTTTCCAAAATGTGTAACGTGGCTGTTGGAGATCAGGCTGCCAACTTAACATGGTTCACGCAGATGGGGAAAGGAATGTGGTCTGAAGTTCGACTCTGGAGTGATTCACATCAGCGAGGTGTGAAAGATCTTGTCCAAATCCGCAGCTTTTGTTTATTGACTGTCTGAATTGCAAATGCGGCACTGTGGGTTAGATTGTTAACTAGTTTGGGGATGACTGTTTTTTCACTTTAAATAACATTGAGCTTATTCGAGACGAGTGTGATCGTAAAATACAGCGGTTATAGAAGACGGTGTCCCAAGAATGTCAGGTCCCCTGCTTTACTTCTCACTCTAGAGCTGATGATACTTAAGACAGAAAAGATGCTGCATGTTTCAGTTGCCATTTAGAAGCATGAAAACTATTGTATGTACTGGTTACAGAAGTCGAAGATAGATTTTGTCGTTCTGTGGCAAAGCCTGATGACCTAAATGAAGTTTGGATCAATCTAAAATGAAGTTAGTCCTTGTAATCTAATAGTTATTTTTTAGAGACCAGATAGTCACAGCTGCTTCACGAATTATGCATTGGGAAGAGTGGCAGGTGTGCGTGCGTGTGAATTTTCAATGTGTATCTCAATAGATTATTTAGTTTTTAGGAAAGTATTTTGTATCACAAGCTCCATTTACCGGGATTATAGTAGTGATTTAGAATAGCTCGAACTATGGTACTATTAATTTATTTTTGCTTTCTTTTGTTTAAATGTTTTGTAGCATTTCTGATTACAGTCCAAATCTGCTGTCTCTCCTAGGTAGGCTTTAAAGGCATGGCTACCCAAGTTTCAGTGGCGATTCATTCTTCTGGTAAATGTATTAGACAAAGGATTTGCATTTCCTGAAATGAAGTCTGTGTTTGTAGTGTCAAGACTATATTTCTTTATTCTATTAGTACTTAACTGAGTAAAAGTAATATAGCTGACAAACGTAATGAATAAGATTCATGGAACATTGATGATTTTTATAGTTCTTGTAATTGAAGTGCTTGGTGTCCTTGACACGATGAGGATGCTTTTCTGGTTTTCATGAAAGGGTAACCTTAAATGACAGAAATACTAGCCTGAGTCAAGTGTCGAGGAAGAGAGCAGGATTCTTGAATGCATAATGTGCTACATTTCCAATATGGAGTTTGAGTGTACACCTAGGATTATAAGGTCCAATTCCCAGCATTGTGAATTATTTTAGTGATGCCTACACGCTCAACGCAAACGTAATCCCTTACTAACATGCACTGCCGACTTGCTGCAAAGGAGGGAGAATATTATGTCCTTAGGCCATGGCTGCCAGTACTGCTGGTTTTTGAAGTTCCTCCTTGCTTCACAAGCTGCAGTCCCACACAAAGCCCCTTTGAAGTTGAACATGCAATAGCAAGGCCAAAGGGGACTCAGCCACTCGTATAGTCAATCTTTCTGCCCAGGGCAGGATCAGCTTATACCTGTGTCATCTCTGATGGATGTTTGTGTACTTTTTCTATTCCCCTTTACCTCTTGCTTTTCTTTTTCCCCGCTTTTGCTATTTTTTCTTTCATCTGATTTTTTTCTTAGTCTATGCTTTTACTTAATTATTTTCTAAAGAATCATCTCATTCCCTCTGAACCATCTGTCCCACTGGCATGCCCAGTCTCTCTTCCAGTATTTTTTATTGCTTTCTGGGGTACATACTTCTTCTCTGCCAGCCCTTCATACCTGGCTTTACCAGGTTTTTGCCTGTTTTTAAGGAGGGATTTAGTGGAAATAGTATCCTTGGTCTTGCTTTGTGCAGATACGTAAACTTCACCCAAGACTAAAAGTGCTGCTCAGTATTGACTTGCACTGGGGGAAGTTGATGTAGTTGGAAGTACAGAGCAGAAGAGACCAATGACTGAGTTAAATAATTCACCATCACTAATTTATCATGCTTTAACTTTGAAGTGGCATTATCTGAGTTTAAAATCTTATAAGTGTTATATACTGTAAAGATCGAATTCCTAATGCTGGCTGCAAGAAGAAATGTTATTTGCAGTTAGGGAAGGCATGGCTACGGTAAGCGTGGGGTTGCCTGGCAGGTGTATTAATCTGAAAAAGATGAATCTTCCATAATTAAGACTGATATATAATACTAGAACTTGAGAGAAATGTAGCAGCTTAGAAATGTTTTCCTTTTAACTGTGTTTATTTTGTGTATCTTTTGTAACTCTCTCTACTGCTTTCTTGGATCTTGACTTCTTCCCATTTTACATGGAAAACTGGGGATGCTGCTGTCTCCTGCACCTTTGTAAAAGTAGCATGTGACTAAAACGAAGGAGTTAAGAAATAAGTGCATGGACAAGGCTTCAGAGAGTAGCAACTCACATATTAGGTGGCCTGGCTGCTTATGGTCTCGATTGTGAAATCATTTAAAATGTGTGGCAAACCTTCCATTGACTTGATTGTGCAGTATTTGTTTTCTGTCTCCAACAGCAGAATGTTTTCTGAGAGCTGGAAGTCCCAGTTTCTGAGGATCTTTTCACAAGTAATTGATGAGAAGCCGAGAATATATTCCAAGCAATTGCTATTTTTAAAGCTTCTCATCAGTAAACAAATGGTAGCGAGTGCTGGAGTTAGTGAATCCCAGCTTTCTTCTATGTTTTGTAGTTTGTTGATCTTGAGTCTGTCACAGTGCTGTCTGTGATTCAAACTTTCCCTTTACTTTTCAGCATTTATTAATATCTTTTCCACTGGATTTTTTTAGAATCTAATACAGTATGAGTACATGCTGATGCACCTCTCTTGGTGAGGATGCTCATAGGATCACGCTCTTCTGATTGCTTGTTCCAAAGTTTTTCTAGAGATTTTATTGTCTCTGGGTTCAGGCTCTGTATTAAGTGTGGCCAAATATTGTATGATCAGAACTGCTAGTCTGAATATATGTATGTTTTTCTGAGAAAGCCACGAAATGCAAACTTAATACATGAATTTCCACTCTAAATACATACTGGTTTAGAGGTTGTGAGTGTGTAAAAACATGAGGAGGAGAATGTTTAAATGAGGAAGTGCTACCGTTTCAGATAAAAATATTCTTTTTGACAGGTAAAGCATTTGTAGAGAAGGTGAAAGAGCACCTGTATACAGGTGGAAGAAAGCACAGTTGTATTGGACAGTTGTTCTTGAGTTAAAAGTAACAGGACAAAAGTTTTGCTGTGTTGAAATTAATAGCATCTTCACTTGAGATAACACAGTAGTGAATTTCTGTGTACTGCCCTGAGGGGAAAGCCCAATGCAGTTGTAGTTGGTTTCCTTGAAACTAGGTTGCTCTGTATCCTGTCGTTTGGATGCTTTGTGGCTCTTTTGTCTTTCAGATATCTATAGCTTACACATAAGAAAACACACGCAGAGAAAATATATATATTGCCTTAAAAAACTTGCAGTCTGTTGTGGAGTTTCTTATTTTGGTAGCAGAGTGAGTGTTAAGCCTTTGAGAAACTCAAACAGATCTAGACCCCTGGATTTAAAAATAAAATGTCAGGTAATTGTCTTGTTGTCTTGAGAAAATGTATCTTTAAAGTGCCTGTCTATTGCATAAAGGCACCCATCTTTCCCAAAAGTAGTTTGTCTGATGAACAGGCTTTACTCTTCCCCTGGATAGCCAGTTCCTGAGTTTCTGCTTTTATTGTTTATATTTGTTTTGTTAAATAGGTCTTTGATGTCTGATTTTTTTTTCACCATATGTTGTAGAGGATTGACATTTTATAGTTTGAAGAGAGATAAATGGGCAATGTTGAATGGGACTGATACAAGAAAAAGGCTTAATAGTCTTTGTCAGAGCCAATATCAATATCTTTGTCTGCTCTGGCAGAATTCCACTTTTCTCACAAGTATTAGTTTTCCATATAGCAGTGGCCCAAACATTTAGATCTCTTTCTTGACAGCTAATTAAATATATGGCCTAATAATCACAGTAGATAGCAAAATAAATACTCCAGATAAAGCTCTTAGCAGTTTCTCCTAAATTAAGCATTACGCAATGTTGTGCAGTTATTTTGTTCAGCAAGTTAATGTCATAGTAAGTTAAGGTCCTGTAAACAGTCCTAATATGAAAAGCTAGAATATAGTATTAAATACTGGTTGTAAAATAATTTTCTGTCTACAAATTTATGTAATTCTGTAGCACTGCCTTGGGGTGCACCGTAGTCTGTGCATTCTGTGACCACAGAGCTTACAATTTTGCTTCTTTGGTGGGAAAAGTTATTGAAGCATCAGTCTTGCTACTTGGTGGTTGCCTTTGATCAGTGTCATGGTAAATAAGTTGATGAAATATCATCTGTTACAATGAAACTCTACAGTGAAGGTCTAGTATTGGAAAAAAAAAAAGAACATATATTACTCCAGTACAGACAGTCCACCCTGTATGTGTGTAGTTACTTAAATGGCCTTTCCTCCAACATCGAAGATGAGCTACCTAAAATGTCATCTACCACATGGTGATATCCATTTTAAGTCTGCAACAATATAAATGCTAAGGAAGTCCCAGAGTGCAGTTTGAATTGAGCCACATAGAGTGACCCAGCAGGAAGATTAATGGATCTAGATACCCTCCTGCTCTTTCGGTGATATTAGACCCCCTTCCCCCTCCTTAATTTAGGACACACTCCAAATGTCTCCTTCACTTCATGGTGACCCCTTCTCTGTTGCCATTGTGATAATACGTTAGTCTGCAGCTGCCTCCACAGGAGGTCGATTTGGTTTCCCCAGGTCATGACAAGTATTGAACTCTTGCCAAATACCAAAATTGTCCATATTGCATCTTTTGCACACTTGCTTCATTGTGAATGTCCTCAATTTAAAACCAGATTATTTCATTGTTATTGTTTTCCAATCCCTGCCCATGTCTCTTTCATTTAAGTTTTTGGTTTGTTTCTGTTTTACAGTGTTGTTTTCATTTTGGTTCAGTACTGAATCTCTGGCTGTAGCTGATTGTTAAGTATCTTATGCCACTAAGGGAAAAATCAGTCGTAAAGACCACTTGTCAGATGGAGGAGCTTGGGGGCTTACCTAGCAGCCGAATGCACGGAGCACCCTGCAGTACCACACACAAACAGATCCTTTGGGGTTGTATAAGCCTTACTCTAAAATCATATGTTCTTTGAGACTGAAGACTTCTTTTATTCCTCCTACTGTAAAATGCCATCAAATCAGTCGGCTTTGGTGCTGATATGATCTTTCGTCCTCACTCTGGGAACTGTCATATCTAATAAACCACCTGATTAATCAGTACTTGTTGGGACATACAGATTCAAAGGGGCAGAGTGATGCAGTCAGGTGGCTTGGCCCCTTTAATGACTTTGAGCAGAGTTTTGTTTTCAGGAATTGCCAATTCACTGCAACAAAGTATGGTGTCAACTTTGGGTGATAACACTTCTTACTTGTTTTGCTCTGGATGTGGTTAGTCTGAAGCTTTCGCATTTCCGTTGTTTCAGTCCTCACGGTTGTAATCTTGCCCTTGAATCAACACCAACTTGTGTTTTGTTGCTGCCAGAGAACCACCTATCCTAGAATATGTATGTTTGTTATACAGGAGTGGATTTTATAAATGACTCTTGTGTTGCTTGAAATCTTGTTACGTGCAAACTTGTCTAGGTAGAAACCTAAATATTTTATTATATTCTAAATATAAAAGTGCTTTTTTTGATATACTATATCCAAGCATATATCACAATAAACTTCTGGTGCTGAAGAGTTCTGCAGGGTGGTCTCCTGGAGACAGCCAAAAAGGATGGTGAGGTCGTGATACCAGCTCTTGAGTACTAGGTAAAACCACTGTCCTTAATGAAAAGAAGTAATTTAAAACAATTTTAAACCACAAACAATTAAAGTGATTAAATTTAGGAAGATACAATTTCCTTATGAATTTTATATGAAGAACGTAACTTAGCAATAATACATGACACAGGACAAGATAATGAAATCATACAGTAAAATAAAAACAAATAGTTAAATAATTAGACTTAAGTGAGTCAAGAAAATCTCTTGTTGTAATAAGAAGTGTCCATCTTTTTTGTTACAGGAGTCTGTGGTATTGTTCATGTTTCTTTAAAAATGGGTTAATCTTTTCTTTTGCACTTTTAAATGTTATATTCTAGTGCTAAGAACCTTCTTATTAAGTCCAGTTATGCTGCTGCTGTGGATGCATGTCAGGTTTGCTTACTGCAATCCAAAGAAATGAAGGCTTTCCTAGTCATTTTAAGGGTTTTTCCTTTCTCCTGAAAACCAGCACTAGTACTGCACTATCCATATATATGGTCTCTATTTGTATCCTATCCAGTAGGATTATTTCCACTTTAAGAAGAAAATATGCAAAAAAAAAAAGAAAAGATTTGCAGACGTCTCATGGTAGTCATTGTAGTGTGTGTGCTTCCAAAGTGTGGCACTTTGCCAGTCCTGATTTTCCTATTTGTTCTTCTCTGTTGGCTCTGGAACTACTGAGGTAAAAGTAGCAATTAACAATTTTATTTTTGCTAGTATTGCAGCTGTCTAGTTCTGCTAAAACTGCTATTTAGCAAAGTGGTAGGAAAGGAAGCTTTGCATGAGGCTTTGTAATAATGCCGAGGTGTGAAAGAGGTATTGTTCAGAGAACACAAGGATTCAGAATGCTTTGAACGTGGTTTGCTCACTATCTTTCTCATAGTTTATTTTTCTTAGTTTGCCTATGACACAGATTGAGGAGGGTGGGGTCTGGACCAGCAAACAACTGTGTTTGTGCACCTTACTGACTTAAACTTGTTTCTTTAAATTTTATTATTACTTTTCCAGCGGGGAGTAAAAGATGAAGGATCACTGAACCTGGAGTTTGACATACATGGCAGAATCCTAGTTTTAGAGGGTACATCAGTGCATTGTTGATGTGCAGAACTGGTGTAGGTTAGTAACATGTTACAGTAGTCAAACACTCAGAAAAATACACACACCAACAACTGTGCACGCACAGAGTTCCAAAATAGAATCATAGAATAATTTAGGTTGGAAAAGACCCATAGGATCATTGAGTCCAAAGCTTAACCCAACACTGCCAAGTCAACCACTAAACCATGTCCGTAATCACCACATCTACATGTCTTTTAAATACCTCTGTCATGGTGACTCCACCACTTCTCTGGGCAGCCTGTTCCAGTGCTTGACAACCATTTCCATGAAGTAATAATTCCTAATATCCAGTCTAAACTTCCCCTGGTGCAACTCCAGGCCGTTTGCCCTCATCATCCAAAAGAACTGCCTTTTGGAGACCATGTTTCCAACTCCTGGCTCCCTGAAATTGCGTAGGTACATGTAAGGATAGACACTGAAACTGAATTAGCATGTACACCTTGAACGTGGCCAGCCATAGAATCATAGAATCACCAGGTTGGAAGAGACCCACCGGGTCATTGAGTCCAACCATTCCTATCAAACACTGAACCATGTCCCTCAGCACCTCGTCCACCCGTCCCTTAAGCCCCTTCAGGGAGGGTGACTCAATCCCCTCCCTGGGCAGCCTCTGCCAGTGCCCAACAACCCTTTCTGTGAAAATCTTTTTCCTAATGTTCATGGGCTAGAACAAAACCAACCTCATCTTCCATTACTAGTAGTGGAGTTGTTACCTCAAATCTTGGTATTGTTGCTACAATAGATGTTGACATATATCTAATCAGCCAACCATCAGTTACACAAAGCAGTTCAGATCCTCAGGACAGCTTTCTGGTGCCATTTTAGGCACTAAGGGCACGTGCCAACTGCTACTCCAGCAAGGCCCATGTCTCTTGGATGCCTGTATTTCTCTTGTGAACGCCTAGGATTCCTCTGGGCTTCTCTGACAGCAGTAGGCATCCACATTTAGATGCCTGTACGGCTCCCCTCCTAATCTGGAAGGAAACTGCACTTAAACACCGAAGCACCAATGCAGTGCAAGAACACAAAACTTCACACTATCAACAAAGCAATCTGTAAACTCCTAATAGAACATGATATATATGTGGTACCAAATCTTCTGTATCTCCTTCTCAAAATGTATGATAACTCTGGCTTTTGTTTCTGACGCCAGAAGCTGAAGTTTTCAAAGTACTGCAGTGATGGTAGGAAGTCTGCATGGTTGTATTTCAGGCTTATTCTAGATAATTAGGCTTTTGGAGGTAAGTGACTGAGCACTCTTGTCTCGTTGTCTGCTCTTCAATCACTTTTTCTGTAATTAGCAGCAGTAACAGTGATACAGGTAAAAAACAAGTCTCTCAACAGTTAATGGTGATGCAGGTACCAGGGCCTTTGCTCTAATCAGCACTATTATCTGTATAATTATAATAATTATTATTATCTAACTATTATTTGAATAGCAAATTTGTTTTACAGTGATGACTACAGAGTTAAAGTTCTGATGATCTTGTCAGGGTGTATGTTGAGAACTCCTGTGCATTTGATGTCTGATGGATGTTTTATGCCTGACAGTTTGGTGTGGTGGGGGTTTCTTTTGGTTTTTTTTATTGTTGTGTTTGGGGTTTTTGTGCTGTTGAATAAAATGACAACAATAGGGCATTAATATTTCTTCATATCGGTCTTGCTTTATGAATGTATCTTCCAAGCACATGCAATTCTTAATTAATATATCTAATAATGTCATGGTAATCCCCGGCCTGGCTTGATTGGCAGCTAAATGCGTGCAAGCTTTAGATCAAGCCAAGAAGAAACAGTCAGTATAATGTTTCTCTATGTTAAACCTTTGCAAGCAGGTAAAATGAAGCAAATTGGAAGTTTTCTGTGACAAAAGTAACACAGACTTTTTTTTCTGTTTCCATATTTGCACTGTTACAAAGTAGTAGACTAATATGTGAATCCAGATTTCTAAGGTAAGTATATTCTAGTGGATAGTAAATTTTACAATAGTAGCAATTGTTTCCCTGCTGAAGCCATTAAATATTTTGTCTCTCATTCTACAAGAATCAGAAAGATTGGACACTGATTTCTACTGTGGGTAATTTTGTTTATTTATTTATTTAATAAATTTTCTCAGGTGATAATATCTTTTAAGTTGCTTAAGTGTTGATTAAAATGAAAGATTGAAATGGTCGCTCTAGTCCTCGGAATAGTTTTGTTATGAACTTTCATGGTACGTGATCATACTGTTCACAAGAAAATAATACTTGCAAATAACATAAAGTAGAACAAGTGAACTAGTTGATAAACTCTTCATTTCTAATTACATCAGACTTTTGTTTGCCAGAATAAAACTATTCAGCACCTGTAGTCATCTGTGCTTTGCTGTCAGAGAGTTATGCTTGGCCTATAAATGAATATCCTTTTACCTGTATAAGTGGGTGCATCTTTATTAGGAGAGGTAAAATTTAGGCAGTAAATTGGCTTCTTTACTCTCATAAATGTGTTAAAATCAACCTGTCCTATTAGCACCTACCCTATTAGCAGATCTTAATATTGTTGTCTTTTAAGAAACAGATCCTTAGCCAATAAGTTTTTCACATTGCTGTAAATAATGACTTGCTGATTGAACTTTGTACTAACGCCTCATATTGCATTTGCTGTTTATTTTGCTGTTTAAAATGTCACGTAGTTTGGTCTCAAGTTTCATCTTTTTGAAGGTCTCCAAAGTAATTCTAAAGAGCTACAGATCATCTCTCATTTAAATCAATAGGAAATAATATTGATCGTAACAGGGAAGAGGAAAGCTGTTGGTGTCTTTTAATCTTGTATCATTTGGGCTCCTGGTATTGCTTCTGTCATTAGCTTTGCCAATACCCATCAGAGCACTTCGTAGTGGAGCTTGAACCATGGAGGATCATTGCGCTTTTGAGTCCTCTCAATTGTTAGTAGGAAAGCTGGTCTTTTTTTTAATATCTCAGGCCTGATATTTGTGCAGTGACTGTGGTGTTAGCATGTGCTGGGTTGATTCAGAGAAAACACTAATCCCTTAGTAGACTGACTTTGGGGATGTCCAAAGGCTGTGCTTTTTCTCTCACTTCTGAAAGGCTGGCTGTTGTCATCTGTGGCTTTTAAGAATCAGGAATCACATGTTAAAAACTAAGCGGATTTTAGGGTAGAAGCATATTCTCCTTTCTTTTCTTTTCATTTTTTTCTTTTTAATAATTTGCTCGGCTGATGTTTAATACATAAGTAGTTTAAATAATTTAATAAAACTGTCTCAAATGAGGAAATTGAAAGGGAATTCCAAATGAATGTTATAACGCAGTACTATTGCAGCTTAACTCTTCGGTGTGGGTGGTCCTTCCTGGTACAATGCTGGAAGAGTAAAAAATGCATCATCTTAGGACTGTGGAAACGTGCACACCTACGAAAGATGGACAGAGTGGCGACAGGACAAGCATCACTGAGGTCACAAGATGACCTGCATATTCCTTTGGATAGTTGAACACCTGAATTGGGTAGTTTCTGCTCTGGAGTGAGTACCTGGGTCCTTGTGAAATTGCTTATGAATTACTTGCACTTATGCTGATGCTGTGTGTGGTGCATAAATGTGTACAGCTCTGTTTCTGGGCCTCTGTGTGTGTCAGCAGCTGTCAGCTCTGTTCCCTGGGAAGCTCTTGGAAGTTATCAGTGAGTGCTTGGTTTTACTTTGCTGTGTATTGTTTGTTTTGCTTAAGAGGTTGGTGTATACTGTCTTCTTCCTCTGAGTACAAGGCTGCATGAACTCAGCTTCACGGCTGAGTCAGACATGCTTGTATTGCTTCTTCTTCTTCTTGTCACTACCATGTATTTACCTAGTTTTTTTTTTAATGGGCTGTAAATTTATTGGTTTGTAAAGAAGAGAGCTGTGTAATTTTTCATGTGTAAAAGCTACTGTTAGTTCTTGTAGTAACTCTAGCCTAAGAAATACAGATGCTAGTTAGTGCATGCGGTAAAAATACACACAAATAATGAAATAAAAAAAAGTGAATTTGGTGCTTTCGTTTATACTTTCACGCCTATGAAACGTGTACAGCTAGTGAGTTGGTGAAAGGAATTGACCTTGGAGCTGACAGAATTGATTTGGAACTGCAGAAATATTAAGCAAGGTGTTTATGATTTCTACTAAGCACAGCTTGACAATTGTTCATATTTAATAACTTTTATCATTGTCTCTACTACTAAATTTATGCTTCTCTGTGTATGTGCAACACCTCTGAGTTGCTGACTCTGTGAGCTATAATTTTGAATTGCTTTTATTTTGTGTTTAAATTATCAACTATAATTTTATGTTATAGCACACACGGGGGAGGAAATGTTAAGCTATAATTCCAACAGCAAGCATTAAATTAATATATCATATGCTTTTCAAAAAATAAATTTAGAAGTGCATGAAGATTTACAGAATAGTCCAAATTCACAAGGATGCCAAGCTTGAGCTGCCTTAGGAACTCTGTTCATTAACTAGAATTTCTGACTTTGGCACGTGGTTGTTTTGAAAGATGTTCAGTTTTCTGGACTATATTCTGCTTATTAAAATACCTGTGTTGATTGTGTTGAATGATAAGAAATAATGGATATACTTGACCATATTCAGGTCCCAGTTGCAGTGTGTGATTTGCTAGATGATTACTGTTTTCTTTACATGTATCCTTTCACTCTGGTGCTAATACAAGTAAAATCTATTCTTTTAATTTGCTAACCTTTACTGTGAAACAATACGTGCCATTATGAGCTTTGCCTGAGTAACAGGTATAGTTACATCTTTGCATAGTAAATTGGAATTGCTAGTCTTTTGTTGGCAAAGAAATTAGGGAAAAGATTATTTGAATGTAAATTGCCCTATCACTGAGCATTTTTATACAAATTAGGCAAAAATAATTTCCTGTGATACCTCAGAAATCAAAAATGGAAGAAAGGCATATTTGCGTAGACTGTTTAGCTACAGAGTGTCCCCGCACTTTAACATTTAGAACTACAGAATACTGATATAGTTTCTCATATCGAAATATGGACATTGTTAATTTTTTATGTAGCTCCATTAGATAAGAAAAAAAAAACATTGAGGGCATTAAATCCTAATCTTCAGAGAAATGCGTTTATAGAATGCCAGCAGATGTCAGTATGTTCTTGTCATATAGCCCTTTTGTTTTTAAACAATAGTTTTCTATGAATTAAATAATATGGGAAGAAGTAGAGTATTGCAACACTGTCTTAATACAGATCTGTTTAATTCAAATATTCCACTGAAAAGGTGGGGTTTTTTTTCCTTTCTCTCTTCTACACCTGGCTTAGTACAACATCCATGTACACATTAGCTTGCACTCTCTTCAGGCTGCTTAAAGAACATAGTTTAAAATCCTTTCCTAAATGGAGATGTGTTACTGATATTTTAGTGCCTTAGTTTTTCATTGAACTTTTTTTTTTTTCTCGGTAGAACTTTTTTTGTCTATGTTTCGTTCATATATTCTTGAAAATACTGGTGCCCTTCTTTCTGTCTGCATAGCTACTGAATGTGTTTGAACTCTAATGTGTTAAATAAAATTTGTCTAATTTAGAGATTATTTTTTTACTGTTTATACATGCTAATAAAAACAGATGAGCTGTTTCTTGTGTTGCTTGTATTCAAAAAATCAATGCCATTGTGACATTGTGGAGAAGCCTTTCCCTTCTCCTCTGAAAGTGCAAAGTGATGCCGTATTTTGAGAAAGGATACAGAATTCATAGGCTGGAGTACTCACTATAATAAGCTGACCGCAGTTTTTAAAACATCATGGAATGTTTCCAGGTTGCACTTTTAGGGCGATGGGCAGATGGTGCTTTTATAAGCTATGGATGAACAGATGGAACCTGTAGCCGACGTGAAAGGAGTCTGCAGCCTTCTGACAGGTAATCCGAACTGTATCCTTCCCTGAGATTGTTACGCTGGTACCGCAGAGACGATATTAAAACTCCTATTTGTTTTTCTCCCTGTATTTGTCAACGTTGTCTCTTTATGGTGGAGTACTCTACACGTCAAAGAAGATACCTCTGAATCTCTTAACATAGAACTGCAATACTTTGGTCTCAATCTGATGATTTTGGCCATTGTTCGTCTTAGGCAGCTCCACCAATACCAGAAAGAGAGACCCCACCGTTTTCAGTTTTGGTTGCCTGAAGCACTTGGTGCCTCAGTGTGTTTGGTGGTGAAAGAAGTGGTAAGAATCCTCTTTGGATACAGAAGGACATTTACTTCAGCTTCTGTTAGGGAGCTAATGCAGATTTTATCCTCGTATGTTTTTTTGGTTTTGTTTTTTTTTTTTTGTAAATATTCTGTCATAAAATACTGTAGCTGTCACTTTAGGCTTTTTAATTACATTTCCAAGTAGAAATTTATTTTACATTTGTTTTCTCTTTCTTCAACCCTCTTTTCAAGCCCTGTCATCTTAAAGAGTTTGTTTTAGATGCAGGGTCTATTTATTGTGACTTATTCCTTATTTCTTCTCATCTCAGACTGTTCCCATGAATTTCAGATCATGCAAATGTGAATTGAGGCAGGCAAAACAGATAAGAAAGATATCTCTGGAGTTTAAGAAAACCCAGACCGTATAGTATTTTAGAGGTAGTAGTACTGGAAATAAGGCTGTTTTATTTTTGAAGAGTGGTTTTATTGCGTTTGCCCTTGATGCTGTTTCTAAAGATGCTGATAAACACACAAATATCCGATTAAATATCATGCTTAAATTAGTTCTAAGTAACTGTTTGTATGACATACTAATATAATTTAATTCAGGTTGGCTTGCTTTCCTGAAGCTGAATGGAAGAAATTAGAAAATTGTAGTTCTCTTTCATTTTCGTGTAAGGAAAAAAAAAAAGGAAATGCAGATATTTGAGGGTCTACGTGTGTAATGCTTGAAATTTTATACATTTTCTCTTTTTGTAGTGAAATTAAAAAGCAAAAAGTATTTTTCAACCACCATGTCCCTTTCAAGAGAGGGGATTTTGAGTAGTCTTCTAGTCAGGAATTACCGTTCATGGTTCATAAAAGATGTGGAGTGAATGGATCTTTAATTCAGGTAGCTGTGAGCTTTGTTTGGAGTGTCGAATGAGTTTGGAAGAATCATTGGTGTTACTTTCCACAGTCTTGGTCAGGGCTGTTTCCTACCTACCAGGATGCAAATGCGTGATTTTACTCTGACTCTTGATCCCTTTTCTAACTGTTTAAAAACAACATAGTTCTTCTTGTCCAGTTATATTCAGACACGCAAACAGGATGGAGACTGCAACAGGAGATGTTGGAAGTGATTCACTTTGTATTTAAATTAAAGACAGACTTCTATTGAAAGTGCCCTGCTAGCAAGCACGATAATGTAGGAGCAAATAATCTCTTTTGTTCTGTCTACTGTTCATTGATGTGCTGTGTTATACTGAAATATTTCTGCTCTGCCACACTTTCTTTGTCTTCTTCAGAAGAATGGCTCTGCTCATTTTGAGTGAAGTAGGAAAATGTGATTTGCTGACTGGTTTACTTCATCCTGGGAAGAGATCTGAGATGTGTTCAGTCTAGCTGTGAATGAGACTCCATTTTTAATGTGAGATTTAATTTTAAGTAGTTAAACACTTGAAGGTATGTCTGAAAGCAGCTACTGATTTTAGAAAAAACAACAGGGTAACACGTGACATTTATTGTTTTCTCCAACTCAAGTTCTTGTAGTGGGAAATAAAGGACGCTTTTCCACATAGCTGTTGGAAAACCCTGATTTTTTCAGGGTTTAGGCAGTATTAAGTATTTTAAACATTGTATTTTAGGCCTTCTGTAAATTTCTCTTACTTGTTGAATTAATTTTTAAGACTCAGTCCTCATTAAAAAAAAACAATGAGTGTGGAGGGGGGAGGGGTCTTGATTTCCCAGACAGGAAAAATGTTGTTTGTAAGGGTAGTGTTCAGAAGTGTTTGCCTATGGAGAGATTCCCTTTAAGAGAAAAACAGGTTGAAGATTGGGCCTATAGAGCTCTGATGTCATGGTGCTGTGAGGACAGGGAGCTTTGCCTAGCAAGTTGGAAACAAATCCTCTGGACCTAGGGCTGTACGACTGATGTTTATTCATTTCAGAAAAGCGTAGTCAGATGTCTATTGCACTCAACTCAAATAATCCTTGGGGACATAATACAGTGTTACCCTGATCAAAGGTCTGGCTATCTCAGGTTCAGCAGGTCACAAATTGGCTGGTTCAGTAACAAACAGGAGCTGCAGGAGCCCTTCAGTTGCTCAAAATGTAAAGATGCTTCCTCCTCAGACAGACTTATTTTGCTGAAATTATTAGGCATGTCGCTATGTTCTACGTACATAAAATGTACAGAAGTATTTTTAGCTGATGTTGCTGTTAGAATGATTTACTTTCAATACCAGTGAAAGAAGGGTAAGAGAGAAAGGCTTCTGAATATTTCAGTGACATAGTTCTGATCTATTGGATAGAAGTTACAGAGAAGATTATGTGGCTCTCTTATTTAGGGTATGTCTCATCAAACCTCATTGCTGCAGTATGGGGCTGTATTCCTTCCCTACAGTAAAAAGAACTAAAATAGTATTCTTTGGTTCCGTCTGTAGGTGATATTTACCTGCTTTTACAGGTTTTTATTAGGTAAAGCTGAACAAAGTAGTGGTTTTAGATTCAGCTCTAGCAGGATTGTTGGTTCATAATATTTTTTCTGACAGCCCCTTCTGTGAAGGTTCGGTTTTGCATAAGCTTTTCTGGGATGCCGTTTAGCCAGCAAGCAGACCACTGCAGTGAAATTTAGCTGGTGTGTGTGTGGTCTAACTCATTGCAAGGAGGGGTGGATTGAGATCCATTATGTAAAGCTTCGAAAGCCAGCAAGCTGACCTAGAACTGAAACGTGCATTAGCGAAGCGCAGTGTTTTGCATTGCTGAGCAGGTAGGTTGCTGAATTGGGAATGAGCCAGGGTGTTCTCAGGGTCTGGCAGCAAGTGATAGTCTGGTTTGGATGTTGCACACATGGTGCTCAGAATGGTGGGATTTGCATTTAGGAAGCTGCAGTGTGAGCACCCCATTAGATGGGTTGGATATTCAAAATATCTGTTTCTTCCCTTGAGTAACCTCTAGGATCTGAAACAAGATTTGATATGTCTTTGTGGTATTGGACCAAGAAATATATGAAAATACGTTCAGGGGATAGTTAAAACAAAAGACTGATTTGAGGGTTTGTTGTTTTGGGGTTTTTTTAATTTTTTTTTTCAAATGGAGATATGCACTTTATGTATTGATGAAAGACAAAATTCAAGATTTTGTAATACACTTTGGATTCTGGATTTTGGGCTTCTCTAATAGTTAGGTTTATCTTACACTGCATAAATTATGTTCTTACAAACTGAAAATAACCCTGAATTTGAATCATCAACTTTCTTCCATTTGGTATTGATACTCATTTAATACTGCTTTCATGGTGACTTTCAGCATGAAGTTGTGAAGGAGTTAGCAGCAATTTGTTTCACCTGCCCATAGTTGAAGTTTCCTTGGAAAGTTTCAATAACACACTGTCATGGTTTAATAAGAGAAACGTAGGAGAATTACTCCAACCCAAGTAATATATTGCACCAAGAAGCTTTTAATTTTATACTGTAAGTATTCCAAAGCACTTCAAACTGGCCGCTTTTCCATTGTGAGGAGACTTCTCCACACTTTTTCATCCAAAACGGTAGTTCCCAGAAATTCTGCATCTGCGTGTAGATTACTTGCAGAGCTCCTGTTGTCCTTGTTTCTGCCCTGCTGTAGAATTAAAAGGAAAACCCCAACATTTAGTGAATTCTTAAATTAGTTTTATTTTGTTGCTCATTGTGTATGTACCAGTAAATAGCAGAGTGAAGCAGCTGGAACATCTGCAGCACTCTGTGAACAGCAGAGGATCACATGGGTGATTACTTCCTTCCTGTAGCTACCAATGAGATGCTTCTCAATCACCAATTCCATTAGAATTCCAGTCAGAAAAAGTTTATTTCTCTATGCTTTCTCTCCTCCCAACTCCCTAAAAAGAAGCAATAAGTATTCTTGATAGCATGTTGTCAGCTGGACAGCTGTCTCTGTGGCAACCACAGCTGAAGTTGTTCTTCAGTGTTCAGCCACTGAATGTTTATAGTAATTCCACCTAAATGTTTGTTGGTGTTTTAAATACTAAATAAAAAGCATTTCTTTACTGCTGTGTTAATTTAGAGACACATTGTCAGGTTTTTTTAATCTGGGTTCCAAAGAATCTCAGTCAGCTGGTTGACTGCATGGAACCACAGTATTGAAAATAGAATTTGCTTGCTGGCTTACGGGTTTACAAATATCTACTATTTATTTCAAGCACGAAATATTTTTTTTTCTTGATGGTGGTTGTTGTTTTGGTTTCTTTTGTGTGTTTACCTACAGCATAGCTTGAAATGAATCACACAGTGATTTAGGATGGAAGGGACCTCTGGAAGTCGTGTAGTCCAACCCCACTGCTCAAGCAGCCTCATCTAGAGGTGGTTGCCAAGGACAAAGTTTAGATGGGTTTTGAATAGCTCCAAGGATGAAGAGACTGCAGCCTCCCTGGGCAACCTCCACCAGTGCTCAGTCACCCTCACAGTGCAAAAGTGTTTCCTGATGTCCCGAGGGACCCTCCTGTGTTTTGAGTTTGTGCCCATTGTCTCTGGTGCTGTCACAGGGCACAAACTGGGAAGTGCCTGGCTTTGTCTTCTTTTCATGCTGCCATCATTTTTTGCACACATTGATGGGAGTCCCTCTGAGCCTTCTCTTCTCCAGGCTAAGCAGTCCCAACTTTCTCAGCTTTTCCTCATAATGAGAGATGCTCCAGGATCTTCATCATCTTAGTAGCCCTTCACTGGAGTCCGGTGATCTCCATGTCTCTCTGGTACTGAGGAGGTCAGGACTGGACACAGTACTGCAGCTGTGATCTCACCAGTGCTGAGTAGATGGGAAGGATCTCTTTCTTCAGTCTACTGTCAGCATTCCTTCTAATGCAGCCGAGGATACTGTGACAACCAAGTTGCTGTCTATTCAGCCTGGTGTACACCGGGACCCTAGGGACCTTCTCTGCAAAGCTGCTTTCCAGCCCATAGGCTTCTGTTGGTGCATGGGCTTGTTCCTCCCCAGGGGCAGGACTTACATTTCTGTCAGCACATTTCTCCATGTAGTTAAGGTCCTGCTAGGTGGCAGCACAACCCTTTGGCATATAGCCACTCTGCCCACTTTTGTGTCATCTGCAAACTTGCTGAGGTCACATTGCACCCCATCATTGACGTGATAAATCAAGATGTTCAATAGGACTGGACCCAGGATTGACTTATCTTATTGTGAAGTTCAGGTACAGCTTTACACGCAACTTGCTGGTACTCCAAAACTTACAGGTGCTCCAAAATGAATCACCTTGCATTTTCATCTTCACTCATTATTACTTCCATCAGCCTGGTGCTAACTGTACGTGTGATTCTGTAGTAGGAAGGGAGCACAGTTGTATTCTGTTATTTGTTTCTAGCATCTTTGTAAAATGGTAAGGTGGACAGGTGCAACAACCCCATTACTTGCAAAGCCATACAGATTTTTCATGAAACAGCGGTCTTTTTATATTACATTATTGTCCAGATGGCTAAGTATATGGTAGAACAGAATTAATAGATGTTGGGGAAATCCACCTCCATGTGGAACAGATCGTAACATTGGCAACCAGTCAAAAAACCCTCAGAAAGGTTGCAGCTGAAGGACACCACTGTTGGAAACACAGATGAAGATATATTCCTGAACTCAAGAAGGAAACACAGAGGATGCATTATTGTATGGAATGATTAGATGACTGACTAATGAGCCTTGAGGGGCAAGGAAATTGGCTACAAAAGCAATTAGATAACCACCTGACATCCCAATGTACTCTGTATAAACATTAAACTCTTACTATGTTTAGTTGGCAAAGCAAAACGAGTGGCGTTTAAGCATGCAAGACAAACTCTTACAGGGATAAAGTCTGCATTAAACAGATTGTTCTGCCCAAAGTGTGTTAGGAAAAGCTTTTCTTTGTCAGAAGGTGTGATAACACATTGTAGTAGCAGCATTATAAGTCACTGTGCACAGTTTTTGTTCCATTTTCTGGATATGATACTGCATTAAAACCTATATTCTGCTTCAAGCATTCTGTTGTTGCATACTGTTAGGTATCAATGGCAATATTTTTCAGGGTTTTTTTTCCTTTTTTTCTCCCTCCAGTGACAAAACTATTGCATAACTGCCCAGATTTGAGTAACAGAATCTGGTGAACCATTTGATACATGTTTCTGTGACATGACATCTATTAAATGCACTTAGATTGAATCATAGAATCATAGAATAACCAGGTTGGAAGAGACCCACTGGATCATGGACATTAGGGAAAAATTTTTCACAGAAAGGGTCATTGGGCACTGGAACAGGCTGCCCAGGGAGGTGGTTGAGTCACCTTCCCTGGAGGTGTTTAAGGCACGGGTGGACAAGGTGCTATGGCGCATGGTTTAGTGTTCGATAGGAATGGTTGGACTCGATGATCCGGTGGGTCTCTTCCAACCTGGTGATTCTATGATTCTATGATTCTATGATTGAGTCCAACCATTCCTATCAAACACTAAACCTTTGGTGGTGGTCAGTTTGGGTATGAAGCCGTATAGTCAGCCTACCTTGTAAACCTTCAAGAGAGGGGAACCAGACTACAGAAGCAATTAAATGAACGGTTGCCATTTGCCAGATTGAGTTTTAAAGTGGCTTTATTGATTGAAGGATTCTGTCTTGCTTAGTAACGGATAACTGTACAATGTGAAAGGTCTTTCAGCAAGATAGAACAAAAGGTGTTCCTTTACGTGTAAATGGTTAAACAGTTTTATGCCAATTCTCTTAACATATAGCTTGAGTATACAAAGATCTTGACCTTGTGTAGTGAGAGGAGGGGGTTTCATGGGTTTCTACATTGCCAGAGGGGACTTTTCCTACAGGAGGGAACTGACATGAATATTTTGCTTAGGTTTCTCTTTCCAATACACTTTCAAATTATTTTTTTCAATGGCTATGAACTGGAGAGTAGCAGATTTAGACTAGACATAAGGAAGAATTTCTTCGCTATGAGAGTGGTGAGGCACTGGCCCAGGTTGCCCAGGGAAGCTGTGGCTGCCCCATCCCTGGAGGTGTTCAAGGCCAGGTTGGATGGGGCCTTGGGCAGCCTGATGCAGTGGGAGGTGTCCCTGCCCATGGCAGAGGGGTTGGAACTGGATGGGCTTTAAGGTCCCTTCCAACCCAAACAACTCTGTGATTCTACTTGGTAGAGTCTTTCATTCGTAGCCCCACCCAGTAAAGCAACAGCTTTGGAATTCTTTTGTCAGGGAACTCTTGGGAAGCCTGTCAAGGTCAGGTAGTGATTTGAAAGGCAATCCTAGTGAGCCAAAGCTGAAGTGTTCGTAATATTTTAAGAGCAAAACTAGGTTTTCTGGTAATATTGCTAGGGGTAATGTTCAGCATTGTTTTCAGTAAATCTTGAGCAACTTTTTCTGCGTAGAGGTGCTGAAAGTGTAACCGACTTCTGTTTTTGTGATAAATGAGTGCAGCTAAAGGGGCTTGTTTAAGAAAGCAGTAATTTGCAGGTTATCTATTGCAGTTGTAACTATGGATGGCATGGAGATGAGACAGGTATTTGAAACAAGTGGTTTATCTCCTCTGTAACCAGCTGGTAGGAAAGAAATTAGGTAAGGGTTACTGTTTTTTTTCTTCAAGAATAATTACAAGCACTTCTTAAACATGTAGAATAATGTTTAAATTGCTATCAGAAAATCATGCTTGGTTTATTAAGGCAGTGTAAAATTAATCATGTATTCATTTCTCATTTACCTCAATCAGATGCAGAGGTCCACGTACTTGGTACTTGCAGTTTACAATATGTACTACTGAACCTCTAAAGTATTGTTACAGTCCTTATTTTTGAATAGGGTAAGAATTCTAGGGTTTTGATCTGAAAGAGCTTTATTATGAAGTGACATATCTAGCTTTAGAGACAGAGATGGGATTGGTACATCTGAAATGAATTAATAATGTATTAAGACTGATACTAGCTTTGCCTCATAAGTTGCCCTTACTATTTAGCCTCAAGCAGAAGCAAGAAACACACAAAAAAGGAAGGTTGTTAAAGTAGAAAGTTAAATATTTAATACTAGCCTTTGTGCTGTACATTCTCCTTTTGTTGTATTCATGGAAATATGTTTTGGAACTGAGGGAAAATGTTTTTTTATATTGGGGTAGTGGCAGAAAGGGCATTCTTGATTGAGGCATCAAAGTGCTGGACTTTGTAAAAGGCATGAGAGAAAATTCCTGGATTAGCCTTAAAATTTTCACTGTTACCATTTCTTTTCTATTGGTTATTCTGGATCTCATTTTGGCTTTCATTTGGGATTTGTCTGTATCAGCCCTTTTTTTCTTTCGTCTTCATGATTAGGTAGATAACCAGGTAGCAATAAGGGGTTATTGTTTTTCCAGTAGCAGTTTTAATTTTTCAAGCCCTTTGAAATTTATCCCGTCAGTTACAACATGCTGGATGTTCTGTGATGCATTCTGTCATTAAATTTTTTTTTTCAGCCTCTTGCGTACAAAAATACCCACTTTAATTCCTTTTTTTCTGTGCCAAACAGGAACTGGGTATTACACAAAGGAAGGGGTTTGGAGTAGAATGGATCTTTAAGTGAAAACATTAGAACTTGTTAAAAAAATCGAAAGTGTTTTCTTTTCTCACCTTGGATGATGTAGTTAGAGCATTATGGTATGTCTGAGATCTTTATTATCTGATTTGTCAGTGATGAGTGAGGATAAAAGCATGCCTACCTGTTTGCAGAAGCATGTATTTCAGCACTGTCGCACCTGTGTCCTGGGCTGAGCATCCTTCAGGCTGTGTTGAAGGGTAGATACTGTTCCAAGGCTTTTGATACTCAGCTGAAAACAAGAACTAGGCACAAATTCAGGTGTTTTGTTCTTCAGAGAGAAAAAAGTCATTATGAAGCGTGGTATTTTTCTCTTTGGAAGATTCATATATTTTTAAATAAGTTCTGATGTTTGCGTGTCTCTGCCTTCTCACAAAGAGGTCTTGACTATTTTGCATGGACCCAGTATTTTAAACTGTGTCACAGGGCTCCTGCTTTACTGGGTACATTGTCTCGGAAAAAAATCTTAATAGCTTCTACAGATCCATGAGAAATTCTGCGCTAGCTTTTTCTTGTAAGACCTTGCATATGCAAAAGACATTTTAAATTTGTTCTGGAAATAAGCTTTACTCCCAACCCCTGCATCTCATTTCACTGAGTTTTAAAGTGTATTCAGTGACTGAAAGAAGCAGGGATGTCCTGATCACAGTTCTTTCTTGCGTTGGATCCGTGTCAGAAACCTACATCTAATTATGCTGGTGTTTTAAATGAGAGGGAGTTAAAAATATACTTGCATGTATACATACATTACATGTTCACACTTTTTTTTCTCCATGTTCGCGCTTTTTTTCTTCTTATTCAGAACTTGGAAAAAAAGGAAGTGTTTGGAAACTGAATGCTACCAAATGCAGCTGAATAATCACTTCTTCAAAAAATGATTTCTGTAAGAAGAAAAACGTTGCCCCAAAATTTGGAAAGATGAATAGTATGTGAACTAAACCTGGTGCAGTACGTGCTTCGCAGGGCTGAACAATCGACTCCAGTGCTTATGGTAGGTTTGGCAAACAAAAGCTTGTGAAAAGCTCAAAAAATTTAGTGTGATTTCATGGAGCTGCTTGTAACACTGTTGCTACTTGAAAGAGTTGGTTTTAGGTTGCTTTTGCTTGAGACAGAACTGATCAACAGCCTTAAGCTGATGTTGTAGGCAAGAGTGGTAAAAGAAAGAAATATGAAGCTTAGGGAAGACTGTTTGTAAATGAATTAAACTTTTTTCCTGATTGTTTGCTGAATTCATGGGTAAGGCTTTTAAGAAAGCCAGTTCATCAGCCATACTGAACAGAATGCTAAACCAGTAGTTTAGCACTAATAGTGTTAAAAGTATGTTTTAGCTTACATAGCATATACAATATAATTTTTTATCACATTTTTTTATGTTTTTAAAGTGTAAAAATCTCTTTGGGGGTGTAAGAAATGTTCTGCAGTTTCATTTATCTTTCTAATTGACTTAACCTGGTATGTATAAAACATTTAAAACTGGAGTTGTTGCTTATTTTAAGCCTGAAGAGAACAGTAGGTAAGGTAGCTTGGCTCAGCTGTCCCTTGTAACAATCACAAAGTCAGGGTTTGAGTGCAGCTGATTCTTATGTGTCTACATCACAGAAGGAAAAGCTGAACATCGTATTTGCATAACCTAAGTAATGTTTTGTACATAAGAATAGAGAAGGTCAGTGTGAAAGTAGGATGTCTGAAGAGTTTTGTTTGCTCTGAGGGTGGATTTGGCAAGTGGAGTGTAGGGCCGAACCCTCTCTTTTCTGTATGCCAGTGGAAGAGGAGACTGCAAGAAGATAGAGCTTCAGGTGTTCTGAATTTCAGCTGGTGTAAAAATTGCCTGTGGTTTCCCAGGTGCAGGTGAAGCTGTGTTGGCTAATGCCATCTGAAGAGGCAGTTTGGTGGTCTGTGGCTGAGTGTGTTATACTGGAGTTAGTTATTGAGTTTCAGTGCTGCTCCTGTTCCAGTGCACGTCTTCAAGAGCAGCAGTAAGGCACAATAAAAGCTTGCTTTTAAATATAGTAATTTTTATTTTTGTCTTGTAAGTAACAGCTTATTTTTGCAGTGATTTCCAGTGTGGTTCAGAAATCTGAGACCCTGGTTTAGGGTTGAATGGAGTGCCAAAGTGCTTCAGTGAATCAGGACCTCATCTGGGTTCCCCAAACTAAAACAGCCAACGTCAGCAACAGCTGAGTGAGTATGGGCATAAGTTTGTATGCATTTTATCAGCACTTCTCTGTTCTCTGTCAGAATTCAGGAAGGTAGTGCTGCAGTGTAATGTGAGGAGTCAGGTTCTCTCGGCATAAGTGCATTTGTGTTTGGTTGGTTCTTTATATGAAGAAAAACAGAATATAAATATAATATCAGATTATAAGCCTGCTACTTTAGAGTTTGGGCAGTATTTTCAAGGGAAAAGAGTGTATTCATCAAGGATCTTACTGTAATTTGTAGTCTCACACTATCGAAGCAGTAACAGATTGAGTACAGGTATGACTTTTTATCAGTTTGTATTTCATGCTCTTGCATAAAATTAATGCATAGTTTATGTTGCAAGCCTTCCAGGGGTGTTATGATTCCTGCAGAAAGAAAGCCTCAAACCTCGCTTTCCTACAAACCTAGATTGTGTTACAGAGTAAATGAGATTGCAAAGTAATGCGCTTACAGGATGTATTCTAATGACATTTCTGCTTTGGTTTAAGTATGTAACTTACAAGTTGGGTGTTGTAGTTTAGCATGTGTGATGAATTGCTTCATGGAGAAAAGATTACATTGCAATCTAATAAATAGTAGAGAAATCATAATTAAGCAATGTGGTTTAATCTTTAAATGCTAATAATGCACTTTTAGAGACCCAGAGGAAGCCTACGTAATTAAAAAATTGGAAAATATTTACTTAAGTGTCTTCTACCTAATTTTCCTGTTATGCTTGCATTAAATCTGAAGGACGTTTACTGGATAGAGGTCACTTTAATAGAATTATACAGAATCGATCATAAGCCCTGATACTTTCTTTAGAATAAAATATTTGTATCCTGCAGCTATAAAATAGAATGCCAGAAGCTTCGAATATTTTAAGGAAAATTAGTTTTGAGATACAATGTATTGATAGGTATGGTTGGAGTCAGTGATCTCAGAGGTCTTTTCCAACGTGGTGATTCTGTGATTCTATGTATGTAGCGAGAGGTCTAATGGACCTTATGATTATTAGTTATGTCAGTTCAGAGCCAAGTCTCCAAGTAGAGTGCTTTTTTCTTGGATTTTTTTTTTCTTGTGTTTGCTTTGAAGTACTTTCTATAGGTAACATATATCAAAATTAGAAATGTGTCAGCACTGTATGGTAATAGGCTCATTGTCTAAATAATGTATGTTTCATGAGGGCAGTTGACTTAAGGATCACTTATTCACCACTTGGAGGGCGTTTAACTATAATTTTAGGGTTGAAAAGAGCGCCTTGAGATATGCAATAATTTGATAGAATAAAAAAGATTGTTATGTGGTGAGTGTAAAATTATGATTTCACCCTGTGTTTACTGATGAAGGACAATTTAGTTCTTGGGGGGACCTGATTCTCCAAATTTCTGGCGTACATGATTATGTGCTATACATAGTCTTTATATTACTTATTGCTTTTGTAGAAACTGCTGTATGTTGGAGCCCCACAGAACAGATGTTTGTTGGCAGATTCACTCTAAACAGTAGGTGTTCAAATGAGGGAGCTTTTGTTTTTTAAGCTTCTGCAACAGTGGGGGCATATTGCAGTCTACCTTTTTATGTTATTAATTTTTTCTTAAAACCTTCAGTTGGAGCCTTGGTAGTGAAGGATTCAGGTCTTTTGTCTTTTTAAGCAAGCTTAGGTTTAATAAATACGGTTTCTGTGCTACAACCTGTAGCTTCTGCTGTCATATGCCCAGTTATAAACAGAAATATAAATTGTTTATTTCCTTTCCAAGTATGTCTTTAATTAAATTATAATTTTTTTTGTAGGTGGGAGTTCTTTTCTTTTTCTTTCTTCCCCCCCACCCCCAAATTCGATTTAAAGCTGAGCTCTTCCAGTGACCCCCTTTTTCATGCAGAACAATGGCTAATACTCTTGGAAAAGTGTTCATAAAAGATTTAGGTCCTGTACAGACAGACTCTAAGTGTTTTAGTCTCAGGCTTCCAGTTTTGACTTTAAAAAAATATTATCTTAGCTCTCCCGTGGTACCTAAAATGGTCTGGCTGTGAGAAGTTGCTGTATTTTTGATGTGTATGTGAATATGCGTGCTTTATCATAGAATAATAGAGTAGTTTGTGTTGGGAGGGAACTTTAAAGGTCAGCTAGTCCAACCTGAGCCTTAGTGATTTCACATCTGTGGCCAGCTGGGAACAAAGATCTAGGTATTTTTATAAGCAAATACTAAGGTAGGAGGGCTGGCGTGGCATTTTCTGTGCACGCAGCAGAAGCTCTTACTTCTACGAATGTTTTGGGGTGCTTTTTTTTCTATATCTGGCTCGAAGCAATGAATGTGATATTTGCAGTCCTTGTTCCTACTGTAGCCTGCTGGCTTGAATATTTGCCCAGAGAGGGGATGGAAGGTGCCCTCCTTCTGTTGGTAAAAAAATCATCAAATTTACATTGTATTTTAATTCTCCACAGATAGATCCTAATTCAAATAGGCTGCTGGTATCAAAACTGGTGTGCTCCTTCTGTTGAAGCTATACCAGTGGTGCTTGGATTGCTGCTGGTTGGGTTTTTAGGGGTGTGTGTTTGTATGATAAGCCAGCAAATGCTTGAAGAAATATAACTTTAGGGCTTGGATCATTCCTGTTAGGACAAAAAGAGTTTTGATCCCTTTTCTCAGGGTAAAACTGTAATCTCTGATGGTTTTATTCAAAATAAAAGATAGAAACTAGACTCTGAGGCAGCAGAGTTTTCTGCTGTATCTGTCTTGTCTTTCACGATGAATTTGCATCACAACTTTCTTCTTTACTAGCTAAATAGAACATTATAAAAAGAAAAGTGGCAAATGCTTTCATCCAGTATAGTGTACAGCCTGTAGCTGGGAGCTGTCTCCTGAAGGGATGTATTTATTTATTTTTGTCTGTTAGGCAGAGAAGAGATTTCAGCTGGGATTCTTAATTGCTGGAGAAGTGCTTTGACCTGTACTGATGTACAGTGGGTTTTGGGGGAGCAGGTGAGTTTTGAAAGTTTCAATGAATCCTTAGCCATTGTCCCTGGAGGAAGAAAAAAAAAAAGCGACTTAGAGAATGTAGGAGTATCTCTCTTTATGTTCATAAAGGGAAATCATTAGACAAATACGTGACATTCCTTTTAATAGGAAGATGTATATTTTCTTGTTTATATATAGAATGGCTATATTATAAACCCTTGTTGGTAAAGGAAGATTGGTAAAGGAAGACGTTGCATGACTTTTTGTTTTAATCGTGCTTGTACTGCTATGTATGAAAGTTGTGAATGGCAGTGTGCATGTTAAATATAATTACGTGTGCTTTATTTCTTTTTTTTCCAGTCTGTCATTAGTGAATGAATTGAGTAGGAGGACAGACTGAATTTAGCCTTAAAAATTTACTATCGTATTTCAGTTGAGGGTAGAGGCATTGAAAACCATGAACATCTATTAAGGAGTACACAGCTTTTCTATGTTTCATAATTCCTTTTTGACTCCATCATCTGTAGCAGTTGTATAAATTACTTCTAATTTTGCAGTATAACTGAAAAATTCTGTCTTTACTTTGCAGCATGTCATTATTAGCTCTAAAGAAAAAAAAATATATTGTTTGCTCTGTATAAAGGGCATTTAAGGAAAGGAGAGTGAATTCAAATCAAAAGAGAGAAGGAAATGTAAACCGTAGCCACAGATGTTTTCCTTAGAAAGGAAATGTAAATTGCCACTTTGCAAACTGAACTAAATAGAACATCTGTGAGTTCTTGTTTTCTTTCTTCAGGACTTGATTTTCTTCTGTTTCTGCTAGTCTTAAGAGATGCATATTCATCTTGATTCTGCTTCCATTGCCTGCTAACTTCAGCAGCGCTTTGTGAGAAGGTCATCGCTGTATCTTGACCTGCTTTAAAAAGCTCCTGGATAGTACAGGTTGGGCAGAAGTTGCTAGTGGAAATGCTGGCACAGTTCAAATGCCAGTGTGAAGCTGCAATGCGTGGGCAACGTGGCTGTTATTTTTTGTAAATGGGAAGAAAATAAGAAATGTAAAAGAAATACTGTTGTGTTTTTGGTGGTTTTTTTTTGTATTATTGATAATGTACAATAGGTGAACCTTGATTAGCGATAGTTAGAGTTATGTTGAAGGTTCTCAAAGCTGCAGCACAGAAAGAGAGGAAAGATTCAATTGATTAAATATGGGCTTTATTCTTTTGATTCTGAAATAATCTGGGCTTCCAGAACAGTTTGCATAGCACTTGAACAATTACAGCAGGTTCCCCAGGTGTCTCTGCACTCTTTGATGGCATCTATGGTCATTACACAGCTGGGCTGTGTTCTCAGTTTCTCTTTCCTGTGGTGTGTTTTCTCCTTAGACTGTTGCTAGGGCAGAGCTGAGGAAGAGCTCCCCCAGACACCCCTATTGCTCTCTGTGGTTCAAACACATGGTTCCTTTGGGTAGCAGTATCGAGTCAAGTCTTGATCTGTGTGCTTTGCTCGGTTTTCTTCTGTGATGGTCACCTGCGTTGGCATCTATGCACAGTTTTCAGTAGCGGAGCGAGGCAGTGCTACTTTCCAACTAAACTCTGTCAGTGGTGAGTTTTCTATCTTGCACGTTCATCTGGACTAGCTCTCCTGCTCAATTCAGTAGTTAAAGATTACTCCAGGACATGATTCTGTGGAACTTGTTTTTAAAAGCTTGCAATTTCTTTTTCTTAGTGCTTATGTCAAGGAAACCAGATTTAAAGTTTTAAGAGTCCAAATTAACCAAATGGAAAAACTCGCATAAATGTCCTAGTGTCATGTTTATAGAGTAGAATTTAATTTAAAATTGCAGCCAAAATATCTTGAATCAAATGCAGATAAATAGATCTGTAACTGGGTGCATGGATCACATAAATGACTGATTAATTTGTGATTGGGAACTGTAAACCAAACCAGAAATAAAACTGGGGAGAAAACCCCAGGCAGACTCTGTAATTCAATGTTGGATTGTTTTGTAGGATAAAGATTGGTGACAAGGTTTTTTTTTTCCCCTCTTCTTTTATTTCTGCTTTTTACCATTCAACTTCAAAGCTGGATAACTTTATTTTGTAACCATCCTACACTGCATAGGTGCTGTGGTTCTTTCAGTATTTTTGATGGGAGAACAGCATTGTCTGCCCTGGTAGAAAGTGTTAGTGCCAGAGTAAGGGACTGTGAAGAGGAAAATGTGAGGACAGACCTCCAGCTTTTCCACTCTTGCCTCATTAATTCTCTTTAAGGGGTTAAGAAACAAACAGCAAGTCATTAATATGTCCAGCTTGGGTCCATTGCCATTTCTGACTTAGTGCTGATGTCACACCTTGTCAATGCAGAGATGGGTACAGGAAGAAGGGTGACAGATGAATACTGTGAAAATGAAAACTCGAGGGCAACTGTTTATTGGTAGTTGCCTAGAAATGAGGCAGCACTTTGTCCCAAGCCCATAAATAACAAGGACAGAGGGCTTGGCTGCTTTTCTGTTCATGCTGTGCCTCTACCTAACAGAGGAAAAGGTCCAGAAGAAGCTCCTAAGTTCTCCCTTTAACTGCTGACAAAATATGGTTTTTACAACACTTTAAAAAGGAAGTAAATACTGTTAACTCCCTCATCTTGGAGGTGGAGTAATTGTGAAGTTACATGATTGCTTTCGAAGGATCTAGAAAGAGATCTCTACGTGGCAGACACTGATCTCGTGCTCAAGCCGCTGAAGGAACTTGCTCCATCAGTCATACATTTGGCTGTATTGCCTCTAATTTCCATCTGCACATCCCATCCAAGGCAGGAATAGTAACTTAATATTCCGCTGCTGTCTAGTTACATTAGCCACTTGTGAAATTTGTTTCCTGGTTTCATCTTGCTGATTTTCTTCACAGAGGATGAAGAACGCTGTCACTTATTTATGCCTTGTCTTTGAGCAGTTGAGGTCTGTGCAGTGACCGTAAAGATACTGAATTTAAACCTTGTTAATCACAATGTTTGTTGTCCATATGGTTCTGCTTTGTACAGTCAGTTTTATTTTGTTCAATGTCACTTCCTAGATTCTCTTTTTAGTCCTAATGTAGAAGAATTGCAATGTTGCATTTTAGAACAAAACATGCAAGCCTAGTCTGATATTTAGCTTTTGTTATTTAATCCTTTCTCCTTGATTTGGGTTTGAAGGTCTTTCTGTTCCTGTTATTTCTGGAACAGGAAAAAATAGTTCTGACTATTTTTTGTAAAACTTCCAATATTAATTCAGAGAACATTCTTAAACACTTATGTGTTGTGCAATATATTTTGTTTAAAGCACTTAAAACATTTTTGAGAATAAGAAGTCTTCCTTATCTACAACTAATACAACAAAACAATCTTTCAAGCATCTAAAACGTTGCTTTTATTCTTGTTTTATCTGACCTGTGCTGACCAGTATCTGAGAGGGATGGGATGTGTATGGATATGCCACGTACCTGTAGTTTTTTATGTAAATGATTAATTTTTTGCTATGTTTGTGTCCTTTTAGTTTTACTATTTAATGCTAGATGTACAGAAGAGGAACTTTTATCTTCCATAAAAAATATATGTATATTTTGGTAATCATGAGCAATGGTGGTGGTTTGACAATGATGCTAAACCAGAATCTGCACCTGCAACAGGAAAACTTTATTTTTATCTTCGCTTTGCAGAATCAACGTGATTCTTCTGGAACGGTCAGTAAACCATGAAAGAAGAAACATGTATAACCCCTGCAGAATGTGTCTTTTTAGGCCATAATGTTACGTAGCTGCGAGCAGAATTAGTTTTTCTTTCCAGTACCGAAGTCTTTTAAAACATTTAACAACCAGCAGAAGAGTCTTTGCGTTTTGATCAGTGATACATACAGGATAGTTCAATCAATTTGACATAATAGCGTTAGCACACTCCTTTAATACTAAATAAGAGCTTTAGATGTGTTTAAATTCCATATTCCTCTCTAATACATTATACATGTTGAGGGTGGAAGAGTCTAGTTTGAACTCTGGCAAGATACGGCAGTGGTTTCTGGGCAAAAGTCAGCGGTTTGGTCACTATTTTGCATCCAGGTACCCATGTTCCTGCTCACTGCTGGTAGCTTCCATTAAAGGCGGAGGTTGTGGAACAGTCTCACTCTAATGCATATCCCCCTCCAATTTTAGAAAAATGGTATATTGTCAGGGCACAGCAGGGAACTTAGCATCACCACAGCTAGCGCCATACCTAGTCTGTGAATAAACTGACTTCATCTTCTTTTGCTATTGATCCATCAGCTTTCATGCAAGTGCTAAATTCATCCTTAAAAAATAATTAGCTCCAGTGTCTTGGCAGAATTCCAAGCAGGCAATTACATTCTGCCTGCTTAAAACTGCCCCCTGTAGTTAAAATTGGATAACTTATAGTGACAGATGATTGTGTGTTTTGTGATATGTTTTCCGTGTGGCTTTTTATCAGTGTGAAGTCTGCTGTAATGCTGCAAATACCTCACACTGCAAGAACCAATTGACCAGGTTGGCTTATTAACATGACAAAGAAAAGTGTCTGTGGAAAATATTTCCCCAGTAGTTCCAAGACAAAAGAAGAAAGATTCAGATGTTCCTTGCATGCTTCAAAATTTTGAAGGCAGCGTCTGTAATGTGCCTTTAGGACTGGGAGCATTGATACATAAGAGAAGATCAAAACTGAACCTTGCTTGTTTTGTAGAACCTGCTATTAATTATGAACTGAGGACTGACATTTAAAATGGTTGAGAAAATAGAGGAAAGATAATGCTTTTGTTCAATTTGAACAACTTTGGGTTCAATTTGATGTTGGATTAAATCAGAAGTATTGTTTAATAGAAGAAAAAATAGCCATGAAATAAAGTATATCTGAGCTTATTGTTCACTTTCCAGGGGTAGCAAATAATTGAAAAATTGTGTTCTGTTTCTTTCATTCTCTTTCTTCCCCCCAACTTTTTTTTTTCTTGACAGAGAAATTGCTTTTTATAGATATTTTTAACATCTAAATAACTTGTACCTGGTATTAAGTAGTTTGAAATGATCAAGAGTGAATGTTGATTTATAAACATTTGATGATGCAGTAGATGATTAAAAATAGTTCTTATGTAGGGAGAGATCAAACTCCCTTATCCTTCCACAGATGGAAGACCAAAGCTACGTTTTGATAAAGAAAATCATCTCATTGAAAAGGTCTAATGTATTCTCTGGTTATTTAAATTTTGTGATCTTTGGTGAAAGAAATGGAAGGGAATTTTCACATTTCACAAGCTTGCTCTTCATTACCAATATAGATACTCAAAAAGGCAGGCATGGTTTATGCAAGAAGTGCTTGGAATTATATGCTATCAATGAAATGCTTTCAAGAAAATGGCATGGAAAAAAAAGATCAAGTGAGCAATCTTCTATGTTTGGTCTTCTAGTAATGGAAAAACAGGCCTATTTTTAGGAGTTCCCTTCCTGATGTGAAATTGTGGCATCTCTGACATGAGTTGCAGAGAGTTAGCTAACCTTTCAAATCGGAATATGAGGAACTAATAATTTTAGTCTTTCAAGCTCAGGAGTTTGAGTCAGTTCTTTCCTAATCATGAAATGGACATGAAATATAATAAATGTTTTTAAAAGAGTGTTTTCTTCCTTTTTAGTAGATTATAGTAGAATTTTTAGGCAGTACTTGTTTCATGTTTATGCCTCCTCTGTCTGAAATACAAGGGATCAACTTTGCTGTTGTATTGCAGAGACTTATGCCTTTTCACACTTTATGAACAGCATAAAATAATCTTATTGGTTTTGTTAATTATGACAGTCAGGAATATTCTGCTGAACAAGGCAGGGAAATTTGCTGTTGGCAAGTTCCATTTCATCCTCATTTGGATGAGGCTGCTGGTAGTAAAAGCTCTTAGAAACAAACCAGAGCAATTTTGAGAATAACATAGCAGCTCAGATGCTTAGTGTATGTTTAGGGATTTGATTATTGCCTTTGCCTTTACTTCGCTTTTTCAGTTCTCTGTATGTTTTGTTCTGTTTTTAAGCAGTAAAACCTGTCTGGAAATTGTAGAGGCAGTTTATCACACAGCATCTCTTTTCAAATTGAATATTATTTAGGAAATTATTGGAATAGCTGCTTTTTATTTCTGGTGTGGATCTTTGGTATGAATTCCCACATACTGTAGAGAGGCAAACACAGAGAATATGCACTCATCTAAGAGCTGCATTCCAAGAAGTTTTAAGGTTTTTTGCTACATCTCATTATGTATGCTCCTATAACTTAATTAATCTTCCCTCCATTTAGCATAACTGATACAGCTTTAATGGTGTGATTTAATGACTTAATGGCATAGTAACAGTAATTCATTCAACATTTGGTTTGTATTTGAAATAACAATTTCTGGGGTTTTTTTTCCTTTTTCTGAACATTAGCCTAATAATTCAGAGTTAAACAATCAGGAGAAAAACCTGAAGCCAATTTTGGTTTCAATATGGTTTTCTTTTTGCAAGTTGTGATTTATTATACTTTTTCTGGCCTTAGTAACAGCTTTGATTTCATTTCAGAATGATGAAAATTGTGGTTACCTCTTGCTCACGGTATTTAGTGTTGTCTTGGTGGTATTCTGTGTGCTCTAGGACCTAAAATACCTTGTATGTATGTAGCCATTTTCTCCCTTGCATTTTCGCTTTGTCAGTTTTCCCTTTTCTTTGGAAATTGTCTTCATGCCTCTTGATGGCAACATTAAGCGCTTTGAGAAATTATGATCTCTATTTCACATTTCAAACTGGATCATACCACAAAGCATTTTTTTCCTAGTTGCTATCAATATATCAATTGTTTCTCACTAAGTTTCAAGTTAGTCTTTGCCAAGGTGTATGTGATGCCAGCTTTGGAAGGCATATGTTCTGTGGCACCTGTAAGTCTTCCACTTAGTGATACTTGTTCCTACTTCAATAGTATGCATGGGGTATGATAGTTGTCTTGAACACAGCTGGAGATGGGAACCGCAGAAAGGTACTGATTGATAGAGGCTGAAAACTCTTTACCCTGATTTGCAGGGACCATATAGTGCTCTATATATGCTAGTGATGGATTCTTGCCTATCTTTTCTTAAATACAAAAGAGGGGTTTTTTAACAGCAAAATAACAGCGATCATCTGTGATTCTTACTGTGGTCTCTACTACTTTATTGCTTATTCTGATTTCTGGGGTACCTCAGAAACATTGCCTTTTGCAGTGAAGGATGTGGGTGGGCTGTGGTTATCTTGTCACTTATTCTTTCTCTCTACACAGACTCAGAGCAGCTATGAATCCTAAGACTGCTGTTCCCATTGCGATAGAGCCAGACACGTGCATACCCACTGTGGAATCTTTTGCCTATATAATTTGGAAGAAGTCTGTTTATTGCAGGTGAAATGCTTGTAAAGACTGAGTTTTGATTGATGAAGTACTGACTGCCTATGTTTGTTATAAAACCTCTGCTGTGGGAGCTCACTTGAGCTTTAGAGATTGGAAAAGGCTTTCTGGGACTGTGGGCTTTCCAGAAAACTTTTGCTTCTTCTGAGACTGCAGTTAGAAAGTGATTTTTTAAAGTCCTAGAGTAATACATTAATTGCACAAATCCTATTGAGAACTTGGTTGTGACATGCAGTCTGGTGATTGATTTTAAATCAAAAGATGACAAAGTAGAGAATATCACTTGAGAAAGAACTGTATGTGTCTCATAACTAACGGTGAATGCTAACTAGGAATTTTAACTCCTAAGAAGGCACTTGCCTACAAAGATTGATCAAATTCATGCCAAATTTTGAAACATAATTTAAAATAGCATTAAATTCCTTATCAGTCACATTTGATTTTCTTTTCACTTACACTAGTGTAAACTTATAGTAACTTCATGTGAAACAAGTGAAGTTCCTGATGGGGAAAAACTAGAGAAAGTCAGAAAAAAGATCTGGAGTCTTGAGACGCCTTGGGTAAACCCTTCCGGAGGAATCACAAGAGTCACTTACATAATGGAAACATCCTATAATTTTTACCGTGCCTTTATCCCTTGTTGCCACACATTTCTGTTGCCAAGGTAACTGATCATGAATTGTTCATATTAAGTGACCTTGTCATTCCTTTTATATACGCTATAAGTTATTGTGCAGAGGATATTTATAGAATTATAGAGGTGATTGAGACTGCCTGAAGACAAGCAGGTTTTGTTCATTTAATTTTTTCTGTAGAATAAGAAGCTTAAAACCATATGAGAGGAAAATGCTAAGATTTGTCTGCAGAATAAATCTTGCTGTTATTCAGATAGGGACAAATACAGCTAATAAGTCATAAGGCAGCTGGATGAAAAGTGTAAGGCTCAGCCTCCTGTGTGCAGTGTTTTCATCTGTTACTCTTTTGGATGGGACTTAGATATATTCTGTGATTGATATTTTTAGAGATGACAGAGTTTTTGTTAAGCCATGTCAAAAAGAGTGTATGATGTACTTTTTTTTTTTCAAGAAAAACAACCCTAAATGAACAGACTTCTTTTCTTAGTCATTCGGAATGGCAGGAGCTACTGCTTATTCTCTTTGTCCTGATATTCTGTGCAGGAGTTAATTAGAATAAAACCCTACCAATGTTTAAGTAGAGTGATAATAAAGTGATCACTTAAAGTAACAAAGGCACAGCAAATAAGCCTAAGAAGGAAAAAAAAAATACCCCAAAAATGTAGAGTCTGTAAACTCAAATAAAGAAAACTCTTAGCAGACCAAGTTACAGCCTAAAACGGGAGCATTAATTATAGCTCAAAGATATGCAAACTGTAAATTGGTAATACTGTCTTAGTTTGATTTAAGCCTTGTTGTTTTCATCACAACACTTCACTTCCAAGTAACCGAATGTTAAGCCATTGTGCTGCATAGGAGATAAAGGCATAATGCTAGTTCAGATAGGAAAATAATATGAAGGGTGTCAGAGGGCCGCAGAAGGCTCCCTAGCTATTTTTTTTGCATTCAAGAAAGAAAAAGGATTTTATGACATTAATCACCCTGGTAATTATTTTCTGAGTGGTGTGTTGTAATTATTCTTTTAATCTGGGAAAAGGTGTGGTAAGATCTTTGGGATTCAAGGTATAATTGTGTCATAAAGATGAAGTTCATTTTTGCCCTGTAGTTGCAGTGGTGGAGCAGCTGGGTATTTTCTCAGTTCCCTCGGTAGTCCAGAAGTCCCTCAGCTGGTGTCCACCTGGAGGAGACAGTGTCTGGGCTGAAGGCTACTGGGACAAGATGACTGAACCCACGTGGCTGGTTTCACAGCAAGCCTTCACTACTTGTTAAAAGAATTCCTCAGGTGAGGCGTTTGGACATTCCCATAGAGCTTCTGCCGTACATTTAAACCAGTTAATAGGCCCTGCCTGCATACTTAGGGTATGTTTATTAATTCCTTGGGCAGAGCATGTGGCAGTATCACAAACCCCCACATGTGATTCTTACTGTAGAACTTACTGCACCATGCACACATGCTCTTAAAGAGCCACAAGAAACTGTTCTTGCAAATGCAGGAATGGTCATACAGGTCAGTTATGGTAATTGGGAGATGTTTCGTGCGTAGTTTAAGCTAACAGCAAGGGGTCATTCAAGAGTTGGACAACTACTGTTGGGCCACAAGTCAGCTGAACTGTAAGAATTCAGCAAAACAAGTACCTCAGTCTCATCTGATCCAACTGAGTGTGCCATTGCAAGGACTCTGTGTTGGAGATACCTATCCCCAAGGAAGCAGCAACTCGCCATCCTCTTCTAGAGATTCAGTTCCCCACTTGAACACTGTGCAGAAGATCACAGTGTACTAATTATCATTGTGTTTCTTTTAAGCAGACAGTCTGCCCAAGAATGTCTTTGTAGCAAAAAAAATCAGGCTTATTTCTATTTAGCAACCAGCTGGAACTTCATGATCAACTAATGATGTCTTGAAATATCTGTCATGCCTCTGGAATTACCTTTTGATAACAAAAAGGTTGTCTTACGAATTACATATTGCACTAGCTTCAGATGAGTAGAGGCGGAGCACAGAGTCCATCAGTAGAAGAGTTCTTAGTTGACATTTTACATAATGCAAGAAAGCAATAAGCAAAAATAGAGGTTGCCCTACGAATGTTGTGTGCTAAACATCAAGTGCTCAATTGGACTAAATGGCATAGCAGTGCAACGCTGAGCCATTTAAACTGTCATTTCTGAATGGCTGGGAATGGTAATCTCGTGGGAGGAGTAAATAGCCTAATGTGTCCTCCCTTTCATTGTCCATTTACAATGGTTCTTCCCTCCTATCATAGGTGAGTTGTAATAAGACTAAACCTACCAGTTTGAGGTTGAATAAGTATATACAGAGAACTAACATTTCATTTGTATTTCATCCTAGTAAATTTGCCATCAAGCTAGTCTAATTTTGTGCAAGGACTACTCTGCTAGCATTTAGTGTATCAAACCACTCTGGTTTGTTGTTTCCACAATTTATTGCTTCCTGAAGGTCTGGTCAAGGCGTAGGTATAGATATAGCTACCATAAGCTTAGTAAGTGTTGGATCTTTTGAGAGAATGAACTAGTTTTTTATTTTATAATTTTTACTATTATAATTTTGGGAGGGTAAGGACAGGTGACAGAAACCAGATATTTTGGGTAAATTTACAGGCTTTAAAAAGATGCTTACAAGTAGTATCAGATCTGTAGGCTTTTTTTGTGTCCAGCTGGGCACTTGTCTTAACTTCATTTTGTCTTTATACTAAGTAGGAAACACCACTTATTTTGCTCTAAATTTTTTCTTGTCTGAAGAATAAAAGTATTTCTTAAGATCTCTCAGTTTGTTATCAATAGTATGTCAGCTAGCTCTTTGAATTCATTTTTCTTGTCTTGTGTGCTTGCACATCTTGAATGAACTTTGTTAAAGCTAGTAAGTTAGCATTCTGTTGCCATCCAGTGGAGTAAGTAGTCTTGTTTATGTTTGAGTGTTTTAAATACATAGTATTAACACTCTTTTGTAAATGGTTTTGAGAAAACCATTTATTACTTGCTTGCTTGAGGGAATTGCTCAAATTGCAGTGGTTGGAAACAGTATGTTAAATACTGTTTATATATATAAATAAACTATGTTAAATGAGGTAACGTGCAGAAGTGATCTGCATTTATGGGTATGGTTCTGGATGCAATGAGAAAACCTACAGGTCATCAGCAACTTCTGCTGCGTGGGGGAAAAAAAAAAATCTGTTTTATATATTAACATGTTGGTCTGGGTAGGCTATTTTTGCGGTCAAAGAACATGCTTAGATTGCACTGTGGAGAGCACATTGAGCAGTTTGGACACTGGAAGACATCTGTCTATGCATTTATTAGTGCTTATTCCAGAACTGTGATAGAGGTAAGTGCTTATAAATTAGTCGATTGATTCACTTGGTGATGGCAGCTCCCACTGATTCTGGTTGCAGGAGAGATCATCACTCAGCAATCAAATAGCTGATCAGTCTACTCACCAGTGGATGGTTTAAGGAAGTGGAGTGAAATAAATAATAAGGGCAGCTTACTGTGGGACTCTAAAGCATAAATACAGTGACAAAAAGTTGTCATCAGCCGTTGCGTGTGTGTGGCTTTACAATCTAGGACTATAGAATACATTAAATTTACTTAGTAAATGATAGAATGTAGCGAAGTGAGATTCATCAGGTCTGCACATCACTGTTGTTTCTTGCTGTGTTGGGTCAGGACCTTTTCGCCTCTTCTCATTCTTCATTTGCTATTCAATAGCTGTCCCATTTGCTGTCCACGTAAGGGGCTCTGTTGAAAATTAGGGTCTGCTCTGTAACTTGGATTTGTAGTTTGAATATCAATGCTGACTGTATTTTTTCACATCTGTGAGTTCCTATCATGAAAATAAATGCTTTTAATCAAGCGTATTAGTAGAAAAGTAAGCATTAGGAAATGAGCACCAAGCCAGAAAGGAATATTTGATATTCTCTTATGTTTCTTTTACTATTAAATACATTGGGTGCGATTACTTGGAGCAAATGGTGTGACTAATAGTGGCAATCTCAAATTGCATGTAACTTCAGTGACTGCATTGTCAAGAACGATCCATTCAGTTCCCAAATGCAGACTGCTGCCTGCAATTTTACGTAAATGTTTAAGTTTATTCCTTTGTGCATCTGCAGATTGGGGCTAAGATTCCTGTTATACTTTCTGACTAATGGGTTTTTGAGTGACTGATGCTACTTACAGAAAAACAACCTGCATGCATATGTTGTGTGCTTGGTGCTGAAGCTTAAAGTTGATCCAGAAGTTTAAAGTCAAAAGGGCTCCTGGGATTTCTAGTTGGATTCAGGCTTTGAGGACAGCATGCAACAATTTCTTCTTAAAGGCACTTAAAATGTCTTTTGTAGTAAAGGCTTAAGAGTTGAGTTATTAACACTACAGGATTTGAAAAATCATAAAGGGTTATTGAGTTGAAAATTATGTGTAGTTCTTTTAAAATACATAATAGGATTTTTGAAGTGCTCAATACAAATGAGTTGTATGAGGAACTTTGAGTTACTTTATTCACACGCTAGGCTGCTTCATCATATGTATTCATGCTTAACAGTGATATTTGTTCAAAGGTGAACAGCAGTTAGAACAATTACTGCCTTTATTGGGAATGCCTATTTGGCGTATGGGAAGAAACAAAGTACTGCTTGTGAAAAGCTGTCTATCTAGACAAGGGGCATCAAGTTTGAACAGACACCTGTATACTGTAGAAAAAACAAAGAGGTTTTTTTAGTTGAAAAGGATTTTTCTTAATTGATTGAAGACCATAAGCTATGGTAACTTAAAACTGACAATGAACAGTTACTTCTACATTTATTTTCCACACTTAACACTTTATAGTGGTTAGAACAATGTCTCAGAATGTACATTTATATACTCAAGTATATTGTATTAAAAGATAGATACATCCTGCATTATCACTAAAATAGTAAATGATTGAGCTGTGAGATCATTCTTACTGTAAAACAAACCTGTATTAGTTTTTGATGATAAATTTTTCATTGTTTTGTGTTCGTATGTTTTATTTGTAAATAAAATTTTGTAAGAAAAACTTTGAGAGGTGGCATTTGTATAGTAGGTTACAATTGTGAATTTTATCATCTTTAATATATATATATATTTTTATATATATCCCCATTTAGCCATGTCTTCTTTAACTCAGAAGTACTTTTGTGTATCGTATATTCTAGTTTCTGCACGTCTCCAGCAAAACATAGTGAGCCTGGACTTGCAGAGCATGCACACAAAATGTATATATTTATCTGTGTTTGCTGAAGATGAGCCTAGCTTTTTGCATGATCAGACAAATTATCATTTTTCAGGGAGCAATGTAACAATAGTAAACAATGTAGATACCCACTTTATCTTATGAATAAATTGGGTAGAAAGTGTGTTATAGCTTTCCTGCGTGTTCAGTCTCACCTTCTTAGTTAGAATGGAACAGTTTGTCTGGATCATTCAAAGACATCCTCAGCATCCAGCACAAGATGGTTCTGTCTTACTGTTATGCATTCAGAAAGAGCAAATGTGGATAAGGATTGAAGAATCTAAAGGAATCCTGAGGTACTAAGGTACTGTGTTGCATAGTAGCTCGGGGCAGGGAAATCATGATGTTTTAATGCCGCATTAATTCCTTATGGACTACGTCCTACATGTCATTACTAATAATTACTCCAGGTGGAGGTGTATGCCAAGGTATTTAGATACCTTCTCGTTTATATCTAAACTTCTATGCCTCTGTACTTCTCTGCTGCCACCATTTAACTTAGAAATAGTTTAATATGCAGGCTACAGACAGTCTAGTCAGGCTATCTCTTTAGATTACAAGAATTCCTCATTGGCACAGTATATTTGCAAGATTGTGTGACCCCTCCCTGCAGGAGAATGGGTTGATCACCTGTGTGCCCCTCTGCCAACCCTCACCTGGCTGCCTGCTTCCTAGTCCTTGATATTGAAATGGGAAATGGAGAACACTGCCAAATCTGGAGCTGTTTCTGATAAAGATGTTCTCCCTTATCAGACAAGCTGCCTGGGACACTGGTCTAACTCAGCCGTGTTGTATTTTCTTTGACCATTGCCGTATGGTTACCTGTTTGATATTTGACATCTTCTGGATGTTGTCGATTTGTAAATAAAATATGTTGGGTTACATATATATGAAACGTTTGTAGCTAATCAGAACACTGCTAACTGCAATCAAACTTATTTTCTATACTCACTCAGTTATTTTATGATACTGAATTTATTATAGCTATTAAAAGAGATTTTTGACCTTTCTCACTGTTAACACTGGAGTATCTCGATTCTCTTCCAGTCAGTTGCTGCTATGATAAACTCTAAACTGAGTATTAGTCATCTTGTCTAGAGGCAGATACTCTGTTCATGCTCATTCGTATTCTAACTCCAGATATATAAATAAGAAATGAGCTTAGGAGTCTCTCTGGAGATTTCTGAAAGAATATACAATATGGTTTAAGCCATCATTCCATTGGATGACACTGCTGTTCCACACTGATAAAGGTGTATGAGTGGAATGTAAACATGATGTTTCACTCTGAAAAATGATCGTTTAACTGTAGGAGCTCCAGCTATTTAAAGTGTTGTTTCTGAATCAGTCACTGAAAAAGGCAGTGACGGAGCCTGGCGTAGCGCTGCGTACAAACTCCGTTCTGCAATGGAAGTGAGCTTTGCTTCAGTAGGGATAGTGAAGCAAATTAAAGCGCACACACTCATTTTCTTCACTCTGGTATGTTGTATGGTGTTTTATATCCTACTTCCTTTAGCTGCAGAGTCAAATAACTCATGTCTGGGTTGAAAGGGGTGAAATGCCTTATTCCTATAGGCTTAATGACAAATAGATACAGATTGGGAGGCTGCACCTACGCCGTGCTCCACAAGTACCAAGTCTTCTTTTCAAGGTGGTCAAAATGGCATGTTTGTAGAAAAATGCCAAGCAGCTTTTCTGAACTTGTGCTTATCTTTGAAAGCAGCTTTGAAGGTTGCTGAATCTATTCCAGAATTGCAGAAGGTTTTGTTTAAAAGCCTCATTAATGTTTTTCAGCAATGTGTTTGTTTAACCAAGGATATTACCTCTACTTAGAAGCCTCTTAATATAAGAAATAGACACCCTACTGTTCCGGCAGTGTAATAAATAGTTGGTATCCAAAATCAGTGGTGTTTTTTTCTGGTTTTGTTTGGTTATATTGTAATAACAGCTAGAAGCTTTAAGAAATAGTTTAATTATTGTGCAGGCTGCAAACAGTCTAGTCAGACTATCTCACTTTTCTGTGAAATATTTATTCTTTTCTTAACAGCTCTAATGTTAAGATTTGGGTCAGCAGGCAAACATTTGTATTGTTTTTGCAATGTCTAAATGCCTTGAATTTTTTTAAGCTTTGAACTTGGATTACACTTGACTTCAGCTCTTCTAATTAATTTTACAAAATGTTTGCTGTTTTGATTTCGAAGATGTGAAATCCAAGGGATTTTGACAAGCGAAGTTGTGGCTGCCCCATCCCTGGAGGTTTTTAAGGCCAAGTTGGATGGGGCCTTGGGTAACGTGATCTAGTGGGTTGTACCTGCCCATGGCAGGGGGAGTTGGAACTAGATCTTTAACGTCCCTTCCAACCCTAAGTATTTTATGATTCTATGAAATTGTGATGCAATTCTTAAACAAAAAATATGTAACTCTTTAGAACGCTTTTGAAAAATGGAAAATTTAATATAGGTGCTTATTATGAGCCTTACATATATTCTCATTTTTGCATTTGAATTTTGTTTCCTAGTCTGGTGGTGTATAGGGCAAAGTACATGAAACGTGAGACTTGATAATGCATCCCAAGAAATCTTGGCGTTTACACCATTCCAAAGGAAGGATATATTAACAGTCCTTTCTGGATAATAATTACACAAACTCTTTTTTCTGTTCTTTTTCGGATTGGTTGGTTGGTTTATATGTGTTTTTATTGGTGTGGAGTTTTTTTTCCCCTTCTTTGCTTTTGCCCAGCAAAAGATCCTGTCTCCGTCCTGTTTTGATATGTGATTTGTACGTGGGAGTGGGGGAACTTCAAGTCTTGAGATAATATAAAGAGTCTTGTAAGTTGTCTCTTTTAACCAGCCACTTCAATATCTGAAATAAACCCCTTCAACTTGACTCAATTTGATGATAAAACGTTTTAGTTTTTTTTGCTCTTTCCCCCTCCCCATGAGAAAACAGCTGAGCCTGGTCTTATTATAACTAAAACTTTTGGCTTTCAAAATTTAGCTTGAAATAACCTCCACAAACATTATTTGGCCATCTTCAAGGCAGCTCCTAAAATGCTTAATGCTTTTGAAAGTCAAATTAAAGTTTTGCTTCATTCAAGTTGTATAGCTGGATAAGATTAAAGGAAGTGCCCTACTTGCACATAGCAGTCTATATGAAATGGTTTTTTGATCGTCTTCATGCGTATCTAAAATACACCTCCAATTTCTTTTCAGGATCTCAGCTTATTCAGCTTTTATCATAATGGTTCATTAGCCTCCTAGGCTTTTTCTTAAGAGTTGCAGTCAATTTCCCATTTTTGCTGTTTTACATTAAATCACTTCGATTTCCTAAATGTAGTAAGGGGAGAGAACAAGTAAGAGTCACGGAAAGAAGGGTTAAGCAGTGTGGATACATTATTTCTGCTTCACAGCATTCTTCTCATATTGCCAGATTTTTGCCTCTGTCTGCAACTCTGCTAAATTTATCAAGTATTCCCAGCTCTTAGAGAATGATTTAAGTATATGCTGCTGGTATGACTTCTTGTTGGTGCTCATTTATTTTGTGATCAATGGGTCTTTGTGTGTGGACAGAGCCAAGAAAAGGTTTAAACCTTCACCTCAGTGCAATATGCTGTAGTGTCCTGCTCTAAATCTCTTTGAAAAGCTAATAGGTACTCATTCAAATAATTCCACTAAATGTAGCTGAAATGAAAAATATAGCTGCTGTGTGGCATGTGTATGCTATTAGGATGTACTTTCTAGCCCCTTTGGTGATGAGCTGTGTGGGGTCCTAGCTCTGTTTACAGGTGCAGATGGTTGGAATTTTTTTGGACTGTGTACATAAGTGCATGGAGACTTTTGTGGTTACCCTCTGTCCGCAGTAAATTTGGTTTCTATCAGATGAAATTCTCTCTTTTCTCCAGTGTTCTCATGATCTTTTCTCAAATAACTATGAAGTTGTAGTGTGAAGTATTTGCTGTTTTTCTCCACAGAAATCAGTGTGTGTGTGTGTGTGTGTGTATGCTGTTTAGCACAAAAATTCAGCACAGCTGTGGTGGGTTCACCCTAGCCAGCAGCTGAGCACCCACACACAGAGAGGAGAAAGAGCAGAAGCAAGAAACCTCATGAGCTGAAATAAGGTAGTTTAATAACAGAAGGGCAGAAAAACCAAGAAGCGCTGCATCACATCCCACCGGCAGATCGGTGCCCAGCTAGTGTCTGGGCGATGTCCTATCCCCTTTCTTCCTCTGCCTCCAGGTCTTACTGCTGAGCATGACATTTATGGCATGGAATATCCCTTTGCTCAGTGCAGGTCGGCTCTCCTGGCTGTGTCCTCTCCCAGTTCCTTACCCACCTTCAGCCTATTTGCCAGAAGGGCAGCATGAGAAACAGAAAAGACCTTGACACTGTGCAAACACTGTTCAGTGATAGCCAAAATCATAGAATCATAGAATAACCAGGTTGGAAGAGACCCACCGGATCATCGAGTCCAACTATTCCTATCAAACACTAAGAAAGTGTTTCAAAGAGCTTCAGTGCTTTTTTTTTTTTTTTTTTGGATGTGTAATTTTCTCTTTAAGTTTACAGCTTTACCACTGTGATCTCATTGCTTCTGAGCTTGGTAACTATGTCAGAAATTTTGGAAGAAGGCTCTTGCTGTATGCAGGAATGTAGGAATCCCCCGATATTAACTGGCAGAGCAAAACAAAACCCAGAAATATGACTTTTTTCCAAACCTGCTATCTTCAATTTTTATTAGTTTACCTGTAATGAGGTCATACATTACTTGAACAAAATTTATCCATAAACCCAATGTACATGTACTAGGGTATCTCTGACCTCTTCATTAACCACTTCCATAAAATCTGTTATTAACCCTGCTCTGGAGACTTTTAATACCTTTTGTTACCATTACACTGAGATGTGATTTAATGAAAAGCATGGATTATTTCTCCTGGTATTTAATCTTTATAACACTTTGTTGACAGCTATGTTTGTGGACTAACAAGCAACTCCAGGCTAAAGAACTCCTGCACTTTTGCAGTTCCTGCTGAACTGTGTTCTTGAGAGATACAAGACATTATATACATCCTGTTGGTAGCAAGAACTGAGCCCTTAAGTATAATTTTCAACGTGGGAAACAAGATCAAATGCTAGTTACACAATAGTACAAATTATAGGGGAGGAAGGTGGTAAATTGTTTCGAAGGGTTTGCCAGAAAGACGTTTGTGCTGTGCTGAAGTAGTCTGTTTAATTAATGGTAGCCTGCTGTATCTCATTGTTTCTGTCTCAGATTTTTATAAAAAGGAGTTCAGTTTGCAATTATCCTGGTGCTACTTTCTGTATGTATTTTCTAAAGCTGTTTGCCTTACAATTACTTTTCTTATTCATCAGCAATCAAGAAAGTGCAACAGATTTCACTTCACATTAGAATAACATAGAACTGAGAGACAGATGTTTTGTCTTCTGAAAAGGCAGTGGTGAGCATAGCTCCTTCAAAATATAAGGAAATTGTAGTGGTATCCGTTTATGCACGGTAATCATTGTTTTGTGAAGCCAGCATTTTTCTCAGTGCACAGTGAAAAGGAAATGTCTTTGGTGTGGGGAAATAAGTTAGGATGATTTCTGATGTTTTCAAGGTCATGAATATCTTGTTTGCTTCTTTATTCGTTTGTTAAAAAAGCACTCATAAAAACAAATTGAAGTGATGGAAAGCCAGTTATTTTCTTTTTGAGAGTTTAATCTGTTTGAGTTTTTAATTCCTGTTTCTTTAAGAGATCAGCTTTCAAAGCAATGGATCATAAAGATGAAGATGATGACAATTGCTAAGAGTGAATATGTTGCTCTTGAAATGAAGCAGTCATTTTTATGGGAAATTCCTTTATAATAGAAAATTGAGATGAATGACCACAAAATCTGTTGTATTAATGGATTAACTTTCTAGTCTGTAATTATTACTCAGCTTTTCATAACAATTAAATAGTTTTTAATATGTCTTCATGATCGCCCTGCAGGGTGTTTAAAGAGGAATACTGATGTATGGGAGGGATTTAATTTTTGTAATTTGTGTTTTGTAGTTAAAAATATTGATGCTCTTTCTTCAAAGTTAAAAGGAAATACTCAAATTTTGGAGCAGAAGAGGTAAAATAAATGAAGAACTGAAACAGTAGCAATGATTTGCAACAGTTTTCACAGTGATGTTTATTTTGTGAAGTGGTAGTGAAATAGTAACTATTTCATGATAAAAGGGTTCAGAACCTGTATTTGAACTCCTGAATACTGTTCAAAGAAATAGTGACTAGTGGGTTCTGAACTGAGTTACAGATACGCTTTGTCATTAGCCTCTTGTGTCGGTAAATAGCGAGTCTTCATTCTCTTAAGACTTGCAATGTATTTTCAAAATAGGCAGCTCAAATCCAAGTCTGAGTTTTGATTTAAAGAAATAACTTTTCTCATTTGTGTAACTTCTTTTGCATTTTTTTTTTACATGTTGGTTATCGTGGCTTTGATTTTAATTGTGGAACGTGTGCTATGAATACATAATTAGAAAAAGGTTCCCTTTGAAAAAGTCTTCAAGTGGCTTACTATGACCTGAGACCCTCGTGGCGGTTGAGAGATAGGAAGCACAGAATGTTGAGTGGTGATATTGGTACACTGGCAACCTTGCCTAGTAAGAGGGGAATTCTTTTTTTTCTTAGTTTTTTTTCTTTGTTCTGGAGGTGACGCAATTGGTGCGACTTGAAAGCCACCAGGGAAGGCGAATCTCCAGCTCTTTAAATCTGTCTTCTGTATCTGAGTAGACAGCGTGGGGTAAGTGCATGGTCTTTTGTAAATATTTCTTTTGAGAGTGTACCCAGCAGGAGACAGAAGTTGACATTGCCTGTTGGCAGAGCAGAGGTCGCTTCTCCATAATGAACAACAAAGAAACACAGGCTGGGGGTGAGCCAAAAATGATCTACTTTGTTGCTAGTCAGAATGCAGTATGTGTAGAAAACATTTTTGCTCTAAAGTAAGTTAATTCTGTAGCAGATTTGATGGTTTCAAATAATGTTATAAAAAATATAATGTGGCATCAGACGCTACGTGGAAAATTCCCATGTAATCCCTTTGGATGAAGGAAATTTCACAAGAATCTGAGGGAAAATCTGGTATGTTAATATATGTACAACTTTTAACTATTGTGCTGCTAGAGAAACTATATCCATCTTCTGGTTTGTAATCATCTAGAAATGTAGGAGGATGTTCTTAATTGGTTTTAACTTTGGTCTCCAGTGTACACTTCAGTTTCTATCTAATTGTTTCATAAAGCTGATGTTCCTCACTTTGATGGATTAGAAGTATTTTGTGTATAGCTGGGAGGTCAACAGATCTGATCCCCTCAGGCTGTGGACAGGGAAGTCATTAAGATTTCTACAAAGTTAGAACACAATGAAAGACCTGGATGGTCATCTTGTAGCTGAATCTGTTTTTCTCCAGTGTTTTTTCTGGGACTGGGGTTTGGAAATAACTGAACAGTAGAATAAGGAGAACTCGCAGAACTCACAAAGTCCTGAGAAGGGCAGAAGGACTGTGAAGTGATCAACGAGGACACAAAAAAACTTTTAATGCAGCCTATCAGCCTATTTTGGATGCAGAACTAATTAAGATAATAGGAATCTGCAGCTGAGAAGAGAAAGATTGTGAACAGGAGATTCTACAAGTAGATGGGATGATCCTGAGCACCACACCAGCACCTAAAACTGAGGACAAATTATGGTTAAAATTATAAATAAAACTGAGGCCGTTGTTGATTTCAGTACATGGTCCAGATTTCAACATTTCTAAAAGTAGCTTGAGAAGATTGAGTGCTTTGGGACAGCCTGTGTGTTTGCTTACAGCAGCTACCATTTGCCTTCCTTGCTGATGTGGTGGAATGTCGGGGTGGCTTTGTAGCTTTTGGATCGATGGAGGAAAAGGCAGCATGAGCCTGTGTCTGCCTGCACCTATTGTGGTCGATGGCACCTGTTCCACAGCCCCAGTGCTGTCCTGTAGCTTCCTTCAGGGTTGCTTCCCAACGGTATCTGGTGGCAGACTTCCTGGAATACATCATACCCAATATGGTTTTTAAAAATAGATTACAGAGTTTTGACTCTGCTTCTTCTGCTGCCTGGCTTTGTGCAACTTGTATCCAGTCTTTTAAAGAGCTACAATGAATAATTTGCAAGGCAATAAACCTTCAAGTCTATTTTAGTTTCACAAAATGAATTCTTGAAAGGACTTATTTGCATAGTGCGTTTTTGGTTGTTTTAAGATAACACAATTAAACAGGAAATAAAACTATCCAAGAGAAACAGAGCAAGAGGCTTTTGAGTCTGCACTGGGATACGACATCAAAATTACTTGAGCTTGTGAGACGCAAATGACTTTCTCATCTCAAAGATGTATTTGCAATGTAAATGTATGAGATACATATGAAAGGCAATAGATCTAAACAAGGAAGCGCATCCTCCTCTTGCCTCAGTGTGTTCTTTCATACAGGTATAAGAAGTTTTCAAAAAATATGGAAGAAGTCTTATGGGATTGTGGGAGAAAAGCTTAGCAAAGCATAGCATGGCAATCTTACAAAATCTTGGGATGGAAAAAAAATACCCAGCTACCTCTTTTTCTTTTCTCAGCATATCTAAACTACTGTGGAAAATTGAACCATAATTTTAAATAGTTAAGAAACCTTTCCTTCCTGGTATGGTTCACTGTCATCATTCAGCGTGCCTTGCAGTACCTGATACTAACCTTTTAGTCCTCGTGGTGGGTGGGGGTAATGAGGAGGAGTAATAATAGTAAAGAAGAATAAGACTTCTCCCCTGATTTGTAGGGAGTGGATAAATCCCTATGATTTGGTGATACCCCAGACCAAAAATTAGTTTTTTGGTGATTAAGAAATACTGTAGCTGTAGGTTTTGGGATCTTGACAGCATTGTAGCAAAAGTTGCATAAATTGCAGGGTATACTGGGAGCTGTTGCATTTAAATTGGTAAAGTTGTTAAGATGATGGAACTTAAATACTTCAGAACTGGTTTGTGGTAGACTGAACAGCTAAGCATAAGGCCTGAGTAAGCTGAACTATTTCTGGAACATATGTACATGCACAGGTTTTGAAGGCAGATTACTTAGTCTGCTTTGAAAAAGCTCCAGGAACCTAAAAATAAGGAAGATATTTTTATTATGTGGTTTTCTGATCGGCAAATTCTACATAAGCACAACTGATTTTTTAAATTAAAAAAATCTATTTTTTCTTTAAATCGTAAATTTTTTGGGTGTATTTTCTGCAGTGCGAGTGACTGATTAAACTTTGGGAAAAACCACAAGCAAGCCCCATTCTGATTTGCAGTGTGTTGTCCCATGAAACCTCTCATCCTGCTTTTCAATTTAATACATTTTGGGCTCTAACCTGGTTTGGAGGTGCAACCTGTATTGGCACAGGAATTCTGAAAGTTAACCAAGGTAGGTAGAATGAACAGGGCAACCAAGCAAACATGCTCGCTTGATATTAAGTCCACCTCCTCTCTTTTTATGCCCATGGATATTTACTCTTTGTACCTAATAGTATGGATATTTATGGGTATTTGTGTGTGTGTGTGTGGCTTATTAATGCTTTTCTGTTTAGGGAACACATAGAGACAGGAAGAGTGAACAGACTTTCTGCAATACAACACGGTGTTCATTAAGACTAGTGGTTTATTTCTCTGCTTAGGAAGATTTCAAATATTTTCTTTTACTGATAGTAACTATAGCAATACTTTTCAGTTTTGAGCTTCTCACAGTAAGCCTTATATAAAAGCCTGATTGGAAGGTGACAGTTGAAAATGAAAAAAAAAATATTGTCAAATAACTTGGTTCACATTATGTAGTACAAAACAAATAATAAATATCTGTCTTAAAATTATCCTTTGCTTGGGCAAGGAAAAAGTCTGTCATTATGCATTCAGGTGGCATAAAACTGCTTATCTAGGTAGGACAGTGCCATCAAATTGCTATTTTGGTGCCTTTGGAAACAGAGTGAAAGAGGATACTGAGGAGGTTATGCTGTTAGTCACTGAAACCACTTGACTAGCACTAAATAAGTCATGTTAATGTAACTTCAAGGATACACGATGTCTGGAAACCTGTCTAGGAATCTGCTGCGCTCTCCTTATATACATGTATGGGATATAAAGTAGTAAGTAATAGTTAGGTGACCTTTGGTTTTGGAAACACGAGTTTCATCCTGCAATTTGAAACCCATTTTACTGTATTTTATAGCAATACTTGTCTCAGGTCTGCTGTGCACCTGTCTTAACCTCTTAGATTCTTTACGTGTGTGTGTTAGGGACTAATAGGAGTGGTTTTGACTCCTGCCGCTTTGGCACGCGAGGGGCCAGCGGGATCGTTCTGTGTTGGAGTATCATCGTTCTGCTTCCTTATGTTTAAAAGGGAAAGTCATGAGCCCTGCAGCTGCTGGTTTGGCAGGATTGTGAAGCGCTTCTCGTTTAAAAGAACATTTGTGGGAGCTTACAGGCAGTTCAGTACCTGGGTATAAAGAAAAGCAGTAACACGGGCAACTACTTAATAAGGTGAAATAAGACATTGAAAGTTAATGAACTTTGTTATCCTTTGTGCACGTAATCTTGTTAAAAGGACCATTTGTATTTATTGATATGTGTGTGAACTCTCTTAATTAATGTGATGTGTGACAACTCATAGCCATTGCTTTTATAATAAAAGGCATGCGAGGATGAGACTATTATACCCTCAGAATTTCGATTTTTCTGTGACCCAAAACCCAGTAAAGGGTTGTATTTTGCAAATTAGGAGATAAATGGAGTTTTTTCAATTATAATTTAGTGGATTTTAATATTTGGTTGTTATAAAGTATTAATAGTTTGTGTTTTAAACGAGGGCAAGGAGGAAACGACATAATGCACCACTCAGATTCTTACCTGTAATGGATGTTTTTCTCCATAAACTAAAACTTCAGTATTTTGCTTTATGATGATGTTATGACTACAGAATCATTTGAGCCTTCTTGATATCAGAGTTCTTTAGATTAGATTAGATCTCTATATTATATTGGATCTTGCTTTGTCATTTTAAAATCTTCTTTGCCACCAGAGAAGGCTCCTTTGAACAAACAGCTGGTACCACTCAATACCGCAGTGTTTCTGTCCAGGTAACCTTTGCACTGTTGTTCAAATTAACATTTAAATTCTGTCTGAGTTTTAGTGTACAAATGATCTTTCGCACTTTTGTTTTATCATGGCATTTTCATATCCTTTCTATTTGTTCATGGTTAACTAAACTTTCATTTGAGGTCTGTAAGCCTTCTACTGAAACTGATAATGTCTTTGGGTAAGATTTTATTTTACTTGAGTAGTGAGTTGAGGAGGTAATCAATGCTTCTGTATTTTTACTGGATGAGGCATAGAACTATTTACATTATTGAGTATTTCTCATTTTATCTTCCTTTACTCACACAATAGTGAATTCATCACATATATCAGACAAGTATGTTATTTCATACTGAACAATCAATGTTAATTTTAAAATGTTTCTTTTTGTGCAACTGCAGGGAGATCAATTCCTATTTGACAGCTTGGTTTTGAATGTTCATATGTCTTTGTTAGTGTGTTTAAGAGTACTGAGATGCTACTGACATGACCTGAATAAGAAGCCTTCTCATATGAAGTTAATTCCTTAAAATATGAGGCTTTGGAAGAAATTAAAAATTTGTTCCATGTAGCATTTATGCATTGAAGTGCGTAAGAAGCAATCAAACCGTCCTTAACTATGGAAGTAAAAGCAGCTGATTGTGCAGGTCAGCAGCATGAGCCAATTAATAGGTGAAAATTTGGTGGGAATTCCTTTTATTAATAATGCATCCTTAAGTCAGTTGGTTTTGCACAGCAAGAGTTGTTTATTCAATTTTGCATGTGATAGCAGTGCTGGCAATTGGAATATCTTGAACTGCCATTCTTCCAAGTGTTCTTGGTGTGATTTCAACACTATGAGGAACACTAGGATTAACTTTGATCAGCTGGATAAGGGTATTTAATTTATCTCTTCTTAGATATGCACTATTTTTCTCCTCCCCTCCCCCGCTTTTTTTTGTTTGTTTAGTTTTATTATTACTGTTAATTAAATCCCAAGAAAAACAGTGCCTATTTTGAGGGATTTGCCACTGCCGCTGAGAGAATGCTCTTTAGGAATCAAAGGTTTGGACTAAGATAGTATTTATGATTCTAACCGTATCTTGGTGTGCTCCTTAGGATATATTAGGAGGTTTTTATACAATTTGTGAGCACTCATCGTTTCATGAGAAGTGTAGTGTCTGTGGGAATTCATTGTGCATATTGAGTGTGTAAAACCAGAGGCTATACGTTCATTACCACATGTTGCACCTGGAACTCGCAGGTCCTTATTTTTTTTTTCCTTTTTTGCTGTTTTGAGCTCTTCTCAAAAGTGTGCAGTATTAGTACTGCTGGAGTGCTGTTGTGCATTTTACCAAGTAGTTACCTGAGGCAATGTCTTTGAGAGGAGTTCCCAGTGTCAGTGGTTTGACAGTTAACCAGTTGTGTTTGCGTGTTGGGTAGGTTTTTCATTCACATTGAGTGCTCCAAGTGCTCCCTGAATACATTAGGAAACCACTGGAAATAATAAAGAAAATCAAAGGCAATCCTGTCGTGCCTTTCAATCAGAGGCAGTGTTGTGTCTGCATGAGGAGCAGTTGCTGTCCTAGCATTTTTGTTTTTGTGATGTGCATAGAGTGCTTCTGAATTGGTTTATTTTCTTGGATTTTATTATACTTGCCCTAGAAATACAGAGACTTTTGGTTTATCTTTGCTGTATTCTATCAAGTATCAGTTCTCCCAGTTATTGCTTTGCCTGAACTTAAGAACTGCAACTAAATATCACCAAATTGCCAGATTTTCACATTTTCTTTAAAGCTTTACATAGATGACTCTGTATATTGGAAAATGAGAACTATTTTTGTTTACAAGTGGCTGCTAGTATTCACATTTTTTTTTCTTGTACTTCTATAATAGATTGGAATGTATCTGTGCACTGGTTGAAGCTTTTTTGAGTTGTTTACTGGTAGTCCAGTTGTACTACATCTAAGACTTTTAGGACAACATATTGTTAATTATTCTTCAATAAGAAAGCATTTTTAAAATGTCGTTTGTGAAAGGAGATATTCATCACATTGATTGTTCTGAATAGCCCTGATGTTGAATTTGTGCAGAGAGCTTACGAAGTTGACTCGAGGAGATTTCATTAAATTAAATGTCTATCTGTAAATGGTACCTCTGGATTAAGTGCAATCTATCTTTTATCTGTAATGATAAAACATTTCTACAATTCTTTTTTGCTTTGAGCTAGGATCTGAAAATGCTAATTGGTCGCGGTGTAAGTTATACACGTAGTGGTTAGTTTAATGTTTTTATCTATTTGTTCATGAACTAAGCTGTCAAAGAAAAGAGAAAGAGTATATGCTGCGTTTATATAAAGTAAGGGAAGCTGGTTTATGATTTCTTAGTAGAAAACTGTGACAAGGTTGTTAGACATTGGGAGACTGCAATGTCTACAAAGCCTTAAGCAGCCCAACCAGCTGTTTAAGAGTAACACACTAAGGACATCTCCCTGTGCTTCCATCGCCAAACAAGGACATCTCTTAGAAGTCATAAATGCATTATTGTGACACGTGGATTTGGAGCATGCGGTTAATGTATCTTTTATTTTCTTTCTGAATATTGAGGCCGGGGAATCAATTTTTTCTAAGCTTTCTTCCCCCATCTTGAAAATATAAACAGCCCCATGATGGTATGGCTCATAATTCTGAGCAATGAGGCAAACTGGCGTCCTGAACTACCACAATTAATAAAACTGATCTAGACAACACAGTTGGAGATCGTCAACACTTGGTCATCTAAATGGCCTAGTTGGCAGCTTAAAAATCCCCACCTGCTTTACAGTGTCATGAGATGGGTATATCCTTGCAAGCATTACAGAAGTAGTGGGATGTGCTACGGACATGGGCAAGGTTTACAGATGGATGTGATTTTTCTTACTATATATTGCCTGTCCCTTCCCCGTGCCTCCTTCATTCCTCTCCTGCTATTGTCATCTCTTCAGCCATTCCCTTCCTTGTGGATGCTGTATCTTTTTCCCCTTACTCTTAAATTGCATTTAGTTTGCAAAACCACTGCTTTTCTTTTAGACCTAAAGATGATACCGTGTGGCAGAAGATTTTCTGTGTCCAACTGGCTTTAAAACTGCCAAGCTTGTCAAAATATTCCTTATGAACAAACTTGTTAAAGTGTAACATTTGTCTATCAGTATCTTAAACTAATAGCAACAAGTCCGGAAGCTTTTAATATTTCAAGAAATTCACAATATTAAGAGGAATGTAATTCATTTTGATAAGCCACAAAACTGGAAATATGTTTAAAAAAACCTCAAACAAATAAAAACTGTACAGAAAGAAGTTTCCTCCATCACCAAAGCACGATATATTCTTCCATGTAAAAAAAGGGGAGAGGAGAAAGTTATTTGCTATAAATAGAAAAAAAATATTTATAGCACATTTATAGTGCCGAACTTTCAATTGGTAGGAGGTCCTGCAGTCAGTGTGTTTTGGATATTTCAAAAACAAGCTACTTTTATTTTATGGAACTTTTTAAAAATGTGAAACTACTTAAGTTTTCTAGAATAATCATTCTTAATTATTTGCTTAGCAAAACAATTTAATAAGCAATGAAGTATAACGAACCATAAAGTTTTAATTTGCCTTTTTTAATTGAGTTGTTAATTAGTACCCCTCTACAGTTGGTAACTCCCCACTTGCTTTTTGTTGCTTCTGTATCCAAGACGCATTCAGGAACCTAATCTATCTTAGTTATTCCAAAAAGACACTTCCATGAATCAAATCTATAGGTGATTATGTTCTAACTCTGCTGGGGCTTCTGTGAGAGCATATTAATTATGTCAGTGGTTAATGATCAGGCAAGAAATATGTGAATGCCAACAATGGTTTTCTAACAGGAATAGAAGTAGTATCCTGTGTTCCCTGAAACTTTAAGTCCTGCCACTTCACTGAAGGTAGCACTTGTGGTCACCTTATTCTGCAAGAACATTGGCAAGGGCTTTGTTTGATTTTTTTTGTATGAGCACTGTTGAGATCTTGTTATCTGTAATAATTAATATCGAAGCATCTATTTCATCTAGCTGCAAACATTGTTAATAGATTTTATTTTGCTGCTGTCTTGAAGTATATGTTTTACTCCTAATTAAGAGTTTAAGCTAAGAGCTTTTAATTCTGCCTCTTGTGAACTTTGTGGAGATGAAATTGCAGGTTATTGGGTCATGCAGATCGCTTGGAAATGCCCAAAACAAGGGTTAAATATACTTGAATTGCCTGTAAAGTGTGTGCAATGGGGAATGATTGTAGTATTCCACTTGCCTGTGGGATGCAGGACTAAGCCCTCAAAGGGAGATTATCCACTAAGAAACAAATTTGGATTTCTACTTTCTGTATTTATTCTGAGTTTCTCTACTAAGCGTAGACTCCTTGCCATTTCTGTCTTGCATCATATATCAGGTTTCTAAAGAAAAGCCTGGTGCAGTAGAAGATGGATGGTGATGCTGTTGTAATTTACTTAGTTTAAGTAGTATAGGCTAATTTAATAAAGAAGTATTCAGCAGCAATTTGCAGGGTCTGAAATTCACTTAAATGCCTTTTGATCTATTCAGAATAACCACGTGTTTAAACCACAATAATAGAAAGAAAAGCGTATCTATAAATGGTAGTATGATCTTGAATTAGTGAAATATCAGTAGTTGTGGATATGTAGTGCAGGGAAGCATTAGTTGGTGATGGTTGTCTAAGGGGGAAATCTTAGCTAGAACTAGCTATTTTTTTTCTTTACACAAAGCTAGTTCATAACAGGAAAGGTATAGGGGTTAGGAGAGGGTTTAGGAAGGAATTATTTGCAGTTTTTCAGCCTCTGAAGACCTTTCACCCTTATCCAAACTTTCATGTAATCTTAGGCAGCAGCCGATGACTAATTTATGGCATCAGGTTATGGTGCCTAAGGGAACATATGCCAAGCATGAATTGATAAGACAGGCTGGTGAATTATGAGAGACAGCTTGATTTATATGCCAGATCTCAGCTTTTTTAATTGAAGGCATGCCTTCCTCTCCCTTAGATGTTGGTCACTTTAGATGGGCCTGGTGCAGGAGATGTAGAGTTTAAACCTTAATATGCTGTAGCTCGTCCCTCTGTAGGGATTCTGGGTTCACGTACATGCACATGTGCATGCACATGGAGAAGTTACTTGGACACTGTATAAATTTGTTGGCTTCTTAAATGCATCAGGAACCAACCTGGTAAAACTTGATTTTGGTTTTAAGTATGCAGAAATAGCCTGAACTCCCTCTGTGTTTAGATGGTGATGGCTGCTGAGTATTGTGTTTTTTAGATAACTAATTCAGGGAAGGTGTATGTTGAGGACATGCTGGCTCACATGTCATAAAGGAAAAATGCTAGGAAACAAATTCGGGGTTTTTTTTTTTTTTTTTTCATTTTAATAAACCCCAGCAACTTAAATATTGACTTGTTTCCTTTTGTAAGGTAGCATATTCTTACAATTTATGGCAATGTATTGCAGCTATTCCTGAGTGATCATGGTATTAGCTGATACCTTGAGATGCCTTGTTATCAAGAGGTTAATTTTCTGCTCACTAAACTTCATCTCCTTGGTTTGGCATGTCCTAACTTTTTGCAAATCCTTGATAGATTTGAACGCTCCTAGAATCTAGCCTTAGTCTCTTGCTTCTTTCCACCACTCCCCTGCCAAGGAATCTCTACACTGCTTTAATAGGCAGTATGTTGCCTTAAAATGTTATTATTCCATGCATACAGCTACTATAATGGTCTCTGTGACAACTGGCAGGATTACATGCTGTTTGTCATCCCTGTAGAAGGGTGGCTTAAGATGCGAGACCCTGGTTGTGAACCAGACCACGTACAGCTTTTTCCCAGTACATTTCTGGATGTTCCGTGCCCTTTGTGTCCTCTGACCTGATGGCCGGGCAGGACAGAACACAGACTGAGCTGAAAGATTTAGTGAGGATTTCTACCAAATTACAAGCGAATCATGTACAGAGCGACATAAAGTTAGATTCTGCTGCATGAGAGCGCTGCATGAGAGCACTGCAGGACAAAACTCACTCCGCAGTGTTGATAGAAGCTTTCAGGCTGCCACTGTCAGCCGTTTGCCTCTGTGATTTTATCAACACAGCTGGAGTCCAGGTGGAGGGATAACGCAATTGAAATCCACAAAAAAAAAGGCATGTTCTCCTAGTCATGCTTCATGTTTTCTTATTATGTAGATGTCCATAGCGACATCTTTTGTTGGTTTTATGGGATATTTTTAGGTAAGCATCATGGTCTTCTACAAGAGTTCCGAGGTCCTTAAAGTTTACATTGCCTTAAACCTCAGGTGCTTTCAATGATGTAAGTGTTCTCTGCACCGTCCTGGAGGCAATCTGGTAAAGGATTTTTGGAATCAATACTAATGAAGTGTACACTACGGCAGCTACTATGAAGTTTCCTTAGTATTTATAAATCAGTTAAAAAAAAAAACCCTGACTTAAAAATGCCATATTTGATTAAAATGTTTAAATTCCTTTAGCTGTGTGGAAAGCGTTTATGGTATTGATGCAATGTAAATCAAATCTCCTTCCTAGCTTCTTAAAGATTTTTTTTCTTGCTACTTCTACTTCGCTTTTGTGGAAGGGAGTTTGGTTGGGCTTTTTGTTCCAGAAGTGTAATGAATTATCTTGGTTAGTGCTGGTAGCCAGCATGGGTATAGAGCAGGCTATCTAGTTCTTCCTCAAGACTCTTTAAATAGGAAATAGCCCAGTAAGACTTAAAAGTGTAATGAAAACCTCATTCAGTTTCCTGTCAGTTTTCAGAGCTCTAAGTGGCTTCTGATTTGCACAAGATTGGAACAGCATTGAAGAATTACAGTAACTAAGTGAAACACTCATTAGTTTTGCAATTTTCTGATAGCATCCCTTGTAATTTCTTGTAATGCATTTGTAGCTAAGTACAATGACAAATGTCAAGGCTCATTGTACTAGTTCTACACACATCAGCGCTAGACTGGGAGCTGTAATGTCAGCTTCTATCATGGGAAAAGCTAGTGTAACTACTTGATGTTTTCCCATTGCTAGTTATGCTATAGAAAGAATAATTTTTTTAGGCAAGAGAGAAATGGAGAAAATAATTGCTTTACAGAGGGGTTTTTTATTATTATTTTAATGTTTTATTTTTGTATCTTGTAGAAATTCCCACAATAAAAAGTAAGCTTGAGAGGCCTATTAACAATTTAGCTTGACATTAGCAAACGAACTCTGGATATCAGTTAGGTATTTACCACAGCAAACTACAGAGGGCTAGTGGTATTAGTTAAAGCAAAAGCATAGGTACTTTTACGCTGGCTTTGTGTAGCTTGCTTCCTTGAATTATTTTGATAAATAGTCATGTGCAACAGTAAACTACAAGAACATCCTCATAATAATGTGGTAACAAATGCTGATCTGCATTTGGGTTAAAAGCAAATGAGTGGCTCTGAAACTATAAACCACATACAGTTCAGTAAATGCCTGAGAAAGTGATTACATACAATGCAGTTTATCTGAAGTAAATAAAATGCAGTCTTGCTGTTGATCTCTTACTCCCCTGGAACGTACTTTTTGCCTGTTATGTGGACCTGAGGGAAGGTTCATGTGACTGTGAACAGAGATTTATGAACATGGATAATTGCTTGAAGCTGGTATTTTCTCTGTTCTTGCAGTTGTGTTACTTGGTTGGAAGCAACTAAGTTGATTTTAGTAGTTTAAAAAAAAACATTCTTTTTTTGTAAAACTCTAATAACTTTAGAGTTATTTTGTGTTTAGTGGCTGGTCAAAAAAAGGAGCCTTTAGTAAAACAATATTTAGTAGACTCAGCTACTGAACTCAGCTACTGAACTACTCAGCTAGCGACTGAAGTCTTCTGCAAAGACTTACTTGTCAGAGTATTAACAATACTCATAGGACCTGAACTTATCCTACTGCTGTTGCTTTTTGTTCTTCTCTGGGCCTGTTTCATGCCCAATACTCATATAGCTTATCTGTCTCCATTGTTTTCTGTCTCCATTTATTTTCTACCATTTCTAGTATTGCTACTTCAGTTGTTACTGAGAATGTCCTTATGTCATTCATTTTCCTCACTCATTTTGTCTCCCAGTTTTATCTTCTTCATACCCCTCTTAAGAACTGTGTGAAGATTAGTAGGCTTAGATTTCTAGCTAATAAGATTAGTATGTAAATAATTAATGATTGTTTTGATACACAGATGAGGTACCAATGTGTATGACATGATTCATGTATTATATGTAGCACGGTTTGTTGTTGTGTGCATAGCTTATATGTGATTTATTTACTGTAAGAATATAATTGCACCTGTTAAATAGAAAAAAAACAAGTGGTATTGCCATTTTTACCTAAGGTCTGGCTAGTAAAATTACAGAAAATGCCAGTTTTATACTTATAATAGATTAGGTATTATCATTGTGAAGAAACAAGGCTCCTAAGAAGAGAGAGAAAGAAGTCTACATAAAATAAAAGAAAGGACTTTTTATCTGACCTTTAGAAACGTGTCAAATCTCCAGCATTCTTGTTGCTCAAGGAAAAAAAGTATCTTCTTAGTGGTTCTTCTCCAAAGTATTGATTAAAAATCCAAGTCCACTGCAGTACTGTCTAGTCAGAATTTTTTTTCCTGACCTATACTTGAGAGAATTTGCATAGTACAAAGGGTTAGAATGTCTGCTTTTTGGTAAGACCTATTGATACAGCTAAAGAGCTTTACTTGAATTTAATGAAAAAAGAGTTTAATTTTTAGTTAGCTATGCAATTCATTGAATAATTTACCAACATAATTACAATCATGACTTTTTTTTAATAATGAAAACTAGAATGGTCTTTCTCTGATACCTTTCTTTTGGGAAAGCTCTATTTTGGAGTATTTTGCTTATAAGCCAAGTTCCTCTGTAACAGTAGTTTAATTTTTGTGTACAGGAGAAGGAATGTAACTTCTGAAGTAGACAGAATGCATGTAATGACATGTAATGCCATATAGTCTTTTTAAAATGGCTAAATGTTTTGAAATTTTGCAATATGTTCTGTGCATCATGCAAATACAAGGTTAGACAAATTATGTCTAAAAATATTGTTGTGCATCTGGATTATTTTTAGACTCTAAGGCATAGCAGGGAAAGGAACGTGGCACAGGTTTAGAAGTCACATTATGAATTTTGCAAGGCATGCTCTAAAATATTGTTGTGATTTGAGAAATGTTCATTTTAACCACAATTGTTCTCTTTTAACCTCTGAAACATGTTGGTATAGATCTTCATCACCAGTCAGGGTCGTTTTGCAGAATTGTGCTCATTTTTTTCTGTACAAGGGCAAAGCATAACACGTGTTTGGGTAATTATTAGATGCATTTAAAAATAATACTTTAAAAAATCCCTTTGTATTTTTGAGTTTTCTAGCTGACATGAAAAAATTGAACATGTCATAAAATTGCAGAAAGGAAAACAAACTGAAACAAAGCCATTAATAATGTCATCATGTATAGATCTCCTAGTTTGTAGTATTATTAGTTGCTTCAGCGTGTTCTTGGTGAAACAGTGCTTATCTTAGTCATGTTTGATGTCAGCAGGACATGTACGTTTCTTGCATGACCTTTCCAATGAGTAGACATGAAAATTTGAAGTGAAATACAATGGAGTTTCTAGTTCTTAATTTCACCCACGCTCACTGTGGAGGTATGATTAAATTAATATATTAAATATTTTAGTAAGCCAGTATTTCAAAGTAGGACGAAAGAATGTTGTGGCCGATAAGTCATTTGACTTCAATTTGGGTTTTAAAACAAGTGTTACTGATAAAAATGCCTGGGACTGTCACAATGTGACTGGACACACCTGCAGTATTTGCTCTCTGAAGATCGCAGATAGACTTTGACAGTACGACACTGGAACGGAGCTTTTGGCTGGGATTGCTGCCCGGTCAGCTGGGCCTGCAGGTGGTACCTGTCACAGCCCAGGTGCTCTGGAGATTTTCAGAAATAATGTGGTGCAGAGTCCCAGTGCTCTCCCTCCGTGGTCTCAGTGCCAGAAGTTCTCCTCTGCCCACAGTGAAATGGGCACAGCAGCAGCTCTGCTTACCTCCCACAACTTGCCCAGGAGGCTTTGTCAGATGAGAAGTTGAAAAGCCACAAACTCTGTACAGTTTTGTTATGTCTGTTGTGTTTCCAAGGGTGCTAGCTCTGTTGCTGGTTGTTGTGGTCTGGATGTCTGGATTGAGATGATTTTTCATTTCCTGCTGGTCTGATTCGCACTTGGATAAGCACAACGGCTGATTTAAATGTGGAGACCGTGCGGACAGCAGGAAAGGCAGCAAGCGATGCCAGGGCAAGAAACAGGGGAGATGAAATAAACAGAGGGGAGGTTGTTGATAGATGTTTCCCACCTCAATCAGACAGTAAAGTAGTTGTGCAAGTTGGGGATCGGAGAAAACGTGCTGAGTGATGACAAACTGTCTCCTTGGCCAGCTTTCTTAGGTCAAAACTGCAGTGCTGCTTAAAAAAAAGCTTCAATCCTTTGTTTATGTAGCATCTGGAGTTTCTATTTATTAGCACTGAACCATGCTTTTTCTAACCTTACAGCAAACAACTGATCCCAAAATGAAATGGCTTTTTACTTCTTTGGTGATTTTTCCTGGTGTTATACATACCTCGGGACTCCTTTTTTCAATGTATGAAAAAGGAAAGTGCAAGTTACTGTTAACTGGTACTTCGGTACTTATTCCATGTAATATTGAGTTGAATTTTTTTTTCTTTAAAATTTGGTGCAGGCTTAGAGTTTGATAATGTAATCAGCTTTTAGTATTTTTTTTTTCCTGCTGAGTGATTCACATGCGATGAAATTTTTTCATTAAACCACTCCAAGGGTCACCAAGTAGAGAATACAAAGGACCCTAGATACCTCTTCAGCATAATCATTTCCCTTCGAATTGGCTGCTAGCCATAGTTTTACTATGTAGATTGTTTAAATGGACTATTGGATGTTTTTTATCATTATTGCTTTAGAAAACTGATAAAACAGGAACAAGTATTTATTGATGCACGGGGCATAAATATTTAAGATGATGCCACTATAGTTTCAGATCTCATCACTTTGTAATGAATTTGAGGGAGTGTGCAGGAACAGTAAGCTTCCATAAATTAAGCATTTCAGACTGCTGTAGCACACATGTAATAAATTTTGGATGCTCACTAGTTTTTGTAATGTCAGTATGGCATTATACAGTCCACAGAGGTGGATTTAAGTCCCAGTCTAAGAGAAAGGGAGGCTGGTGAGACATCTGTCTGATTGCTGCTATGGAATATACTACAAGGCCTTGGTAGTGCTAGTGCAGGTGCTGAAGTCTGTGGGCATATTTGGTCTAATTAATTAGAATTGTTAAAGACCTGGGGTGTGAGGGGGTATTTGCAGATTCTCTGGTCTTCCATTTTATGTCTGACTATAGCTGCTGTTTGCAACCACAAAGATACCGAGCAAAGTACGGAGTCTTACACTTATTTCCTGCAATTTAAATATGGCCTTACTTTTTTAGTTTGGGGTTTTAGGAGCTGGGTGGAAAGCTATTGAGTGAAACAAATGAGAAGCTTTAATCAAGTTGACTGAATATCATCCCGCTAATGAACTGCTGTTGTGAAATATGTGTAGCCGTTACTTTGGTGTCGAAATTATCCACACTTTCAAGTCTTATTTAAATTCTTAATAACCTTTATTAGACAGAAGAGAAAAGATTCCACCCGGAAGCCTTCAACCTCCATCAAAAGTGATAGAACTCACTAATAAAATCATATGCCATATTGAAAGTGAAAATTGTAATGTAATAGAATATTGTCTAAGCTAAGCTAATGGAATAAATTACTTAACAGAGTTTTTGATAATTAATTTGTAGGTAAAATAATATGAAAGCTGATTTTAAAAGTTTTTTTTTATTGGCTATAGTTTTCTTCATCAGCATGTACTTGGAGAAATATTAAGTGGCGATTGAAATTCCCGGAGGAGTGTTTGTTTCAAGGTGAATCAGGAACGCTGCCATAATTCAGGAGAATGCTTCTGGCATCAGATGAAAGTTGGATCAGCTCAAGTTTAGGTCAAAATTTGGAGGCCTCCCTGGAGTGTTTCTGTCCAGATAACTTAGTGGAAGAACCACTCCTCATCATAGGTCGTGAATCCAATTACCTTCCAAGCATTACTAAAGGAGCTTAACTGAAAGTTACCATCTAATCTGTGCTGTTTGTGATTTTTTCTTTTAAATTGTGTCTACAGAACAAACAACATAATCCAGGTGGTTTGAAACACCCATAACTATAAGCGGTTCATATTTTCACTATAGAAAATAGATCTGAGGAAGCCTCTCCTTCAGAGTATCTACCTGAAAGGGCACTACGTGGATTCTCTAAATAGTTTTCTGCACAGATAGTTTTAATCCTACAATTTGAAGAAAACAAAGCCTTTCTTACAAAACAGGGCGATAATTGTGGTTTCAAGAAATTATAGGAGAATTTTGGGAGATAGTTAATTTTTCATAATGCTTTCACTCTTTTATCTGGCATCTTGTTTAGTCCTCTACTGACTTTTCAGGTCTTAATTTTGACCTTTAATGCTTTCTAACACTGTAGCCAGCCAGCAAAGTAATCTCTTAGTGTTCCACTTTATAATTCCTTAGTTGCTCAATACCCACAGCATTTGAATCCTGTGAAAGGATGAGACTCAAAATTGGAGATTTGAAATGTGGTAGTGGGAGCTATCTCCTCTTTAGTGGAAGGAGGTTGTAATCAGAGGAAAAGAGGCACCTTCCACTGCTGTGGAGTTTTGAATCTTTCCTTTGTGCAGGGAGAAATGGGGAGTTGTAGCTTATATCTGCGTGCGCTGGGGCTGTTGTTTGTTGACTGTCTTCAACCTGCTCCTTTGCTACAGTGGAATCTGACTGTTAATGTTAAAATTTTACTGGGATTCTAGGACAGAGTGTGTTTTTGTTGCAAACATGATGGCTTTGTACCTGAGTGCTAGGTAATCAGATGCCTGGGTTTCCTTTGGGAGCTGTCACAAATAGGTGACATACTGACTTACAAAGAGTATTTCTTCTTAGCACAATGGAACACAGCAGTTTGAAAGGTTAAAATAGTAAAGTCTGTATTCGTCACGTCTGACCAGAAGCTTAAGGACTGGGGAAGGAGCGCTAAGAAGCATAGGACCGAAGGTAAATTTAATGACAATTGTAATTTTTAAGTATGTGGGATTTTCTTTGTCTGAACCTATTGATTCGCCCAGGTTTTTTCATGTAAAAGCCATCCAGAGTTGATTTATCTTCTAATTATCCTGCAGCAAACAAAGAAAAAGTGAAAAGACATGTTAAGTAATACAATAATAGCAATGTGTCCTGTGTTCTTCAGTGGGAAGTAAATCTCTAAAGTGACTCTAATTTGTATTTATTTCCTCCATTTTTTTCTATTTCTCTCTATATGTCTCAAAATATTAGTCAAACATGAAAGACTTCTTCTAGAAGATGCTTAAATGGAACTGATGTTCATGGAATTGCACAACAGTCCTTGCTGTTGTAGTACTGCTGGAGCTGTGCTTTTGCTAAACATGTTTGTTGTCGGGCAGCTGTTTAGCTGGGTAAGGATGCGAGATATTTGTGGATGCTGAAGGTCACAGCATGTTTTGTCAAAATGCTGGGATTTGGATTGCATGAACCAAGAGTGTTGGGCAGCAGTTCGCACCTCCATCCATTGTGAAAAGCTCTGTTAAATGATCCAGTTGTGCAATTTGCAGTAGCTCTGTTTGGCCTCACTGCAAAGAGCAAGTCAGTTGTCTGTCATCCCTGAGACAGGGCGATCTGCAGGTCCAGTGGGTTAAACATCCACATTTCTGTCATGAGAAATCTGACGGGGTGGCTTTCCCCAGGGTTCAGCGGGTGACAAATAAGCAAGTTCAAAACCTGTGCAGGGCTTGAAATAATTTTTATGCATGCTGTTGAACTTCAGACATATTAAAGTTGCTGTTCATAGTGGTTGCGTTTGTAAAGTTATTTGATCAGTTAAAAATAATGCAAAAAAAAAAAATCTTTGCTGAAAATGCAAACAGGCATTTTAAAGTACTGGAATTTCTTTTTGGCATCAGATATGTTTATAAAGTCTGTGGTGTAGCCCTTCAAATCATCCAACCCCCTGCTGCAGATTTGGAAGGTGCATAAAAGCAGCAATTGTGCCCTCTGCCGGATCCAGGCTTTAACGAGCTGCCTAGGAGGGGGGATAAAAAGTGCTTGAAGAGGAGGAGCTGAAGCATCATAATATAGCACAAGAGATTGATTAAATAAACCTACTTAATGAGAAAACAAATACTGTAGTCATTTATACTTTTAGGATATCTTAAAAAGACAAATATATTGAAAAGCTCTTGCAACGATTTTCTTGTGCCTTTAATTGCAGTTTGCCGTTGGGGGAGGTCATTGAATATGTATTGGTTTCTTGTTGTTTTGGTTCTTTTTCTTTTTTTACCAAAATGTGAAAAAGTTTGGTAACTTGCTCACTGACTTTGGCATAGAAACCGTAATGATTTTGGGCAGGTTTTGCAAAATATGAGAGATGTCCTGGAACACAGTTGTAGACCAGTGTCTTCCTGTTCTCATGTGCACGTTAACAGAATAGAATCATAGAATCACTAGGTTGAAAAAGACCCATCAGATCATCGAGTCCAACCATTCCCATCAATCACTAAACCATGTCCCTCAGCGCCTCGTCCACCCGTCCCAGGGAAGGTGACTCAACCACCTCCCTGGGCAGCCTCTGCCAATGCCCAATGACCCTTTCTGTGAAAAATTTTTTCCTAATGTCCAGTCTGAATCTCCCCTGGCAGAGCTTGAGGCCATTCCCTCTCGTCCTGTCCCCTGTCACTTGGGAGAAGAGCCCAGCTCCCTCCTCTCCACAACCTCCTTTCAGGTAGTTTGAAAGAGCTATAAGGTCTCCCCTCAGCCTCCTCTTCTCCAGGCTAAACACCCCCAGCTCTCTCAGCCGCTCCTCATAAGGCCTGTTCTCCAGCCCCTTCACCAGCTTTGTTGCTCTTCTCTGGACTCGCTCCAGAGCCTCAATGTCCTTCTTGTGGTGAGGGGCCCAGAACTGAACACAGGATACAGTCTCTGCATGTTTCCTTCTGTTGCATGACAGGCTTTTGTGGTTGTGTTTTTATTGGTTTTACTCATGTAATTTGCCCAAAGCAGGGCTTCTAAACCAAGGGTAAGTTTTCTGTGACACTGCATATCTAATGTGACCTAAGGCCTACCCCGTGGCATAACTGTGTACCTTCTTTTAATGAACAGAGCCTTGGTATTAATGAGGAAGGCGTTAGTGCAAGTGACAAAGAGGTCTGCAGCGCAAATGCAGCTGTACACAAGACACAGTGTTGTGGCTCGCATGTTACAGAAGCACACTGGTTTTGGAGCAATAATGCATTTACCTCTGCATTGCTGTGAAAGGTTTCAATTTTAACAAAATCTTTCGTTTTGCATTTCTTGAAATGGAGAATTGTCTTAAAGCCTGGTAGAACAAAGCCAATATTATTCCTGTTGTTTAAAGGTTGAAGTAACTGTGCATATAGCTTTTCTTTAGCAGAAGCTTCCAATGTGCCAGTGAAACAAACATACTTTAAGAAAGCCCTCACAAACTCGATCAGTTACAGTAGTGGGATTTACAATATTTCTGATGGGATTAGTATCGCAAAAGGAAGTTTAAAACTAAACTGTGCCTCCTGGATGGCAGTGACCGAGGTGATGGTGGCAGGTTGGCCTTGGCAAGAACAGCCGAGTGCCTACCAAGCCACTTGCATGTTAGTGCCTGCTCCGGGGCTGGGGCATCTCCTGTCCTCCGTGTCCCCTTCACTTTTCTCGCTCTCCCAATCTCTTCCTCCTCTTGCTGTCCAGTGATTTTTGCTCTTATAGAAATACGTTTTCCCCAAGGTGACACCAGCCTTGCTAAGGGGCTCAGCTGTGCCCTGCACTGGGGCCGCAGGAAGCGGCTGCAGCCAGCATGGGGCAGCCCTGGCACCTGGGCATGAACAATACAACTAGATAGTTTCCTTCAGTTCTTCCTTCTCTAAAACCTCTAAAATTCTATATTTTTTTTTTTTTAATTCTCTTTAGTTGTTAATTAGAAATATATGAAAAAGAGGATGAAGATGTGTAAATGAGCTGTGGACAGTCTTCAAAAGCAGTGGTGTGAGAGCTATTCAATAAAGCAAGTGGCAGTTTGGGGGAGCACTACTGATTTATGTGTATGGGTTACAGTTTTAGGTCTGGATTCTGACCACTTGCATTTTTCAGTGACGTGAAGAGCAGTTGTGAATACTCAGCACTTGTGAACATTCTTTGTGTATCCCCACTTTTTTATTTTCTTGAGAATGGCTGACCAGCTTAAGAAACTGCACTGGTAATCGTGGTTTAATTCTTGCATGTACTCCATGCTGCTCTGTTTTATTGTTGGAGTTGTTTTTATGAGCAATCCTTACCTATTCTCCTTTTGCTAGCGGTTTAATCTGGGGGAGTTCTCCCTCCCCCCTCCAGCTGTCAGTACTGCAGACTCAGCCAGGGAGCTGAAAATCCTTTTATTCCTCACCAGCAATAAAAGTTCAACACATCAAATTATCTCCCCATTTATTACTGTGCCACCTCATCAAAAGGCTACTGCAGGAAAATTTGTGAGAAGTGATATATCCTGCAGATATAACTGAGCCAAGACATAACCAAGGGTCTCTTAAAGTAAAAAATGTTGCTCTCAGCTGGGTTTGTTCTCTGTTTTGTCCTATTGCTCACCTTCCCCTGTCCCCACCCCACTCCCCCCCTCCCTGAACTATCGAATTGTCCTTCCTTTTCTTTTTCCCTTGACCGTTTCTATCCCTCTTTTCCTCTCTACCCCATTCATCCCTCCGTCAGTCCTGAAGAGGGGCATCTACAAGTAGTTCCCTGGTTTAATCAGGCTGAGAAATGCACCTTCCCTATCTTGCTGCTTAGTCATCTTTTTTCTGGAAAAAAAAAATAAATCTTTTATTAAATTAAGAAGGGAAACCATGGCTACTGTCTTCACCTGGGCAGTGCTGTAAATCACAAGCTCTGTATAGAGCTGCCCAGTAAAGATGTGCTTTTCTTCAGTGGTCTGTAGCTTGTGGGGACAGGTTGGCCTGGAACTGATTTAAATTTAAATGCATGCTTGGTGGTGTATGTTTCTTGAATCTAATTATTCTGGGAAATACTGAACTGCGCATGCATAGCTGGACCATGTTACATTGGTGGACCCGAGCTTCAGGTTGTGGAAGTGGGAGGAAACACGTGTAATCTGAAAAACTGTAGAAATTGGATGTCGTGTGAGTCCCTTAAGGTGTGATGAAGGAATGTAGCTGCATCACAGAGGTGTGAGACAAATGAAATGCTGCCTTGTAAATTCAGGCTCGCTGAATTTTGTGCATTAGTGGAGCTCTTTTGTCTCGCAGAAATAGGTTACTTTTGTTCAGCTTGTTGGAGGTAATCTGAACTCTGTGAAAAAGAAGCTGAGCTTGAAATCTGATCCTTCAGTTCTCCTTGGGGGATTGGGTAATAGAATTGAGCTCGTCCTGGAATGCAGTTTTAGGAAAACTGCTTTCAGTAGGCTTGTCCCCTTGATTCATCAGCCGTAGTCTTTGATGCAAATACCTATCCTAACATACTCAAAGATATAAACCAGCTCTGAGATACAAAATGGAATTAGTGAGGCAAACACTTGCAAAAAAATTAAGTTTTCCTTAGGATTTCTTCTTGAGCATCCCAGCCACGAACTTCATATGCGTTAGTGGTTGCGTGTGCTTTATTCTTCATATTAAAGTTATCTTAGAAAAAGATTACTGTCATTAAGAAATGGTTAATATGTGGGGTTTTTTTTCTTTTATGTGTTTAGAGAACACGTTCAGGTACTTTTCTGATCAGATATTTTTTCTTTTTGCTCTAAGAATTGTAATTTTTTTTTCTTTTCCAGGAATTATTAATACTTGAAACTAGAGAGGCAGGAAACAAATTTCATGAAATATACAGAATACTGAGCCTCTGACAGTTTTAAGTGTCATTAAATGGAAATATCATAACTGTTTTGGGAAGTTAGACATTTAAATAAAGATATCCATTGACATGTAGTTTTTAGGAAGGAACAGCGTATCTTTAAATCTCCTGTTAATAGAAATTGCAATGAATAACATAATGGCCTTAACTGTAGCCAAAATTGTACCTTGCTGTTGCTTCAACTCTTAAGACTCTTGGATATGCTTCTCTGTTACCCTTGGCTGGAAGTCTGCCAACCTCTTCAACTTTGTGTCATAATCTTTTCTAATGCTTGTATTTTAGTAAGGCAAGGCAAGTTGGAAAAAGTCATACATTTGTACTCATTTCAGATGCATTTTTGAAAGTAGAAAGGGTTTTGTTTCCAACCTTGTAAAGATTTATCTTAATGAATTGCATACCATTTAAATTTGTAGGAAATGTTACGTATGTACTCTAAAATAGTTCTAATTTCAGTCTGAAAATGTAAGCAACAGAGTAAATCCTGTCTGATGCATCCCATGCCTCATTTTGCTATTGCAGAAATAAGCAATTAAAATGTGTATGTACATATATTGCATCGCATTACAGTAAAAATTGTGTTTGCATATGATGTTTTATCATCTTTCATCTTTCAAACCATATTCCTACTTATCAGTTGGTTTTACAATTTTGATTTCAGGTTATCTGTTTATACTGCTGTGTGCCTGACATAAAGCATCCTGAGTTTATGCTGCCCTGGCATCATGATGACACACTTGATAAAAATTTAAGAGAAAACACAAGTAGCACGACTAAATAATCTAATTTTTTTTGTTTCTATGTGGATACCTTTAAATATTTTTTTACGAGACTATACACTCGTACGTTCTAACTAAATGCTATATATGTGCCATATTGCTTATGGCATTTATTGCAAGCTGTTCAGCAGATCGATACATTAGGATTAAAAATGGAAATTGCACATATTGTGTCATGTTCACGGAGCCTTTGGTCTTGGATTAAATTTGTTCAACTGTATGATGTAACAGTGTAACATTCAGTACTGTGGCCCCTTACCAATGTGACTTCTGTTTATTGATTAACCTCCTTGCAGTGAACAGTAAATAGTCCATAGAAATCCGAGGAAAAAACTTAACTGCTTGTGATAATTTTCTAGTGTTTTCTTGCTTTAGGGAAGATACGTGAGAAAACAATTGTTAAATAAGAGCATATATTTAAAATTTAAGCATAGATTCTACAGACACAGTATTCCCATGTTTGTGTTGATGCGTACAGACATCTAGATATGTGCAGAACGTGAAGCAATGACTTGTATAATAGATTTAATTGATTTTGAACAAAATTTGCCACTGGAAAATGGAAGAATTCAGGGCATTTGAAGCTTAATAATGTCTGCTTTTCTGGCACTGATTTATCTGCAGTGACCTTTTGCAGTATGGTTCAGGAGGAAAGAAGGTTCTAGTTATTTTTGTTTCCCTTAGAAAATGTTTGAAACACCAGAGAAATGTTTGCGATAAAGTTAAGCTTGTTTCCGAGTTTCTGTTGAAAACCCCGGTTCTCAAATTATGTTTCAGTTTTTCTGCAAGAAATGATTAATTCAAACATAATTCTGATTTTTTAGAGGCCGAATAACTTCTACATAGTGAATGACAGAAACAATATAACAAAGTTGTATTATATATATAAAATGTTACCTTGTAGCAACATTTTGGAAATTTATCTAGGAGAAGGCATAAATTAAACCCCAAGCCTAGAGCACTTTCCTTAACGTATCCAAGTATAAAATCAGTTCTGCCTGTTAGGAAACAGCAAAAATCAACATGTATAGTGAGCTGTTGGCTTTTCTATTGAATGGCAGATCATGAGTTCTGGTTTTATTCAGCTATTGTCCTATATTTATTTCTTTCAATTAACTTCTGACATACTGTTTGGTTTAGCAGTATCAGCTCAAGGAATGACAGAGGCTTGCCTTGTATGTTTGAATGGACTTATTGTGAGGCAGTGATTGAAATCGCTGCACTGGGTACTGTCAGGGCCTTGGGGCACACACTAACTGTCAGTTCAACTAGTTTTGAAGTGAAAATAAAAATGTGGATAGGCTTTTTAGATCCTAGCTTTCAATCAGAGAGGCCATCTTACCATTAGCTTTTTTTTTTTAAATGTTTTTTTCTACTCAGGATCAGTGAAGCAAATTGTCATGGTTTGTTTACTGTCCAATTTGCCCTATTTATTCATGCAAATACATATAAAAGTAAATTGCTGAATCCCTTAATAAATCCATTTATTATATCGTTTCATACTAAGGCAGTAGAGACTTATGTAGGGTCATACTAAAATAGTCTCCTTTGTCTAACAGTTAAGGAAATTAGATAAATTCCATGCATACTAGTGAAAGTGAGATACTTGGTAAGTGTTTTATACCACGTCTGGTGTTGCCATCGGGACTTTCAGATTAAGTCTTTTGTTATATTAAGTAGGAGGAGGCCTATTCCAAGATCCAGACACTCTTTACTAACTCTTGAAATGGAATAACCAGACCCAATAATATTCATCTTGCTGTTTTCAAATTTCAGATCTTGTGTTAAGTGTAGCTGGGCTGAAAAATTAAAGATAGTGTGTATTGAAGTCTGTCAGAGCTGGTAGAAAAAAATAGGTAATTCCTTTAATTTAGTCAGGTGTTTGCACAGGATCATGGTATGAGTATCTCCATGGCCTCTTTCTGTGTGCACTGCTAAGATAATTTAATGGTGGAGAGAGACAGCAAGGAGATTTTCAAAGAGAGAATCTTGTCATGCACTGAAAGCTGTGACCTCTTTCGTTAATTAACAAGGAATAAGTACAAAACAATGCCCATTTAATGGAAAGGACAATTTAAACTTTAATAGAAAGGAATCACTTGCAAAGTAATAATGAGTAAGAAACGGAGTACAACGTTTCACATGCTGTACTGTATTTCACATCCAGCTGGCCTATCAATTATAACCTGCACTCTACAGATGGTGCAATATATCAGAATTAAGCCAGTCAGTGAGTTTGTTTCCAATTAAGTACTAATACTCCCAGTGGAGACTATTACCCTGAGACTGAGTTAAGTGCCTGTCTTCTAATATCCCTTTATGGTTTATTTTGTCATTTTAAAGAGATGCCCTGTCACTTGGGCCAGAACTTAGTCTGGCTTGTCTTCCAAGCGCTACCCGAGTTTCACTCCTTGTTATTAGTTGGAAGTTAGTTTGAGGATTTGATATTTCAGGAGGGCTGGGAATAGATATATTCATGCAAAATAATGTTAGGATAAGTAAGAATAAGTAAGCTGGCACTATGTTTTATGGGACTTTACACCGTGTCTTTAGGTGCATACATGTACTTGCCATTAAAAAATCTGAATGCTTGATAAGAGGGTACAATTTTAGCAAGAAACTAGCATCCCAGTGTCCAACCGCTTCTCCTGTGGATTAGAAGATTAATGAACTTGTCTCCTGAGGCTTACTAGCATTGCAGGGCTGGCTTTTTTTCAGTGACTTACTAGACAGATTTCTTGAGCTTGTATTTCACTTCCTCCGTCTGTCTTTCACTTGGTGTTACAAGCCAATTCAGGGTTGCCACTAACAGATTGATATCCAATTCCATTACACTTCTTTCCGCTTTTAGGTCTTTGCCCAGTTAAAGGCTGGTTAATTTCCTGACACCTTTCTTCTCTTGCATCTAAATGTCAAGCTACTTGTGGATTTGGTCACTTGATCCGATGCACTTGCTGTCTTCCCCTGTTAGTCTTTAAGGTGACCCTTCACTGAGAGGAAACCCTTTGGCAGAGTTTGTTTTCTGAAGTGTCTCCAGAGATTCCAGGCAATTACACAAGCTTCTGAATATCTTTATTTAGAAGTTTAAAAGGCATGCTCTTCCAGTGCTGCTTAAATTACCCTTGTGGGTTTGTTACCACGCTATGGGAAATCTCTGTTGGAGCATATTCACGGAATCACAAGTTATTTCAGCAGTGCCTTAGTTATGCAGAGATGTATAAAAAAGTTAAGTTTCAAAGTGTCTGCTCTGAGCCCTCTCTTGGCACGCCGCTTTATAAATTATGTGACAATGAATGGAAAACTGCCTTGTATAGCTGTTGACAAAAACATCTCTTTGGTACTTTGGTATCTTACTTGAATTTACTGACAATTCTTTAAATGTAATTAACTTTCTTACATAATCTCTGATAAACAAACGAACAACTGGGAAATGTCAAAAATAAGTAGTTCCATGAAAATGAAAAAAAAAAATACTGTTTGGGAAAGGAAGTTTGTGTGTATCAGCTGAAAATCAGTATATAGTTTTACTCCGAGTATTCAGACAATTTTGTGTGTTCTACAACAATTCCACCTCTGCTAAGGGACTTTTTTTTCTTACGCTGTTTTGAATTAATGGCTTAGCATTTCTGAAAACTTCTCTGTTTATAGAAGTAGATGCATTGATTTTATTTGCATCAAAATGAAGTAGCTTCATTTTGAGTTTCATTATTAAATATTTTTAAAGTAAAACCAAATGAGTATCCATTGCATACCTATTAACATTTTAATCTGGCACTTTTTTTGCTTTGCTTAAATTTTGTGTTTTGTTAGGGGTTTTGTTTGTTTGCGATTTTTTTCCATAACATAGGGTTATGGCCAAGAGCCCAACTGTGATTGGCTCGTATTATTTTTTCCATAATTTGTGTTTTAGATGATACTTTGCATGTCTTTCCAGCTTGCAGTAAGCTAGGCTGCTCCTGACCTGCGGTTTCAAAAGAGAGCTCATAATCTTGCTCACTAGATTTTCAATTTGTGTTGCATTATAACTTCATGGTATAAACCCAGTAAAATACATGCATTCAGTCTTTGATTCAAGTGTGAAGCAGTGTCAGAATTCAAATTGCATGGGATATTTTAAATGGTGGTTTTACTCGTTGAGTATTATATTTTTGTGCATAACCAAAGATTAATGTTCTAAATTAAAGTTCTTAAGGTTGAAGGGGGAGTTAAGTTTCACAGTTTCTTAAAGTAGGAACTTTGCCACACACTGAAAATAGCCTAAATAAATGTATTTGAATATATGCTAGCTTCTTTTTTATTGTATATTCATGCTTTTTATTGAGTCCTCAGATACGTATGTGTGACTGTAGGCTTTTAATGGAAGGGAAGAGCTTTATTAGAAAGCTAATTATGATGCCATAGTTGTCTTATCATGCAAAAACCAGGAAGTAATGATGAGCTTTGTGTAAGGAACATAATGGTAATTACGTGCTAGTGTACAAATTATGTATCTTGCAAGCCTATCTCTTGAATATTTCTTAGTAAGCAAAATGTATTTTTGGTAGCAGTATGGAAAAGGTACTGGAAGAGTATCGCTAAATAAGTTACTGATGTCTCCATTTTCTTTACTGCAATAGGACATTACTTCATTATATAAACTAAAAAAATTGTGTATGTACTGGACACGTAAAAAGCTTGGTATGCTTTGTTTATTTGGAGGAAGCAAACAAATTTGCTGATATGCAATATCTGGCTGTGTAATAGCTAAAAAATCTGCAGAATTAATATTTGAAATAACTGAAAACTATGCAAATGTTTAAATAAATAGGTAATATAAATAGGTATCATGGCAGCCCCACATCTGGGAATGTGTGATTCTGTCTTTGTGCCCTACTTGCAAACAATTCATGGTGCACATCTTCATAGTTATGTACAACCTTAATGCTTGCAGTCTGATGGATCTGCCTGGGTCTGGTAAATATGACCTTGGATTTACAGGAGGCTCGTGCTGCTGAAGGCGTAGTGTCTGAAGTGCCACAAGACATTTGCGTTTAGACAGCTGCCCACAGCCTTGCTGCAGGGCGAGGTAGGTATAGAGCCATAAGGTCCCTGTAACCGTGTCTGAAAAAAAAAATAATACACAGCAAGACAGAAAAATAACTTGGGAAAACTGACCTGGACTTCGATTTTGGTGGGTCCAGAAGACTGGAACTACTGATGTACAAGTGTCAATATTACTCCTTTTCTTCTCAGTTACATAAGCTCAAAAAACCCCTCGCCTCAGAAAGCTTGCCTGTGCTTACTACATTCAGCATATAATTTCCATTTTGTTTTTTCTCATACTGGTCTCACTTGTTCCAGGTGGACTTTTAGCTTTGTCAAGCTAAGTAGGATGTTTGTTTCAATCAAGTATTTGATGTTGCTTTCTGGAAGTAGGAAAGTCAGTCAGCAGTACCCGATTATATACTTCAAGCACGTTACATGCTTTTAAGTAAAGCTGGAATTCTCTATTGGGTGTAATCAAATTAGTCACCCAGTTCCCTTTCATTTTCTTTGTCTTTATTTTAAATCTCAGGTTTAATTGCTTGTGATGGACAGTAGAATGAACAGGGCAAGGCTTTAGCATAGGCTGCTGGAAAGTGGCAGAAAACATTAAAGGAGCATTGAATGAAGTGGTTCCGCTTTTAATGATTCTTCACAGATTCTCTGGGCCTGAAAAGGGTGGGAGTTTGTAGTTGACTCATATTTCTGTTAGACTAATTGAATTTACATGTAGTCAGTACTCTCACGCAAAGCTCCTCTTCTGGAGCTTCGAGATGTGCATCCATGTGAGCACAGTGAAGGCGGACACTGTTGGGTCCTGACTGGTGCAGGAGGCAAGTATGGGAAATGGGATGTATCTTGCATAAGCAGCTGAGGAGGAAGATTGAAATCTTTAATTTTCCTGTAAGAGAACTGAAATTGAGAGGAAATTGTGGGGAAAAAATATTCTGGGATATTTAAATTATTTTTTTTACCATAGTATTTGCAAGTAGGCATTGCAAGACATGGAGAGCGTGGTAACTGAAAGAGATTTTCTGTGCATTGACTCAATATTTTATTAGTGTACATGTTTTCTGCTGAAATTCCCTTTATCAATCCTCTGCCAGTAATCGATATATTTTAGGTAACTAAGTTACTTTGATATGTTGTTTAAACTCATGAGGGTTTAACAACTATAAGTTGTGTGACTTTCTGGATGCTTTCCATTAATGCTGTAGAACTAGAGGAAGTTTTGAGCAGTTGTAGAAGGTTGAGGCTTGGTAATACGTAAATTACATTTTGGAAAAAAAAAAATTCGTGAGTTGATATTTTAGTGTAGAAAGGTAATAGCTTAAACGTAAAAGTGCATATGATTACAGAAAATTATGTTCAATGACAATGAATCTGCATCAACACAAGATTCAGTTTAAATGCTTTAAATGCAAATGTACAGGTTCTTAGCAATAAACATGGGAAATGTGAATTCTTAAATTTCTGTTAAATATGACCATCATTACTAAATAGTTCTAAATAATGTTATGAATAATAACTAAAAAGGATCTGTAAAATTGCTCTATGTGAAGTAATTACTTAACATTTTATAATCTGTAAAAACTGAAAAAAAAAAACCAAAAGGACTGGAACAAGAAAATCCTTACCCTTAGAATTAGGCTTGAGTGGAAAACTTTACTAATATATTACAATTGGAAACAATGGTCTATGTAATGGTCTGTTGCATTTATTTATTTGAAAAGAATGGGCAAAAAATCAAAAAGAAAAGAATTTTACTGCTGAGTCCTTAGAAGAGGGTAAGTTGAAGAAGAATTAAATTTATTTTCCATGTTAAAAAAGTTCCAACTTTATCATTCAATTCTCACGCACAAGACTAGTGCAGTGAATCATTCCCTGTTCGCTTGTAGGTGCCTTTACCATGCACATATTGTTTGGAAATATGTCTAACCCCATTAACTGGAATTGGTAGTGGGCCATCATCCATCTTCCCATAAACTGCATAAAGCGAGAGCGTAGACTGTGATAATACGGCTTATAACCATGTCAAGTCAAATAGCTGTTTATATCTGACTAATGACTGGGGTGGAGATAGAAGTTGTATTTCTTTTTACAATGGAACCTCCGATAAGATTAGAAATGTCCTTCACAGTCGCTGCTTTGTCCTTTTAGCCACTCGCCCTCCCTAGCCAGTGCTGGCAATTACGATGGGACCATTAAACATTTCTTATCCATAAGGCTAAAGGTAGGGAAACTGCCTGATAATCGAATCGATAAGGAGGATCTTGCTATCTTTCTTTCTGGCAAATCTCTAGAACAGCTGGAACATGGTTGAAGCTGAAATCCAGGGGCAGTACTTGTAGAAGATTCTATATTCCAAATAATTTCTATTGATAATAAGCAAGCAAAAAAGTTTAATAATTTTCAATGGTTCTGGGACATACAAAGTGATTGAAGTTGATTTGGGACAAACATTGTGCTTTGATAGATGTTGCTCCCCCTTTCCCCCTTTGTGTGCAGAAATGCCACCAGTGTCAGCGGTTTGATACTTGCTGTATAAATTGGAGTGAAAATTGATGATGAGTCTGTTGTGTCTAATGAACGTATTTAACAGTTAAGAATGACAATTTTCCTTAATTTTCACAGTTGCTCTTGAAACAGGAGCATGTAGGTGTTGTTAGTGGTGTTACTCCTCATGTTCCTTCTTAGCGTGCTCTCATTTTGCTGATGTTAACAATTAAATAACAGTTATTTTGTTAAGGTGACTTAATCAACAATTGCCCTTTTTAAACACTCTTGAAGCCATGTCTGGGGCATTATGTCCAGGTTGGGCCTTCCAGAAAAAGAACGATATTGAGTGGGGGCTGGAGCATGTAATACTAGTGGATACTTGGTGAGGACTGTTGTTGGCCACTGCCTGAAAGGATTAGAGAGAACAGTACAGGATCTAGGGTCTTAGAGGTGCATGGCAACAGCACAAGAAGCACTGGTTGCAGGGAGCTGAGGGAAATGCTCATTTTACACGCGGGAAGGAGGAGAAGGAATACCTTCAAAATAGAGTGGTTTGCTACTGGAACATGTTTCTCTGAGAAATTTTGGGCCTTCTGTATATGAAAATATTGAGAATATGACCAAGTAAGACCATGAGAAACCTTATCTTATTTTGAAGGTGGCCTCAATTTGAGCAAGTAGTAAGGGTAACTGACCTCTGGAGACCTACCCTTGTGGCCTCAAACGTTCTGAAGTTCTGTTTGTCCTGGTGGGGTTTACAAATGTGCATATAAATCTGTGTATTTGTTTTAGGAGAGAGGCAGGGCTGTTAAGGCTGTATTCACCACCCTAAAGCAATAAAAAATTACAGTGAGGTAAGTACTGTGTGCATCAGTCTTATTATTAAAGTGTTTACCCTAGTTACTTCCTTCACATTCAATATGAAGCTGTAAACTGACTGTATTGTGGTGACAGCTGGATTATTTACTTCTCCATTTTCCATCTGCAATGCATTTGTAATGATTTCACAGAATAAAACAAAATTTTTGAGTAGAAGGTGAGGCAATTTTGATAGCAGAATTAATAACCTAAAAAAAGTTTTTAGTAGTACTGTTGTATTAAGAAAGTGCCCCTAAAGTGATTGATCTTTGAAGGAAAAAAAAAAATTAGGAACATTTTCTTCTAGCCACAAACCAGATTGGACAGCAGCTGCTCAAGGTGCTTCAGTCTGTTTTCCGTGTTGTTCTAACTCTTCAGACCTTCTGGGGAGAAACAGTCCTGAGGGGAAAAATAATGTGTCATTCAGCAAACCCATGCCATTTACTATTTTGAGATTGTGACAAAGATACGTTTGCAGTGATAATTTCCATGATGTGGATATTTATGCAGTGTCCTCTGCTATAGTTCATTCTGTATGTGCTCTCCAAAGCTATTAAGTTAAATGTCTTTCAGCTGTTGGATGGAGACATGAGGTGTGTCAGTTTGGAGTGATTAGTGAGCAATAGAACAAACCCTCTCTTTTTATGTTAATCTGGAATTTTATTAGCAAAGTAATGCATAGGATTTTTTTATGCAGGCTAATTTTGAAGAGGGACGGAAAAACAACAGGTGATGATCTTGAGGGTGAAAGCCCAGGGTGAGGATCAGTTTGGGGTCTTTTGGTAAGAAGCAATTCTTCATAAGATCTCTGTTGTCTCATCCTTTAAAACGTTGCTGTTGGATTTGACCTTTATTTTGTGTGGTGTAACACATTCCTCTTCTGTTTTGCAGTGTCAGGGATTCCTTATTTCTTCTCCAAGGGCCACTTTACTGTCTTTGAGAGCAGAGAAGAATGCAGAAACAAACAGGATTTTCATTCCCAAAACTGGCAGTCACCTGCTAAAACCATCAAAACCTCATTCAATCCAGAATAGAAAAGCGTTGTCTCTTTTTCTTGCTAGCAACAAACTGAGCATGATAGTAATAGTATAATTAGTAGGGTTCATGCTTGCATTAGGTAATGAACATAGAACAAAAAGAGATTTGGTGAAGCAAAAATGAGATTTAAACAGCTGCTTGAAGTGAAAATAGATGATCCTGGGAAATCTCTAGAAAACAGCATATAGTGCTAATAATGTCAGTGTTATTATTTTCACTTTTCTGACATGTCAGCATGTCGTTTGCAGTGTTTTTCAGAATAATAGAATTTATTCAAGCAATTTATCCTTAATGTGTGTAGCATAAATAGTTTATGTTGTGCTTATATATCCTATTAGCAATATTTGATTTGTCCTTTCTTTACAAATTGGAAACATCGATTTTTTTCTCTAGTCCACATTTTGCATTTAGGGTTTTCAGTTCCCATTTTAGGTTCTGCACTTAGAAATAAGTCGATTTCTCATATAATATGCTGTTTCATAAGAGGGTCTACAAATGCCATATTCCTTTTTTAACCATTACTTGCCTCTGTTAGTACACAATCAGTGTCTTCAAGTTTGTTTGTTCCATGAAGAGCACCAATAGTTTTCTTACCCTTAATCAGAAAACAAACCTACAGATCTTGATCTCGGGTGATACTTATCCTGGGTTGTTACTGTTTTAATTCTCTGTCTTGCTTCTACCTTGTCCCAACACTAGTGTCAAAATGGCCTAGGTCTCTGTCTCTGGAGATGGGCTTTAAAGGTTTCCATACACCTTCTGATTGCAAAAGAGCTTCTGTGCATATAGAACCTTTAGTCTGATTCTTTGAAGTTCCCTAACTTAAACTTCCCGTTGTTAATTTAACCACTAGTAACATTCATTTGAATGTATTCATTAGTTCGTGCTTTAATGTTTTTGAGCTGCCTTGGGAATCCGTCTAGTGGTGTGTCAGTCCCACCATATATCCTTTTTCCATATTTTCATGACTCGGACGTAGTCTCAAGATTTATGTCCTGTTTTTTCTAGCTTGTGATCGAGATTTAAAGATTTATGGAGTTACTCAAAACTCTACTGAAGACTTGCATCTCCGTATAGATTTAAAGACTTGGTAACCATGGTAAGAATGTGTAGGTACATAGGCCCTTGATTTTATTTAATCTCCTTTCCTTGTAGTTTGAGGTAGTCTTAATGACTAACTAATTAACTAAAATCTGTCTGCTAATTCTAGCTCCTTTATTTAGATATTATTTTGAATTTTTGCATTCGCTAAACATAAGGACACATAATTCTTTGGCTGTGAAGATGCAGAAATCCCCAGCTAGAGTTATATGCAGATGTTCTGCATCATTCTTAATATATGCAAATATGGAAGTGTATTTACTTTATCCTTCAGATATTTGCCTACTTGTTGGGAACAAATACATTTTAAGCAATAAAAGACTCTTCAAGGAAAACTTCGTAGCTTCATAATGATTACTTCCAACATGTCACAAAGCAAAAACTGAAAGCTACTGCAATGTATCTGCAAAGATATGTGAATGCACAGGCAGATGTACAATTTGCATCAAGTAGGTGTCTTTACATTAATTCATATTCATTGTTATAGTACAAAGATTGAAGACCTTTAGCTCAGCATGCTACAAGGGTGATAAATCTGAGTTAGGTCTACTTTTTTAGTCACTTGGGATTAGACCTTTTGGTGAGGAGATCCATTAATGTGTTTTAAATCTATTGATTCATAGTAGAAAGGCACAATTTAAACTCAGAAGTCACTGAGTGAACTTTGCATTAAGTTAGGGAGACTGTGGTCACAGCTCATTTGATCTTTATGAGGTAGAAAATGCGATGTAGACCACACTGGCATTCTATTAGAGGAAATCATGCATTTAACCATGTAGCAAAATACTGTAGCCAATTATATGAACATACACCTATTTTACACATGGCTGATCTTCTGAGCATAAAGTTTTAGTGATGTGCGTACTATCCTGTTTTAAGGACTATTTACATTTAAGCCAATGATACGGATTGAAGTTTAGAGAGAAAAAAAAATATTGTATATCGGAATTTTGTAACTGAAAGTCAACCTTGCATGTGTGGACATACTTCAGATGACATCAGGAAAGACTAAGTACAACCCTGTTTTATTTAATGGTATCATCTGAAGTCACATTTAACAAAGGAAGAAAGAAAATTCAGTATCAAAATTAATGTCCTAAAACTCTCATATTTTAAAAATAATTGAATTTATCAGAGGATATAAAAATACATCTTGATTTATAGTTCAGCTTTTTTCTACATTAGGTTGTACTTGAGTATCTACAAATCTTCACATTTCCTATCTTTTCTTAAAAAATAATGCAGCGGACTTGCTCTTAGCATTAGGTGTTTATACACTCAGTTCAGCAGGCTGGCAGTTGGCTTGCTTGATGTTATGTCCCTTGAATTAATTTTATTTGTTTACATATAAATAAATGTATTCAGAGGCACATGTGCATGGATATTTCACAAAATGCCTTTATACGGTTTGGTCACAGGAGACACTTTCTTACTGTCAGAAAGTTAAGTGACACATTGAACACTGATACAGAAGTTGAGAGCTAAACTTTTACATCCAAATCTCGTGGGTGTCATTTGAAGGTAGCTCTGATTATGTTCTTGATTTATTTTTCCACCTCTGTTCCATTGTTCCCACCTCAGCTGTCTGGACTCCTGGCCTTTTGACTAGCAGAATTAACGTTTTTCCCTCAAAATTTTTTGTCCTTTTAGGCAAAATACTCCTGGGTGGAAGGAAAATCTTTACAGTGTAATTCATAATAACACAGACTTTTTTTTTTTTTTTTTTGTTTTCCCTTTTCAGTAGTTTTGACTTATTCCATTGCCAGAAATAAATTATGAGCTGGGAAGTTATAACCTCTATCATTATGAGCTTCTTGTGTGTATTGGCACTGCACATTCAGAATGGGCATATGAAGATTAATGTGTTGTATGCCAACATGTCCTTTCCCATGCAAAACATTCTGTGAGTGTTGAGGTGATTTGTAAAAGAATTTCACAGCGAGTGCCAAGGCTCATTCAGAGTAAATGAAACATCCCTAGCTGGCCTTGCTTTCTTGTAAATGGACACAGCTATATATTCCAATACAGATTATTCTAGCTCCTATTTGCAGTGCAATTTTTCTGAAGCTTTGTTATGTGATCCATTAGCTGTGATTTTTCTAGGAAGATTTCTGTGTCTTGAAGATGTCTGCACTAAGGAAAAGCCAGAACTCTACATTCTGGGTAGCCAGCGTGTTCTTGAAAAATGATATTAGTCTGACATTACTGCATCTGATTTCAGTGGCAGAAAAAACATGCATTTAAGAAGCATAATGCACATGTTAATATAGTTCTGTTGCAAGATCATAACTGACCATGTGTAAAATAAACTTCCTAACCATACCTAAATGTGGGAAGAGTTCTAGGGATTAGTCTTTCATCCAAGATAATTATTTTCATAGAATCAACAAAGCAGCTTTGAGTTCTGTTTCTGAAGGATTGGCCTGAAATTATTTTAAAAACTCGTAGAGTATATTTGAGTGAGAATTCCAGAGTAATAGTTAACTATGTACTGTTAAGTGTTACTAAAACAAAGATAGAGAAAAAAAAAACATTTTTTAAACCAGCTTTCCACTGTGGAATGAACTTGGAGGAAACCTGAAGTCACTGAATTTTGACAATAAAGTTTCATGGTCAAACACGTTAGCATTTGTTCCAGCAGCTCAAGACAGATCTACCTACCTACCCCTTGGACTGGGATTAGAAAGGACAATGTCAGCTACATGCAAAGTGAAAGAAATTCCATCTTTTAAGTTGAATATTAAACTTGGTGAGGGAAGAACTGAACTGAAAAACTTTTTCCAAGAACATGATGATGCGAATGTATGTGTCTGTGTATGGACTCACATATACACACACATCCATATAAAATCTTCCCTTCAAACTGTGCTGTAATTGTTTGTCTTCTTTTTCTTTGTTTGATGCACCTAGTGCTTGAAAGGAAAATATTTGCTATTAAGAGCACTTTGAGAAGGTAGTTCACATTGGTTTTCCCTGTTGTTATTTTTCTAACGAAAGATTTGCACTGGGTCTCTTAGTTACATTTACAGATCTTTGACCCTGTGCAGTGTTACTTCTGACACCATGAGGTAGAAAACTAACATGGAGAAAATATGATGATGTGAAATGCATATGGAATCTGATTCAGGCCAGGTTTTTGGGTTTTGTTTGGGTTTTTTTTGCTTCTTTAGGCAGATTTTATCATGCAAATTTATATTGTAATGAAAAAAGCTCATGCATGATACTCAACTGTATCAATGTATTTTCTTTACCTCATGTTGATATGAGTGTGAATGCATGTGTGTGTGTTTTGATGTACAAAATGTATATTTTCATATACCCAGAAGAGACTTGTGAGTTCATAAACGTGATATACTGGAAGTCAGCAGTGGTTGTAATTTTGTAGTTTCTGGGGAGATCTTTTCGATTTGCTACATAGAAGATATATTTCCATCACTGAGCCGTGAATGAACTTGGGTGATGACCTACAGTAAAAGAAAAGATGGGTGAAAGTAACAACAATATGATTTTGGTTGCTTGTCAGTGAATGCACATACTTCCCTTTTCTATTGCCAAAATGTCAAGGCAAGGATTAGTCCAGCCAGTAGTTTTCTCACAAATTTTACTACTAATTCAGGTCTACTGCAGTTTTCATTATTGTACAGTGGTTGGTACTATGCGAGCTTGATACTGATGAGTGTTACTGGGCAGCCTCAAAAGATAAATATTTAAACTACACAGTATTTTATAACAAACAAAGCATTGTGTTCTCATATTGTGATCAGCTTTTACTGTTCAGCTTTAGCAGTATAATGAAAAGTAGTCAATAGTAGACATAGCCTAGGAAAAATATGAATTCATATCCATTTCATTACTAGAGATGGATGATAATAATCTGTTAAGATTATGTTCAGTTTTCTTACTGAAAGGTGAAGAGATCCAGTATTCTCCACAATCTTGTCATATGAATACTTAACTAGGTGTCAAGGATTATAGATTTCAATCTAATCTCTCTAATAGCATCCCTGGTTTCCACAGGCACATCACTTGATTACTCTGTCACAATTCTCCACCTGTAAAAGAAGTCAGAGTGATGCTTTGCCTCTACAGTAAGGGCAGGACTATCAAACGACTTATGTGCTGTGCTGAGACAGGGACTTGGGTCTTGGTAAGAGTATCTAGGTCTTGATAAAATACAGATGCTAATAATGTTGATGAAAGATATGTGAGACATGCAGTAAGTGGATTTTTACTGATCATATTATGCTAAGGATTGTTGTTACAGATGGTATAAAGTAAATCAGCAAATAAGAAGCATAGGTTGATACTGGGAAAGAATAGTGCAGAGAAATGCATTGTTAAAGAAAAAAAGAAGAGCAGCAAGTCTTGTATTTAAAGCTACACAGAACAGAAATGAAAGAAGCTACAGATGTTGTGTTCTGAGAAGCTCTGTGTGTAGGTTGTTGGGTTATTTTTGTGCCAAGCTAAGGTCAAAGTAGAAATTCTTGTTTCTGCCCTACTGTACCCTATTCACCCTGAAGTGGATGGAAAAGATAAAATTCTGATTCACCACAGTCTCTCAGTTGTACAGCTTCATAAATCTTTTCCTACTTTGAGGTGCAAAGTGATTTGCTTGTTATTCTTGGTTTTTGTGGGTTTTTTTTTTATTTTCTCTGAAGTTTGAAACATTTGTTTAGAAAAACTTCTCCTTATCTTATGCTTCTTGCTTCTGCTTTGCAGAATCAACTGATTAACCAGTTCTTTTTTTCTGTCTCTCTCTCTCTCTCTCTTTTTTTTTTCCTTTTTTCTGTTACTTTGGAAAAAGAAAGTTGAAAAATATGACCTTTTCTTTCATCTTTATGGGTGACTTAAGTGCTAGCATTTAGGATCGTGAAGACGTGGAGAGAAACTATAAAAACAGCTTAGTATCCAGACTCCTACCTTATGATGAATAAATGTTAACATACTGAATATTTCACAGAATCACAGAATTCTTTAGATAGGAAAGGACTTTTAAGATTACTGTGTCTAACCCTTAACCTAGCATTGCCAACTCCATGACTAATCTGCGTCCCTAAGCACCATATCTGTCTCTTAAAAATACCCCCAGGGATGCTGACCCCACCACTTTACTGGGCAGCTTGTTCCAGTGCTTAACACCACTTTTGGTCAAAGCATTTTTTCCTAATATATAATCTAAACCTTCCCTGGTGCATCTTGAGGCCATTCTCCCTTCCTTTCAATTTGCTGCAGAGAGCAATGAGGTCTCCCTTCAGCCTGCCCTTCTCCAGGCTAAACAACCCCAGCTCCCTTGGCTGCTCCCCATAACCCTTGTGCTCCTGGCTCTTCACCAGCTCCATTGTCTTTCTCTGGACCATTCCAGCCCCTCAATGTCTTTCTGTAATAAGGGGCCCAAAACTGAAAACAGGATTTGAGATGCAGCCTCACCAATGCTAAGTACAAGACAATGATCCCTTGCCTTCTCCTGCTGGGCCTGCCACTTGTTTATACAACCGGGGATGCTGTTGGCTGCCTTGGCCACCTGGGCACACTGCTGGCTTATGTTCAGCTGCTGTTGAACATTATCACGGGCCCTTTTCCATTGGGCAGCTCTCCAGATATTTTTCCTCAAGTCTGTAGTATTGTGTGGGTTGTTGTGGCCCAAGTGCAGGACCTTTAGATGAGTCTTGTTGAACTCCATCCCACTGGCCTCAGCCCAATGATCCAGCCTGTCCAGGTCCCTCTGTAGAGCCTTCTTGCCCTCCACCCGATTGATGCTCCCACCCAACTTGGTGTCATCTGCAAACTCACTGAGGGTGCATTCAATCCCCTCTTCCAGATCATGGATAAAGGTATCAAACAGAACTGGCCCCAACAAAGAGTCCTGTGTTGAAGAATATTTTGAAGAATACTTAATAAGGGAATGAACAACACTCTACAGCTTAACTTTCTGATCAATCAAGTAGAGCCTTATTAAAAGAAAAAAAAAAAAAGGAGTAACTATTGCCCAAAGAAGGTAGCAGTGCACATGTATACTGGACAGTGACACATTGCAAAGACATGGGCTAGGTCATTTTAAGCTGAGAAGACGCTTTTGAAGAAAGCCTTATTATCCCGTCTCCTGAGATATAAGTCTGCGTGTGTATCTCTTGTATTTATTTGGAGCTTTGAAAATATGTACACACAGTATTCAAGAGTCCATCATTACTTGAAGTAAAATATGAGTCAAACCTTTTGGTACAAGCCAGATAGAGTAATTGTATTAGGGGGAAGTAAAAAAAAAGTTTGGGATTTGGTTGGGTTGCGTGGAGAAGTGCTTTTTGCTGTGGGGGGGAACAGAGGCTTATCCATGTATCCATGAAGTATGAGAAAACTTGATAGTTCCTTTGAATCATTCAGCTTTAATCATGTAGAAATACTTTTTATTACTGATGGAAATAGTGTCTGCATTCTTATTTTTCATATCTTTTAAAATCATCTGAGACACACTTTTATGCATCTTTATCCACATAGGAAATGGTAAGGCTAAAGTTTACTAGTAAAATTAATCTTCAGTACAGTTGTTTATCTGATCTGTGCATTCATTAATAAAGAGTCCCTGCTGTTGTTGGCTCCAGCACAACTTAATTAATTACTATTTGAAATATGGATGTGGTAAATGATCCAACTTGGTAAAACAGGAGAACAGCTGTTATCTTCTTTTATGTTTGAAGTCACTGTTTTTTCTCTATAATTGTGTGCCACCCCCTTTTTCATCTTATGACAGTAATTCCATAAATTCTGGACTCGGATTCATCTGTAAACCTTGATCTCTGTCTTGTCTTCCCACTGTGCCGTCTTGTTCTCCTCTGTACTCTCCATTTTATCATTTCATCTTACAACCATCCATTATTGTCTCTTTCCTCCTTTTCAGTCGTAGCTTTTCAGAATTCTGAGAGCCTTTTTCTTTCCAGTTCCTTTCTTCAGTCATTCTGTGTTCCTGAAAGGCAAGCAAGTTGTTTGCTGCTGCACTGAAGAAACCACTACTTTTGCCATCGTTTCCTTGTGATGTATTTTCCGAGCAGCATATGCCTACGTGATTTCTCAAAACAACATTATAGAATTCATTAAAAGTTCTTCCTAAGTATTTCCATTTTCCATATTAATCCTCCTGCTATTTTCTCTGGTCAATTACCGAACTAAATTCATTTTTGCTTCTCTGTCTACCTTTCTTTTTTTTTTCTTTTCTCTTTTTTTCCCCTGTCTAAGAAGGGACACTGATGGCTTGTTTTTAAGTAACACCTCAAATTGCTGGAGGGTTTGCTATCGGCTACAGGCAACAGCATTACTGTGCAATTAAATGCTGTGGAGAGCTAAGGGAGGCATTTTAGTCCTGCACCCATAAATTCTATCAGTTACAATATCGTCAGCATCTTGGTACCTGAAGCTGGATATTCTTTCTCTCTCTTGATTTCCTTTATACTCAGAAATTTTACTGAGGTTTTTATCTTTGAAGCTTGCGTGCTTTGTTAAGCACTGCTCTAGGTGATCCTGAGCCGAGGGGGTGGACGTTGATCTCCAAAGGGCCCCTTCCAACCTCAACTGTTCTGTGATTCTGTGAAATACTAGAGAAACAATAATGGAGAACAGAGAAATGACTGTGGAAAACATTGTCTATTCACCGAAAGAAATATCATGCAGGACTAACAAATGTCATTGTAGAAGCAGTTTAACCTACTTCCTTCAGCACAGATGATGTAAATCCCAATTGCAATATGTCCGGAAAACTGAAAAAACCTAGCAGGATGCATCATCAAGTAGCATTCTAACACATTTGTTCTCTTAGATGGTGTACTTTCTTTAATGTTTTGGCCACTTAGTTTTAATTCCTGTAAGGGAAAGAACAAAATGAAAGAGAATATGCTCACAAATGTAAGCAGAAATAAATCCTCAACGTAGCTCTTATGTATAAAGGCATCTATTTTTTTTATTATTCCCAAAGCGGTTTTATGATTTCAGAACTGAATAGCCAGGTAGGACTTACTTGCAGTGTGTAGGACTATAGAGAACTCTAAAAATAGACTACAATTGTTTATGCTTTTATAAATATAAAACAAAGATGATGTTCCAGTCTTCATTTTAGAGACAGAAAGTAGAAATATTTAATGAAAAATGTTATTGATGAAATAGTTGAAACAACAGATATCATGAGGTAGGGAAGGTAGTGAAAACATCATAAATTTGGGACTGTTTCATTTCAAGAAGTGTGATTTCCTTTCTTAGACGACTGCTACAGAATCTGACTTGCTTTTTTGAAAGCAAGCAAATTTTGAAGCTCTTTTATTTTTAAAATGAGATGCTGGATTACAAAAAAAGTCTTTGTTGTCTTTATAGAAGTAGATGGATCTCCTTTCATTAATATTTGATTCTAGTTATCCTGGGTCACAAAGTAGGAGTTGGAGGAAAAGGAGTGGGAAGAAGAAGAGAATAGAGACAGTTTTTCATTGTCCAAAAACCTGCTTTTTTCTGTCCTTAAGAACTAAGAAAACCCTTGTATTTAGAGGAGTGAGTAATGAGTGCTAGTTTGCAGAGTTCTCACTCCAGTGCAGTGATAACTTGATAATGATGTGGAAATGGAAACAAAAATTCTAAATGGGACTTGAGTTTGTGGAACAGGTTTGGGGATTCGCAGTCTTTTAAGGTAATATTATTGATCATTGTACTATCTGGTGGGCTCAGCTTTCCAGAGTGAGGCATGTTTTGTATATGGCATCACACAGAGAACGTTTAGGAATTTAAAGGAGAAAATGAAGGAAGGGCCTGTATATTGAGAGGATTCTTATCTATTGAGACGATTAGTAGCTTGGGAGGGAGGATTGTGAGCTAATTCTAGTGGTGGTCTTCTGTCAGGTTGAGTTCACCTTTTTTGTCCATCTTGCTTTTATTAGTGCTCGCTCTGTTCTGCTAATGGCAAAATACAGACAGAAATGAGGGAGAGTTTTAACAGCTTGTACATTGCTGGACATTTTTAATAGTATTTGTCAAAATTTGCTGATAAGTGGTCGAGTTCACCCTAGTTCTAGACATACAAACCTCTTTGTTTTTCAGGTGTCACTTGTGGTTCTTTTTTGGAGGCAGTTTGAAGGATCTGTGTGTTCTTCTGCAGTTACAGCGTGCGAAGTATGTGCAGCACAGCTTGTGGGGCTAACAGAGCTGTAAGGTACTGAGGCACCGCCCAAGCGTGTTTCCTTACTTTAATATACGTTTTATTCAAAACGTTTTGGGAGAAAAGAGTTCTACTGACGAACCATGTGATGAACAGAAAATAGATACAGCTGAGAAGCGTGAATTCCAGAGAAACTGAGCTGAGATTTTGCCTCCAAGATTTCTTATTTGCCACCTGCACTTAAGAGATGACAGTTTTAATCTCCTTTTTAAGTCGAATGTCGGTTCTAATTGTAATTAAAAGAATAAAAAGTACACCCAGATTTATTCTGCCTGTAATATGGTGCAGTATTTTGTACATATTGTAACAGTATCTTTTAAGCTCTTACTTTTGAAGGGGTTTATTATTTCTAAAGAGACATTATTTCTGTTTGACCGTGGCAGATGAAGTCATGGTTCTATTGCAGGGCCATAAGCTAATGCACAGGGTTTTTTTTTAGGATTTTGGTTGTTTTGGCTGAGGATCTTGCATGTGCTATTGCCACATTGTCAGAGATTACCACTGATACCCAAATCAGCATAATGCAACATATATTTTTGTTGCTAGTTTTGTAAATCCATATCCGTTGCCAGTTTAAAATGAACAGGAATATTCCTGTGGGAAGGAATAGTAAAGTTGTATCAGCTATCCACATATCTTTCCCTAATACAGTAAAAAGACATGTGGGAAAGTAGGGGCATCATGAATAGAGATTATATAGCCATGTTGTAATTTATTTTTTATCAGCATTTGGATATCAGTTTGGAGCTAACTGAAAAAGTACATGCAATGCCATGTTATGCTGCAATTGTTACCAGTAGGGTAGCAGTGAGAATGGCGAATTCTCAGTACACTACAGAAAGAAAAATCATATTTGTATATGGCAAAAAGAAAGAAAGGTCTGGGTTTTTTTACCAATGCAATGGTGCATGGACAGTACTCAGTTATTCATGCTGAATGAACCTACAGTGCTAGTAAGGAAGTCTCTCAAAGTTTTGCTATGTCTGTCTTCTTTCCCTACCCCACAACATATAGGAAACCAGTATTTTGTGATATGGCAGCTGAATACTTCCCAAATAGAATTTTCCAGTGTCTGTTATCAATTACTTCAGAGTATTGAAAACTGTATGTCGCGAGGCTTTTTTTTGGCCTTGCGAGACTGACACAAAAATTCCTGGGAGTCAATTGGCTTGTTCTTTAAAAGCTTTCAGTGGTTTATTTTGTGTTTAAGATGGAGGAAAAAGGTGTATTTTGAAACATGCAATTTCTTGAGGTCTGTATTATAATTAATTTTCTGTCTTTATTCATTTGTGAAATTAAAAAACAAAGAAAGAATAAAATAAATATTTTTTATTGAGGTCTTAGTAGAGAAGCTAAACATCATTCAGGATGGATTACTCCTTTGTCCTAGAGCTTGTCTTTCTGATCAGGGTAGGTATATATCAGTATGTCAGTGGAGATGAATTTTATGGATGAATTGGAAGTCTGGTGTTCAGATGTAGAGACTGGTGAAAATTAATTCACTGTCCATCCAATGTCCCACAGGTGACGAATGGCAGACAAGAGAGAATATTCTAATACAAATTCCTGATGTAAAAAGAAAATTAGTATTCTGGGTACTTGTGACTAATAGAAGGGAATTTTGCCTGCCATGCACAGTTGTGGAGAGCCACTTGACTTCATCTGCTTTGAAAGTCTTGGATGTGTTGCATGCTGTCTGGTATTACCTAACATAAGACTTCACCAAAGCGCTTGTAGTGGAGTGCGATTATAATAGAATGTGATTGTAGGGGAGGTTCTGAGAATTCCTAAATGGCTATAATAAACAGGTTACTTGAATTGTGATTAAACTTGCTCCTTTGTTTTGAGTGCAATGAAATCACATTTTAAAAGAATAATTTTTTTAATAAAGTACCTTAAAATTTCTATAATAAAAAAAGGCTTCAAAGAAGAGAGATTAGAGAAGTAAATAAAATTAAAAAAAATATAATTAAGCCATTGGCCCTTAAATTGCTAACCTTCAGAACTAATGCTGGAGAAGCATGGTATTATTAGCAATAAAAAGAATTTACTTTGCCCTTTTAAAATTACCATAAACCAATTGACTGAGATGGAATGATGTTCATATTTAAGAAGTAGGACTCTAGATTCTGTTATCTCAGAAGCTCTGTCACCTGGTATGCTCTGTAGTCCTGTTATCTAATTATTGTCCTTATATTGCATTAGTCTGCCAGCAATTTGTCTGCTAGTAGAAAAGTAATTGACATTTGGTTTACTGCTTCGTATTTGGGAGACTCGCCATCTGATTCCAATGAGTCCTCTTCTGCCAAAGCAGATTAGCTAAAACAGAAAGAAAGTCTTTGCTTTAGAGTATGTTGTGTATATAGCGCTCTTCTAACTTAGTATTGAAATTCAGATTATATATCAAAGCTAATTGTTAACTTAAAAGAGGGGAAAAAAATTGTGACAAATTAATAAATGAGACTTCTGGCTTTAAATTAGCTTCAGCGCTGTCTGCTCTTTCACTGAGAGTGCAAGTGGTCATAGATTGACACAAACTAAGTACTGTGATGATGTGGATAGAGGGGAATGTTTATTTGTTCGCATTTGATGTGCTTGGTATTTAAATCTACAGGTGCTTGGTCAGTAGGTGGATATAGTCATAGGGCTGTGGTCGTGTCCACTGAATGAGCTCTTTCATGCTCCACAACTGAGCTGTCACAAAGGTGCTGGAGTTCTTTACTGTCTAACAGAAACTGCTGGGAGATTTTCATGGTACGCACATGGTGTTGTGCTATTTGCCTCTTTTCAATGGGGTCAAGCACCAGATTATACAAATTTCTTTGTTAGAACTGATGCTTGTTTTGCCTTGGATTTCTAGCTGGTTGGGTAATGTTAACGTCGTTTGACTTCCCATACCTGTTTCTAAGGCAAGTGGCCAGCTTTGTTTTGTTTTCTTCAGCTTTAACTTTTTTTTCTTTAATAATATTTGTGTATTATCATTAAAATAAATAGTATACTGATTTCAAATAAGATTTTTTTCTAACTGAAATACATAGTCTTTCTCTTTATGTTCTGTAGCAATATTTGTTTCCTCTTCTGTTACCATTTGGAGGAGTGCTTCCAAACTCTTCCAATACCATTTTTTAAATTAAAATTGAAAACGTACTTATTCTTCCATGTAGCCTGAATAAGGGAACGAAGGCCTGTATTTCAGCAATTGCATTGCACTGGGCATGTATCTGCGTCTCTGCAAAGGGTTTGGTTCATGAGTGTGTACAGTCAAATGCCTGAAACTTTGCAGACTAATATGATTTGGGATCTAAAGTTGATTAGAGATGCATGGTTACAAAATGCACGTAATCATTTATGTGACAACGGGAATTAAATTTAAAAGATATTTTAAATTACCATGAGGAATGTAGCTGTCTAATAGTGGTGATAATTTTGCTAATTTATTTTGTTTAGGGACTTTACAGTTCACATTTGAAAACACAAAAATCTTGCATAATTTCAGGTTTCTTTTCACAGGGCTACTTCATAAACTGCAGTGTAATGCTTGGACTTTAAAATCGGTAATGTCAGTATAATCCAAAGGAAACATTTAGGAATGTTGGTTAAAACCAAAACCCTCATCTGAATTTCTCTTGACTATAACTTTCCAAAAAAGATTTAGAGCACTGTTAACACATCTTTAGAGGTCTTGGCCAACACGTCTTTAAAATACTTCATCTTCCATTGTCCCTCCTCTCGATAGATTATGTAATGTAGTCACCTATTTTCAACCATTATTGGGAATTTAAGTCCTTTGGCGTATCATGAAAATTGATGGGCTATTTCATGTAAAACATTATTAGTAATTACATATTTTTAAAATCCCTAAATATTGTAAGTTGAGAGAGCGAGCACACGAGTGTAAGAGCACACTCTTAATTGATCGAGGGTATTCACAGGTAACAGCTCTATTGTTTATAGACTGTTAATGTTGTACCTGACAGGGGCAGGTGACTTGCACTGACCAGCAGGATTACATTAACCTAACGCTGCGAGTCTCCTGGGTCAAATGCTAAGCGTTAGTTTGCTTTAAAATTCTAATATTATCAATAATGAGACAACTTTAACGTTAAGTCAGGAAAGGAAAAGTAACCTTTTCGCTTCGAAGAATGGTGTGTTTAAAAGGTCAGAGCTGTACCTGGAGGCAGAGAGCTGCCTAGTGGCAATAATGACAATCCAGAGTTCTTGAAATGCAGAGGTGTAAGTTTTCAGTAGGACAGAGGACGTTGCAGAAGAAACATTAATTTCTTAAATTTAGGATTCTTGCTTACAGTGCTGCTAAGAAAGTTAAGTAAGGCCAGGCTTTTAAAGAGCTCAGGACCAGAATTCATATTCTCAGCCTACACAGCAGCTGCTGGGTTTTCAAAATAGCTCAACTCCTAACAGTTCCTGTTCTGAAAGGCACAGAGCTCTCATGAAAGTCTGGCTCTCATTTGGGTGCCAAAACGAGATCTGAACTCTCATGAAAATCTGACTCTCGTGAAAATCTGTGAGTACACTGATTTCTTGGGGGAAAAAAAGAAAAACAAATAAATCCATAAAGTGGAGGTGAAAATAAGAATATAGCAGTATATTTATTTCTTAGTGATTAATTTCTTGGCATGATTATGGTAGTATTCTGATATAGTTATCTGAATAGTTGTTACTGATGTACATATACTGAAAACAAAAAATTACTGATATAATTATTTTTAATAGATTCATCTCATTAACATCCCTTCCCTTTACATCCTCTGGTGCTGTTTTGAGACACACAAAAATCCAATCAAATAGACTTTTCCTCTAAAATTTAATTCAGTCAGGAACAACTGTATACAGAATGTGCACGTGTGTTTAATGCAGGTATGACAGCAACAATAGATGCAAAAAATTTGAGTCTACATATATATTACTTCTAAGTCAGTTGTCTCCCTAGCCTTTTAAATAGAAAAAAATTGAATCTCAGGAGATGAGGAGAGGGAATTTTGCTCTAACACAGACTGCAGTGAAACTGGAAGCAAGGGATATCCTGGCAAAACTTCTATCTTCACAATATTTACATAAATAAAATATAAAATGTTATGCCAGTGTTTTGTCTGGAGTGGAGTTTCTTTTCAGTACTGTGTGTGGATTCATAACTATGTTTGACAACATGGATAACACCAGAAAGGGAAGGTTGGCTTTAGAGAGATATCTAAAATGTTGTTCTCATAAGTAAGAACATTGTCTTGCAATTTAAATTTAATTCTGGCTTGTTTCCACATGTAATCCATGCACCGTTTATGAAGAGTTTTCTGTGCCATTATTTCCTCAGAGATAATGGTTTCCAGTGATATTTTTGTGGTAAAAGAATAGACTATTATGACTTACTCTGAATGTTACTCTTCCAAGTCTGTGGTTTTTTTTCTGTTTTGTTTTTTTAATACTGTACTTTGCCTAACAGCCATGATTTACCATCAATCTGTATTTTATTAATGAATGAATACTAGCATGTCTTGCAATAAATATGCAAAAAATGTATATATGTAGATACACTTGTATAATACAGCTGTCTGTGAGTATGTAATGTAGATGTCGCTATACACCTTTTCCATCTCATCCATCTTGGTGTAATAGTTCAGAGTTTTCCTCAAAAGCTTGCAGTTCTTTAAATCTCACTCATATTTGCGGGCATTTTCAAAAGTACCTACACATCCACTTACTGAATCCATGAAATGTTCCTGGAATGAGAAGAAAGCTGTACACTCGGGCAACAATAAATCTACCAGGAACACTAATACATTCTCTAAACAAGACTCTCAAAGGTTGAGGAGAAGTTCAATACCCCCAAGAAAATCAACCTTTTTTTCCCCTTTTGTAGCATCTCTGTTCAAACAAACAGACAAAAAACCCCAAATTCTGTAGCAGATATGTGCGCTAACAAATTGATTTTGTTGCCAGTTTTGTGGCTGAATTGTATTTTGCCATTTTTAGCACTAGCTCCGTGAACACAAGTGTGTATAGAATTCATGTTAGGTCGTTGTATGTATGTTGTGTTCTGTGTACTGGTCTTTTTATAAAGAGAAGGAAGAATGCAATTCAACATAATGGCTTCTTTCATCCTATTTCAAAACTATCTTTGGGCTTGTTTGAAATTTGGTTTTCTCCCTATGAATTTTTGGGTACTTAAGAAGGCTAATATGTAATTTTCCTGCATTTATCTAGGAATAAGCCCTGTATTTGCTTTGTTTTATAAATGGAAAGATTACACTGTCGTTGTGTAGGTGCAGAAATATATTTGCGTCTGAGGTTTATATACTTCTATAATAAACTAAAACTCTGTGTATTAACAGCTCTCTGGCAAAGGTGTCAGCATAAGACACAGGGTAAACTAGCAGTTCTGTAGTGGACAATGAGGTGTCTGCTCTGTACTGTTCTATTCTATGTATATGAAACCTCCTTCAAACATTAAGAGACAGATGAAGGTAGTGAACAAAGATGACAACCTTAAAAATTCTCTGTCTCTGCATGAATGATTTGGAGCTTTGTGGAACTAAGCCCAGGGCTGACCTCAAGATTTTATTGAGTTGAAGTTAAAGGCAAATTTCCCCTGACATTATCTATAAAGGAATTTAGAAAACATGTAACTTCCTTTCCTCTTATTCCCCAATTATTTTTTAAAGGCAGCAGTGGCATCTTTTTGCCTTTAACACAGACTTACTCATGCAAAATGAATATTTTCTTAGAATAAGTGCCAGAAGGCAAAAATCATTATCTTTGAATTGAAATGTTTAAAGAAAGTCACCTTGAAAGTGTATTTATTTTTAAAAGTTTTATGTCTGTACCCGTGCGTGAGTGGACATCTAAATGTAGCAAGGAGCTGCTAACACAGTATTCTTGTTGCTGAGCAGCAGCATCTAAAACCGTAGGCAGTTTGTTCGGCTGTCCAAATAAATGAAACTTTGTCTGCCAGAATTAAAATATACAAACAATTTTTCAGTTACAGATTCTAGGATAAGTAATGCCGCTTAACTTGAAGACTAAAATTAGAAACACCCACTTTTGTATAATATATATGCAAATGTTTTCAAATGTGCTTAATGGCCAAAGAGTGAGCACCACAGTGGTGTTGTCTGGGTGCTGAGACATGAGCCTTTGGAAGGTTTTATGGTTCAAGTGTGTAATGTTTCTTCATTTTCCAGAGACATCAGGGTGCGAGTGACTGGTGCTCTTCAAAGTCTATCCAAACACTCCTCCTTTATGTTGTTGAGTAAAATGTGAAAGGAAATAAGATGGAAAATGAAGAATAATTTAAAATGATTTCTTACTTTTTTATGTATTAAAATATTATTTGAAAATATGTTCACTCCTTATCCTGTTGTCTTTACTGATGCAGTTTCAAAAGGATTTACATTCTAGGCATGTTGGCTTTATATAATTGATGCATCCAAGAACTGAATTGCCTCTAGGTCAACTTTGAGTGAACTTTTTCAGGACTATTCTTGCCTTGCAATTAGCATGCAGAAGGATCGTAGCCAGTCAGTTACTGCTATGCAGCAGACCTGGAGTTTTGCTAATAGATGCTCGTCTCAAATGAACCAGGCAAAGCTAGTAGTGCACAGTGTGTCCATTTTGTCTCAGTATACAAAGAAGAGAAGAGAAAATTGAGTCCATGAGTTTTGGAAGGCAAACTGAAAAAAATAGCAGAATCCCCAGCATATCGATGTGCAGGTTGCAAATTCTGATACTTTTGGGGGAAATGTTTGTGCCCTACTCTCAGAAACTTGTCTCAGTTGCCGTAATAAATTAATCCTCGTTGTGGGATTTCAAGTGGCTCCTCTCAGAGCTGTGGTCGTATAACATGCTATGTCAAAACCACAAAAAATAAAAGAGAAAATAGTTGCCTTGATTTAGGAATGATAGGATGGTATCGAGGTGTCAGTGGGAAATGCACACCCTTTTCGATTAGCCTCTGTGCACTCAGGGATGGAAATCATAAAGACTTTTCAGTCCTTTGTTGTCTTTTTTCCCCCAGACCTGACATGTGAGGGGTTTTTCTTTTTAATCTACCTGCTACTGACAGTTCCCCTGCCTCGCTGCCTCAGACCTTTGCTGTCTTTGAGAGTCTCTGTTCCTTTGCCAGCAATGCTTGCGCTGACCAACCGAGTGAGTTTTGGACAGGTTGGATTAGAAAGAAGTCCATGTTTTTTTGGTTTCTCAGAGTAATTGTGTGATTTAGAACATTTGAATGTTCTTTTTGATTTGTCATTTTAATGTAAGCTGGTGGAGTGTAGAGCCTTCTGGAGTGCTGAAGTGGAACATAATCTTCATTTTTGCTAGCACATCTTTTGGGTAGTTAATCTGTGTTTGCATTTCATGTAGCTTCTAGCACACAGAGATCTGTGGCGCTTTACAGACTTTAATGAGCTGAGCCTCCCAATTTTGCTGTCATCTAAAGGAGTACCTGTGGTTCCTACTTTATACGTAGAAAGAAAAGTATATAGATGTTAGGTGTTGTGCCCAAGGTTGCTTGCCAATGTAATGGCTGATCGGAGACTAAACTGGTGGACCTTATTTGGGGTTTTTGGCTTGAAGCGATAGACTGCTATGAATCCTCTTCTAAACAGTGTTCAAAGTCTTCCAGGTTCAGGTTTTCAGACACAGGTTCTAAGAATATATTAACTTCCTACCCTGAAGTGCTTGCAGTCTGAAAATGGAAAATAGAAAGGGCTTACAAGCACAGGGAAGTCATTACCTGCCTGAAGACACACACACAGCCACTGGCAAAAGAATGAAGCATTAACCATTTTTTCCAATTATTTTCCATAATGTAACGTATGCTGGATATTTACACACTTCTTGTTTGTCTGATAGTTCAAAGGTGATTTTTTTTTTTTGCATGTATTTGAGAAGCTCTGTAAAAGTGTCATGTTTAATGGAAATGGATTAGTTGAAAGTTCATTTTAAATATGGCTTAATAAGATGAGGAGTGTATTGAAAGATTTATAAATATTAAAATTGGAACCATTATTTCAGCCTGTCTACTGGGCTGGGGTGGGAATGCATACTCATGCCTTTTGTGAGTAGTGGTAAAAGGCTGAGGATAAACTTTTATATTCCTTTGGGTTCTCTAAAAAAAACCCCTATATGATAGAAACAACGTTGGTTTTTTAATAAGCTTCAATGTTCTGATGTTTTTCTCTTTTAATCTTTTGCACAGTCCCCATTAACTAGCCAACAAGAACGTAGCACTGAAGTAAAAACTGTCCTCGGCTTGATGTTAAGGCCAGCTTAACAATGTGCTGCGTTGGTAGTGTCTGCCTTGATCATTTTTGAAAAAGAGGAGAAGCTCCAAGTTGTGGATTTTTTTTTTTTTGAGACTACATCTAATATATTCCAATATATCCTTCCCTATACTTACACACAGTGGCCATAGATGTCATTTTCATAGTTGTTTAATGCCATGTACTTTAAAGTTTTTGTTTGTTTGTTTTTTTATTTTCCCAGGAAGGAATTTAGTTTTCAAGTCTGTAAAGACTAATATGGGGGGAAAAAAAAAAGAAGATATTTTAGAAGTACTGGAAACTGAGAATAGGGCTAATACAAGAACTACATGATTTGTCTTTATTGAAGTTATTGGTGCAGGGTCTTAGGAAATTAAGACATTCTGAACCCCAAAGTTTGCTGAGACTATGCTACAAAGGGCAGTAGGTATTTGTGCCCAAGACCTGGTGGATATCTAAGAATAAACAATAGGTTGCTGAAACTCATAGTTGAAAGTTTTGGGATAAAGTTTTCTATCCAGAGCCACATTTGGTAGCTTTCTTTGAAACTATTGCAATTCACACGGCATGAGGATAAACAAACTTTCTACTCTGGATAAATGGATAAGAAGGTGGTAGAGAGACTTCAATTATAGCCATTACTAGAACAAAAATAATCTGTTTTCATTACACTTACAGCACTTTTGTCTTTCTGTATTTAGATGAAGAATATTGGTCTTGATTACTTCTTGGATTTGACATGGCTATGGCTATAGTCCCTTAATAGTGTCAAGCTTTATCCAGTGCTCGGATAGCTTTGATAATTTCCAAGTAATATCAAAGACAAATTCTAGATGGTGATCAAGTATTACGTGTGGGAATCTTCTTTAGGAAAGAGATGGATAAAAGGAGCAGCTAAATATTGAATATGGAACGTAAATATTTTTCTGATCACTGGGGGAAGACATATTCAGTCTGTAACTGTGGGTGTTAACAGCTTAAGCAAAAGAAGGCAGAGCTGTAATATGTTCTGAGGAACATACTAAAAATCAAAGCTTACAGGCTAAAAAGAAAAGAGGGATTTGCTGAGGTCTGAAGTGATCATTTTGCATGGACAGCAGAATAATTTGAAGCAGTAAGGAAAAAGAAATAGCACACATTTTTTTTTTTTGTTTGTTTGTTTCTTCTGGAACTGGAATTGCTGTGTGTATTATTTCCAGTGCTGCCCAGGGGAGTCCTGGTACCAGACTATGAGGTCACCTGGCAAATTAAAAGGCTTATTTGTAGAAGTAGAGATGAGATGTGAAAAATGTTTCAGAGAAGAATTGGTGCCTGTCTGGATTATAAAAGAAATTTCTTGTTTCCTTTGAATAATGGCTCAAAAAGTGAGTAGAATACTTCAGCCTGTTGTTCTCAGATGACAACTCTCTTGGGGTACAAGAGCCTTTATGCTTAGTATTATCTTTGTGAGATATCAAGTAGGAAAAGGACGAGTGTAAGAATCCATGTGTTTGTGTATTCCTGTATGTGTTTCAAGCAGCCACTCTGCAAGCATTGGAATGATGTATAGGAGTGAGGTCCAGGTGGTTATTGATGGTCCCTGGGATCTGGAAAAGCTAGTTTTGCTATTTTCCTCAGGGAACAAGTAGTGCTCATAAAGGACAGGGCATGAATCTTTTTGGTAAATAAAAAGAAAAATGCAGTTTATGCATTGAATGGGTGTAAAAATAGCATAAAAAGAGAAAAATGCAGTATTGTGTACTTCATTTTTTCTAATACTTAGTACCAAAAGATTTTTTCTGCAGTAGTAAGAAGTGTGACATATTTCTCTACTCTATTCAGTTTCAAAGAGTGATTTATTTGAAAATGGCAACATTAACAACTTCTAATCATGCAGAAATGCAGATTTTAAACCTGTGATTTTAGTTCTTTATACCGTTATGTAAGTTGCATTCATGTGCATATGTTCAGGTGGGATCTGTGTATCAATTACATATTCAAAGACAGGAATTAAAAGTTTTTTCTGGTTTAGTTCTGTGTTATGAAATTCTGAGCAAAATAAATGGTAGAGGCTGTGCTTTTATTTTTCCTCTCAAGTACTACATTTCTATACACAAAATGTTAACTGATATGTATGTAAAGGTAGAATGCTTAGTTCCATCCATTGCCTTTATTTTAATAGGCTATGGCATTTCCTTTTGCAGCGTGTTTCCAGTGCTTAATTTTTTTTCCATCCAACTTCAGTGAATTTTTTTCACAAAAAATTCTTCACGGGGGGGGTCGTTGGGCACTGGAGTGGGCTGCCCAGGGAGGTGGTTGATTCGCCTTCCCTGGAGGCGTTTGGGGCACGGGTGTACAAGGTGCTAAGGGGCATCGTTTAGTGTTTGACAGGAATGGTTGAATGAATGGAATGGTTGGACTCGATGATCCGGTGAGTCTCTTCCAACCTGGTTATTCTATGATTCTATGATTCATCTGGAGTACTGCGTCCAATTCTGGAGTCCTCAACGTAAGAAGGATATGGAGCTGTTGTAATGGGTCCAGAGGAGGGCTACAAAGATGATCAGAGGGCTGAAGCCCCTTCCACACAAGGACAGGCTGAGAGAGTTGGGCTCGTTCAGCCTGGAGAAGAGAAGGCTCTAAGGAGATCATATAGCAACCTTGTACCTGAAAGGGGCCTACAAGAAAGCTGGAGAGGGACTATTCATTATCGCCTGTGGTGATAGGACAAGGGGGGATGGATATAAGCTGGAGAAGGGCAGATTTAGACTAGACATTAGGAAGAATTTCTTCACCATGAGAGCGGTGAGACACTGGAACAGGTTGCCAAGGGAAGTTGAGGATGCCCCCTCCCTGGCAGTGTTCAAGGCCAGGTTGGATGTGGCCTTGGATAACCTGATCTAGTGGGATGTCCCTGCCAATGTAAGGGGGTTGGAACTAGATGATCTTTATGGTCCTTTCCAGCCCTAACTATTCTATGACTCTGTGATTCTAACATTTCAGGTATTTTCCAGTTTGAAAAAAGTATGCTGATCCACAATAGACTTTAGATGATAACAGTCTACTTCCAAGGTGAATAGGAATATCAAATTGAAAATTAATCCAGTTTAATTAAGTAAATCATGCCTGCTGACTTTGCACTCCACTCCAGAGCAGACCACAGTTTTGTTATTTAATTTGACTGACAGCAGGATACTTATGTATCCTGAATAATACTACTTCAGTAAGATTGTCCTCAGCATGACACACCATGCTCTGATACCAGCTCCATCAGAGAAATTGATAAAGTACAAAATAACTCACCTACATTAACTCATTCCTTGATAATTCCAGATGTGGGGATATGGGTGCTATCACTCTATCTATTACTACATAATGAGCACAAGCCTGCCCTCTTCACTTTAGATACACGTTCCTGCATTGCCAATTATATAAGTCAAACAGTAGTGAAGCTTCCAATCACTTGGTTGTGTTTAGTCACAAATCTAATTCAGTGCTGTTGAAACTCCTGGGAAAAAGAAACAAAAAGGAAACACCACTGCAGTTGCCACTATGACTTTCTGATTTTTAAAATATGTTGAGCCTTAACAGGAAGATTGTTACTCCCAGGCTGTCCACAGGATTACGTTCATTTTCCACTTACATAGCACTGCTGTGACAACTATTATTCTTCATCTAGAAAAGCTACCTATGTTTAGATACTTTTACTGCAATTAAACAGTGGGAAGCAAGAAACCAGCCAATGACACTCAATACAAGTCACGTGTATCAGTGGCTCCTGCATGAGTTTGAGGAAATGCCAGAAAAGAAAGCTTTCTTTTCCCAGTAATAACATTCTTGTATGTATTAGGATGGCTAAATAACACTTCAGATAATGACCATCTTATTCATAAAATTTACTGGCAATAGTCTTCTTGTGGATATTTTTCATGCCAAACACACTTGATTAAGAACATGGGGGGAAGGATTAAACAGCCTATGCTCATGTCTCAGAATTTAGCTACAGAAGTCAGTAAAACTGTGGCTCCATGTGGCGAGTTCTATTCTGAATATTTTGAGAATTTAACAGAGCCCTGCACAATCAGAACCTTTTAAAAATGGTCTGCCAGTATAATTTCCCAGATTTCATCTTACAACACATGTTGCTATTACACTGCAAAACTGAGCATCATTAACAATGTTTACACAGACAAAAAAATTTACTATTAATCTTGGCAGATATTTGTAGAAAAAAGAAATCTGAAATCTTAGAATTTTCTCAAGAAGCCCTCCAAATAGTAATTTACAACAAACTTTGTATGATGGATAAATAACAATTAGCCAACTCAATTGTCAGATAGCAGAAACTCAAAAAAATTAGCCATCAGCAATTGGAATTCAAGGAATTCTTAACAAAATTATTGTTGTCTAAATTATCTTGACAATTAAGATATAATTGACCTAACAATTAATGTAGCCTCCCATAAATGATCCCCTAAACTTCATGTGGCATGGCTGGTGGCATAGCTGTTAGATGTACATTGTCATTGAAAAAAATATATTAAATAAACACAAAGCAGTTGGCAAGTTGAATAGTAAAATTACACAGCAACTGTATCTCCATTCAATAGACCAGTTTAGCTCATTTAATCACATTTGAGTAAACACATGCAAATTTGACTATCAGTCACTGTTATATTAAAACAGTCAGAAAGAATTACAAGAAACAACAAAATTCAGACAATTACGTGTGTCTAAATCACAGTATATTTTGCAAAGCATCTATTTTTAGAGTGTAGAGCAGTATCTTCTACATAATATGAATCCCACAGTGGCTTATGAAGATATTACACAATTAATTTTCCTTTACATCTATCTCCTTAGGGTATTTATTTAACTAAATAAAAACATTTTTGATGTTTAAAAATGAGATGGGGGAAAAAAAAAAAAGTCAGTGTATACCCTTTGAGATACACCAATACTTTCCTATATCAAGTAAAGCAATAACATTTGCATGAATTTTAATAGACTTTGACTCAATAAATAGCACCATTCTGAATTATGCATGCAATGCCATAACTGCAAAATTAAGCACTGGATGTGAAATATGCTTTTAAATGCCTAAATATTAAACCTGTGGATGTTCTTCAAAGATATCAGAGTGGTGAAGCTATGCCTAGTAAAATCTGAACTTCAAATAAGAGTTAAACCATTTCAATTGCTTACAACTCGAAAGCAGCCCCACAGCCTATGCATTTTCAGCTGAGAAAACTACATGTCTGCCCCAATGTAAGAAACTATGGAAATAAAATACAAAGCAGAAATTTTATATTTGAGGTAAAACATATTGATTATCACTCTAAGCTGTCATTTGGCAGGCTAATGCAGATATTCAAGATTTAGAAACGTCCTTTCCTGAGAGTCCATAATCACATACAGAATTTTTTTCTTGCAAGGAAACTCTTATCTCTGGGCTATTTCTGCTGCTGTTGGGCAGTCTCTGCTATCCAGTTCTCTCTCAGGTTTTCCATAACACCAAACAGACACTATCTGAAATATAGAATCATAGAATCATAGAATAACCAGGTTGGAAGAGACCCACTGGATCATCGAGTCCAACAATTCCGATCAAACACTAAATCATGCCCCTTAGCACCTCGTCCACCCATGCCTTAAACACCTCCAGGGAAGGTGACTCAACCACCTCCCTGGGCAGCCTGTTCCAGTGCCCAATGACCCTTTCTGTGAAGAATTTTTTCCTAATCTCCAGCCTAATCCTCCCCTGGCGGAGCTTGAGGCCATTCCCTCTTGTCCTGTCCCCCGTCACTTGGGAGAAGAGGCCAGCTCCCTCCTCTCCACAACCTCCTTTCAGGTAGTTGTAGAGAGCAATGAGGTCTCCCCTCAGCCTCCTCTTCTCCAGGCTAAACAACCCCAGCTCTCTCAGCCGTTCCTCATAAGGCCTGTTCTCCAGCCCCTTCACCAGCTTCGTTGCTCTTCTCTGGACTCGTTCCAGAGCCTCAACATCCTTCTTGTGGGGAGGGGCCCAGAACTGAACACAGGATTCGAGGAGCGGTCTCACCAGTGCCGAGTCCAGAGGGAGGATAACCTCCCTGGACCTGCTGGTCACGCCGTTTCTGATCCAAGCCAAGATGCCATTGGCCTTCTTGGCCACCTGGGCACACTGCTGGCTCATATTCAGTTGGCCGTCAACCAACACCCCCAGGTCTTTCTCCTCCGGGCAGCTTTCTAGACAGACTTCTCCTAGTCTGTAGCACTGCACAGGGTTGTTGTGCCCCAAGTGCAGGACCCGGCATTTGGCCTTGTTAAACCTCCTGCCATTGGACTCTGCCCAGCGGTCCAGCCTGTTCAGATCCCTTTGCAGAGCCTCCCTACCCTCCAACAGATAAACACTTCCACCCAGCTTAGTGTCGTCCGCAAACTTGCTAAGGGTGCACTCGATGCCTTCATCCAGGTCATTGATAAAGACATTGAACAGGGCTGGACCCAGCACTGAGCCCTGGGGAACCCCACTTGTCACTGGCCTCCAGCTGGATTTCACACCATTTCCCACCACTCTCTGCGCCCGGCCATCCAACCAGTTTTCCGCCCAGGAGAGTGTGCGCCTGTCCAGGCCAGAGGCTGACAGTTTCTCAAGCAGAACGCTGGGAGAAACTGTGTCAAAGGCTTTGCTGAAGTCCAGGAAGACCACATCCACAGCCTTTCACTCGTCCATTAGGCGGGTCACTTTGTCATAGAAGGCGATCAGGTTAGTCTGGCAAGACCTGCCTTTTGTGAACCCGTGTGGACTGGGCCTGATCACCCGGTTCTCTTGCATGTGCTTCATGATAGCACTCAAGATCACCTACTTTGTGGAAATAATCCAGAAAATTGAAAATTGAGGGGGTGATACATTTTAATTCCTTTTCAGTTCTGGTATGGTGTCAGAAGAATACGAATGCCAGCAGTGAGGACAGCAATGCAAGAATAAGTGTGAGGGAAGGAGAAGAGTAAACCACTCTTTTTTCAGCAGCAGATGAGGTTTTAGTCTTTGTTAGTTTTTTTCTAGAAGTACACCAGAGAATGGTCAAGTACAAAAAGCTACATAAAGAGCAAGTGCTCAGAAGAACTTTCTCATGTTAATTTTCATGCTTTCACTGCTCCATTTTTTCCACATTTTATCATATATTTATTTCATTTTTTCATCACTAGGTTACTGCATCTTTGTACCAGTAATTTAATTTTAGTAGTAATTATTAATTTGATTTTTAAAATCATGACAGTATTAAGAATATAATATTATCTGTATTAATGTTTAATTATGTCAGGCTAAGCAAATTTTAACTACTCTGAGTATTGAGGCATGAGTAGAACTAGCTGGAAGAAGACCTTGTACTGAGGTGTATACTATAAAGGTATACATGTCAATACTTAATTTTCCCTACAAACTGATTAATATGACATAGAAAGAAGAAAAAAAAATCATTTTAAGGAAGACGAAGCAACTGCTTTGTGAGAAGAGAATAAACAAGCTAGGACTCTTCAGCTTCTAAGTACACGGGGGACAAAACCACAGTTTACTAGCTCCTGAATATGGTGGGCAAATTAAATGCATACCCATTACTCATCTCATCCTGACAAACCAAAATTAGGTGGCACCTGACAAAATGGTTGAAGATGGTTTTGAATGAAGGGAAGAATGTACCATTCTACACAGTAGGCTGAAATTTGAAGCCATGGGAGATCCTGTTAGCAAGTTGTATCAGCAAGCTCAGCATAGAGTCAGTCCAAAAGAACTGGCAGGTCAAGCCAACAAGTGTCGATGCTAGGAGGGACTGGCCGGCAGGAAGTGTTCAGTTTTACCTGCCTTACATTCTTGCCTCCCAAATACCTTCTCCTGTTGTCACTGGGAGAGTGGAGGTACAGGAGAGCAATTTGGCACTTTTGGCTGGTCATGGACCCATCCTCAAGATGGGGACAAGGGAGCACTGGTCTGACACAACGCAGTACACTGCTTTCTCATCCTGTCCTGCGGTGCTTGTGACAGCACTGAACTACTCTTTAATTGCTAATTTGGCCATAATGTTTGAAGGTTTTGAGATGTGAAGAAACAGAGATAAAAGAGATTATGTTTATTTTTAAGTAAAATCTGGAATGAAAATATTTCATTGCGAAGTTGAGAGGCTAGCACAACTGCGTGAACACAACTGTGTTCCTATTTGTAATAATTTAAATAATTTTTTATAGAATCAATCAACAAGATGATGCTACAGACTAATAAATTATGGACTGTTAAAAGCCTCGTATTTTCCACTGCATTGCTATGCCAAGAACAGGTGTTGTATCCAACTGCTATAAGACTCAACACCGCCTTTTATAATAAAATACAAACCTAGAATACCATTACTGTTTTCAGACATATATAGTTTCTTCATCTTACAAAGTTAATATACATTCTTATACAGTACTAATCATTCACTGCTGGTTTTCTATTAGATTATGTTATGCTGCAGTATATCTGTAAGTTTACAAAATAGTTCTGCCTATTTATATTTGTGGGACTTTTCAATGGAAAATGGGTTACATTTTTTGGGGGGGGACGACGACACAATATATACTGTTATATTCCAAAGGGAGGTAATTTTAAATGACAGATACCTATCCCTGGTGACTGGAAGAAGGGTAACCTTGTGTCCATTTTTAAAAAGGGTAGAAAAGATGATGCTGGGAATTACTGACCTGTCAGCCTCACCTCTGTGCCTGGGAAGATCGCGGGACAGATCCTCCTAGAAGCTATCCTAAAGCACATGGAGGACAGGGAGGTCATTAATAGCAGCCAGCACAGCTTCACAAAGGGCAAGTCCTGTACGACCAGGAGTTCAAGAATTGAAACGAAGAAGGGCTTTTTATCAACACATTGCCCACAAAATTTCCTCAAACCACTTCAGACTTCTGGTTCTTTCTAAATCATTAACAAAATGCTTGTTAGTGACCTGAAACAGTTAACTGGCATAAAAATAAACACTTTCAAAAGTTTTATAACATTTTGCTGAATATTTAAATAAAAGCAAGAGCACTGACTTCCAATGTACCAGCAAAAATCTGTTCTTCCTGAGCTCTAAAGAAAACCTATTCTATTTCCATCAATGCAGCAATTCTGACTATCAAAGAAATTCAAACCAGTCTAACTGAGATCAGAAAAAAAATGTCAATTGCATTTCTTCAAACTTGTATTGATATAACAGTATTAGAATGTGATCCTAGGGGATATGAGTACCTCAGCTCTCCTTGGCAAAGAAATTTCCTACACAATGTTATAAGCATGGATCCAATACAATCTGTTAGGATTGGTGTGCATTTTGCTCTTCATTATCTGTCCAAATAAAAAATCTGATTATTAAAACATGATACTGAGAGAGGATCATCTGTGATGGTAACTTTTCTCCCATGAAGTTATATAAAAAATGTCAGGAAGCAGCAACCTGCATGCCTGAACGTAAAACAATCTGATACCATTGGTGAACTGTGCTATCTTGTAATCCACTAACCTACGTTAGTCCACATCCTGTGATTAAATTGAATTTGTAAATCTGCAGCTGAATATGCCAACCAACCTGATCTGTATGATTGGTGTACATTTCTCCACCATCCACTTGACATGGGGATCTCAGTGAAACTGTGTTCTCCATTAGAAGAACAAAATGTTGCGTTGTGGTAAGAGCAGGTACCTATTTTCAGAGCCCTGCAGGCATCAATAGGTCTTAATTGCCCTAACCAGTCTCACCAAGGACCCCATGCTGGAGTCACACCTTTTCCCAGTCCTGCTTCTGTTCCTGCACTGTCACTGGGATTTCCCAGACTAACCTCAGACCTGACTTGTTACTTCACCTTTTACTGGACTGCTGACTGCTTGACTATCAGTGGGATCTGCAACCATCCCTGCTCTGCTTAGCCAGCTCAGATGGGTGGTACCAGTAATACTCCACTGGTGATGGTCTTGCCCAGCCCTGGGTTGGAGTCACCACCAGCTTCCCAACCCTTGTGGAACAGTCCCAGAGCTCATGTTGGAGTAACATGGAGCTAGTCAACCTATGAGAAAACTGCCTCATAACATATTTTACCTTTGCTAGTAGAACCCTTTATATGCATCACAGTATCAATGTGACTTTTCTTTATTTTGCACTCCTTATTCACCTTTTTGGGTAAAAAAATCATTTCAGAAGAGTAAAAGTAGCCATACAATTTTTTTTTTGAATCTTTGGTTTGTTAAAATGTGCTTTTCATCTTCACTTTACATAAAATATTGATGAAGTATATGACAGTAAATTATCATATTTAAGCCTTCTGAAATTGCTAAAGAGATTTTCAGTTATTTTCACATAAATCCAATACTAAAGGATATTGTAAGATACTGGTGACCTTGTGCAAATGTGCATTAAAAGGCTTTTCATGCAAACTGCAGAGAAGTTACAATGAATTATATCATCACTTTGGATTTTTTTATAAGTGTATGTTAATAGGTAGTTTAAGAACATCTATATTCTAGCATCTAAACTACTTTTATGATGATGAATAAAGTTTTAGTGAAGGAAAGAAAATGCTATTTAAGATTTGTGGAGCTTGAAAACTCTTCATGTCCCACTTTCACATACTAGAAGTACTTAATATCATCTTACAGCCAAGGCTAATAAAGACAATACTGTCCATGTAAATATATTTCTAACAAAATGCAGCAAATTTAACTCTTAACAAAACACTAATTTAACACAGTTTCCCAGGAACTGAAGAAAGGAAACCATGGACACAAGTTCAAGATTGATGTCACTGTACTCTGTACAAATACTTCCAACATCCATGTGTGGTTCTCTGGGAAGTGTTTTGGATGGGAGAGTGTTGGAATCAATCTTTTGAAGACACCATCTCCAACTTCCCCAGACAATTTCTCAGCATAATCAGGCTCAAGTGAAGAACCTACAGCAATGACAATGGACAGGTAGACAATACTTCATAGTAAAAGTAAAACTTTCATATCTGCAGAAATACACCATGCAAGAAATTTATGGTGTTTACATTTTTGAAGAGGACAGCAGTGAAGCATCTTCCCTGTCTTTACCCACTAGTGAGTGATTTCATATAAGACTAGCAAAGGATGATGTTTTACAAGCTACTTAGGTTTTCACAGATATTCTGAATACCTTAGGGTTTTCTTCAAAAACACACATGGCTAGCATGCTAGGGATTGTAAGATTTCAGTAAAATTTAGTGGACACATTAAAACATCCTGGTCAATCCTTTCAATCATATTTTGTGGTAATGGTAAGGAACTCCTGTGAAAGTTTAAACAGAAAGTAGATAAAAAGTTCCTATTCATTGCCTTTGCAGATATAAAGAGTATTCTAGAGGACTAGAGAAAGAATACCACCTTGTTAGCCTGCAAAACACCAATCCATTACCATTCTATCAAATTTGGGTAGCTTTATCCCTCTTCAATCAGAATTTTAGTAATAATTGTGTTGGAATCTTAATTAAAAATGAGATAAATGGAGGTGATCAAAAGTCCCCAAGTAAAGAGAATATCTTTTCTCAGATTATGCGATTTCATGCTTTTTCCTTAAAACCCCAGACCATGAGTCTCTTGAAGCCGTCACAGGGAAGTGAATATTCTAGCTCTGAAACAGCAGGAGTGTTTAGGATTCTGCACTTATGGAGAGAAGCATCACTCCTTTTTACTCTTCTCCTCAGCTTTTGTATTGGTAATATTCAGTTGAAAGAAGTTAAGGAAGTGCAAGAACTGCCAGTATGACTGGAAGGAAATAAAAGAAAGTGGAGAAAAAGTACTCTTAGTCACCCTTTCCTTCAACCTTCAATCTTTTCTTTCTTTAAATACATGCTTTCTTTTCATCATTAGAATTGGTAAGGAATTTTGCAAGATCTCTCCAGTACCAGCTCCAAGGAAAAAATGACAAACAACGTGTGCTTTGTTCTGCAAAGTTGTCCTGAATTCAATAGGGTATTAACTTAAGTCATAGCAGCAGAAAGCCTAGAACATGGTTTCAGTTTATAGTCTCCCTAGTTTTAAGCATAATGAAATGACACTGTAGAATTGCAGTGAGTGATCAGCAAGAGTTCTTTGATGTTCCAAAGTGAAGCTGCCAGTAACTGTCAGGAAAGAAATTGTCAGTCATTACCATAAATAGTATCCTCAACAACCCATTATCAGTTTCACACTTCTATCAGTCTGGAAAGCAGAACACGATTTTCATAGAATCACTAGATGCAGAAAATTATAAACCAATGCAAATTGGAAGGGACCACATCAAGTCCAAGCCCCCAGCTCAAAGAAACACAAAATGACCACAATTAGTAATAGAAATGGGGAAAACACAGTATTTAGACTTGCACTTTGAGAATGCTTTGTTTCACAAAAGCAAAATAATAATAGAAATGTAAAATTCTTCTTGCTAATTGAATCAGGAAATAAAACTCCTATCTTTACCTCATTAACTTGTTAACTCTGACTGGAAAAACAGAGAGTGCACGGCACTGTGCATCTTCAGCAGATCTGATCAGGGAGAGCATATCTAACTCTTCCTTGCAGTACCAGAGCTAGGCAGGTAATCCTGCTGGAAATGAGGCTCCTGTTGTACTACTGATATTTACACATGATTCACAGATCAGATTGCCTCTGATTTCTGATATAGTAAGGTTTATACAAATTAAAGTATTATAATGATTAACAGATAGTTTATTTAAAAAATAGTATAAATTCTTCTCTAAGAGAAAATGTTATTTTGTTTTATAACTAGTAACACTTAAAACAGTTTTAAATGGATGTTTCAAGTCAGCTGATGCTTCAGTTTCTTCACTTTATTTCCATTCATTTGAATTCTGAAATATGGCAAGTGTTAATGCATTGGCTTTACAGCTTGTATCCTTCCAAGCTTATTTCATTTATTGAAGAGTAGCCTTCTGTCACTTGATAATGCACATTAAGATCAAAAGTAAATGTAAGTTCCATTTTTTTATGAACAAGTTCTCTTAAAAAAAGTATTTTAGGGTAAAAGTTTAAACTGATAAACATTTATTTAGTGCTAGTTACATTCCTCACAATAATGAAACTTTGGGCACAGAAACATTTCAGAGATTTGTTTCTTTAATATATGTGCAATACCAACTGGATGCAATATCACAGCAAAATTAGGTTGTTTATTTCACAGTGAACTTTCAGTCCTAATGGCCACAACAGTTATTGAGAAATTAAAAGGTAAAAACATCAAACCAAACAACTGAAAAAACCCTACCCAAATACCCCTTGACATTTTTATTGTGTGGTAGTGAGACCAGCAATTCAAAATAAAAAATTAAAAAGATTATATCTATTTGTACTAGGGGTACAAAAGTGATCATGAGATGGTAGAATTCTAAGTTCTAGTAGAGGTGAAGAGGGGGGTAACCAGAATGGCCACATTAAACTTCCAGAGACTAGCTTAGAGCTTTATTCTGCTCCTCTAACTCTTGTGCATGTCCACAGAGGGAACAACTTTCCTTACTATTAAAGATTGAGGCAAAGAAGGCATTAAGTGCCTCAGCCTTGTCTTCATCCTTTGACACAGTTGTTCCCTTTGCATCCAATAAGGACTGAATATTCTTCCTGGTCCTCCTTTTACTATTAATGCATTTAGAGAAAGATTTTCACCAACTTGGCCAATCTGAGCTCTAGTTGGGCTTCAGTCCTCCTGATTTTTCCTCTGCATGATCTCACTTCCTCCCTGTAGTGCACCCAAGATGCCTGTCCCTTCCTCCAAAGTCCATAGACATTCCTCTTCTTTTTCATGTCCACCCATTTCTCCCTGCTCAACCAAGCTGGATTTTTTTCTCTGCTGGCCCATTTTCAGGCACATGGGGACAGCTTGCTCCTGCGCTGCCAGGATTTCCTTCTTGAAGAGTACTCAGCCCTCTTGGGCTCCCTTGCCCTTAAGGGTAGGGTGGCTTTGCAAAGGGATTTGAACAGCTGAGACCAATGGCATGAGGTTTAACAAGGGCAAATGCCGGGTCCTGCACTTGGGGCACAACAACCCTGTGCAGTGCTATAGACTAGGAGAAGAGTGGCTAGAAAAATGCCTGAAGGAGATGGACCTGGGGGTGTTGGTTGACAGCCGACTGAACATGAGCCAGCAGTGTGCCCAGGTGGCCAAGAAGGCCAATGGCATCTTGGCTTGTATCAGAAATGGCATAACCAGCAGGTCCAAGGGGGTTATTCTCCCTTTGTACTCAGCACTGGTGAGACCGCACCTCAAATTCTGGGTCCCTCCCTCCAAGAAGGATGTTGAGGCTCTGGAGCGCATCCAGAGAAGAGCAACAAAGCTGGTGAACGGGCTGGAGAACAAGTCTTACGAGGAGTGGCTGAGAGAGCTGAGATTGTTTAGCCTGGAGAAGCAGACCCTGAGGGGAGACCTTATTGCTCTCACATCTACCTGAGAGGAAGTTGTAGAGAGGAAGGAGCTGGCCTCTTCTCCCAGGTGACAGGTGACAGGACAAGAGGGAATGGCCTCAAGCTTAGCCCAGGGGAGGTTCAGGCTGGACATCAGAAAAAAAATTCACGGAAAAGGTCATCGTATGCTGAAACAGGCTGCCCAGGGAGATGGTCGAGTCACCATCCCTAGAGGTACTTAAAAGGTGGGTGGATGAAATGCTCAAGGACATGATTTAGTAGTTGATAGGAATGGTTGGACTTGATGATCCTGGAGGTCTTTTCCAACCTAGTGATTCTATGATTCTATATTATTCTGTAGCAAATTTATTATTATCATTTACAGTATAAACTTACTAGTTTTAAAATCATATCAAAATTATGCTCTGAAGTCATCAAAACACAACTAATAGTTATATTAAAAAGAAAATTAACAGAAAATGCATTTTTTAATATTAAATTGGGATCTACGCGATGTGTCTATATAGAAATGGTTGAAGATTTTTTACAGTTTTACTTAATGCAGAAGACTAACTGAAGTTATTTGTTGCTGTTCTTTATAAAAACCTTCACTGAGTGATAGCATCAGAGGGTCACTGGCTCTTGCACAGCCATACACAACTCTAGTTGAGGATCTCAACTGCATTTGATATCAAGCAGTAGTATCAAAATAAAATTAATTACTGCAAAGAATTCAATACAAAGAACGTAAGTCTTTTAGATATTCATATTAAATGGATAAACACATAAACAAACCATGGAAAAACTTATTTATTACAATACACTTGTAGTATGTCCCCTACTGTCAGTACATGGTCAAGGCCTACAAAATGTAGTTACCAGAAGCGGTTCTTTTACCAAACCTAGTCACTGGCTTGCTGGTCAAAGCAGAATTTCTTTTCATAGTCATACTCCTGTATCCAGGAAACAGGAATAAAAGTATTTCAAATTACACATATCTTGTGATCATAAAGTACGTTAAGGTCTATAAATCGGAACTGTTATCTATAGCAATTTCGCAAGAGCATGATTATGGCAGAGAAAAAATATGAATATTCAGGCCAATGAAAATTCACAAATACTATAAAAGGGAAATGAACAGTCAGCTTTCAATAGTTATGCAACTTCACTTACGGATTTAATGCTAGATTCTTAATTAACTTCTAAACCCACCTGTCTGGCAGGTACAATAGCAATAGCTACAGATACTGGGTACATTAGAAAGTAGAATAGAAGCAGACCACAGAGTAAAGCTGTAAGCACTATAGTCCCTACAACCATAGTGTAGGCATTTCATGGGATCTACTTCTAATCTGGTCCTATGAATGAAGTACCATATAACAGATGGAAAACACAGGGACGTGTTCTTACAGAGTACATCTTCCAATTTATTCTTCTCTAAGAGAAAATAACATTGAAATTGATCAGCAATGCAAACAAAAAAGAGACAGTCCTTAAGGGCAGACCTGCTTCAAATACACTCCCACCAATACTTTGCAAATGACTAACAGCTGAAATTTCAGAACAAATATACTTAAGCCTTGAAAAATCCAGAAGCAGTTAAGAATACTGTCTTCATCTACTGAATGAATGTCTTTCTGTATGTCTTTAAAAGGAACTCAAATGTGTGAAAGTAAGCTGACATCTACCTTGACAAAATTTGTCTAAAATTAGAGGGACTGAATTCTGACATTTTCTTATGAAAAAAAATGTCATCTTTATGCTAGAAATAACAGTTACTATTGCAGTAAAGAACAAACAGAACTACAAGCCTTCAATTTCTATGGTCCTTCCTGTGAATATGCTTTCTTATGCACTATTTTATACATATATATATGTTATATATGAATACTATTTTGAACTTTTGAATTTTAAAACAAGGATGTAAGAGTTTATCCTACTTTTCTATGTCAAAACATCTAAGGATGTTTATCATCTGAAAGAGCAGATTGAAGACTACTAAATTATCAGTACATGTGTATTTAAATTTAGACATTGGAAGTTGAAACTGCTGAAAAATTATTGCAATTACTGTGTCTAATCTGGTCAATGGCTTGCAGATTTTTTAGTCAACCCCTAAGAAGAATAATACGATATATAAATGCTTTCTGTTTATTTAACAAATTCTGGTGAAATGTTAAGAAATATTTAACATTATATTCATATATCTTAGTTTGGCATCGTAAGAGACATAGCTTGTTTTTCACAAATGCTAGAGATATGAAGATTGCCCAAGGCAGAAACTGAAATAATCTTTGAAAATATGCTGTATAATTTTTATGATGGATTTTTTTTCAATGACAAATTAAAACCTACATTAGACTAAGACCTAATTAAAAAGTGAAGCGTTCTACATTACAGGAAATTCCCATGCACTTCAGGACATAAAATTTGCTTTTAACAAGCTAACCTTAATAGTGAAGTGTAGAAACCTAGATGGTATACATGTCAGAGGAGCTGTGAAGATTCAGGGAAAAACTATCATCTGAAAGCTAAATTCTAGATTTTCTGGAATTTTTAGAAGCAAGACAGTAAGTCAAAAAAAACTTTAGCTCACATTTAATCTCCAGTTCCAGATGCATTCAACAGTTGATTTAGAGGCATTTTCACTTGCCTCAGTTATGTGGTCTTGTATCTACATCATTATGTTTTGGTTTGTCTATAATAAACAAAACTATTCAACTATGCAAATATCTTATTTTCAACGTACAGAAATATAAAACCTTCTGCACTCTCACATCACACTTTTCACTGTTATCTGTGAAAATGAGATATTTTCATAAATGAAACAGTGCCATCTTGTGTATTATGGACTCTTGCCACTTGACAAAGTACGAATATTCTTCCCTAAGGATGTTCATACATTTTTATTTTTCCTCCTCTGAGAATGACACAAAGTGCCATAGATGAAGTTTGCAAATCACTGATGAAAATACTTGTTCAAGTCATTCACAAAAGCCTGTTAAAATAACTTAATCCTTCCATTGAAGCAAGCAAGCTGAAAACCAGTTTTCAAATGCAACACCATAGGAAAGTTAGATTCAGTTCTCTACAAATACATTTAACTGATGTAATATAGTAGACTCCAATCTTTCTGTATAATGGTTTATATTCCATTTTAATTAACAGCTCTAAAATTTAATTTATATAGGGTGAATCACCATCTGTTTAATGTCCCTGAGTACCTATGTAAGTCCTCATTACACAGTTTTAAAAGAATAGATGACCATCATTAAAATGTACAACATAGCTAACAAAATTTCATTTTCACTTTATAGATAATACTCTAAACTATTATGGTCTTAGACAACCAGAAATAATGAATTGGCATTATAGCATTCTAATATCATATATAAATGAGCAAGTAACAGTTTTAATTAACAGTTCACATTCACATCCTTTTAAGTGCCAAAAAAACCGCAAACAAAGAAAACTCAGTTTAACAAACACTGTGGATACGGACTAATTAATAACTCTACAGCAGCTCTCAATAAATGCTTTTACAGTTTTAAAATTATGTGGTGACATGTACTGCCTATAATTTGGGTTAGACATATACACAAAATACAGTTTGTTTTATCAGCTGATAATTTAATGGTTTTTGCATCCAAACTTTATTAATTCCTGCTGACTATAACTCTGCTTGGAAAAATAGGCTGAAGGACATAGCTGCGTATAGTACAAGAAACTTAGCAACAATAATAAAATAAATGTTCTTGGTCCATTTTTTAAGTAATGCCATCTATTTCTGTAACTTGAAAAATTTCATTATGTCCCAGACATTTTGAAAATGGGCACAAATACTGTAACGATTTTAAGACATAAATAGACAGTTTTTGAAATCATAGGCAAACACACTGAATTATGCAGCCCCATACTTAAAAATAAACCCTATCAGCTGAAATGAAGATTTCTGGGGAGTAAAACACTAGACAAATGGCAAAACTGAATGTTGAGAATTGATGTGTACCAGAAAGATAGTTATGAACTGAATTATGCTTACATTAGGAAATAAAAACACTATCACACACACAATCTCAAGTGTACTCCATGTCACTTCTTTAACTTTCTGTGATGATACTGACAGAAGTGTAACTGTAACGTTATAAGAATGCTTATAAAAATCTGTATTTCAAAGCCAAATATAATCCGATACATTACATACTAAAGGGTTGTGGTGAGATTAAGGAATAAAGAATAGATAGAAACCCCTATGTATTCTATTTACTTGTCACTGTGTCATGTTTCAGACTTCACTGCTATCTTTAAAAACAATTCCAAACTAATTAAACTAAGGCAAGCAAGACTAGTTTTGCTCTCATACTTTATTTTTCAATCACAACCCTTAAGGTGTTCTAAAATTTTCAGACAACAAATCTATTGTTTCACTGAGGAGAGTAAGCTCTCAAAAGAATTAAATTGATACTAACAAAATTCAAATTATTAAATTTGTCATGCAGCTGCTAGAGCCACTCCTGGTGTTGGGAGTACTGGTCCCAGAACTCCTGACAGTGAGACAGAATTTCAAGTATTACACCAATTAAGTTAATCATCTCTGAGCATAGGCTGGCACTAGATACTGAAAAAAGATACTGAAGGGAAGTAATACTGAAATTAATAGCAGTTGCATTTAATGGGTGGTGGGTACTTCCCGTAGGTAAATAAAATTATTTGTTATTATGGAGGATGTGATGGTCTTTGGGATAATGAAAGCAAGTGTCCTTACATGAGAATTTAAGTCTTAAACTTCTTAGTTCTGCTAAATTTTTATCACTACATTTGACATACACACTATATATTTCTACATATTTGTACAGATGCACATACATATGTGCACATGCACACACATACATATTTGCATCTCCTGTGTATGTTTAAAACATGCATGCATATCAGTAAACATAAAAATGTTACAACTTCGACAGACTGTTTTCAAGCAGAGATCATTCCCTTGGGAAGAAAGACACCGATCTCAGGTACCACACCTGGAATACTGTGTCCAGTTCTGAAGCCCTCAGCACAGGAAAAACATGGACCTGTTGGAGTGGATCCAGAGGGCCACTAAGATTATCAGAGGGATGGAACACCTATGAGAAAAGGCTGAGAGAGTTGGGGTTGTTTAGCTTTGAGAAGAGAAGGCTCCGAGGAGACCTTACTGCAGCCTTTCAATACTTAAAGAGCACTTAAAAGAAAGATGGGGAAATACTTTCTAGCAGGGCTTGTAACAATAGGACAAGGTGTAATGGTTTTAAGCTAAAAGAGGAGAAGTTTATACTATATCTTAGGAAGAAATGTTTTTTTTTCTGAGGGTGGTGGAACACTGGCACAGGTTGCCCAGAGAGGTGAAAGATGCCCCATCCCTGGAAACATTCAAGGTCAGGTTAGATGAGCCTGAGAGAAACCTGATCTTGTTGAAAATGTCCCTGCTCAGTGCAGGAGTGGTTGGACTAGGTAATCTTTGTGTTCTCTTCCAATCCAAACCATTCCATGATTCTATGATTCCATGATTCAAAGTAGTTTGGACATTTTATCACATCCCTCTCCTATCTTGGCCTCTATTTTGCATATGCAGAAAGGGCTTAATAAGCTTCCTTTCAACAGCTTATATCTGTGAGGGGTAGTTAATTTTTCTAGTGTGTGTGTGACTCAAACATCACTGTTGCAGTAATCGTGTACAAGTTTGATGATAAAAATTAACTACAATCATAATGAAAAGGCAAACAAGTCCGCACAAAGGTTATACTTTAAAGGGAAGAAGTGGTTTGAAAAAATTGGTTTGCATGTAACTAGACCAAAAAGTGATCACTAAATAACTTATTCATTAAAATAAAGAAAAGAAAGCAAACAACATACCCAGAGATATTTGGTTTTATTTTTAAATCACATTCTGACAGCTTGTACAAATATCATGTAATTGTTAAGATACAAAAATAAATCATTAGGGACTAAAAGACAAATAGGTGAACAATGCAGATCATTCTGGCTGTACTGCGCGCAGTACATGCTGCACACTCCATGCTAATCCACTTAAGTTAGTTTACATAAAATCAGAAAAATATGTCTAAATTTCTTACACTCTCCTGATATTATCAAATAGTCTGCTTATCTAAAGAATTTCAGTATTAAATTACGTTTTAAATACACGAGTACAATATACTTGCTTACTTGCATGCTACTGTTTGGAAGCCACAGAAATAAGAGTACAAAATTACAATGGGAATGGTATCCAGCTTCTTATATGTATATTTTCAATATTTCCTTTTTTTTCCCCTCACGGATCATACAGCACCAAGAAAGAAAGAAAATCTGTCACAAAATCCGTATATGAACTAATACTGATGACTCAGTAGTGATTCTGTCACACCACACTGTCTCAGCTGGTCCCATTTCATTATCCATCAGTAAAGTGCACCGCCAGCTTAGATGTTACATACAACCAGCACTTAACTCCTTTACATTTAGCTCATTCATCCAGACTGGAACATTTTTCTAGTCAGGCAGTTCTGTCCTCAGCAGTGGTTCCCAATATTCATTACTATAGCGTAACTAGAACAGAAACTGTGCCTAAGATGGAAAAGGTGTACAGACAGTAATCACATCCACAGAGTTACTTAAAAAACAAACCAAGCTAAACCAAAGAAAACAAAACAAAAACAATAAAACCAAGAAATCTGTTGTTAATAGATTTAGCCTAGTTTGAATTTCTGCACTCAAATTTATTACTCTTTAATTTAATAATTTTCCTGCATGAAAAATGATCACATTGCTGTCTTAAGCCCAATATAATCATTTTATCAAAACCAAAATATATAATAAACTATTTGTCTTTAATATATTATTTATCTATATAGATGAAATATGTGAAAGCCTAGTGAATATCACAAATGACCACTAGGAAGTCTAACTTCAAGAGTTATTAGTGATTGTAATGCTTAGAATGTAAGAGGGAAAAGACTAGTAGCAGTTGCAGTGCTTTGCTTGTGCAGGAATATGACCTGACCTGAATGTGAGCCTCACTAACGAAAATTCACCTCAATTAATCCAGTATGTATTTGTGAACAGCACAACAATGAATTTATGATAAATGGTAAAGTGTGAGGGGTTTTTTCTACATAAAGATCTTTCAAAGAAAGAAGAATCTGTACATGAGCTTCATTTTCTCTTGTTATCTGTGTTTTTGCTAACAAAATTATCAGCCAAGAACTAGCATTTTAAGGAGATTTTCATGAGGTGCAATGGAGATTATACACTGCAGACAATAAACATTATTGAGCCAGTATTTCCAATCTCATCTATCATTCGCTGCATGTTGTGTGGTGCAAACGTGACACAGAATTATATACATAAGTGAAATGCCTAAGATCAATTCACTTCTTAGAGCAAACACACATAGAATTAGAACAAATCTGCTGATTACTTGTAGAGCATCTGGATAAAAAACCAAACCACATGAACTAAAACTAGGTAATTATGTATTTCAAGCATTTTTGGAAGAGGAAATGGAAAATGTATACACAGTAAGCCAGAGGCCAGCTGTTGACTTGAAATAAATATCTTGTTCCTCAACCCAGGCTGATGGGTTACATCATGGAAGAATATATTACACTAACTTTGTTTTTTCTAAGGTGTACTGTTTAGGCATTATAACAATGATATCCACCTTCTTGTTTTAGACACAGGATGAAGAATCAAGAATCACAAAATCTTTTTTGTCTCAAGTAAATATACTTGAACTAAACCCAAAGAGTTTCTATTCTTACTGTCTAACTTGAGTAAGATCAGTCTAGTTTTTAATACTGACGTTCACAATCACTCTCAAAGTACATAGCTTTTGAGGTGCATAGCACGAAGGGAAAGTCACCCCTTTGATATTTCAAACTGCCATCATTATTTTTAAACATAGGCCTTAACCTCAGATGAATTGTTAAATAATACAGATACTTCATACAAGATTTTTTGAGGAGGGAATAATTAATTCAAGCATTTTAAAGTTTTTGTAGTATTACCTATTGGACTCAGACTGCTCTTTCTCTTCTCTCACTACATAGCCGGCTACATCTCTGTCATCTCAGGCAATTGCCTTCTCCACAAGGGGAGAATCCAGATTTAATTTAAGCTTCATTGCACATCACACCACATTTCCTGAAAAATGCCAGAAGAGTATCTTCTAAAAAAGTTTAATTTAACAGAAAGAGAGAAAGTTGAATCTTGAAACCTTCAGCAAGATGTTAGGGGATGGGAAAAAAGTTAAAAAAAAAAAAAGAAAAAAAGAAAGTGATTAAACTTTCAAATGAGAATGAAAGAGACTAACAGTACCAAAATAGAGTGCAACTGGAAATAATAGATGAAGATGCAATGGTATAAGAGATGTAAAGATCTAGATACTCTTCATACTGTCACATTTAAATTACTTTTCTGTTATACAATTTTTTTCATTAAAAGACAGAAACCTGGTGCTCTAACTGATGTTCAAGTGCATTTCTTAAATGGCATTCATTACATGTTATTATTATACCTAAAAAGCTATGTACATTTTCTTGTGAACGTTCCAGATCTGCCTTGCTCCTGAAAGAATGTTTATGCCACTTTATCATCTTTGCACAGGATGTTTTTTGTGTGTCTTAGGGGATAATGTTAATAAAACAGACTTCTAAAATACCATAAAAATTCAAGTTCTGAAATCGTGCTTGAACAGATTCAAAAGTACCATGAAGTTTCCACTTCACAAGTAGATGGGCTTCAACTATTTCACTTAAATATACTATAGCAGCCCTTGATTTCAGGAACTATGTCTTCATAATCAGCTTTATATCTCCTCTTTCTATAGTGTGCCTCAGTAGTTAATATCAGTCTTACCATTTCAATGCTCCAAATGACTGCTTATTAACAATCTGTTATCCAAATGTAACTGCATAAATTCACCCTTACTTATATCATTCCTGCTTAACATAAGGGACTACAGGCACTGGAAACACATAGTAGGTACAGCTCTAGTGAGACATGGTACAATAGGTCCATACACTCATTAGGATCACTAAAACACAATTTTAAAATTCCCGGAGGTCATCAGCATGTGACGGAATAAAAAATCCACCACACATAATCAATGTGGCTCCTGCAGAAAATTAAAAAATAAACTTACCATATGCTGAGGTATAGCAGTGGTAAAGATACCTCATGCTTCCTTATATATGGTTAGGTATAGTAACTAGAGGACAAGCATACTCCGAACAAATTTATGTACTATGTTTTGAAAAGTTTCATGAAATGTTTTGTACCAATACTTCAAGATCAAGCAGATTTCCAGAGCATGGGCATTATTGTCATTTGAGCCATCCATTGTGTCTGAGAACTGATGATCCAACAGCGGCACAGTAACACACAGACCCTTTGTCATTTCAGTCCCTCCTTCCCGTGTGTGGAGATGGAAAACTGAGGGCACCCTGAGCAACAACCTTTGATATCTCCAAATGAAGCCTTAATGATCAATACACCTAAATGCCTGGTGATGGAGGGTGTGTGTGTGCAATAAAGAAGGCCAGGAGTGGCTCTTCCCCACCACGCCCAGTGACAGACCAACAGACAATGGGCCCAAACTGAAGTACAAGAAATTACATTTTAACCTAACAAAAAATGTTTTATTGTGACTAGTAAAGAGATTTGGGTGCTAATAGATGCAGAAAAAAAAAAGGAAGGGAATTCCTTGCATAATAAGAATTCCTGAAATAGTATGTGAACAGTGGCCAACTTAATTACATTACTAGGACAGCTGGTCAAACCGGCTACCACATATTATTCTTCAGAGCGAAGAGCTGTAAATTTAGGCCTTGAGGACATAATTCTTTGAAAAATCTGACAAGAGCTTGTCAGTTAATATTTGCCTTTGACTGTTCTTATCTCCTTAATTCTAAAAATAGAATATCATTGTATTTGAACCTGAGTTATGGGGTAGTAGGTTTTGGTAGCTTATTAGCAAGGCTATTGCACAGAGAGAGGCAGAATATAATTCTATTCATTTTCTTTCAATGAAGACCTTTTTATATTTCTTTTTTTTTTAATTCAATAAGTTGTCCCTAATTAAGTGGTATCTCACCTCTGCTTACTGCTGTTTTGAAAACTGGCTAGTATTTAAAATGTGGATCAGTGAAAAACAGCAATGTATCATGTCAAAAGGAGGTGTCTGGTGAATGCTGCTGGGATGAGTGCTGGGTCATGTTTTAATTAAATTCCTCATTAGTGATCTGAAAAAGAATATAAAGAGCATGCTAATGAGATTCACATATCTAAATTGGAAGGTGCCTTACAGTCCAAACAACACAAAGAAGTTTGGAATGTGAGGGAGAGAGAATCTCCTTTTTTTGTCCTTGATTTGGAAAATTTTCCATTATCTGACAGGTTTTTTTAAAAAAATGAAGGGCAGAAATGAAATTTCAACTAAGGTAGGGCTTGTTTGTTTGTTTGGGCTTTTTTAATGAAAAATGGAAGGCTGTTCTAATGAAAGATATTTTGCAGACAAGAGTGGTGAACAGGAAGTTAGACAAAATTTTTTCGGTGCCACTATACTAAGAGCTGAACACAGGCCAGAACACAGTAGAGGAAGGAGGGAATGTTTCAGTGCTGGTCACATGCTGATCACATGGTTGGACTCACAGATCCATTGGGTCTCTTCCAACCTGGTTATTCTATGATTCTATGCTCCAGCATCATGTAATTGAGACTGTATATACCTTAAGGGAGTGCTACTGTGCACAGATAAATCTTCACAGAATCACAGAGCCATTTAGACTGCAAGGGACCTCCAGAACTCTACCTAGTCCTATCTCCACAGCTCTTTGCCCGCCTTTCCACACATCGCCCCCCTTCCCCCCACCCTGATCTGCATTATAGCAGCCAAGGAGCAAAAAGCACCTATACACAGGCATATGGACACAGGCATATTGACACATGCACAGCATTGCAGAACAGGTCATCAAGTCATTTATAATAATTCTGCAAATTTCCAAGTCCATACCTATTAGTACCACATACACTTGACAGAGATTTTGTATAAAAGAAAAACCCATAAACTGAGCTGATATAGAAATGATCAAGAAAAATGGTTAACCAAAAGGTTAACATAATTGAGGTGTAAGCACAGTATAAAAAAGTGTCCTAGATTTAAACTGACATCATTGAACAGAGTAAGTTTATAGCAGTTCAAGTGGAACCCTATTACAGATTTTCAATGTCCTTTTTCACCTTACAGGGGAAGCATGAGATACTTTTTGGAATTAATTGTTTGTCAAAATATATTTGAAAGGGATCACCAGAGGAATGCTATGAAAATGGCTAGAAAATATTTGCAAGGGTTAGGTGAAAAGCATGCTGCTTTCATGTAGCTGTATCTAAGTATATGTTTAAAGTTCCAGAATCAAACAAAACCCAAATATCATGAGTCACATTTCCAGTTTGTGCCTGTAAATATGAGCAGTTTTAACTTCAAGAGAGTAAGAAGATACTCTATGTTTCCTTATCATCATATTCTTATGACAGTTTCATTGGTATTTGTGATATTAACCTTGTACCTAATACAACTAAACCAGTAAAAATTTACAAAAGGCATGAAATCTGTATCAATTTTATCCACTATACTGATTTAGTAAATGTATCTTTGCTTTTGCTTTTGGTGTACATGGATGATGTATATGAATTTTAAAATTTCTTGTTAGTTACAGTTAAAGCAAGCTCCTTCGTGTTACCCGGGTGTGGTTTATGCTTAATTTAACTTCAGCAGGAGCTAAATTTCTATAACCTTTGCAATTCTGTTAACTCTTTTTTCTAATCAGGAATCTTAATGAATTTCCCTTTTCACCACTACATTACATGGATCTGCATTCAATTACGAGAGCACTTACTAAACGAAAAAGAGTGCAAATGAACTCCCATTTAACCTTAACAGAGCTTGAAAACTGTAGATGTCAAAGATGAACAATAAGTGTTCAAAGCTTCAACCTTCTTCCTCTGGAACTGTTAAAGTCAATTTATGAAGAACAAACACAATGGAACACTCTTAGGATTTGAAAGACTGTGCAACTGCAATCAAATTATTACTTGTTCTTCTATGAAAAGTAGATCGTAGATAATGTAATCTATCAAAATTTAAAACATGTAGGCAATCAAAAAATGACACGTGACAGAATTTTCGGATCACTTGAGGAAGATCTTGCTGAAGGATAATGTTACTTTGTTCCAAAATGTGCCATGAAAATGGAAGTCTGGACATTATATGCTAATCAGATATCTCTCTCATAACAGAGTAATACAGAATTTCTAAGAAATTATTTCACCAAGCTGATTTAGCTTTCAGGGGCTTTCCTTAGTACATATATATTTTCCCTTTTTCTTGCCTTTGCAGTAAATATTACAGCAAAACACCAGAATTTAGGGAATCCAAAGTACCTCACGTGAAATAAAATGAAACAGTGCTGCTGAATGCAGGGCCTTCATTTCATTTGACTTGTTTTATGCTCTATAATGTAATTAGTTAACTCTGTATCACTTCCAATTTATAGAAGCTCCTGTCTTTAAAAAAAAAAAAAAAAAAAAGAGAACAGACACTCTTGGCATTTTACACATAGAAAAAGCCAAATCTGCTTGAATAGAACATCATAGTTACTGTCAAATTCCAAAATCAATGACCTTATTAAAGTAAAACTTCCTAAAGTACACAAATACTAACAAAAAATGTTCAGTATCACAACTCTATTGTTTCTCTTCACTAGATGTTCTCTATATAAATAACACTCCATAATCAACTAATTTAATATAAACAAATAGGTCACAACATGTTTCCTTCAAATTCTGTTCCCTTCTAAACTAAATACCATTTTTCTGCAATTTGCAGGGTGAAGAGTGGGGGCTAGGAAGGACTTCACATTTTGCCTGGAGTACTGATAAACTGCAAGTTCTCAAACTAAGCTAAAAAATCCAAACAAAAAGAAATGGGGACATTGCAAGGACCTTACCTATCATACATAGTCTCTTAAAAAAATGTTATTTGTAAGTTACTTGGGAACAGTAATACATTACCAAAAAATTTCTGAGATGGATGGATTTTGGTTTTTTTTCCTTTTAAAATCTCCAGTTGCAATGTTCAGTCAGCTGCAAATTTTCAGCTGTCAAGTATTGTTAAAGACATAAACTAGCTTCATGACAGAAGCAGTGTAGGTATGTTTCTACAGCAAAATTAGTTGTACAGAAAGCCTTGAGTGGGTGCTTTCTTCGGGATGCTTACATTTTACTCTCATTTGCATCACCGACCTTCCATTTCTCAATTAAGTCCTGTCTGTCTACTCTTAAAGCCTTTAGTAATGTGTTGTTATTATCCATGCTTTTTTCTTTATCTGTGTAAACTCATTCCCTTACTACCTTTGAAGATTAAGATGGTCAGTCTTCCCCAAAATATGGTCTCTCAACCTTTCCCCCAACACAGTCACAATTGTAAGATGATGCATAAATCACCTTGGACAATATATAAAACACATGTACTTTACCCATTGATAAGTTATATATTTTTTTTCACTTTACTCTAGACATCCAAAGTAAAAACAATTCTGCATCACATTAGGAATGATCCCAGTAACTATTATTTATTGTGGAATTCCGCACTTCAAATTTACATGCAGTATCAATCAACTGTCAATGCTCAGCATAAATCTTTTAACTAGGGATTATACATTTCTATCAATGGCAGAAGAGAATACTAAGCCCTTTATGCATAATGCATTTTTCGCAAATTTGGATGATGTATGAACCTGCTTTTGAAAACAATTACTTTTTGTAATTGCTTGCAACTCTGTAAACATGAGGTCCAGTTGAATCCTGTGGCACTAAGAAGAGGGATGAGAATTTATGCAATTGGGTCACTGGCTTCTACCTTCCAAATACCAAGAACTATTTCACTGGTACCACACAGAACACTGCAGAGCTGAACACAAGGTCTCCTAATTCAGGCTCCCTGAGGACTTTTAGGAAATAAACCATGACGAGCTAAAATTCTCTATGTACTCTGAAAAAGTCTGATATAAATGAAAATAAGTAGCTCTTCACAGCAACTATCTGCAAAAAGATGCAAATCAACCTGTTCATTAATAGATCACTGGTTTAATTCAATTAAAATAAAGGTATTAAAATGTTCAGTGAATATTTTAGCATGCACTTTTTTCAGCTTAAGAATCTTCTTTGTAATAGGAGAGAAATTAGGATATAGGTAATAGAGGACCTTAATACAGCTTGTGAAATCAGACGATTACTTCAGAATCTACCCTTACACAGAAAAATAGAAAAATCAATTTGAAGAAAGAGTCCCAACCATAGCAAAGTATTCTGTCAGTCACAGTTTGTCCGGAAAAGCTATGATCTGCTATGGAGCTAAAACCTCTGTGCTAGGACTTGCACTTTGGACAGCTGCACTGATATTGGCCAGTCAGCAACAAGGACATAACGAAGAAATGTTAGTAGGAGGAAGTAAGAATGAAGTATCAGAAAGAGTCCTCAGAGATGGGGAAAGAAGAAGGGCTAATGAGAAGCCTTGAGTTCAGGAAGGGAGTAGTGAAGATCCTCTTAAAAAGAAGGTTGGGAATAACTGCTGTAGAAGGTGGTTAAAAAAGTGACAAGCACGTACAGAAAAAGAAACACCAACATGAATCTGCAACAAACCTGAAAGTAGCAGAGTGTCTCATTTATTTCTGGAATTCTGGTACAAGATCTCCTGAATAAAAAGGTTTGTAACAGAAGAGTAAAACCTTGCCTGAGAAGATACTTACTTGTGGTTGTCAAGGATCAATGATTTCCCCATTAGCCCACACCTGTTTTTCAAAAGCACAGGAAGGTGAAAAGGGAGAGTGTGACATCTTCTAACCCACAAGTTTTAAACATTTGAGAAAAAACGTGGGTTTTTTTAATTTAATTTTATTTTAAGTGATCCTATATACTCCTGAAAGCCAGAGAAATTGAACTAAGGGTGACCCCTGTCTAGCTCCTCTTGTGAAGGTAACATATTAGTCAAACACTCCACAGTGAGTGCAAAGCAAAAATCCGCAAATATTTAGATTAATTTCATTAGACTGTATGAAGTTTGAAGTGTATCTCTGTTTTATCTATTCAAACTACTGTATGGCTGAAAATTCTGGGCAGCAGTTGAGTATCTCACAGCTCAATTTCTGCTCACAACTTTAACTCTGGAAGCAAGTAAAAAGGAAATACCTCTGGCTAATGACCAATAATATGAATTGTCAAAGGTTGTTTAGTAGTAACTTATTTTTTTAATACCAATGATTTATATACAAATATATTGCTCAGAAACACATGCAAATTTAAATGACTGTTTTGTGAAGCATGAATGTTTTACTCAAATTCATTTCTGCTTTCTCTCCCTCTACTTTAGGAAGACTACAACTCATGATATTTGATACGTTCAGGTCATTCACTGACTCACATAATACAGTCTTACTTTAAAGGTGAGCATGAAAGGAGAGACTCAAGGAAAAATATATTCTGATGACTCTATCCTTAAAAATCAAATGAAGGCAGCCACTTGTTTTAAATCTCTTAGATACAGTTTGTATCTAACTTATGCTTCTTCATCTGTAGGATCAGGTGCCATTAAGCCATTCATCTTGTTCGTTACAGGTTCTGTAACATTTTGGATTAAAGTTTGAAGACTTGGATTAAGCCTATTCTTAGTGCTTCTAAATTGAACCAGTGTATTTGATTTGCATTTTATCAGAAATATTACCGTAGTACAGAATTTCATAGGACATCCGTACTATTTCCAGCAACTAAACTAACGCTAAGACCTCTCAGCAGAAATAATTTGAAAACTCAAGAAAAGACAAGCTGTTAAAAAGAAAGTCAGTGCATTTCATGAAGCCTAGAAATTACAAATGGCAAATAGATATATGAGATGAAAGCCTGTATGAAATAGGATCGAAACACTATTTCCACTACCTTTCCTAATTTATTTGAAAGCATAGCTGCAGTAGTAAACTGACAGCAGATGTATCTATATAAAGAACATCAAAAACATGACAAACCTTTAATATGTAGCCCACATAAAGGGCTATTAAGCACTGGAACAGGCTGCCCAGGGAAGTGGTTGAGTCACCATCTCTGGACATATTTAAAAGATGTGTAGATGTGGCACATAAGACATGGTTTAGTGGTGGACTTGGCAGTGCTAGGTTAACAATTGCAGTTAATGATCTTAAAGGTCTTTTCTAATCTAAATGATTCTATGATTCTTGTCTATGAACTATGTACTAGCTCACAATTGTAATAGAAATCTCTGAGGCTCAACGCTTGCACCAGTGTAATGCACCACAACATTTAACAAATTTGTTTTATTCTGTTCTCATAGCCATGCATTTGTTGTGCTGCTGCAGCCTGCTCTAATGGTCAGATGTGCATTCTTATAGCCATGTCTGACCTAGTTCCTCATAGTCCTCTGTGAAGTCAAGGTCATCTTATACCAGACAGCAGACTCTCTCAAGCACAAATACATCTCAACACACAAGATCATAAAAATACATGTCCTCAGTTTTTCATCCTTTATTAAACAAATCCTAAAAATCTCAACGGTAATATTTTTAAGTATTCCATCTTATAAATTAAAACCAGGCAAAAAGGATCGCCCAAAAGTCAAAGAAAGTCTGAAAAATGGGATAGACTCCCTGACAGCAAAATAATAAAAAGTAGTAACAATGACATCAAGCTGTTTCAGTGGCTTTGTACAGCAACTCAATTGTAAGACATTTTATAAAGATGAGTTGAAGTTTTCTGCTGGGATATACAGTTTCAGAAACAAACTTTTATGTTCAGTATGTTGGAGCTGTTTTTAAATTAAGAAGCACCATTTCAAGCTGTGTCCTCTGCTGCCTTTATGAGCTTTTTATGTATCGAAATATGTATTAGGCACCCTTCTAGTTTTTTCTTTCGATCTGATAACCTTTCTAGGAACAGCATGTTCTCTGTCCACTCACGGTTTTCCCCTCATGCCAAGATCTCCATGCATTTGGTCATACATTGTAGTAGTCTGCTTGCTTCATCTCAAATATTTTTCTAATTTTTTCCTTACTTTTTCTGCGTATGGATTTGAAATGCAGCATCATTTTACTTACGATTGTTCATGTCCAAACCTAGTCCTGTCACTGTTTCTTTAAACAAAATTCTTTTACATACGCGGGCTGCTAGTATATCTGTGCTCTTTCCATATGCTCCCTGTGCTCTTCCTTCGTGTTAGTCTCCATTTCACTCCTGTACTGGTAAATAATTCAGCTAGTGTCAAGTTTACGACTGGTATAATTAGTTATTTTTCTCTGTCCAGGAAGCAGAATTTTCTATGTATCAACATTTTAATCCCTAATAGGGAATGAAGGAGACGGTGATGTCACCCAGAAAGCTAAGTGCTGATATCAATCAGTCCTGTGACCTAATTAAGGACCCATTAAAATTGACACAGAATACAGAACACAGAGAGATGCTCTATGTATTGCACATATTTCCTTCCTGGTTTTCCCCTTCTCTCCTCAAGTTAATTGTGTGCTATCTATAGATAGCTAGGATGTTATCTCAAGAGCAGGGATTGATCAGCTTCATCATTAAAAAACAGATCCATTAGAAAAAAAAAAAAACAGAAAAATTTCTACAATGCATGGGTGAAATCTGGACACAGTAATTTTGGAGTATTTTGGTCTATATTCCTGTTCAGGCACCCTTAAGATTAATTTAAGCACTATTTTGTTTGAACTTGACTATCTTTTAAAGCTCAATTAAATTTACTGTGAGAAACAGAAATACCAATTACTCTTTTATGCTGAAGAGGTGTTCTTTCTTAATCTTAATTTTCTTGAGCTACACTGAACTGTTTATCTGTAGGAAGATTCTGTGTAAAAAACACAAAACCCAAACACACTATAGATAGCCAGAAGAAGCAAGAATCAAATATCATGAGGACAATAAAATATTTGTTAGGAAAAATAATTCATATTACAAGCAAACTCACATAATTAACAGAACTCATAAAAAATAAAATTTGGGGTAAAAAATGACACTTGTATATTTTTAAGTCCTAGTTTTCAAGTGCTGTGAATGGAATATGTTAACCTATGCTCCTGTGTGTTCTGAAAGAAAAAAAATATGCATGTATTTTTGTTCACCTTGAATGTCACTGGCAAGGGTGAAAACAATAATATTTTGATTTATATAGATCCAGAGAAAACTGGTAATGGAAGCTTGCATTTCAGTGTCTTTTTGGACCTTTTAGATTTTAAATAAGTTCTTCTAAATTAAGTCAAACACTGTGCAAATACAAATAGCAGGTTAGCAGGTGCCAGAAATAGCCAGTCACCGTGAAAGTCCTTTATACAAAATTGGTGACCCCATGCTGCCTAGATGACAACTAATGCATGCTTTGCATGCAAGAAACAAACCCACCTTTCCCTCTGAAGCTGCTTCAAAGGGGATGGTTTCTGCAGCAGAGACCACATCATAGCGGGTGCATCATTGCCTCTGCCCTGGTATGGTGGGACTGTGCTTGCCTGGAAGAGGAGGGAGGGCACAGCTCTGCTGGCCTGTGAGCACCCACTGCCCTGCTGCCCCAGCATGAACACATGCCTGCCCTGCACAGGTAGGTTGGCAGCTTGGCCATTTTGATTAGGAATCCTAAGTCACTTCCTTCAACTAAAGTGATAAATACAATCAATTCTTCCCTTTCTTCCAGGTTCCTTACGTCATTACATCTCATGTGCAATCCTCAACTGTAGTTCCACTGCTTTAGTTACAGAGCAGAAAGCACATGCCACTGAATTCATATAGGAAAGCAATATGGCAAGTATCCAAAGATTTTCTTTACAGCCCCAAAAGGGAGTACACAGGCTTTGTGAAGCTGACATTGACTTAACAAAAGACATAAAAACCACCTTGTACTTTTAAACAAAAATGATTGCACAGACTTTCTCAATATTATTTCAGTTTCTAAAATGATTTGTAGAGTATAAAACCTTGAAAAGCTCAGAATATTTAATTTTCATATATTCAAAATTTAAGTTAGCTTTTTTTATAAGATTCAGTCAACTTCCTGCTTTAAAGTGTTTTTCAGCTTGACTTGACAAACCACTCAAAACGTTCTGAAATATTTTTGAATTTTCAGGGAAGTAAAATGTCAATTATTCTCATGGTGCTAAGGGAGGCTAAAATCCACTGGTGACTAAAAGCCCGTTTTTTTTATCAATTCATTTATCTGTTTATAACAGTGAGGCCAGCACCCCACAACACTGAATCTCAGTTTTGTATTTTGACCTTGCAAGAAGAGTGAGAGTTTCTTAAGCTCCATCATAAATATATGTCTGCAATAAGGTAGCTCTGAAACTTCCATTTGCATTTACCAATTCAGGTTTTCACACAGACACAGAGAAAGTTATAAAAACTTTGAATACAATATGCATTTGGTACCATAGCAAAACTCTACACCTGCTTTACGTATGTACAAACTTTTATAAAGACAATATATGCATGGAATCACTGATAAGATCAGATAACTGTTAAAAATTAGAGAAGCAAAATTAAATCACTGGGTTTGTTATTTTTTTTCCATTCTCCACAAGTTCTGCTATTTACAGTTGTCAGAACAGCAAAAATCATCACACAAAGAGGAGCCTAAGTGTTCAGAGAGTCTCGAAGTTCTACAATTCAATGCACATCTTATGTTCTTTGAGTACCTGGAACTGACAAATGCAAATTGGAGTATTAGTCATGGAGTAAACTAGAATAGATGCATAAGCTACATACAAAAGTTTCACTCAGGCACAGAGCGTCTACAAACCAACAGTAATGTATACATACGTTTAATTAGGAACAAGTATGGTTTAAATGCATTTGCAAGCTTCCATTTATTTATTTCATTCAGTGTTATTAATTAAGGCAGACTATTTAAAAATCATAACCATGAACGTTTTTACTAGTTCCTTCAACTGTTTGCTAAAGAAGGCTTATATCATTGTGAGAGGTTATTCATAGAATCACAGAATCACTAGGTTGGAAAAGATCCACTGGATCATAGAGTCCAACCATCCTATCAACCACTAAGCCATGCCCCTCAGCACCTCATACACCTGTCCCTTAAACACCTCCAGGGAAGGTGACTCAAACACCTCCCTGAGCAGCCTGTTCCAGTGCCCAGTGACCTTCTCCATGAAATTTTTTTTTCTAATGTCCAGCCTGAACTTCCCCTGGTGGAGCTTGAGGCCATTCCCTCTTGTCCTGTCCCCTGTCACTTGGGAGAAGAGGCCAGCACCCTCCTCTCTACAACGTCCTTTCAGGTAGTTGTAGAGAGCAATGAGGTCTCCCCTCAGCCTCCTCTTCTCCAGGCTAAACGACCCCAGCTCTCTCAGCCGCTCCTTGTAAGACCTGCTCTCCAGCCCCTTCACCAGCTTTGTTGCTCTTCTCTGGACTCTCTCCAGAGCCTCAACATCCTTCTTATGGTAAGGGACCCAGAACTGAACACGGTATTCGAGGACTCGAATACGCGAGTATTCAAATACACGAGTATTTGAGTATTAAAGCAGATATTCATATAATCATACAATTATATGAGTCTCATATATGAGAATGAGGAAAGACAGATATATGTCTCAGAAGAACATTTCTCTCTCCCTTACTTCAATTATTACATAATATAAAGACCTTCACACAGGAAAGTCAGAGTCCTCTTTGCCACCAAGGACTATGTTTACCATGAAAACTACCATTATTGAGTAATATGAAGTCACTTGGGCAACCTAACCATAATGCTGTTCTTTGAAGTGTCAGAAATCTTGAAACGCAGATTAAATAATCCACTTGGAATCCATTTGAAATTACATAATAACTGTGAAATGATAGAAATACTAAACTGAATATGATTAAATAATGTGGCAAATTGAAGGAGAAAGGGCAGATATGTTTTGGTTCTTTTGTTTTTCCTCATAATACATCGCATTTTGCCTGGTGTTTTACAATTATGAGAGAAAATGAAGATTTTATAAAGGCCTAGAAAGTATATATACTAACAAAAACTGCTTGGGAACATTTTGCTCTCAGACTAGGCCAAAATATACCCACTTCAGAAATACATATAAAGCTAAAAAGTATAGATTAAATATTAATTATCATGCTTGGTGCCTTACTTTAGAAGACCCAGTAAAATGAAATCCTTTTTTCTTTAAACATTTTTTCTAATGGCTGAATATCAAAATATTGCCTTACCATACTACTCAAGGCTACATGTATTTAACACTGATACTATGAGCTTCTATCCTTACACTTCAAATCAAATGCAATCTATGAGACAAATTGTGCCCTGAGGAACAAGTATGTGTCGCAATGGGAGATGTGAAAAAGCTATGGAGATTTTTCATTTATCTAAAAATATCATTCTCAGATGTCACTGACACATGTGTAGACCTTCATCAAAAGTTCAACAGCAGCTTTAAATTCCTCTTTCCAACATAAAATTTAAGCATCCTGTCAGCAGAATAATAGGATAAATGTGAAAATATATTTGCTGATTGCTCTATCATCATTTATTACAGTACTTCAAATACTGCTTCTCCAAAGAAACAAGATTGACATTAGGAGTGGTTACAAATGCTAGGATGCAAAAAAGACACTTGGAATATATTCATTGTGAATAATAATATACAAAGATAGTTTACAGAACTCAACTTTCCAACCCCAAAGGCTGCAAACCTGTTATTAAATAGCTAAGAAAAAACAAAGAATCTGGGAAGTCAATAGTCCTGGGTAGGTATGCAGTCTTTTAAGAAAGGTGAAATAAATATAGCCTTTGAGGGAGGAGGAAACTGACAGTATTTGTTGGTTTTTTTTAAGCAAAAGATATGTTTTTAGACAAAATATATGCATCACACTATAGATCTGCATAACTTAATAAGCTATGAGATGGCTATGATGTCACTAGTCAAATTATCTATGTGGTCTTTCTATCAAGCCAAACATGAGCAAAATTGCACAGATCTGACAAGAAAGTACAAAAGATAATAGTTTATGGTGGTGAGATACAAAAAAGAAGGGAGTTTCAGATGAAGATTGAAATTATCAAAGATTGCTGAATTGGGGTATTACTGCTGTGACAACATGCCTCCTCTAAGAGAAAAAAATCTTGTTCTTGGAAACTCAATGTATTGGAGGAAAGAGAAAACTAGAGTTTAAAGGAGTTCCAGAAAAATTCATGCCAACACAAACATTTCCCAAGTATAATAGAAATAATGCTTTCTGCGCCCCAGTTTTTCACTGTATGAAGGCCATTATTTGCTTTGTTTAAGCTCTTGAACAAGATAAATGATAACTAGACCTAAAATGAAATAAACATAAACTCCATTTACTGATACACCACAAGATTTGCTGGTACATTTACAAAAGTGGAATCCCACTTACTGACAATTCCGGTAATCGAGAAACTGTTAAATAGGCTACTTCTAAACCCATGGAAAGGCAGTGATCAATTTTCTTAGTGTATCCTCATTACTGATGACTGTTTATTGTCTCCCCTTCTGAGTTATTTGTAGTTTGTTTCTATATCATGCTTTTCCTTACATATAGCTGATCCAAATGCTTCTTGCACCTATTAAAAACAAAGCCACCAATATTGCATACAAAATGAAAAATTATTATGGCGTTTTCCAGAACATTCCTATTTGGAATTTTTTTACAGTAACTATGGTACATGAAGAAAGTTGTAACTGTGAAGCCAGAAAGAGCATGGAATCTTTGGATTTTTTAGCTCTGCATCTAGCTGTATCAAATTTTCTAGAGAGAAGGATGGTCTCAGGCAAAACAGAAGCAGATTTATAACTAATGCGCCATTTTAATAAAAAAAGGGAGGGAAAAAAGAAGTATATTTTGGAATTTCATTTCAAATCAAGCCACATCTGAAGATGTGAAAACATCACTAATGTTCAAAAGTACTCACCACTACTCTTATACACAGCAGCAAGATTAACAAATAATTAACATTTCCAAAATACACATACCTCAAAGATATTGGCATCTTAATTCTTCCATAGAATTACTACTTCAGCTGCCTTTTTGTCTTCTGGTCTTGAATTTGTTGTGTAGCCTAGGAAAAATAAATCTCAGCTTACTTTCAAACTGAAAGCATAAGGATAGACCCAAGGAAAAAAACTTAATAGCATTGCAGTTAATTCCTCCGTAATCCTACCTCATTATCTTAAGCAAATAAATCTCTGAAAAGGATTACCTTATTAAAAGCAAATTAGAAAACTGAATGTCGTCTGTGCAGGGAGACATTCTCTTAAAATGCAGTCAGCAAGGAAACTCATAAATAGGGCACTATATAAAACCATGCCTTTCAGGCAATCCATGGCAGATTTTCAACAGATGTGTATGCAACTATGATTTCACGAATGCTTAAAATAAAATGTGTCAACATCGTTTACCACAAACTTTCAAGAGTCTAAAAAAAAATTTACTCATTTAGATTCTAGAGAAAGAATGATATTATAAAGATATGTAAAATGTAGCAAGAGTGGCTATTGAATTGTTATACCTCCCACTCTTACATGTCAACATAATGTTTAATTTACTGAGGAGAACTTGGGAAAAAAAAAGAGGGTATTATGTTTTAATTTTATTTCTACAACCATGACAATTTGGGAGGAATAATGTCAATGTGCATCCTAACAAACATTATACATTTTTAGAAGTGCACATGGAGTATATAAGCAGTGAAGAAGTAATGCATGCCATAAAGAGAAATCAGAGAAAAACTCCTGTAGTCACAAGTATTTGTAGAATATTATATGTTTTCTCACAAAATGTTCAACAATTGTAAGCTTTTTTTATATATTAGTTAGAAATGGAAAACACGGAGCATCAGTTCCTTGAAAAAAATAATTATAAAAAAATCAGTACTACTGCAACAAAGATTTTTTTGATTCAGAAGTGATAACTTTATCATTCACTTAAAAGGAAACAACATATTTCTAGAGAAACAAATTGCCCTTTGCATTTTTAGCTTCATTAGTATTGATCGTCTCATCTTCACTTTAGAATTATCTTCTTAATCATCCCGTGAATTATTCTTTAATTAAAATTATTATATTTTTTTATATCTGTACCAACACAATCAAATTATTTTGAAAGAAAGCAATACGTTTTGCTTGAAGAGTATGCAAGAATAAGAAAACTAAGTGAACAAAGCTCTGGAAGATGATTGTGTCATATGAAACCTTAGTACAGTGCAGAGAAAAACCTAATGAAGATGGTGTTCACATGTAGAGTGATAAAAGGCAGATAAGACCAAAACAAGTGAAAGGCAACTAGAAGGGCAGCTAATCAGAGCTTCAGTCATACCCATGAACTGGCAATGTAGCAAGTCAGAAAGAAGTCAGGAAACTAATTTCTGGCAAAAGTTACTTCTAAGTCCTTTACATCAATATTTCTCAAAAAAAAAAAAAGGATATCATCACACATACATGAGTTAGAACAGATGAAAGCCAATGCATGCTGCAGAAACTGAAACAAGGCATCCGGCATGCACAACAAGATGCAAGAAGTGATATATTAGATTATCATGTAAGGTTTCTTAAGAGCTATAAGACTGTGTATTGCAGGTTCACAAAATTAAAATAATCACACCACTATCATTAATGCCAGGTCTCGATTTATAATATTTATAAGTCGAAGTGGCCTTGTCTTGAGAATTTTCTATTACTTTTTCAAACAGTAGTAGAACACAGTCTCATATAACTTTTCATATTGCTCATTTTGATAACAGTTTTTGAGACTTGCAAGGTTCAAACTGAACTGATGTCTCTTCATCCAAGGGCTGTTTTCAGCTGAGTGCTATAACATTTTCATGGTCCATTGAAAATGAGATAATGGAGTGACAGCAGTAAAAATAACTCTTGCTTGAATGACCTATCTTTTAATCAGTGTTTAGGTGAAAAGTGGCAACAAAACAGATCCTTTCTTTCATACTGACATCTTTCTTTTTCTTATTTAGATACATTAAGTACACATCTTCAAATGTTGTTTCATAGAGCAAGAGCACACATTTAAAAGTTGTTTGTAATCTCACACAAATCATTAAAATGCCTTTGTACTGCAAGATTAGGTGGAATATTTAATCAGATTTATTGATTTTATGGTGTTTGCTGAGACTTTAGAAAATGCCCAATTGCTTCAGTCTGCTAAGTTTTTTTCTGTTTCTTTTTCTGCTGATTTTGGTTGATTGGGGTTTGTTGTTTGCTTGTTTGTTTTGGTATTTTAAAGGCACCTTCTAAGCTGGCATCTTTGTTGCTCATGTGTTTGTTCATAAATATGAAATCTGGTATTTTCTTCTGTACAGTACTTTGAGGTCCACAATTTCAGTACTGTATGTATCTATATTTGTTCAGCAATTTAAGAAAGGTTTAGGGTATTTATTCTTAATGATCTCAGATTGAAAGAAACCTGTGGATCTAGTCTAGTCCCTCTAGATATTTGAAGATCCCTGTTGTTGCTTCACCCTTTCCTTTTAGGCTCTGCTGTCTTGTGTCATGTGAAATGCCAAGTTATGGCTCATAAGTTAGAAACACTACCAATTAATACTGATTCAATTAACAGTAAATTTATTCATATCTACAGAATGAAAAAACTCAGAAGATATTAATAAAACTACAAGACTATAATTAACTACTTTTTTATTATTTTGAAATTGTGAGTACTTACTAGTGTCATTGCTAAGTAGCAACATCCACGTTTTGATTATAGCTTAGTTCATTTATAATAACTCTAATGTGGAAAAGGATTCCCCCCGCTAATAACAACCAGAAAAAAAGAAGACATCTTTAAAACCTGGATTTTCTCTTAGAAATAATGCGCTTTCTGGGAACAAGGATCTAAATAATTTTACTCCTAAATACTTGATTTACAAACACCTGAGAAAAGAAAGAGAAAAAGAATTTAAGCATCAACACAGAGGAATTGTGTTTGTATAGATAGCATTAGCATCACTTAATCATCTATATAACAAGCAGTAATGCAGTAATGCATCTTAAAATCAAAAAAAGTCTGGTGTCATTAAAGAGAAGACAGAAGACAAAATAATAAAAAGGAATGGAAATCCCCTCAAACACCTGTTGATTAAAGCCGTGTACTAACAACGCACGGACAGATAGCTGCAAGGCAAATTTACTCATCCTAGATGAATTTACAGGATTATCTCATGAATCACACCCTTTGTTCAAAACACTGGCCTCATAGGTTTGCGGAGGATTTTAAGCTGAAGTGGTGTGAAGAAAACTTAAATAGATAATCTTCTACTTAAATTATTATTTTTTTATTATGCCAGAGAAAACAAAGTTAATATTAAAATGTTCTATGTGAAAATGAGGTTCAAGGTTCCTCATATCTATATCTTTTCTCCTATAGGCATAATTTTTCTTCCTCTTATTTTCCATTATAAGGTGTTATTCATCAAATGCAGAGTTGAACTACTTACAAAAGGACTATGATGCCACTAAAACTGCTTTAGTTTCTGAAGTTCAAGGATGCTACAATTGTTTTTTCCTTTTCTGATTCTACTTAGAACAAAGAGTATTTTGATGTTTTTCATTGAACAAATTCAGGTTTTTAGAAGAACCTAAAGAGTATATCAATTCACACCCTAGAAAGGTATTTTCACCAAACTTAATGAATACTTTCTTAAAACCAAATGCACAGTGGGGCACTGGATGTCTGAGACCCTAAACAGTAATGCTTTCAGGACTTAATTTTGTCACCTTTCAGATGATACTTTCAATTAAATTCCCATTATAATGAGATTGTGATTGCAGAAGAAAATTTAAAACATTTCTAGGTTAAAAATTTCAGGATTACAAATCAGATACTAATTCACTAACTTACATGACAATAACAAAACTTATGAATATAGTTAAACCTAGGAATACAGTTGTAATTATTTCTTACAGTTCTAGTTCCACAGACCATAAGTAACTATAAAATGTAGCCTTGCTTGATACCTACCAAAAGGCGGGCAAGTTAACCTGTCATGCATCTTTTTTTTCTTTTTTTCCACTAGATTGTGTATTTAAGGACATTCACTACATAAGGGAAATCCCACTTGTCCATCATTTGATCTTTATAAGAAATGAACATCTGTAATGGCGTACAAGTCTCTAACATGGTGAATTGCCATTATTCCTATTTCTTGACTGAAAGTGAATGCAGTGTTCATGATTTTGAACTTCACCAGTTAAGGAATCTTTAAACATTTAGTATTATTTCTTTTAACTGTGAAGAATAAAGCAAAAAAAGAAGTACTCCTGTTTCACCCAATCTAGTATTGCTACTTACTTCTGAACAGGCATTCTTAGAAGTTTATTCTCATATAGATGCTTCTGTAAACAGAGAATCATAGAATCACAGAATCATAGAATTATAGGCTGGTTTGAGTTGGAAGAGACCTTAAAGATCATCCAGTTCCAACCCCACCCTGTCATCAGCAGGGACATCCCACTAGATCAGGTTACCCAAGGCCCCATCCAACCTGGCCTTGAACACCTCCAGGGACGGGGCAGCCACAACTTCCCTAGGCAACCTCTTCCATTGCCTGACCACTCCTATGGTAAAGAGTTTCCTCCTTATTTTTAGTCTAAATCAGCCCCTTTCCAACTTATAGATGTTCCCCCTCATCCTGTCACTACACGTCTTTGTAAAAAGTCCCTCTCCAGCTTTCTTGTAGCCCCCCTTCAGGAACTACGAAGGTCACTCTAAGGTCACACTGGAGCCTTCTCCAGGCTCAACAACCCCAACTCTCTCAGACTGCCCTCATAGCAGAGGTGTTCCCTTCCTCTGATCTTCTCTGTAGCCCTCCTCTGGACCCATTCCAATAGTTTCATGTCCTTTTAATGCTGAGGATTCCAGAACTGGACACAGTACTCCAGGTGGGAATAGAGGAGCAGAATCACCTCCCTGGACCTGCTAGCTATGCTTCTTTTGTTGCAGCCCAGAATATGGCATCCAAATAAATAAAAAAAAAAAATGAAAATTAGCTATACCACTACACAAATTAAACTTTAAATATATGAGTTTAGAGCCAAAATTTTGGTGAATATAAATGCCACTATAACACTGAAGTGTATACACAGTTCAAAGCAGTACAAAAGGTTCTCAAAATCTATGTATTCAGCAGTTCAAAAGAAAAACAATCTGGAAATCATTTGGACTAACAGTCTAAAAACATTTTTTGTAGAAAACAAAGCTATGGTAGTATTAAAAATTTGTTTGTAGTCTACAGCCTTACATATTCAAGACATCACTCTTGTTTCATAAAGATTAGTAAGGGAAGTGCTACACTTTTTCTATAATGTTTTCCAGTTCTTTTGTTATGATTCATACAGCCTTGCTTTCTTCCAATTTCTCATTTTTTTTTCCTTATAATGGATTAAAATAAGATGTGAATTACTAGGAACCAGTGTATCACCAGGAAATCTACCATGAGTAAGGAGCAATGCAGTTATTCACTGACAGAAGAACAAACCCCAGCCGAAATTCTGCTATGAGTTTGGGCCACAAATCTGTTTCTGCTGCCACTCTGACTGGTACTGGGGGAAGCTGTATTGATTTTTCTGTTTTGTTCCCATACACAGATTCAAATTTATATTCAGAGGAATGCAAAGCAGAAAGGAACTGAAGGGTGAAAGAAGGAAATGGAAATAAATCTTTAATAAAATAGCAATTATACATGATTGCTATGCTTCTCTTCCCAGTAAAAGCAGGCAAAACTTGACAGAAGCCTTAGAAGCTTACACTTTTAAGCACTGAATAGCATTTTAATTTTATAGATGAATTCTAAGCGGTGAATGGAAAACATTAGATATATAGATATCTGTATTTTAACTTATTCATTTTTTAAATCGTTCATGATTTCAACACCAGAATGAAATATACTACATTGTGTTCTCACTTAAACACTTAAAAGAAATTCTACTAGTGCTTAAGTTTATACTGTCAAGACAATTCTTAATAGTCTATCCAAACATCCATTAGGAAAAACTGGAAGCAAAACGTGGGCATAGACCATGGTGTTCAGGTACCTGTAATGATGACACAAGTTACTGGAAAACTTCTAAGGTTACGTGCACTAGTACTTACTCATGTATATTCATTAGCAAACAACATTTAGAGAACACATTAGTATTCTATTGGAAAAGGTGACCCTTCACTTACTAAAGTATTACATCTAATTTTCAAGGAAGCCATAATAAATTAGTTAGCTCAATCTCCTGCTGAAATAGATCATAGCTGTGTCTTAACAATTAACCTTTAAATGCTCAAAACCTCAAATGGTTTCTAGTGATTTAGTTCCCAACTCATTGTGAATGTAAAGTGTTCTCATTCACGTAGCAATACTTAACCACTGATCACAACTTGTTTTAAAAAGTTTTGTTTTTTTATAAAAAGACATGGAAAAGAGAAAAATTAAAATACATTTAATATTTTAAATAAAATTGAACTTCTATTATTTATTCTTATCTAATCAAATGAAGTAGGAGTTCCCAGTAAAATATATTGTTAGTGAGAGGGGAAAATCAAACTATTATGAATGCAAAGTTCTAAATAAATGGGAAGTTTATCGGAATGCTTCATTTCAGCTTACACTTTCTGTACTTTATAGATATACAGATGCGCGTGTGTCATTGTAACTACTATATGCTTTTATAGACATTATGTGTTTAATAACAGAGTCAGGAAAATGTAAGAACATTCAATATTGCTATTATCAGACCATCACATTTCTTCCCAAAATAAAATTTGATCAGATTCAGTGTAGCTTGCTTATCAAAGTTGCACTTTTTGACACACATATACTCTGTTGTTAAAATTCCAGATGAGTCTAACCATGACTTACTCTCAATTCAGACACACTCTCAGACTTCTGGCTGCACTGACATTTTAATTTATATTACCAAAGCAATAAATCTAAATGTCTAAGACCAAGAGAAATCCAGACTTACTAAAAAGCAAATCTGCAAGAAAGAGGAATACAGTTGTGTTAAGCAGAAACAGGACAAAACAAAAAGCAAAGGAATAGTTTTAGATTCATCATTGCAGTATCATAAATTTTCTTCAGAGAATAAAATTGAAAACAAAAAATGATATGACCTTACTTTCCTGTCGAACAATCAAGGGTGATATTAGACATCTCCCTTTGGATATACAGAAGTAAAAGGCCTAGTTTCCTTGAGGCTGCTTGAAGTCTGATGATGTTCTTCACATAAAAAGAGACACCCCAAGGTAAATGAAGCAAACAATAATTTTAAGTCACAACTTAGACGATAGTTTTTGAGCTCACAGAAGGTTCCACAGCATATTCTACATTGCACACTGGCATACAATCTTTCTTCATAAAATACAATGGTGTCTCAGTCTATTCAGTGAAGTTACAAAATAATTTTCTATTTCCCACAAATTGACTTAATGTTGAAAACAATTTGTGACTTGAAGAAGAGGAAAAAACTCAAAATGACTGAAGGCTTTATTGAGTGCACAGTTCTGACCGCAGTTGTCTGTGTATCAGGAGGGCAGAGCAGCCTAAGCTAGCCTGGCTTAGAAGCAAAATGGAAGAGATAGGAATACAAAAATGCTTGCAGCAGAAGAACACCACAAAAATGCTTTCCATTAAGAGAGTTTTATCTCTGACTACAATGTTATTTAAATTCCAAAAATACAATACGTAAATATATAAAGAAGAAATGAAGACAGGCATGCAATTTTGAGGTGATAGAACTCATCGATCAATAATCACAAGGGAAGATTGTGTAGGGAAAAAACCAGAAGGGCTAAGGCTCAGCTAGAAATCAGATTGGCAAAGTCTGTGAAAGATAACAAAAAATCTTTCTACAAATATATAAATAATAAAAGGAGGACTAGGGAGACCATACAGTCCCTATTGGACACAGAAGGAACAACAATGACAGGGGATGAGGAAAAGGCTGAGGTACTTAATGCCTTCTTTGCCTCAGTCTTTAGTTGTAAGGAGGGTCATTCCGTCTGTGTACTAACCCAGGAACTAGAGGAGCATAATGAGGCTCCCGTGATCCAAAAGGAGGTGGTCAGAGCCTTGCTAGCCCGACTAGACACCCACAAGTCTATGGGGCCGGACGGGATTCACCCTAGGGTACTGAAGGAGCTGGCGGATGTGCTGGCCAAACCCCTTTCCATCATCTTCCAACAGTCCTGGAAGACTGGGGAAGTCCCACTGGACTGGAGGCTGGCTGATGTTGTGCCCATCTACAAGAAGGGTCGCAGGGAGGACCCAGGAAACTACAGGCCTGTCAGTCTGACCTCAGTGCCAGGGAAAGTCATGGAGCAGGTGATCTTGAGTGCTATCATGAAGCACATGCAAGAGAACCGGGTGATCAGGCCCAGTCAACATGGGTTCACAAAAGGCAGGTCTTGCCAAACTAACCTGATCGCCTTCTATGACAAAGTGACTCGGCTGCTGGATGAGGGAAAGGCTGTGGATGTGGCCTTCCTGGACTTCAGTAAAGCCTTTGACACAGTTTCTCACAGCATTCTGCTTCGGAAACTGTCAGCCTCTGGCCTGGACAGGCGCACGCTCTCCTGGGTGGAAAACTGGTTGTATGGCCGGGCCCAGAGAGTGGTGGGAAATGGTGTGAAATCCAGCTGGAGGCCAGCGACAAGTGGAGTTCCCCAGGGCTCAGTGCTGGGTCCAGCCCTGTTCAGTGTCTTTATCAATGACCTGGATGAAGGCATTGAGTGCACCCTTAGCAAGTTTGCGGACGACACTAAGCTGGGTGGAAGTGTTTATCTGCTGGAGGGTAGGGAGGCTCTGCAAAGGGATCTGAACAGGCTGGACCGCTGGGCTGAGTCCAATGGCATGAGGTTTAAAAAGGCCAAATGCCGGGTCCTGCACTTGGGGCACAACAACCCTATGCAGTGCTAGAGGCTAGGAGAAGTCTGTCTAGAAGGCTGCCTGGAGGAGAGGGACCTGGGGGTGTTGGTTGACAGCGACTGAACATGAGCCAGCAGTGTGCCCAGGTGGCCAAGAAGGCCAATGGCATCTTGGCTTGTATCAGAAACAGTGTGACCAGCAGGTCCAGGGAGGTTATTCTCCCTCTGTACTCGGCATTGGTGAGACTGCTCCTCGAATCCTGTGTTCAGTTCTGGGCCCTTCACCACAAGAAGGATGTTGAGGCTCTGGAGCGAGTCCAGAGAAGAGCAACAAAGCTGGTGAGGGGGCTGGAGAGCAGGTCTTACGAGGAGCGGCTGCGAGAGCTGGGGTTGTTTAGCCTGGAGAAGAGGAGGCTGAGGGGAGACCTCATTGCTCTCTACAACTACCTGAAAGGAGGTTGTGCAGAGGAGGGTGCTGGCCTCTTCTCCCCAGTGACAGGAGACAGGACAAGAGGGAATGGCCTCAAGCTCTGACAGGGGAGGTTTAGGCTGGACATTAGGAAGAAATTCTTCACAGAAGGGGCCACTGAGAACTGGAACAGGCTGCCCAGGGAGGTGGTTGAGTCACCTTCCCTGGAGGTGTTTAAGGCACGGGTGGACGAGGTGCTAAGGGGCATGGTTTAGTGTTTGATAGGAATGGTTGGACTCAGTGATCCGGTGGGTCTCTTCCAACCTGGTTATTCTGTGATTCTGTGATTCTGTAATCTGATCAATCATTTACTGCTGTATAATCATGAACACTTTACACAGATTTTGCTTTAGTTTTCCAACCTATCAGATGTGAACAGCAGCATTTCTTTTCCTTTGCCAAGGGCTGCGTAAGGTGATACTAAGGAAGTACTCTTGGAATTTTAGCATGCTGCAGTCAGAAATACATTACAAATAAAGGGTAACTATCTCTTCTACTAGATAAAAGAACCCTCAAAAAAAAGTAATGCTTAGAAGTTTACTAAATGAAATCTGTGTTTAATAAAATTGATTAAAATTACTGTTCTCCTTCAATCTCATAAATTCAACCACTTCTTTTTTTTAAAGATAAGAGTACAAACACAGAAAAGATTTTTGACTAGAAAACAATATAGTACTGCTGTCAGCTGCTTTCCAAATCCCTAAAAATGCAGCAAAATAAACAGGAAGCAGTGAGATTTTTGTGTAAACACTAAGCATGCCTTCCTACCTGTGTTGGGAAGTGCTCTTGTCATATTCGGGAGAAATTAAGGTGAAAAGCAAAAAAACCTCCAAGAAAGCACAAATTTACTTGCTTCAATTGGGTTTTTTTTCAGAATTTTCTTTCTTTTCTTTGCAGCAAAGGAGTTGCACACTATTCAGATGATCTGAAGACCTGGGTTTGAACTTCTGAAGCTTAGAAATGTCTCCTTCAATAGACCTGGAACAGAAGACTGACTAAAGAAAACAGACTTCTGGGAAGAAAGATTTTTCTGTTCTCCCCTTATACTATAGGGCAGAAGTAAACGTTGTTATTTCTATGGCTGATAAAGGAAAAGAAATGGAGACACTACCTCTTCTAGCCTAACTTTTCTCTTTGCAGTTTGGGACAATGTAGATCAGAGTCTGCAGATGCAAGGGCGGTCTTTATTCTGACTAACTTTTCAAGAAAATCACAGTAACCGTCAAGGAAGCATCCTCAGTATCACTGAAGAAACTGTAGAACAGCCTAAGGAAGATAAGAAGAAACACTTAAATTTTAGGATGCTGCTAACTTGATACCAAAAGAAAAAAAAATATGATCATATACCTAAAACATTTTTGTGAGAGCAAATGTCATTCATCTTTAAATTCAAGAGAGTTTTGGTTTTACTCTTGGAGTAACACTCCATTATTCCATGCCAGATGAACCCAGTCTACTTGTGTGACCAATGGAGTCTTCTGTGATTCCTTTCTCCCAGCTAAACTTTACCTGTTAGCCTTGCATCCTTTTATCTATTGTCTTTATATTGGTTTGTATCCAACAGTACACATACCTCTTTACATTGATCTGTTTTAGGTTGTCCAAATTTGTTGTGCAAGGTACACAATTCAGCTGTAGCAACACTTCTAATGCAGCCTAGGTCACCACCAGCCTTCTTTCTGATTCACTTTGTGTCCACTAGGAACCCTAGGTCTTTTTCTGCCAAGCTGCTTTCCAGTTGGTCAGTCCCCATCATGTAGCGGTGACTGGGTTTGTTCTTTCCCAGGTGCAGGACTTCCTCTTGTTGAACTTCATGAAGTTCCTTTCAGCCTATTTCTCCAGCCTGACCTAATCCCTCTGGACAGCAGCATGACCCTCTGGCCATTTCTCACAGTTTGGTGTCATTTTCAGAACTGTCTGAGTGTATGTTCATCCCCATCAACCAGATTGTTAATGAAGATGTCAAACAGGACTGGACACAGTATTGATCCCTGGGGTACACTGCTGGTTACTGGCCTCCAACTAGACTTCATGCCACTGACCACTACACTGCCCCGTCATTCTCACTGTCTCCATCAAATTCATACTTTATTGGCTTCTCTATGACTATCTTATTAGAAACAGTGTTAAAAGCGTTTCTGAACCTTACTGATGTCCACTGCTCTACTCCCATCTACCAAGAGAGTAATTTCCTCATTGAAGGTTACCAGTATGGTCAAATATGACTTTCCCTCAGAGCCCATGGACTTATGTATATCCAGTTTGCTTAAATACTCCCTGACCTATTCCTCCTCCACCATGGGCACGCTTTCCTTGCACCAGTCTTCCCCTGTCTTTCAGGCCTGAGCTTCCTGAAGGCTAGACTTGCCAGTAAAGACTAAGAAAGTGTCATTCAGAACCTCAGCCTTTTCTATGTCCCATGTCAGCAGGTCCCTTGTCTCATTCAGCAGTGGGCACATATTTTCCCAAGTATTCCTTTTGTTACTGGTGCACATATAGAAGCTCTTCCTGTTGACTTTTGATGTTCCTGGACATCTTTGAATTCCATCTGGGCTTTGTCCCACAAAACAGCATCTCTGCAACTTCACACACTACCTCTATATTCCTCCCAGATCACCTGTCCCTGCTTCCACATTCTGTACGCTTCCTTTTTGTGTCTGAGTTTGCCCAGATCTCCTTGTTCATCCATGCAGTGCTCCTGGTACTGTTGACTGACCTTCTGTTTGTAGGGATAGATCAACAACAATGGAAGATAAAACTGTTAAAGTATTTAACAAATCATTGTCTCAGCAGTGTAACCCATGAGAGAAAAATTCACTTATATATGCATACAAAGAGTGCACTTACATAAGTAGGAGGTAGACTGCTGATAGTTCTTGTTTTATTCTAAAATCACAGAGAAAAAAAAACAGTGTAGCTACTAAATAGATTAAGGAAATATAATTGATCTGTGATATATTGTTGAAGTGTTGCAAAAGACTTTATTGTGGTATTCCTGTGAGTTGCTTATTTCCAAGAAGTGTAAAAAGACTGTCAAGCTTCAACATTTTAAGCTTCAACAACTGCTGTATCAACCTTCTATTGAAACAGCTAAGAGCTTTCAGAGAGTGCATACAGGAGGAAACTTTTTGCTCTTTATTAGTAATTCACCTTAAGTGCCCAATTGACTTCTTTTCAGACTGCAGGTAGTTAGTTTAATTCCCAGTAAAGTAAGGCTTTATGTACATTCAAGAAGTACTTAAACTAAAGCAACTGATTTAATGCTGCTGTCTGAATCATTAGTTTGCTAGCAGGGGACTCCCGAATCACTGGTTTAAGAACCGCTACTCAGTCGTTAAGGAGTTTTCCAAAGTGCTGTACCAGCACTTGGGGAGCTTCAAAAACTTATTCTGTACCCAGCTAGTTACTGACACTTCTCAATTCTCGTGATGTTTTACATGCATTTTTCAAAAGTGCAAGAACTGCACAATGTGAGAAAGAAGTAAAAGATCAAGCCTTCAGTACTCATTTGGTACTGTAACTGCAACAATTACATTTACCTGAATTGTTCTATTGTGATCTGGCTATGTGGCCATTCCTGAGGAATACAAAACATTATAGTAAAGGAATGAATTAGCACCTCAGCCAGACTCTTAAGTCCATTTTGTGAAGGACAAAATACATGTAAAAGGGGCATAGAATACAACCAATGATTGTCCTCTAGTAGGGAGCTTTTTTCCCCATTTTAAGATTTCCTTTCTTGGTGCCCATGTGAAATCACATAACAAATCTAAGCAAGTAAACTGTCATCTGTGTAAACACATTTTGTACAATATACTCCCATGCTTAAATAGACAGCATCTTGATAATTTTGAATGACAGTGTTGTGCTCTTAGATTAAGAAGGAAAATTAATTTAATTTATTGATTTAAGTAGGTAATATGGGTTCAGCAGCCAATTTTACTAAAAAACTTATGTAAAATTAAAAGAATAAAACTTGGAAAAAAGCATGGGAAGAATGTTAGCATCACCATCACCTGCTCCCTTGGACAGACTCTCTCCCACACTATAAAAAGTGATGGCTTGAAACTGGTACTTAAATAATTTTTTAAATTAGTTAACTAAATTTCAAATTCTCTTATTAGTTCCAAATTTATCTACTATTGCTGACATCCAGCATTCTGCTTTTGCAGTGTCCGTAAAATCTTTGTACACCCTGGAAGTTGGTCCTAACTTCTCTGAAATAAAAGCATAATACTTCCACTCACAATAATGCCAAATAATTCTGCAGGGAGAATGAATGTAGAGAAAACCAGACATACTTGGGTTTCCCTTTCAATTTGCAGTCTGAATTGTCATGAGATACTGTTGCTTAGGACAGGTCCTGTCTTTCTCCTGTTGTGCTTCTGGAATACAGCTAGTTGATAAGAACAGAAATCAGGTTAGGTATTAAGCACAACTTTCTTACTGAAGTACTTCTTCATTTTCTATGGAAGAATACAGAAGTCAAGACTGAGAGGTTGCTACTCTTTGGCTCTTTCATTTTCATAGTGGAGTAAAAACTTATCAAGGAAGAATAACGCATAGAGAGTAACTTCTCCTTGCAGGGGAAAGGAGAGGCTTTTCGTCTTAAGGACTGAAGAGATAGTAAATAGCACATAAAGCACAGTAAAATACTAGAAATCTCCCTCTTCCCCCAAGAATCTGGAAGGGAACAAAACCTAAAATTTCAAGTACATAGAAAATGTAAACAAATTATATGAAATCTCTGTCAAATACTGTGCACATTAAAAAAGTAAGATGAAACTCTAGATTAATTATGTTTTCACTAAATATGTAGAACTTCCAGGCTACACTACAGTACCTCCTGTTTGTGGGTTAACTCTGCCCTTCACATGCTCAGCAACATAAAAACTTGTTACAGTCAGTAGCAGCTGAGTTATTTCTAAGTTCTCATTGGTATTGAAGTACCAAAAAAAATTCTGTATAAATCTTAAACAAAAATTGAGTCAATTTATCAGGTTCTTCTAGTAAATCATGTCCTTGTCATTGCAGCTTCTACATTTTATAGCTTGTTTATCTTAGTAAAGCACTTTTTTAATGTAATCATATTAAGTATCTGAATTTACTCATAACATTCTTATTAGCATTAACACATTCCAAGGGTTTTGAAAATAGAACGCTATAAGGGTTTTGTTTACACTCATACTGCAGTCTCCATGAAATATCTTAGCAGATTGTGGGTGGATTAATCTGCCAAAAATTAGACCTTCAAAATGTCTTCCTCAGCTAGTCATTTAGACTCTCTTTAGGGTCAGTCGAGGAAAACAGACACCTGTGCAACTCACCCTAGCCTAGACAGATAGGAGAAGTTGCTTACTTCTTTCCATCTATTATGGAAAATAGTACTAGTAAAAATGATTTTCAGGTGAATATTGTGCTCCTCATGATGGTCCCTGAAGACCTCTTTAGCATATGCAGCTTAGTTCTACCTCTGCCTCCCAGGAACTTCAGGACAATATTACATCTACAGGTCTGGTACTCTGTATTGTCTCACAACAGATTAAAAGTTTCCAGAACTGAACAGCTGAGACATGTTCTCTCACAACTGCTTTATTGCAGCTGAAGTCAGTCTTGGAAGGTAAACTACACGTGGACTAATTACTCCAACAGTATTGCATACCTTGCCCTACCTCCAAATGACACACATTCCTAGAGGTTTTCATGCATGCTGATCCTGTTCTCCAATCCGTGTCTCACTAGCATTACATTCTGTTTTCTACTATTTTGTGATACTCAAAGTATAATTAAAATTTCATTCTAAAATTCTTGCATATATGTTTAGAAAATCTTTCAGAAGAAAAAATAACTCATCAGTCCATTATTTTTAGATGGGCATACAAATCTGCTAAGGCAAACCAATTCAGTGGGTCTGTTTTCTTCAAAAATTACTTGCCCCGCTCAAAGAAACTGCAGTAGGATTTTTGATACCTGTAGAGAACCAGTTCCACTTTAACCAGTATGAGCAAGTTGTCCCAAACACAAATAATTATAATCTAAATTATTCTTCTTAGAGATTTGTGTTTGTTCCTGTTTTTATGACAATGGCATCAGCTCTCCAATGTCCCTATCACGCCTCTACTGAACAAAAGTTGGCACATGTTGTGCCTGCAGCCATTTACACACTGAAAGGAGAGTTAGAACAAATACAATGACTGGTGGATTAGCTGCTACAAACAGAATGTGTGATGCTCAAGTCCTGGCCTACCTGTCCTCCCATGAAGGGAACACTAATGCTGCTTTCCCATTCAACTTGTTAACCAGTTTTCACAGAAATTTTGTACAAACAGGATGACCTTTTACACCTCTTCCTTACTTTAAACTTCAACAGAAACCGACAAAGCAACTCAGAATTCTAGAAGGAGAGACTGGCAGATAGAAGCAGGCAGCCTCATTAAACCACATGTGAAAAGGAAAACAGGCCAAGAACAACCTAAACATATAACAAAATTACAGATGAAAGACTCTTTATGTAAAAGTAGTGAAAAAGAAATCATAAATTAAACTGTAGGATAATATGCACTAATGGACTGTAACAGCTAAGTAGATTCTGTTCTGCTGCTCTACAAAGACAATGTCGATTGCCTTGGCTCAACACAGCACCGTGCATGAGAACTAGCTGCAAAATTGTTCTTAGCACTACACTTGCCATCTGTACAGGCCTTTTGCTTAAATAAGCCATACAAGGTGTCAATACAATTTTAGCATGCTTGGAAATGGAATGCAAATTCAAAGCATATGATTGCATTCATAGGACCATATGGTCATAATGGTGGAGTAAATGTAATAAGTAGTCTAAAATTTTTCCAGAACAGCATTAACTTGAAAAATAAACTTTATAATCCATCACTTGCATTTTAATCAATCAATATCATTTTAATGAAATAGCACAGGCATAATACAATAAATCAATACAATGTCTGAGTAAAACCTAAAAGAACAAGTATAAATCTAAGTGTCTTTCAAAGAAAATGTAATACAGCACAAAAGTTTTTAAGGAAAAATAAAATCTACTTTTCTAATCATGATTACTCCTTTTATTTTAAAGTGAACAATCTAAAGTTTATTTTTCCCCATTACAAACAGTAGCTGCATTTTTTTTGTAGTCTGACTTCTTGAAGAATAAATATATGAAGTTTTAATTGATTTTCTTCTCTAGCAGTGTGGAGAAAGATGGATCAAATTTAAAAAGGGAATTAGAAAATTAAACTATTCATTAAAAATTACCAAAGAACAGAAGTATGTTAATATTATGCATTAGTGTGTTAATTTAACTGGAAAAGACCATTTTCATCACAACCTTACTTAGAACAAAAAAAGTGAAACTAAAGAGTTGACTGAGCTGAAACTATGACTGAATTAAAATAGAAATCTAGGAAGAAAAATCACGAAAAAGCACATCAGAATGAAACATGCATAGAAGCAAAAATAAATTTTCACGACATTAGAAAATGAAAAAAACTCTTTCCTTCTGTTTCTAAATTAAAAATATTACTTTCAAGATCAACACAAATATTTTAGTTTACAGTAATGAGATAAATGTAAAATATTTATCAATATAATTTTTTTTAAAAAAACCCAAAGCAAGCAAAACAAACCACCAAACACAGCCCCCCAAAAGGCCACCTAGACTTGTGTCTTGAATCCAATCCAGAAAATTTAGAGTAGCTTTTTTCCCAGGGAGAGACAATTATAAGGATGATGAATGCAATTAAACCATCTTATTATCCACCTAAGTACTCAATTTTCTAAGATGCAATACACAGTTGTGCATATTCAAGGATAGACTGAACTTCAGATCTGTGGCTCAGGTAAGTAACAGCATGCAAGATGTGGAAAGTATATCCTCAGTTATGCTACAAATGATACACAGCTGGCAAAAAAATTAGCAACAGCTGCAACTAAACTGGTACTGAATGTGATTTTACTTTGTCTTCAAAATGAGTCATGCTTACAATCTAAACAGCTGCAATGGTTGTTGAGCTTTGCCAGCAAAGTCTTTATTTTATATTATACACAAATCTGTTTCTAAAGTTTCAGCAAAGAGTGTGTGTTCCTGTATGTTTTGCTGACATTTATGAGCATAAAATACAAATAATAATTAACTAAGTGAACACAGCTGGAGTATTAATCCTGATAACTTGCATTCTACGTTCTGAAGTCTCATGAAGGGAACATTAATGTCTGTATATTGCAAAGGACTGCCCACTATGGGATAACTCCAAAGCAAGAGACCATCCTCTGTGATACCGGCTATGTAGAATGAGGGAAGATGTTGGTGTTGCACCAGCTGCTGTTGCTGTCGCATGGGTTTTCATTAACAGGTTAATTTACATGACTCCTAAACAATGTTTAAATTCAATCCAGACTTAATCATTAAAAAAAAAAAAAAAAAAATTGAAAAAAAAGAAAAAAAATGAGAATAAAACCCCAATATCCCATTCAAAGAATAAATAATTCAATCAAAGAACAAAATTGAAACAAAAGATACCTAAGAGAGACAGGATCAAGACTTTTAATAAAGCTATCGTTCAATTATGTAAAAAAGAAATAGAAACCGAACTAAACCAAACCAAATAAATATTGACTTGCATGACTCTCATTAACTAAATATAGTCATTTACAGTCCACATATAGTCAGTTTAAATCATTAGGGAATTCCTGAGCAAAGAGCAAGACTACACAAAATGGAACTAAAAGCTTTCTACTTCCTCCTATATACAGCCAACAGAAGTTTCAGATGTAATTATTCAGACACTGCGGAATACTTACGTGTGTATATAAAACAGTGGAAAGGCAAGAATATGTTCGAAATTTTGCTGAAATTATTAGTCATATCTGTATCTGATATATAACTGGTTCACTACAAAGCGTCTCTTAAGATCTACAAACAATCTGCTGAAGTTTATTTATGTTAAGCTGATGTATTCGATGGTATCATGCTATTGTATATCAGCAGAGAATTATTCCTGGACAGATCATAATACTTGTTCAGATATGTAATTTCAAATTGGGCAGAAATAAGACCAATATGCCAAAGCAGAGAGACAAACTGAGACCATTAAGCAGAAACCAGCTACCCAATGCAGGTCATTCTTCATTTTCTTCTTCTGATGTGAACTGGCAAAAAAAAAAACCCTAGTGAATATCTCGAACTGTTTTAAACCACACTGGAGTAATGACATGGAACAGCTGCCCTGCAGTGCATGAAGAACACTGGGATAACAGTAGGAGCTGGAATCTGTCCATTGTGATTGAGGCAAGGGAGCAGGCCCTGGGACTGTCCGCAAAAGCCAGGGGCACAGATCCACAGAAAGGATGACAGAAAGGCATGTGTCATAACCATCTTCAAGAAGAGCAATAAGAACAGTCCATGAAACTTACAGGCTTGTGAACCTAACTTTGGTCCCTGGAAAACATCACAAAGCAAGTCCTCTCACTCCACAGCCCTTCTTCAGCCCTCCAGACTGAGCCTTGGGAGCCCAAAGGGCAGGGAAAAGATGAGAACATTAGATAAAGGGTAGATCCTTAGAAATAACATATTTATCCCATTTTAACTGAATATACTGAACTGAACTACAAGTGTTAGCATTGTTGTAACAGAATTAATAATAATTTGCTTATGAGACTAAAAACTAAACTATAGCTCAACAAGATTTTGTCTCTCACAAATTGATGGGAATTCAAGCAATCAAGTCTCTAACTTGAATGCAACAAATTGGTAATAATTTTATAGTCATCACTTTCACTTCCAACTCCACTACCTTATTTCAGAGATAAAAGAAATAATTAAACTAAGTAATGACATTATAATATTCACATGTTCTGCCTGTGTCTGAAAATTCCTTTTGTTTTATGTGACTTTCCTAAATCAATGCTATTCTAATGAAGACCCTTCTGATAATCTAAGGACGTATTTGATTTATGATAGCTCAAACAGAAAATTAATTTAAATATTTTTTGAAAAGTTAATCATTACTAACTGTCTTATATTATAGTAATAATATATTTGTTGTAAAGGTGCTCTAGCTGCTTGGGAATAAATATGTGCTTACACTGGGAGGTGGAGAAAGACACGATTTGGTTTCAAAACTGGCAGAAACTCCTAATTTACACAGGGTAATGATGCTGAACAGCAAAGCCTGAAAATTGGATAGAGGCATCCAGACACTGAAGAGTTAAAAAATTTTAGGTACATGTGCAGCCAAGAATAGCTGCCTGACAGAAGAAGGGAATTCTCAGTGAGGTGACTGGGACACTTGAGGACAACTTTAGTCAGCTGGAGAAGCTGCCTTTCCTAAGTGTCAGGTAACTTTCAGAAAGGTCAGATTTTGGTTCTAGAGTTGTCCCCACTGCTGAATATTACCGTATTCCTCATGAAAAGTAATGAAAAGCAGACAGAATTTCCATCATGATTAAAATTTTAAAAAAAACAAACCAAAACCCTGGAAAAAAGGATGATGTGGCCACAGTTCAAACACTGTAAGTACGCACGCATGTACGTATATAGTCAAGTTACACTTCATCTGTTGTTCTTATTATATTTTAAAAAGACTAATATCAGTGTTCCCTGTGCTCAAACTTTTCATATGGTGGCTAGTACATCTTGCTTAGTTTAGCTCACAGCTGCACATAAGTATAAAATCTCTTTTTTGCTTTCCGAAACAATCAGACCACTACAGAAGACAATTGATCTCAGTAAATGCCGGTATTCCTCACTGGGGGAGATGCCTCTATCTTCACGCTAATTAAAAAAAATGAAAACCAGCTCAGTAATGTCTAACAGCAAAAATACCAAATGCACTGCTCAAATGAAATTATGAAAATACTCATGAATATTCCAAGTGAATTTTATTGTCACGGGAAAAAAAGTTCATAAAATTTCACAGCCTGAAGACGTGATTAACTTTTAGAAATAGCTCCCCTTTACTAAAACACAGGAGATTAATTCAGTGTTGCAAAACAAAGAGCTTTAAAGTAAGAACTGGGCTGTTCAAATTACAAGATGTTACCCCTTTGAGATCTCTAACAAAAGTGGTTGAAGCCAAAGCATGTGTCATGTCACTAGTTAATCTTTCAGTAATAATTGTTGTAAGGCCTTACAGGGATACAGGTTGTCCAGCCTCACTCCCCACCTCTGTAGAGTGAAAACCCAGATGTTAAGTGGCTATTTATCTACATTCCTCTAAAACTGCATTTACTATTAAAGAGGGAATACACTTAATGAAACAGAAAATCACCACACCAAGCCAACACTGGACTTTAGGTTTGCAAGACAGTATTACATATTATCATCTTCAAACAGAATTTAGTATTGGGATGCATCATAGAAACAGGGACGTAATGAAGTAACTGCAACTTGCTCTTTGTACCAGAGCAACACTATAGTCCCTTGAAATCATAGCATGATAAGGAGATGAGAGGTGGACAAAATATTTTATTACTTATCAGCTATTATTCTATTACAACAATTATCTGCTGTATTTGATTGAATCTTTCCAATACATTCTGAAAGTTATTTGAAATTGAATATCAATTAAAATTAATCTTTTCCTGACTTGGAAAATCCCTAAAATATGCATGGTAAAATGAATCTTTTATCTTTATTTGGACCACTTACTCTACTAAGTGGCTTTCCATTTAAAAATACAACAATCTGTCCTCAAAGCAATAAAATCAGGAATTACTCCAATGTAATCTACTTTTGTTGCAATCTCTAACAAGAGTCACAATCTAAAAATTATGAAGATACATTCCAGGAACACAAAACCCAGACTTGATCTATGAAACACTCAGGGAGAAACAGATCAACTCAGGCTTGATTCCAAGTTCCTAAGCATTCTTTTGATAAATTCCTCCCTTAATTGACTAGATGAATTTTTTATTGCTTCTTTGTGTGTTTCTAGGCACTTTACAAGAAGCTTTCAAAGCTCTTTTTTATTCAACAGTTATGCTTTAGTATTCAAGAAAGATGTTTGGGAGAAAACATTCAAATTATAACAGAAAGGCTAGGTACTAAAGATCAGATAATTTTATATGCTTTGCTTGAAATTTACAGAAGGATGTTGTTAAATGCGCGTGCGCGCACACACACACACACAGAGATCTTTTATGAAAACGTTCCCTTGTGCAAAGCCCACATGCCACAGTGGGCAGGCTGAACTGCAGTTCTGCTGGTAACACTGATAGCAGACGTTTCGAGAATTAGAGCAGATGCTCTGCTGCCCAGTGAAACTTGCTGCTAACCACAGCAGCAGCAGAGAGAATTTAACCTAAAATACACGTGCCAGACCCTTAGGGATGCATCCATGTATTCTGGATTTATTTACTCCCCATAAAAACATGTATACAGAAGAAAACACAACTATTCATAGCTGAGGCATTGAAACTGTAGTTTTCAGTTATGAGATAACAAAAAAACCTTCCTGCTTTTTCTCTTCAACATAAAATCTTGAATGAAAGGAAACAGATCCACTTTCACCTGTGTTACTTAATTCTCTTTTTGCCAAAGCTTATTTTGAGATGCATGATCTCCTGTCCAGCAGATCTATTTTTTCATTTAGTAACACCTTTCTAAGTATACTCTATGGAAGTCCTGCAAAGATCTACAGATTTTACTCCCTTGTTTTACACTTACAAGAGATTAATTCCTAAGAAATATTTGCCTAGAAGTGAAAAGGAAAAGGAAGAGAGGGAGCCCCATATAATTTTAATTTGACAGACGGGGTCCAGCATAGGGACACTTAGTGCCTAAACTGGTGTAAACCAGTTTAGGTCTTCCTCAGGTTAATAAATTTGTGTGTCTCCAGTGCTTCAGAGATCTCTGAGGCAAGCTCGTCACACAAGATAGGCATGCTAAAAGTATATTTTATCATTGCAGAGAAGGACAGGGAATCAGATTATGATTCAGTCAACAGTTGTTTTATTTTGGTTTTTTTTCTGAAAAACAATTCTTAATGCTTTTCAACAATGTTGATAAATTAGTCATAATCCAGCTCTATAAAAATAAGATTATTAGTACATAAAAATTGCCAGCCTCAGATGTTCTGTGATCAGTAAGTGCCCTCTTTTTAAAAGTAACCAAAGTTTCTAGAATAAATCCGCGGATTTTGCAAGCAACACAGAACTGCTGCTATTGCTAAAATATGCAATGTATATACTTTACAACAGGCATTCAATGACACTGCTAAAATGTCTTACTATGGACATTAGGAAAAAATTTTTCACAGAAAGGGTCATTGGGCACTGGAACAGGCTGCCCAGGGAGGTGGTTGAGTCACCTTCCCTGGAGGTGTTTAAGGCATGGGTGGACGAGGTTCTAAGGGGCATGGTTTAGTGTTTGATAGGAATGGTTGGACTCGATGATCCGGTGGGTCTCTTCCAACCTGGTTATTCTATGATTCTATGAAAGTACTGATAATATTTGAATTACCAGACTATACTGGTAGAGCTGTCAGCAGTTAAAAACAAATTAGATTTGACAGTCAGGATTTCAACTGCAAACTGATCTTTGCTAATTAATGTAATTAACAGTCTGAAACACAGAGAACAATGTACTAGCACCATGAACATATTGTTTGCTCAGATGAATCATTTTCACATTGCTGTTTAATTGATGTGACTTCTGCTTCAGATACACTACAATTAGCATGTCATCTTACTGATAGAGTAGGTAGAAGAAAATATTGGCTAAATTGCTGTCATCTTTTTTTTTAAGGACAAAAGTATAATTAACAGTTATAAAAACTCCCTGCACAATAATATGAAGAGCTATGGTGTTATTTCAACAGCACTTACGATTCAGGAAAATCTGATATACTTGTATATGCCGGATTGCAAAGATGAAAACTTGTTGCTAACTCATTGCTAACCAGCATCCTATCAGCAGTTTGCTAGCTTACAAATTTAATAGAATGTCTAATAATAATTTCCATATTTCCATAACACGTTCTTTTTCTTTCCTTAAGAGAGAGGAACAACACAAAGTGCTGCCTAAGTCACATGAAGAACATGTAAGATTTTCTTCCATGACAGTCTTTAACAAATGACTTTTAACATATCATGTTTACAATCACAGAAACAAACAAATCCTCACAGTCACTGTCACAATGCACTAAATGTCTACAGTTCAAACTGAAGGAGGTATCTCTGGATACCCAGGTTTTTATCATGAAAGAGGAGACAGCATAATCAAATGCAATAAATTAGTTCTGATTTAGAGCTTTTTACAAGGCAAAGGTCTTTCACAAAAGTGGGCAGTCTGTCAGGAATTCAAAACCCATCAAAGTACCATTTTTTTATAATCCTGTTGTTACATTGACACATGTAACAGTACATTAACGTACAGTAACGACTCTTAACAGTACATATCTCTAACACATGAAACACCCCGGAAGTTGTACTTAGTCCTTTGATAAACATCACATTTCGGATTTGAAATAAATGACTGGGCTGAGAGGGGAAACAACAAAAAACAAACAAACAAACAAACAAAAAAACCCCACAAACCTCCGCTGTTCCTTGTATTTTAGTCACAAACAAAAGAAGGAGAACAGAAAATTCTTCTCCTGAAATAACAGACTCTAATGGTGTTGTTTCAGTGGTTGGTGAAGAGCATAAATACTTTTACAAAGCATAGATAAAAAGCAACTTCTGTGTCTAAAAGTTGACTTTTGTTCCTCTCCCTCTTCTTCAGCTACCTTGGATGGTGCAGAAAATAGATTTTAGCAAAAGGCCAGTAAATCAAATCCAATAAATACACAAATATCTTTCTTGACCAGGAGCTATGAGCACTAGGCATCTTTCATTAACTTTCATAGAATACACAACTTTTCTTCCAAATCCATGTGCACTATGGAAAGTGAGAGTCTCTTCAACCTGGATTACGTATGGATTTTTTCAGAAATTCAGGGATTTGTGCTGCTTTGGAAGTGTACGTATGTGGGCTTGAGAGTCTAAAAAGGCACTAAACTGTGTAACATCAACTCAAGAAAAAGCTGACATTTGAAAATAGGATAGTACTGATTTCATGAAGCCCTGAATTCCACAATGCTTCCTTTTCTAGACATAATCCTGCATACTACTACAGCATACCATTACTCTACCCATCTAGATGACCTTCACTGTCTTCAAATTCTATTACAATGAACAGAAAACTGAAATTTGTCATACTTTCTTACAGCTCTACATTTCTGAGTGATGTTGTTACCATAGCCAGCCTGTCCCCTGGTGCCCATCACAGAAAATGATTACTCAGTCCCCCAGCATCATACAAAATTTCTCCTTGTTTCATGCAGGAGGAGCCCACACTTTGCTGGAAACTGCACTGGAGCAATTTACAGATGAGTATTAATTCCCCTGCAATAGTCAATCCTTATCAGAAACCTACATGCTACTAACACATTCCAGCCAGTGCAAAGGTCCTTTCTGTGCGCTCTGCTAGTTCCATGCATTGGTGATGATAAGTTTAACTGGCCAAGGGTCCCTCCCAAGTCTCTGTTCTGATGATAAATAAATTGCTGGTCTGAGTGAGAAGGTAAGAAAAGTGCACTTTAACGCTACTTCGAACTACCTGAATTTAAAAAGCAAGGAACAATTCAGGTGAGGCAGGATAGCAAGTCAGTGATGGCATGAATGGTGAAATAGTTGATAGCTAGGAGACACTTGTTTTTGGTAACTCCAGTCTAATAATCTATTTCAGACAGAAAAAATTAAAATAAAAAAACTCAAATTAAATAGCTTAGAAACAACAACCACCAAAGTATTTTTTAATTTTCCGGAAAAACTAGGGTTTTGCAGCAACAGCAAGATGAAATACCCAACAGGAATTGGAGAGCTGAAATACTAAATTGGCTTTCCTCAATGTTGTCAGAAGCTGATTTTCATCTCTTCATTTTGCTGATAAAGAAAGGTTAGAAATGCCTATTGTTTTCCAGCCAAAGCTTAGAAAACAAGGCAATTTTAGACTCTGAACTCAGTGATTTTTCTTCCTATCACAAATGATCTATAAGTTTCATTACTCTATGATCTTTGATTCCTCAGGCAGAAGTTCTGTTATATAAAATAAGCCTTCTAGAAACTGAAACAAAACCAGACATGCACAGAATTCCAAGCAAACAAAAACATCTCAACACAAAGCCTCATTTCAGTTTATCTGCTTGACTGTGCTCTGCCTGTAGAGCTACTACCCATTGTTGACTTGCCAGCAGGTGCTGCATTAATTCAATTTCTTCATTTTTAAGATCAAGTACTTTTATTTAAAAAACAAAACAAAACCTCTCTTAAACTCCTCACAGTGAAGAACCAAACAATCCAAACACCCGCCTCTGGCAGCATAAACCATTTTCTTGTCATTGACTACCATGCTGAAAGCTAGCGTTCATGCTTCTTATGTGTTTGTTTTCTTGCTGCATTGGAGGACAGGTACAATGACATAACTCACAGAAGATAAAGGTAAAAAAAAGTTCAATATTTTTCCAAAAGGAAAAGCTGCAAAATAAGGCTTCTGGACTATAAATTTTCCTAGAGATCTTATAAGGAACAGATCCCATTGCCTCTAGTAATAGATTAGCTCCATTAGGAAGTATTTGCTGTTACTGTTATTGAAGTGTTATGAAAAGATTTGAAATAAGTTAACAGCTTGAGATCAGCTATTTATTACCAATGACTTTTAATTCACTGTGGCCCCATTCGAAAGGTGCTGTCATGATTAGTAAAGCAGCTAATCCGACATTCTTTTCAGCAGTCCTCTGGGGATAAATAAAGGAATTCAGTATTTATAAACATACAGTGGGCAGAAGGACCACAGGTAAGCAATGACTGCTTCTAAATTGGTTTTCATTTCTTAGCTTTGGTCAAGTAAACTGACCAAGTTAGAGAAGAGTTGCTTTTAAAGAAAAGAATGAGAAGGTAAAAATATTGAGGAGGAAGGGTTCTCAGTTATTCACATTATATTTTTTAACATGTTCCCATTACACATGGAAAAACTTCTATGTATGATATGTCTTCCAAATTCCTACCTTGATTACTGACTGTTTTAGTGTGGGGGAGACTTTCTTTCTACAACCTAGAAAAGTCTTTCCAAAAAACCCAAATGTTATCCCTCTCATTTTTCATACTTTAAATACCTTTTTCCATCTACTTTTTTTTATCTGTCTTCTGCCCCACGATTTGCTTACTGAATATAGGGGAAATGATAAGAAAAATTTCAGCATAAGCTGAAATAACAACATTTTGGGTTTTTTTCAAGACAATATTTAGAAAAGACTTCTTGTATTAAAATAAAAGTGTTAATTTCAAACATTGAAATGTCCATCTAAAAAAAAACCCAACATCCAGTCAACCAAATTTTTGTATTACTGACTTTAATATTGCACTGAATTCAAAGAAGCAAATGTTGTTGCAACTATTATTCTCATAAAAAGTAATTTTAAAATGTTAGTCAACATGAGAAAGTGTCTGAATTTAAAACTACATTTCCCATTACAAAATATGGCAGAAATATTCTTTCAAAAATTACACATGAAACAGTATATGTGATATGAAATAATAATTAACCTGTTCTCTTTCTGCAATAGTTTGTTATATAAATGATTCAATAGACCTACATTATTCCCAGCATTTTCTCATGAAAGAAAAGTACTTAATGCACCTTTTTAAGACTACTCTACTTAGCCTTATAATACTGTAGCTGGCAGGGAAATTCAGGTTTAGTACCATGCCCCCAAGGGTACTGCCAGCACTGACCATCCCTGCCCACTCCCCTGAGTGTCCCCTCACCCTGCCCAACAGCCCAGGACCCCATTTTAGGCCCTGGAGCTCTCAGTCCCAGCCCTATTTTTGCTGCAGGAGTGCCTGCTCCTGTTCCCGTCTCCTGCAGTTCTGGCTTACCAACTAGATTTCCTGTAAAGACCCTGAACCTCTACTGAAAACAACTTTGTATCTGACCCTGCCTCTGGCCTTGCCTCCTGCTGTTTATGACCAGGTCCTGGCCATAGATCATCAGCTTGCCTGCCTGGGGCTGTCAGAAAGTCCTGTCACCACCTCCAGCCCAGCCCTGCTTGGGTGCTGCGGGACTGCTCACGCTTCATGATGGCCCTGTCAGTGCTTCTGGGTATCCTTGGTGTCCTGCTTGTCCTCCTTTGTGGAGCAGCCTTGGTCTTGCAACTCCCAAGCACTCAGAATAAGAACTTAAGCACTTAAGAATATGTTCTTATATATTTAATTAACATTTATATATTATATATTTAATTGACATGAACAATGGACGGAAAAGTAAAACTTCTTTGTTATTAAAAGGCCTTGATATAGTTACTACTGATTTCTTTTAGCTTTCTCAAAGTTTAGGAACAGTATGACAAAGAGGATTATATTATATTTTCTTTCAATTGATATAGAGGAAAGAAAAAGGAACCTGGAAACAGATGAATAAATTAGAATTCTGTCTCTGAATTGAGCTTGATGAAGAATTCCTCACAGAACTTTTTATCAAGCCTAGAGTTAGCTCCTGATTTTAGCTGAAGCTGAAATCAACTGAATTTATGTTTCAGTACTTCTTATTTGAAGGTAATGTTCCCCTAGGCCTCCACACAAATCACTTCAGAAGTTTTCCTTTTAAACCTATAATTATTGTATTCTAGGAGGCAGTAAAAATGTCAATAATCAGTCAGAAATATATACAATTATTACACCAATTCCATATTTCTGATTAAAACCAGAAATTGCTCTTGCTGTCTATTGAAATCTTCATGTTCACTTTATCTAGGCTTGCCATCTTCCCTGTGAATATACTGCTTTCTTTATTTCTATACAATAAGAATGGCCAGCAAAATCTTTGCATAATTGTCTTTAAATAGTAATAGCACAAAATGGTTTTAAATGCTTGCTTCTATCTTTTAGATTACAGTTATTTGAGGCCCTGAATAAAATCCTTTGATGTCTAATGAAATAAATGCTCCTGGTGTTGCCTTTACTGAACAAAAGCATAGATAAATAAATATTTCGCTTTTTTTATTAGACTTAATACAATAGAGTTATGCAAAGGAGACACTGGAATAATTTTTCATTGCTATATTGTGAAACACATTCATTATTCAACTCACATTTGGAAAATAAATTCATAATATAGCACACTCTCAGAGACATATGAAAAAATAGTAAAGGAAACACTTCTAAAGGACAATCTCTAATTTTTCATAGAAGATTCTGTCATAAAAGCCAGTTAAATACTCACATAATGTTTGCTTACACAAATTCAATTATTGCAGAAAATTAAAAAAAAAAGGCAACTTAAAAATTTTACTTGAAAAAAAGCAAAATTGCTACATCTTTTCTCTCAAGCTACGAAAGGGAAGCTAAGTAGATTTCCTGAACACAAACAGATAGAGCACTTAAGCAACTAGCCCTTGTGCAGAACTGCAGGTACAGCTAGAAGTAGGGGTTTCCCTGTTTATTTAACCAGTGTTCATATGTATAAACACTCTTCCATGAGCAAATGACATACATGTATATCTGGTGTAAGCAGTTTACAATCTACAAAGTAATCTCTTGTAAAGTGAGAGTAGCTACCTGAGGAAGTAAGCAAAACCGAGTCCAACTTCAGACACTTGGGTACAACAGTGCTGGTGAAGGGTTAATGAGCAAATCAATGGGTTCATAAGGCCAGTATATCTAGCAGGTTGGAGGAGAGTACAAATTTCACAGCAGTAGAAACTGAACTGTTCGTGGAGCTGCTTCGCTGGAAGGCAGTCAAGTAGATGTTGAACATCAAAGATAAAAGGTAACTGCAGTGGATACCTTTCTTCCATTTTTTTTTAAAAGTAATTTCTTATTTATCTACCACTTTATTAGTTAATCAAGGAGAAAAATAAGAGAGAAAAAGATGAAGCTATACACTAATTGATGTCAAAGGCAATGATGAAACTAGAAAAAATGGTCGTCTTCAGTCTTTGAAATGAAATATTAATAGGTATTGAAACATACCACATTTTCATCCACAAACTGGTAGTATCTCTTACACTTTCCATTCCATGATTCTTCAAAGGAAATTTGGGAATTCTGTTTCCTGCTATAAAGGGAACTACAGCCAGCCTTATGTACTCATCTCTACCAGACAGCTCTACACTTTACATACTTGCAGTGCTGCACTCTCATATCCCACAACTCAGCACGCTGGATAGCAATGGCTTAATTATCTGAAGCCTTGGAAACACCCTGTGCTGGGGCAAGGTGCAGGCAGGTGGCCTCAGACCTGCACTGCAGCTGTCAACATCTCAATGAGGCGAGTTGTGTACTGAAATTAGTTCCATAAAATGAGTCTTTCTCAACTGTATACTTATGTTTTGGCTTCTTAGATGTCTCATAATATCATTTAAACGCAAAATACAAGCACACACCTATCCATAGGTCTTGCTGCCCCATAAGCTCAAGTGCTTGTCTGTCATGTAGCCATTAACATGGAAAAAGATGCAGACTGCATTTACTGAGTATGTTACAGTTTGATTTTTCAGTGCAGGAAGCACTTAAATTTCAAACTCAATTCTGATCATTAGGGCCACAAAGAAAAAGGGCCATAAAAGTTGAAGAGTATAAAAATGTACCCATTACACTATTTATGTCCTTTTCAGGGCAACTTCTACTACTAAACAGAACTAACTAATCAGATGTCCTATAGATCTTTAAATAAGATAAATTAATGATGGGTAGGGAGCAAATGTTTCCAAAACTTATTTATTACTGAGACATATTTGGTAAATTTATCTGTTGGGCTTTTAATAAAGTGCAAATGTCAAATTCACTAAATTTCAATTTAATTTTCATGAAGTCATCCACTTTGGTAATTCACAACCTTATAGCACAATGCAAGTGCTAGATCTTTTTGAATTTAGGTATCTAACAAACTGAAAAAACAAGAGAAAAGACTGATAAGTGGTATTCTTAAAATGGAAAATGTGTCTTCCAATGTATGTTCTATGCTTTTTCATCTTTAAACATCTTGTGTTGAAATATCATTCCTAGGTTTTCTGTTGTAACCATCAAATTGTCAGTTATAGAGCAAACAGCAGTTAATTATCTTAAAACTACCAACATTCTTTGCACCTGTGTAAGACTATAGTAAGGAATAATTGCCATCAGAAGTGCAGGGTGCCTGGTGTAGGATGTATTTTTTGTTTTGTTTATAAGATCCTTGATATTTTAATAAAAACTATCATGCAAGATGCTCTGTAATTCAATCAGTAGCGACACTACTTCTAACACTTTTTTCCGTGTTTCCGTATTTCCATAAAACCTAGTATGTGAGTCATGCCATATAGGAAAGATCAATAATACTTATAGTAGTGTGAAAATGAATAATGCAGGATGGTTTTAGAAGGTAATGGTTGGGAGGAGCCCATAATACATCCAGAAATGACACATAGTTCTACTTCTGAAACTGCTTTTACATACTAGTGATGCATTAATTTATCACTGTCTACACAAAGAATCATACAATCATAGAATAGTTAGGGTTGGAAGAGACCTTAAAGATCATCTAGTTCCAACCCCCCTGCCATGCAGGGGTGGAGGGGTTGCCATTTAACATTTCAGTGATAATTAAAAAGATAAATTTTTCCTAACGTTAAAAGTTGAAATAAAAATAATGAGAAGACAATTACTCCATTGCCCAAACAAACTCTGGGCAAGTACTTTTTAATGAACAAATATAAATTCCAATATGTGGAATAAATTTTAATATCCTTTCAGCTGCAAAGTGTAATCATCTTCAAAGGGCATGCCTCATTATTTCCTGATGTTTAATTGTGACAAAATGAAATATCTTCTGCAATTCTGAAACTGCTTCGGCTGGTGGGGAAAAATAATTGAAAACTTTGGTTACACAAACTTCGCGATCAAATGGTGAGTTATCTGTTATACCTCACTTTATTGTGCAGTACAAAAATTGAGCAATTAACCATAGACAAATATACATCATAATTCTCCAGTAATTTATATATGGAGCAATTTCTCACAAAGTCAAACATACTAGTTTGATACTTTGATTGTAAATATTTTTCACATTTTTTAAATATTGTCCATGATTTCACTGCTGTCCTGAAATTTTTCAGCTATACCACAACATAAAAGTCTCTAATATTTTGATAATTTTGTGGGAAGCATCAGTGATGTGAAAGAAAAGCATTCTCTCTTTTCAGCAAAATCAATCATAATTTTTGTAACTTAAAGAGGAGCTAATACGCTGTTTTTAAAACACAAAGGATTTTGTCCCACATCCACCAGCATCAAAAGGTAATTTTTTCATAGGTGAAGGTCAGGAATCAAAATTAATTATTTTACCACCTTGATACATGGTGGTAAAACATGAAGTCAATTTCAGTGACCGTGGTTCACATTGACATATCTTTTTATTTTACTTGCAGATGATAACTTATTCTATGTATTTTAACATTTCTTAGAAACAATTACAGCTTTCACCATATTGCATCTTAAAAGATACATCAGAATTATTTTTATTACCTAATTCCACCTTAGAATCCAAATTCAGTCTTCTTCAAGACAAAACACAGAAAAAGCCTTACAGAAGCTAATGTTCTATTAAGTGATCCATGCAAACTCTTTTTTACACTAATCAAAAAGATAGCAAGATTTCCTATTGTAACACTTTAGGGAGTAAAAGTAGGGGGAAGAAAGGGAAACCTTATGGAAAAGAAGATGGGGAAGGAATGGCTCACCTTAAAATGCAGCTTAATGAGCTGAGATTGAGTAAACTTTAGTCTCAACATTAGTCTAGAATTACAGGGCTGAATACCTCTGATAGGACAATACAAAGCATATTGTGTGTCTGTAGTCCATCACACAAATGTTTTGTTGTGCAAAACATGCAGTATGAAATAAAAACCCTTATTATAAAAATCTATTCTAGTTACTGTTCTTCTAGATGGAATAAATACACTGGAAAGTACACTTCAAATAAATATTTCATTTAATTTAAAAGCGAAAAACACTTGTCCTTGAAATTTCTGATGACACAAAATAAATATTTTTACAAATACTTTGTAAGCAGTATTTGAGGTCTACGACACAAGCTGATCTAAACATCAACGAGTGATTCTTGGGAAAGAGCAAAGTAGCTCAGATTCGTTTGTTCAAAAATCTTTCAGAACAGGTAAAAACTTACAGTACCCTCTTTATTCCTAGTTTTTTGCATCATGAGATAGTTTTTTCAATTTACTGGTTTAGGGTATGCATCAATCTCCACCAGCTCTGGATAGAGTCCTTCACTCTTTCTTTGATACTTTCACCAAGTCCCCATCTTAAACTTAAATGAAGCTCACTACTTTTCCCAATTCTACTACATGGCTTTAACCCCCTTCTGCATTCTCCTCAGTGCCTGGAAAATATTCAGATCATGTAACAGTGGTATGGCGTAGCATTGGTCTTCACTGATATGCTGCTGAGCCTGAAAGAAGTTTGCAAAGAACTCTGATAAGACCTTCACCTAGAAAATTCCAGGGTATGGCTGGAAGAGATGACTTGCTACCCACATTTAAAATTCCTCTCATGCACACACTATTCACTGAGCTTGGTACCCTTATATAGGAAAGTATATGTTGATTACATATGTATTAATATTCTAGAAGTTGTTTTCCTGGCATGACATGTCCTTCTGAGGTAAAAAGTGAAAAAAAGTCACTTAGAGAGAAAAATCTTTGGAGGCAAAGAGTAAAACATAAAGCCACTGCCACAATTTTATTTCAGATGTAATTATTTTTTTTATATTTGGAAATGCGAAATGAGAACATTCTCTTTTTTTCCCATGTTTTCTTGCAAATAAGTTACCTCACATGAGATTATATGCAGAAAATCAGTCTCAGTCAACAATTCCAGTGTTCTCTGTCACTCTTCAAACATTTGATTAATCAGTACAGCTTTCTCTTATTTGTGTAATGGATGAATTAAGTAAGGATTTTCTTAAAAAATAAAGGACATCTAATAGAATTGAAGAGTTTAATGACCATGTAAGGCAGCACAGAGAATTTTTTAGGGCTGGGATGAAAGGAAAATATCAGAATACATTCCTCAGTTCAATAATAGAAAAAAAATATATCACCCAGTGCTTCAAACTTTACATCTTCTTATACATAAAATCATACACTGATGTTAGCAACATAATTCTAGTTAACAGTTCCCACTTTTCCTTCTTTCTAATTCACGCATCGTACTGACAATCTTTAGAGTTCCATATAATTTCCCAGCTATATCTGATACTCACAGTTCCTTTTCTGCTGTCATGATATTTTCCTTTCCAAAGGCCAACAGAACACATAGTCTGACCTTACTATGCTCTGTCTCATTTATGTCCAGTTTTTCTTGGTATTGGTTTTGTATTCTTCTGTGTGAGCTAGGACTGTAACAGCTTCTTTCAAAATATCCTTGCTTCTCACAAGAACTGACAGCTCAACAGAATATAACTCTTAGAGGACTGAAATTATGGCAAGAGATTATTTTACGCTGCTCACTACCTTTTGAAAAAACTTGAATACAAAAGGAAAAGTTGACCCTTTTAAAAGTGTTTACATTCCTTATAAGGTGAAAAATGTCTCAAAGACATTATTATTACATTTTATCGCTACTGATACAGTTGTATATGACATTAGTTGATAGTCTCTGTACAGGTGAGTCTGTTAGGACTTTGTTTGCAAAGTGACTTTTCAAACACAGTCGAGTAAAACATTTGTCACATTAAGGAAATTAATGTTGTGTAACATGATTAGATAATGAAATTAGATTACTCAGTAACAGTAGATATTCTTATCCTAGTCACATTAACACTTAAAGCAACCAAAATTAAAAAACAAAACAAAACAAACCTGACACTGCATATTAAAATACTGTTAAATAACATTTAAAGCAATGATAGGTTATGATATGGAAGTTGACATGGAAGCCTTGTCTACAACTTCTTTCAGCCTTTGATGAAAGCCTTTTCAACAAACAGGAATAAAAACACAAAGCAAGTGATTACTACTGTTCAGTTCCTTCTGATTACTTGACGTAGGGAATGCTCTCTCTGTTTTCAATTGTCCCGAGTGATAAACTCATTGCCTTCAGGACTTGCTTCTGTCCTCTGTGCAAGTTAGTCTGAAATAATTTCTAGTCAAGAAATGTTTAGGTGTATTTCAGGTCATATTTTGTAATGGATATGTTTTTTTTCTTAAGTAAATTGACCTCTGTTATGTATAAAAGGCATTTCTATGAGTACATTGCCATCTACTTTCCTTCTTAACAGAAAGGCTGCATAGCTCATTCAGATAATTTAGGAAAGCCTACAGAGACCACAAAGTAGAAGCTGTTCACAGGAAGAACATAGCTTCACTCAACAGACTTCCCAGTAGCTCTCAATGGATTGTTCTCTATATTTCCTTTAGAAAAATGGACTTCTGACTTCATGTTCTACTCCCTCACAGCTACCCCTAAAGACTGGAGGAGTTATTCTACTCTGCCATCGTTAGTACTGATAAGGATTTAAGTGGCTGAGTGAAAGAGGTAACAGTGAATGGGAAGAAATTAATTTCACTTCCTTCAGATATTTAATAAAAAACAGAAAACTAAACACTGACTGTGACAGTCATTAAAGATGTCACAATTTCTGTTTCTCCTCTATGCTTAGCTTTGTGCATTCTATACTGCTGATTTTAATTATATTTCAAGCCAGTGAGCTGAAAACTAAGGAATTGGAGATAGTCTTTCTATGTCCCTTGGTTATTTAACAGAGTACAATAGCCACCAAAGAAGAATTTATGAGCATAAAGGTGGTCTTCTCACAAGAATAAACACTGCTTTGTTTATACTGAAACTTAGCAAGTTCATTTGACCAAAGCCAAAACCCAACAAACCCCCAGACTCCCAAAGAACTCTTGAATTACACAAATCTGGTCCTGCTTTGGTGTAAAGGTAGCTTCCTTCATGCACATAAAGCCTGAAACCAAATTTTATGGATATCTATGAAAATGTTTCAGGTTTATTCTGCTAAGGGGAGGTCTTTTAAAGTCAAATTCACTACTTTATTTTGGGTTTTTTAATGTTAAAAATATGCTGATTTATGAAATTGCATTAGATGTAAATTTGTTTGAAAGAGAAAGGAAGTTAAATAATTCTGTTTCATAAAAAAAAGTTCAGATTTTGAATGGTGAATTAGACACATTTTCTTCCTGCTTTCAGAGAAAACCACAAGAAATCAGAAGTCAGTGAGAAGTTTTCACAATCTTAAAACATCCCACAGACTCTCTGGTTAGTGACCTAAAACATAGTAGTCCCGCTTCCAACAGCATCTTGTTCTTCTCCAACTATTTTCTTTTCAATGAACCTTCCGTCTTCTCTTTATATCAATGATATTTGCTACCATAGTTATTTTTTTTTTAATGTTAAAGGAAAACAAGTTCAATATCTGATCTACCTTCTTAGCTTTATGCAGTATTCTTAAAAATGTGCTTTGAGACCTTATTTTTAAACGTGTCTGTTTGCTTTATGATGAACATAGGAATGAAATATGTTGTCAAAAGAAGAGTTCAGATAATCAACTCAGTCAAAACACAAAAGCTGGGAGTGACAGCTGGAGCATTTCTGGCATCTGTCCATATATGTAGATAACCTGGGAAAAGGTCATCCTCAGAGCCACCTCCTGAAAACCAAAATCTGCCCAACTCTGTAGGACCCTGATTACATAGTTGTCACAAAGCCACTAAAAAGCTTCTAAACTTTTCAAGTTCCCTGGTTTGGATTATTTCTATACATGCACCAGTACTCATAAAAATACATACAGGGTCATACCTATGTTTTCTATAGACTAAGTTGTTAAAACCCTTATACACAGTGTACCCAATGCAGCAGATCTATGCCACTATATAATGAACATAAATCACCACTTGAAGAATTTTACAATATAAAACATCTTTAAGTTTCAGCCAGTGTAATGATACTCTACGTCCATAGTGACAAAGAGAAATTCTTCAAGTCTAGAGTAACAGATATCTGTTTCTGCTACAGTGATACTTAGGTGAGAGATTTTTTTTCCCAAAATATATTGGAAGAAATGCATTAGCAAACTTAAAAACTGAATGTTTGAATAAAATAGGATAAAACCAAAATCACCGAGTCATTAATCTGGAGGACACAAAGAGCAGTATTTACAGGGCAGCATGGCAGGAAAAAGAACTTCTATGGTCATGAAGCCTGGTCTGTTCTATTGATTACAAATAAACCTACATTTTCAAACTACTTGAGCTATTTTCCTTTATTTCTCCTGTTTAAACTCTTTAGAACTTTAATCTTAATTTTAAACCATAGTTTATTCCTTCCAATTTCAGACTTCTTGCTTACTGTATTTTTTCTCTTACACTCAAGATATGAGAGCAGAGCAGTTATTTTGCCCCTTTGCTATCATTTTTCTAGGTTGGATTATTTAAGCCTTAACTGGAAAGGAGGACTATCTGTTTATCTGATCATCACCTTTACAAATTGAGCTCTCCTGACTTTAAGGCCTGTAACACCTTCCTTGGACAAGCAGATAAGCATTACCTTTCTCCATCTTTATCTGCTCATAAAACTGCCTTTCAAAAGTGTGATGGTTTATAATTTCAAAAAGCAGGACTTGTTTTTTTTTTTTTTCTGTTTCATTACACTTCAGTTGTTTCAAGTCTCAAGATCATGACTTTTCAAATGATATCTCAAACTATATTTCTAGCAAAAATATCTCAAAATTGTGTGTATTTATTCACATTTCTTGGTTTGGAGACAAAGTTCTTAAATGAAATATTAATAAACTAAATAAAGAAAAATACTTCTTCTCTTGTGGCGTGTTTTTTCTTAAAATATTGCTTCAGCTTTATCTACTTCTATCCATTTTATAACACTATACGGTTATTCGTTTTTTCCACTAATTGTTTCCTGTTCTGCATAATATCAAATGCACTGCTAAAGTATAGACCTGGAGCTCTAGAATTTCCTTTTAGTTAGAAAAGAATCCTGCTAGAAAAGAACCTTGTGTAAATCCTTACTACACTTAACCTGAAATAAGAGTTATACCAAGCCGGCCACCAACACTTCACTTTATTGCTCCCAGTTAGATCTGATTTTTTTATTTAAATTCATATTTAGACTTAAAAAATTAAATTAAGGATGTCTTTCTGTACAGTTTACAAATGACATTTTGTTCCCAAAATATTTAATTTTTTTGTAGCTAAATATGACAAAAAAGCACACTAAACACTACTAAATGTAAATGAAAATGTTTCCATGTTAAATATCTGCTATTTGCAATAAGAAATTTCTACACAAGAGCTTAAGTTATTATCAGAAACTTCATAGTTGGATACAAACATCTTATAAAGACTTAAGAAATTTTTTTTTCCTCAGGAATGCGGTTGTTAATGTAAATTAAAAAATCAAATTCAAATCCAATTTAAAAGCAAAATTCTTAATGTTATATATTTATTTCAATCTGTAAATTAACTTTTTAAGTTTCACATAAAAGCATATTTGGGTTTGACTAGGGACTATCCAATAGTGCATTATTAGACAGTAATTGAGTATTGCATTAAAGCTTGGCACAGCCGCAAAGGACACAGAAAGAGTACAAATTCTGCAGAGATAATAGGTAATTTGTAGGAATATGTATCCATTTGGATTCCCTTAGAAGTTTCCCAGATGACGGTCAAACCACTAAGTTCAAAACCAACTCTTAAATTGGAAGATGAAAGTAAACACATATAAGCTGATAAATCAAAGTAAAGTGTTGTCTTCAATTAGTTTTGCTTGTTATACTTTACAGATTTTTGCTGAACAGCAAAAAATATAATTTTTCTTAAAGATAGCATTAAAACATCTTCCACTAGAATTAAAGCTAAATAAACAATCTGAAAAAAAGCAAAACAAGATAAACTAACCTGTGTCCAAAAGTAATTAGATTCTAAAATATGCATGAATTTTGACGGAAGCAACGGGACAACACGCAACGATCAACGTCATCCAAGTGAAGCCGCTTTACTTTGGGTTCGTTCTGCTTTTATAAGATTGTTTAACCTCAGCCCGCCTTCAACAGTTAGCTTCCTAATTTGCCTAACACAACAGAGTCGTTATAACCTTTTCTAACCTTGAGGACCCTGGCTATGGCTTCTCAACTCCTCCCAGCCACAGTGCTTCAGCTGCTTGTTGTATGCTGCCACCCAACAGAATTTTGCTGATTTTTCTCAACTCTGGGCAAGTGCATGAATAAGCTTTGGCATAACACTGACTCAAGAAAAAATAAGCTACTGTTTTATTAAAAAGAAGTATTAGTAAGGAACACGTATGTTAGTAAGACTTTGTTAACACTGAATACTTCATCACCAGAGAAGTCCACAGAATGGTGATAGTTCCTTAAATTAGGGAAAAAAAAAAGAGGGGTGAGGGGAGGGAGGGTTGTGAAATAAATTTCATTGCTGAGGAGCAGCTAATCCATTTGTTTTTTTTATTTTAATCATTTCATCTTAACAATCAATGTCTGCATTCAGTTGCAAAGGGGCCTAGTAAAATGTCCAGAGCACAAAGAACTAAAATAACCAAATCACTAAAAGATGACATGTGAAGCATTTAAAAAAGCACTTTAAGTTTCATAGTTGCTAGTTTTTGCAATGTATACAGAAGGTTAACATAGCATGTTTAGATGGTGAGATATTTGTGCTTGTTTTCATCTCGCAGTCTCGCAAGTACTTGGAAGTCAAGAAGTAAAGAAATCAGCAGAAGACACCAGAGAGAGCACACATATAGTACTGCCACTCAGAGAGAGTAGTATTGACAGGACTGATACAGGAGATCTCAGAACAGCATTATAAATATTTCAATAAAAAATTGGACTCAAGTTTAAAACAAACAAAAATTCTCTAATGAATAACCAGCCAGAAAAAAACAGGCATTGAATCTGCATCTGACAGATTTGAGAGATGTTTAAAAGAAGGACAAGACTTAATTCACCCACAGTTCTGCCAAAACAAATTCCAGTCAGCTAAGAGTTTGAAAAACTGAAATTAAATTTATTGGCAATAGAGAAGTACAGTTAACCTCTCTTGTCAGTGAAAAGCCCAAACTGTAAAATGATGCTAAGGCTGGAATAAATTCAATGTATATAATTCAAGTGCAAATATTTTAGTAATTTGAGTCACAAATCATTTTAAAGTAACAAAATAGACATGAATTTTCAATAAGTGAAGACAAATAAATACTTGACCTGACTATAATGGAATGTTATTCACTACTATTGAGTGCATGCAGCTTGGATGTAATTATTTCTTTATCATAAGAAATTATCTTTCTAGTAGTTAATTACAAGGCTGCTCATATACATGAAAATGTGAACAAAAAAAATGTCGTAGTGCACAGAAATTCTGTAAGCTGAAGCAATGGAGGTTACAATACAACAAAGTTCATGTGTCTTAACTGACTGCTTGTACTGCCTGCAAAGTATGACCTTCATGACAGAGAGATTTAACTACAGGAGATTCTAAAGACACTGTTCTTATGTCATGGACTTGGTATATCAACGAAATATTTGGATGTCAGGCAGCTTCCAAGAAAGCAGACACATCATCTCTCTCACCCTTAAAAGGGAACTGAATGTCTGTCACCAAATACTTTCCTGGAACTGTGAACGATACAGTGATTGGAAAGGGTTTTGTTATTTCAAATTCTTATTTCATGTGGTCACAAAAATCTTCCTTTGTACTCCCAATGTACATTTAAGAAATAAGGTTCCAATCACTTTCTCCCAAATGTAGAGTCTACTATTGCTTCTATATAACCACAGCTTTTCTAAGCTGTTTGACAAACTTGTGAAATTGGCCTGTATTTGACTGTAGGGCTCAGGCAGTTATAAATATTTTACAACTTTTATACTGTAACTAGCTATTGCAACCAACTCTCCTCTGTATGTTGCGATCTCATGTTGACATTTTTTTTTTCCCTCAGGAATGCGGTTGTTAATGTAAATTAAAAAATCAAATTCAAATCCAATTTAAAAGCAAAATTCTTAATGTTATATATTTATTTCAATCTGTAAATTAACTTTTTAAGTTTCACATAAAAGCACATTTGGGTTTGACTAGGGACTATCCAATAGTGCATTATTAGACAGTTATTGAGTATTGCATTAAAGTTTGGCACAGCCGCAAAGGACACAGAAAGAGTACAAATTTGCTGCTTATAAAAACCAAATAAAGCCCACATATTCCTAGTGAATTAACAATTCGTATTCTGTAACAGCTCCAAAGGTGTTTTAACCAGTAGCAATATTTTTAAATGATTCCCTCAAAAGTACACAACTTGTCTCTAGAAAGGAATAACATTAGTTTTAAGCAATATCTAATCTATGAAAAATCGCATTGCATTCTGACTGCAGTGATGCTCTCTTGCAAAAAGATGCAATGAAATCCTGGCACAGTTTTCTGTAAAGCCAGAATTTCATGCTGGCTACTTTTACTAGTGTCATAAACAACGCCTTTAAGCAGGGATTCTGACCATCATGGTAAAGAAACCCCAAATGTTCCCCATCCCCAGCCAAAAGGAAAAAAATCACCTGAGACCTGTTTACACACCTGTCTATCTTTTATCTGCTAAAATAGACACAATTCTGAGTTTCAGTTTATCTTGTATCTGATCATTGGAGTGAAAACAAATTGATGAAAACGGTACAATTTCTTCAATGGTACTTAATATTTAACTGTACTAATCGACGTACTAATTGTACTATTGACTTCTCAAAAACATTAAGGGGCAAATACTCGGCTACGTCATTCAACAGATGATTTAAGCATTGAACACAATATCCTGTATTTATATTACACAAGGATGCATGGTTTCCATTGCTTATGGTTGTTGTTTGGTTTTGGTTTTGTGTTTGTTTGGTTGGTTATTTTTTTATCTGGAATGAATTTTACTCTCCATTGTGTCAATCTATCTTCTCTAGGTACTTCAAGAAAACAGTGTTTGATTGCTGCATTTCTTTCTTCCTAAGATTAAAGTAAAGGTTACATCTGACAAGTGGAGATTAGAAAGGAATTTCTCTTTTAGTAGTAATATTTGGTAGAGATGTGTGGATGATTCCCTGATGTTGCCCAAGAGACCTAGCAACTTTGTTAATTAAATCTTTACTATACGTTTGCTGACAATTGCACTGAAGTCCATTCTTCTGGTTTTACCTTTTCTTTATTATTTACAACTACATGTAGTCTTAATATATTAAGTTTATTTAAATGCTATATTTAAAAAAAAATCAACCCCCCCAACTAAACAAGTAATACACACATAAATAAAATGTCATTTACGTTTTTAAAGTAAAGTCTAAGCCTTCTAAGTTCTATGAAAGGATTAATAACATGTCAGAACATGTGAAAGGGGAGTTATCCATGCACTTCTTAATATTTACAAATGTTTATGCTACTAAAGATCATTTTGCTTTAAAGAAGCTATTCTATGCAAAGTCCAGACCTAAATCAAAGTGCACCACTGAGTAAGGGCAACAAAAAGACCGTGCATGTTTAGGCAGAGTGTCAAATACACAAAAATAACCTGTCACCATTACTGAAAAGAGTTTCCTAACTTCAATTATAGGAAAAAGGGTAAAAGATCTACTGTTCTTTTCCTGCAGGCTGATGTAAACTTTACCCAAAAATGCCAAATTATGATCAACAATTACAGAATTTTCTGTGGATAATCTGCATCACCAGACACAGTTTAACATCTATCCTCTCCATAGCAGCATTTTCTACATGTTCAAAATTTTTTTTCTTTAATGTCCTCTAAGATCTGCTATTACTTCATCTTTTTGACAGAAATTCAGAGTAACTTCATGTACTTCAGACCATATTATCATATTGGTTTAGGTTGAGTACAATCACCTAATCAGAGTGATTTGGGTTAGGAGGGACCTTAAAGACAATTTTTACTTAGGTACATAACTATTTGCAATTGCTTCTTAAACAATGGGGCATTACAGGTCAAATCTACCTCATAGGCTTGTGGACATGCACGTATCTCTACTGTTATAACACAGGAGGTCTGGCTATGTGACTACAATAGGCTGAACTATAAGCTTAAATTCAACAAACAAATATTGCTTTTCTGCTCCTCTTTGAGAGGCTCATACATGAATGCATCAATTAATCCAGCAGGGCTGCTTTCTACAGAAAAAGAGTCTGAATTCAAGAGCAGAAGATAACAGTAAAATGATTCACAGAAAGGAAAAGCTGTAATGAGTAAGGTGCTATTCTCATCCAAATAAAGGCAAATACCAAAACTGTGAAGAAAACTACCTCAGGAATAAACACAAACTAATTTCCACAGGGGAAAGGAAAGACTACTGTCTAATTATTAAAAGAGTCATCTTTCCACCAGCAAATGGCTTTGTTGAGACAGACATAATCCAGTGAAAAATACAAATCCAAAGAAATATATGCCTTTGAGTGTTACCAGAGGCTATGAAAGAGTTAAACAGGTCCAGAAACAGTGGCATGGAGTATTTTTGGAAAGCAGGATCAGAAGTACAGCTTGGAAGAGATGTTGCTAGGTTTGACTGTTCATCACATAACATCAGCAAATTTGTTTCAAAATGATGAAATTGAAATCACATTGTGTGCAAAATTTTTCCCATCCTCTGTAGATGATGAAAGACAGCACATGCACAACTGGCAAAAATACTAAGCATTTATATATCCCTTACTTAAAAGTAAACTGCTAAAAAAATCTGGAAGATAGTAGCATTTTCTTGACTACTTTATAGCCCCTCTCACAAGCATTTTTGTAAGATGAATAAAAATCCTAAAGCAATTCAGAATCACCATCTAAAAGAGAAGACATAAGGAAAACATCTAGGCATGATCTATGCTTCTGTGTAGTATATAAATAAATAAAATACATAAATGAATAAAAACAATCAGAAGAGTATATTACATTTCCAATGAACGCTTCCAGCTGTATAGAAGATATTTTCCTTTATTAGAACTGTGTTGTTTTCATTCTTCCTGTGCTACAATACTTGATGTGAATTTTGCATGTAAACTGACTGCCTCTGAATGGCACTTTTTATCTTCTTTTTAATTTTGTTAATTTTCAATGAATTACAAGATATGCTAATTAAAATTGTCTAATGTTACTGAGTAGAAAATGTAACCTGTTTACCTTCTTGGAAAATTAACTGAATTGCAGCATCTGTTTCACTGAAAATAATTATTGTTTTCAACAGAGGTAAAACATGCAAGAAATACAAAATGATGAATGTAGCATAGCTGTGATACCACAGTGTAATTACTCTACTGAGCAAAAAATTACAAAAAGATTTACTTTTTCCTCCTGAATTAAATGTCCAAATGAAGTTATATTTCACTGTAAGTACTTCATTAATTTTCATAATTATTTCCATTATTGAATTCCTTCAATATTCTTATTTGATTCTGAATGTTCAGTAGTGCTTGATACTTAAGCATCACAGTAGTAATAAATCTTAAAGGCCAGCTATGAACCAGAAACAGTTAAGACTCTTGAGTGCATTATGTTTCTCATAGACCATAGAGCTCAACATTATTTTATGTTAGTTATGCTCAGCTAAACATACTTACATTCTGATTGTGTTACTTTGACAGGTTCCAACAACAAGCCTGGTCCAGTTAATTAAAAAACCACCACAATAAATGAAGAGCCCTTAGCATCATCCTGTACTACAGTGGATTTATGTAGAACATATCTGTCTTCTCCCTCAGATAACAGCAATGAAAAAGTATGAAAAGGAGAAAGGCATATAAAAATTGATTGGAATTCTACATTTATTAGAGTAGGAGAATAATAAAAAAAAGGATAGTAAAGGCTGTTATGTTATTTATATCTGAGATTATCCTCAATGGCACAATTTTTGATTGTTACAAGAAGTTCTACAAGCACCATGGTGTTATGAAAAATAATGAATGATTAATACTTTGCAAAATATAACAAATAATAATAAGTTTTACTTCATTTAGGTGACTTGAAGGAGACTATAAGACTCTCGACTACCAATATATTATTTTACATAATGTTTTTTATGTGTTTTGTATAAGAATTAAACCTTGCTGTTCCCAAATTGCACTGCTAGAGGCTGACATATTATGAATATCCACAATTTTATCTCAAAT